>NC_088278.1:1153227-1754495 GCF_036013445.1 Caloenas nicobarica
GGGTTGTTGTGACCCAAGTGCAGGACCTGGGACTTGGCCTTGTTGAGACTCAGACAACTGGCCTCAGCCCATCAATCCAGCTCGTCCAGATCCCTCTGTATGGCCTTCCTACCCTCCAGCATATCAACACTCCTTCCCCTGCTGTGCTGTGCTTTACTTGGTGGCCAAAACAGCTTTGAGAACACACTGACATTTTTGTTGTTGCTGAGCAGAGCTGGCACAGCCTCAAGGCCTTCTGTGTTTCTCAGTCTGCCCCAAAAACCAGAGGGCTGGATGTGGCTAAAGGCTGGGAGGGGACCAAGCCAGGACAGCTGACCCCAACTGACCAAAGAGATATTCCACACCATATGGCATCATGGTCAGTAACCTCATACAATTGTTCTCAGTCCATCATTTCATCCGGTCCAGATCCCTCTGTATGGCCTTCCCACCCTCCAGCAGATCAACACTCCCACCCAATTTGGTGTCACCTGCAAGCTTACTGAGGGTGCACTCGATCCCCTCGTCCAGATCATTGATAAAGAGATTAAACAGAACTGGCCCCAATACTGAGCCCTGGGGACACCACTCGTGACCGGCCGCCAACTGGGTTTGTTTCCGTTCACCACAACTCTTTGGGCCCGGCCCTCCAGCCAGTTCTTTATCCATCGCAGATACACCATCCAGGCCATGAGCTGCAGCTTCTCCAGGAGATGCTGTGGGATACGGTGTCAAAGGCTTTACTGAAGTCTAAGTGCACAACATCCACAGCCTGTGTGGCGGATTCACTCCCCCACGACAGACTTTCCCTCATCTGCTAAGCCGGTCACCTTGTCACAGAAGGAGATCAGGTTGGTCAGGCAGGACCTGCCTTTCATAAAGCCATGCTGATTGGGCCCGATTGCTCGTCTCGTATGTGTGACCGCACAGTCCCTTTCCCAGCCCTGTTCCTGCTCTTCCTGGGTAGGGGCTGTGGGTACTTTGGCAGGGGTTCTTTCCCAGCCACGTTCGTTCTGCTGGGCTGTCACCTCCAGAGACAGAACTGACCCCACAGTCCCCTTCACAGCCACACGCTGCTTACTGGATTAGGAGTTACCGAGACACAACTGACCTCATAATACCACACCCATCCATCCCCCTCCTTAGCACGCAGGACCCAACCAAGACTGAAGTGTGTTCTACATGGTCCTACACCTGCCCTTCTTTCCCACAGGCCCTAGACACCCATCTCGCTTCCTCACATTTTTTCAAATTTGTCAAATATATTTCCTACTAACAATGTGAGTGAAAAGCACTCCTCACTGGAACTGCTATATTTATGTTAACACCTTCTATATCTCCTCTTTTGACTTTTTTTTTTTTACTATTCTTCTACCTATTCTCTTTCCAGAAACATCTCCAAGTCAAAAATTATTTCAAATCACAGAATACCTCAGGTTTGAAGAGAGCCCTTGTCTCACTCATCTCACTCTCCTGCTCAGGGCGGGGTGAACCAGGGGAGGTTGCTCGAGGCCTCCTCCCAAGTTTGCATCATCCACAAAGGAGCTGAAAGTGCACTCTGTTACATCATAGAAGGGGAGAATAAAGACATTCAACAGTGTTGGCCCAAGTGCTGGTCACTGAGAGGTGACACTAGTAACTGTCTGCTCGGAGGACTTTGTACAACTCATGCTATTTGGGTTTGATGGTTCAGCCAATTTCCCACCCGGCATCCACTTCTTGAGCCCCATCAGCACCACTCTGCCCAGAAGCACACCATGTCTGAGGCCTTGCAAACGCCCTGTACACAACATGCCTTTCTTGCCCCTCTCCATTGGGGTTCAGCAATCCCTTCCTTGTCCTTCACGTTCCTGGAAATGGCTGCAGGAGGACATGTCCCATCCCCTTCCCAGGGAGGGAGGTAGGGTGGCCAGCCTGTTATTCTCTCAGTTCCTGTTTGTGCTCTTCTTGAAGATGGGTTTGAGGTCTGCATTTTCTAAGGACCCCAGATCCATTCTGGTTTCTACGGCACTTTTGAGAGCACAATATGGAATCACGGGTAAGGGTGACATAGCAGACTGGAGGACTTCCAATGAGCCTGTCCAAGGCAGCTGAGATGAAACTCACTGGGCCAGTGGGGTTTGTTCCTGGAGTCACACACAGAAATGTCAGGGTTCCATCAAGCATCCATATCTGAGCTGGCCTCATCGGCTTCTCATGGACCCAGGGATGCTCAGAGCCTGTTCCTTTTCAACACAGAGACAGGATTCACAGTGTCCCTATGGGCTCCTGTTGCCACTCCCAAAGGACAGGAGACACCTCAGCCCTGTGGTGTGTCACCCTGCTCTGCACTCATCTGAGATGTCCCATGTCATGAGGAATGGACACAGGGACTTCAGTTCAAGGAAGAAGATCCCAGTGGGTTGTTTCCCATGGGCTGTTACTCCTGATGTGAAGTGACCTCGAGACAATGTCTGTCCTACAGGCCTTCATGGAACTCCCAGGAATAGCTGATGGTGTTTCTGCTAACTTGGGTTCAACTCACCTCAGCTACATGATGCGCATGCTCACATCTCATCTGTACAATGCAAACACGGACTTCTGACTTCAGGAACAAATTCTCCAATTTGATATGACAGCCCAGTACTGGAAATGGAGGTTGTGAGGGGCCAGTCCATGACGATGCCCTGGGGCAGCTTCCGCGGGGTGTCCAGTGCACAGGGGCACAGCCCAGCCCCTGCTCTGCTGGTCCTGCAGGTCTCTGGCAGGAGGCCTGGCTGTGAGAGGACACTGCTGTGTGCCCAGCCCTGCACACACACACTGTACAGCTGTACCCTGCTGTTTGCATCTGCATGTCACTTCAGCATGTTCTACAGAGAAGCTTGGAAGAAGAGCTAAACCTTGAGGCCCTGCCCATAGGAGATCACCTTTCTTTCTGGAAAGGCTGTTCTGCGGCCAGCTCTGTCACAGCAGTGCCCATTGCCTGTCCCTGCCTGCGCTCACAGGACTGACACACAGCAGGACGGTGACCAGGCTGCCAGAGCACTCAGGCCTTGCACCAACACAAGGGATGAGAAGGAGAGTGTGGGAGTGGAATGAGAACAGCTCTGGAAGGCCAAGCGCTGCTGCTCCCTGGCAGTGCTGCTAGGCTGGACTCTTTTCCCCTCCTCCCATGCACACAGGAACTGTCCCTGCAGCTCCAAACAGGCCTTGGAGGAAGGATATATTGAAAAACAAGTCACTACAGGATGCTTTATTTTGTTTAAGAGAAAAGGAGAGCACGGCTCCTCATTTACACAGCCAGTGGTTAAAAAAGAAAAGCAGACAGAGATTTAGAAAGGGAATGACAATGTTATCACAATAAAAACCAACTTCAATAAAAACAGAAAATACAAGTGAGAGGCTGGACCTGTAACTAGTTACATTAAAACTACTATGTAAAAGGTGAGAAACAGTTTATTGCTTCAGAAAACACTAAGATATGAGTTTCACAGGGCATCCTTGAGCTCCTGGTTCCTCATGCTGTAGATGTGGGGGTTCACTGCTGGAGGCACCACTGAGTACAGAATGGACACCACCAGGTCCAGGGATGGGGAGGAGATGGAGGGGGGCTTCAGGTGGGCAAACATGGCAGTGCTGACAAACAGGGAGACCACGGCCAGGTGAGGGAGGCACGTGGCAAAGGCTTTGTGCCGTCCCTGCTCAGAGGGGATCCTCAGCACAGCCCTGAAGATCTGCACATAGGATACCACAATGAACACAAAACACCCAAATCCTAAACAGATACTAACCACAAGAAGCCCAAGTTCCCTGAGGGAGCTGTCTGAGCAGGAGAGCTTGAGGATCTGGGAGATTTCACAGAAGAACTGGTCCACAGCATTGCCCTTGACAAGTGGCAGTGAAAATGTATTGGCCGTGTGCAACAGAGCACTGAGAAACCCAGTGGCCCAGGCAGCTGCTGCCATGTGGACACAAGCTCTGCTGCCCAGGAGGGTCCCGTAGTGCAGGGGTTTGCAGATGGCAACGTAGCGGCCATAGGACATGATGGTGAGAAGTGAATACTCTGCACCAAACAAGAAACATACAAAGAAGACCTGGGCAGCACATCCTGCAAAGGAAATGACCCTGGTATCCCACAGAGAGTTGGCCATGGATTTGGGGACAGTGGTGGAGATACAGCCCAGGTCGAGGAGGGCGAGGTTGAGCAGGAAGAAGTACATGGGGGTGTGGAGGTGCTGGTCACAGGCTATGGTGGTGATGATGAGGCCGTTGCCCAGGAGGGCAGCCAGGTAGATGCCCAGGAAGAGCCAGAAGTGCAAGAGCTGCAGCTCCCGTGTGTCTGTGAACGCCAGGAGGAGGAACTGGCTGATGGAGCTGCTATTGGACATTTGCTGCCTCTGGGCATGAGGACCTGTGCAAGGAGGAAAAGACAGTGACGGTTTAGATGAGACTCCTCTGGGAAAAACCAAAGCCATTTCCCACAGACCCTCCCACAAAAGAGACTCTTTCTTTTTCCAGGAGAACGTCCTGGCTGGAGCCCTGGTTGGTGCTTGACGAGTGTGCAATGAAGAGCAGGGTCTCTGCCCAGGGGCTCTTGAGGAGTCAGCCTGACCCTGAGTGATGGGTGGGGCAGGGGCCAGTCCTGGGGTTCAGCTTTGTCAGATGGAACCGCTCCTGGTGCAGAAGGGACTGTCAGCATCTGTACCCGCAGGGCTGAGAAACTGTGTTTGAGAGGTTTAGTGTTTCTACAGCTCCTTCTCCCCTCACAGCCTGGGAAGTGTTTTTGGGTGTCAGAAACCCTCAGCATTTCTGCTGCATTCAGGGAGAACAGAGCAGGTCCTGCGAGACCAGAGGATGCCTGTGGGTCAGTGCAGAGTGAGGGCAGCTGCTCTGTCCCTCTGTCTTGCTCCAGCTGCCCTGGGCTGGCACCTTTCTGAGATGGTGATCACACTGCTTTCATGTTACCCTGAAAAGCCACCAGGCACTGCTGAGAGCAGAGGGATCCACCTCAGACCATGACATGTTTAGCCCAGGACACACACGGATCATTTCACAAGCCCAACAGCATTTTCTTGGTCACAGCATCTCTATGCTTCTCCATGGGGCTTTCAGATAACACACATATGCTGTAGGACGTTTGCATCCTGGAGGGAGGATCACAGCTTGGAAGGAAACCTCAAGGAAACAGCCAAGGATCCTAATGATGCCATTTGATTCAGGGAGACTCAGCTCATTCCCCAGCCCCACACACTGCATTGCCCACAGCCCCAGAGGTCAGAGCAAAGCTGGGACACGTGTTCCCATGGACACAGCTGCAGGAAAGGACCCACAAGATCAGGCTGTGACTCTGCAGCTGAAACTCCCATCCCCAGAGAGCCTGACAGCAAGAACCAGATCACACCAACAGTGACCCAGAGCAGTGGAGCAAGAAGGAAACTGCGGTGAGGGTGGGTGTGAGAGAGGCCAGGGCAGAGGCAGCCGGGCACTCAGACAGCGTCACCCTTCCCCAGCTGTGCAGCCACCTCCCACACACCAGCATTGCCGGGCAGCTGCTCTCAGCCCCTGTGCTCTGCAGAGGGAACTGGAGCTCTGGCGGCACAGGAGCTGCTTCATGCCTTGGAGCCCCCGGCCCTGAGGGCAGAGGCTTTGCTGGGTGGGAGAGGAGGTGAGGGGGCTGCTCAGAGAAGGGATCTGCACTGCAGGGGGTCATAGGGAGTTTTCTCTGTTCTCCCTCCCGCAGCATTTCTGGTTTTGATTTCCTCTCTTTCCCAGATCACATCCCTGCTACTTGAAGATTTTCCTCCTGGGAGGTGTTTCCCTGTTCATGTCTTTTCTCTGTCATTGCTCACAGACCCCATCCCACCCTCTGTGCCCTCACCCTGGCCCTGCAGATCCTGCCTGTTTGCCTGGGGGCATCTTTCTGTTTGCAGGCTGGAAAACAGGACAGGTCAGCCTAAGGCTGATGGGTTCAGCAAAGGTGATGCAGGTGCTGTCCACAGGAAGAGAGGTGGTGAAGGGATGTTATGAGGCTTCTGGCAGATGTACTGATCATTCAAACTTGCAGCTCAGGAGTCTCAGTGACTTGCTTAAGCATGAGAGCTCATTTTCCTTTTATCCTTTCCTGCACTCTCCAACTGTCGGGATAGGAAACAAAAAAGGCAGGCTCAGGAAAGCTCCTTATCTGTCTAGACAATCCTTGCATTAATCTTCTGCTTGAGGCATCCCCTTGGAAAAATCCTGGGGGTGATCTGGAGCTGTGAGCAGCCCTGACCCATACAGCATCCTCTCCACAGCAGAAGCACCTTTCCTGTCCTGATAGGGGTCGCTCCTTCCCCCCACAGCTTCCCCTCTCAGTGTTGTTGGGATCTCCCCGGGCAGGCTGAGCGCTGACCCTGGCAGGCGGCAGAGTCCCTGCCCCGGCACAGCCCTGGGGTGCAGGGACCCTGCTCTGTAGGACAGCCCTGGGCACCCCTGGGTGCTCACCCAGCTTCACAGCTGTTCAAAATTGCCTGACAAGAGCCCCCTCCTTACAGATCCCTCAAGCTGTGCCTGTGCTAACTTGAGGAGATGCCTCCAGGAGCTGCACCTGCATTGCCCTGCACCCAGAGACTTACCATGGCAAGGGCTGCAAAGATTTCTCCTCCAGTGGGCTCTCAGTCATCCTCCCCATCCTGACCACCTTTCATCTCTCTCTGCCTTGCTCGTCTCCCTGAGATCCCCAGGCAGAGCCCTCAGCCCTGCTGCGCTTTGCAGAGGAGCTGCTCCTGGGCAGAGCTGTCTCTCTGCAGCGCTGCCGCTTGCCATGAGCTCCCTCTGTCCCAGGAGCCCAGCCCAGCTCAGCAGCACAGGAGCAACCCAAGGCGCTTTAATGACCTGTCTGGTGGGTTTGGTGCTGAGGCTATGAACTTCAGACCCTGGAGGAAGCTGAAGAAACCTCTCAAGAAGTCCAAGTCATATTCAAACTCCAAAGTTTCTTGTAATGTTAATGCATCCCACTGAGGAACACTACTGAGGAACTGACCCCAGGGTCTGGTTAGAGAAGAAAACTGGAGGCAGAGATGGCAGGTCAGGAAAAGCAAGGTGAAGGTCTCTCTGATGCTGAGTAAACCTGGATGTGTTTCATTAACCAAAGGGCCAAGCCCTGACCCCCAGCCCTGGGAAGGCAGATCCTGTCCCTCCCACGTTGCCCAGGGCCCTTCCTGGGACAGTGTGATGTGGGGCTGTGCAAGGCCAAGGGCAGGACTATGGTCCCACACCTCCCTGGTTCCTGGCTGGGGACAAGGAGGCCATGAGGCCCCTGTGCTGTAAGGACAAGGTGTCTCCTCACAGGCATCAGAGCTGGAGACAACAGCCACAGCCAAGGGGAGAAGGAGGTCATGTCTGTTGGGGGTTTTCAGCCTCTTCACATCCCTTGATCCTCTCCACGACAGCCTGTCCTATGCTGTGGCATCCCCTGCACCTCTTGCCCTGCAGGCTGGAGACATCCCCCCTGCTGCCCCACCTTGCTCTTGTGTGAGCATCTTCCTTCCTTTGCTGATCTCTCTCCATCCTCCCCAGCTGTTCCTTGAAGCACAAAGCCTTGGGCTGATGCAGACTCCCTCTGGGTGACCTGCTCCACCACAGCACTGCCCTTCCACTCACATTCCTTGCTGCTCATGTCCAGCCTGGACCTCCCCAGCTGCACTCTGTGCCATTATTTCTTTCTCATGCTCTTTCCCACTATGAAGAAAACCTCCACCATCTCTGAAACCACCCTTCCAGCACTCGCAGGCTACTCCTACACTGCTGCAGCCTCCCCAGCGCTGCTGGGCCAAAGCAGCCCAGGTCCCTCAGCATCCCACACCATGTGCACAAGGTCCTGAACCCTGCCTTGGCAGAGCCCTACCCTCTCCAGTTCCTCCCTGCTTCTCCAAACTGGGAGCTGCACACTGGCACACACCCGTGTGTGTGGGGTCACACCAGTGCTGAACCGAATGGGATGAGAACTCCAGGTGTCTGGGTGCCCACGCTCCTCCTCATGCAGCCCCGTGTGCAGCTGCCTTGTTCATGGTGAGCGTGCGGCACGGGCTTGTGTGGCGGCCCTTGTAGTGCCCAGGCCCTTCTCCTCAGGGTCCCTGCTCAGTGTGTCAGGTCCTGCTCTGTCCTGATGGATGGGGTTATTCTCCTGCCCCGATACAGGACTGGCCGCTTCTCCTTGTACAACTTCAGAGCTCTTTGATGGGTGAATTCCAAAGTTTCTCAAGCACAATTAGCTCAGCTGTTAATCTTTGCATGCAGATGGTTTAACCTGATAAAGGTGTCTCTCCCAAGTTAACAGCAGGAGGAGTTACAGGACACTACAAATAGCCCCTCCTGGAGAAACTGTGGCATCTTGGGGGTCTGGTACTCATAATGCCAGAGCTCTGGACTTAGAGGGGAAGTTTCCCTTCATGTGGGAGAACATCAGGAAGGTGTGGAGCTCTGCCTTGGGACAGACAATGTCAGCTGAAGGCTGAGGAGTCAGCATGAGAGGGCAGAACAACATGGGCAATGTTGTGGTGGGTGGACATCAGCTACTGACTCACTGATGAGGAAGAGGAATTAGATGAGGCCTCCTTCAGACAAATGAAAGAAGCCTCATGTTTCCAGGGCAATATCCTCATGACAGACCTAAGATATCCCAATAGCTGCAAGGTACCAGCCATGCAGGAGGGTTTTGGAGCTCATGGACAACATCTTCCTGACACGGGTGGCTGAGGAGTCAGTGAGGTGAGGTGCCCTGTGGGACTTCACACTTACAAACCAGAAAGGGTTGGTCAGGGATGGAACAGTCAGGGCTGGGAAAGTGGAGTTGAGGCTCCTGGGAGGTGATAAGAAGGCAAAGAGCAGGATTTCAGGAGAGCAGGCTTTGGCCTGCTGAGGGACCTACTTGGGTCCTATGGGATATGACCTTGGTGTCTGCAGTGTTTTTTCTCTCACATTTCCTCCCTGCTCTCTCCCACCTGCTGTTGTGCAGCGTTTTTTACCCTTTCTCAAATACAATATCACAGAGGTGCTGCCAGCATCCCTGAGTGGCTCAGGTTTGGCAAGGAGTGGGTCCATCTTGGAGCCAGCTCATATCGGCTCTGTCTGACATCAAACTCCTGTTGTCTTCTCAGAGAGGTGACAACTGTAGCACACCCACACTCACCCCAGTTCCAAGACTTTGCCATGTAAACCCGGTAGATGGTGACAATGTGTTGGGTGTTACAAACTACTTGATCATGGAGAAGAAGTGGAAAAGATCTTCTGTCAGCAACCTGAGGAAGTCACCAGTAAATGCGCAGGTTCCTATGGGGAACTGTAATTGCCCTGACATTCACTGGCCAGGCAAAGCAGCAGGTGCCAACCGTCCAGAGGATCTTGGGCCAACTGCTTTACAGAGGGGAGGGTGGAAGGCCAGCAGCAGAGCACAGGCTGGTGGGCTCCAGAGGAGAAGACACAGACATACTGGAGGATGGCGGGCGAGATGGTGACATCGTGACATGGAAGTAGGTCTGAAGGGCGAAGGAGCTCAGGAAATCTGGGAAGCCTTACAGGACAGCCTGCTCCAAGCACAAGAATGATCTCTCCAAGTACCCATGAAAAGAAGCATTTATCTCATGAAGCTGCTCCTCTGAGCTGGTGAAGCTCCAGGGCAAAAAGGCAGCACACAGGAGGTGGAAGCAGGGGAAGCTGCAAAGGAAGAATTTAGAAACCTTGTCCATGGATGTGGGGATGATGCCAAAGCTCCCCTGGACTTGACTCCTGCAGCAGATGCTGAGGGCAGCAAGATAAGCTGACACTGCTTCATTTGCAGTAAAAGAATAGACAGGGTGAATGCAGGCTTGCTGCTGAACTTCGTAAGACAGGACTGAGGTGCTTCACGGCTTCTTTGCCTCCATCTCCACCAGCAAGGTCTCCTGGGACTTTGTTCCTGTAGGCAGGAATCTGGAGAACAGCCAGGAGTGGATGGGGCTCAAGTCAGGAGTTACCTGAGCAAACTCAGACACCATTACAGAAAAGGAGATGAGTCATTTGACCATCTCCCTAAACACAAGTATCGCTGTGCTGTGGCACCTGAGATTCCCAGGAACACCCACCTCTGGGTCCAGAGGAGGGTGATTCCTCTGGAGGTGCTCTGGTGATTTAGGCACCCACATTTCTGTCATATTCAGTCTTTATCAGGAGATGCTCCACATCAATATGAACAGGAGACTGCTGATACCACCTATTGTGGAAAGGCAGGGAAGGGTGAGGAGGAAAGGAAATAGAAGAAATACTGTTTTATTGCTATTTATTATGGAAATGCTCTCTGCTTGGCTATTCCTGAAATCTCTCTAATCATCCACACCAGACTTGGAGCATTTAGGAAAATGATGCACAAAGCCTTGCCATGTAAGGGCATTTTAGTGTTAATGAGCCCTCTGCTGCCGTGATCCTGAACTGCAGCTACTGAAAGAACAAACCTCTAATGAAGTGAAAGGCCGAAGCAAAACTCAAGGTTCTGAGCGTGCTTCAGACCCCATGAAGGGCCATCACCGACAAAGCTGCAAAGGAAACAACCAGTCGAGGTCCCTGTCCCTGGAGGCTGGTGAAGGAAAGACTTGAAGACACTGGTTACAGGTGGTGAGGGCAATGTGGAGGTGGCTCTGGTGCCATGTCAGCCCTTGATGCTTGTTTATCACCAGAATGGCTGAGACTTGATCCCTGGGACCTGGTATATTTTTCTCAAATGTTTTTCAAGGCTTTGCCTGTGGTCAGTGTGAGAGTTTTGTGTTTTGGGGGTGGGTTTCATGTGAAGTGCTGTTGCTTTAACTGCAAGGCTCTGGTTTTCTGTGGAGTTGGAAATGCCTCTGAGTTCCTCACAACTCCTCCAGCTTCTTTCATGCACCTGGCAATGGTCACCAATCACCTCAATGTCCCAGTCCCAAACTTGCTTGAATCCTCTATTGGTATCTGTACCACATCACTCCAGAAGCTCCATGCATCCACCATGTTCATGGATGATTCCTGAGGACCATGCAAGCATGGGCAGTGCAAGAGAGGAGCAGAGCAAGGTCAGCTCATGGGCCATGCCTGAGCACAGCCCCCCCAGCAGCAGCCATTCCCATCTCCCAGGCACAGCCATGCCCACAGCAGGCAAATGTCACTGCCATATATGATTAGCCCAAGAGAGGCCTTTCTTCCTTCCATATTCCCAGGAAAATCTTCCTCCTATTCCTCCTCCACCTGCAGACAACAACTGCTTTCCATTTCTGGGCTCAGACATGGCTGTAAGGGTTCACTAAAGCTATTAGACATCTCATTGCTTCTCCCTGACATGCCCTGTCCCTCTCCCACAACTACACATGGTCAATCTCTGCTGCTCAGGGCCTCCCGCTCTTCAGAAGAGGCCTTGAGCTCTTTGGTTCTTCCTGGTGCTTATTATAAACTTCCTCGCTCACCCCAGAGTTCATGGTGAGCTTTCTTGTCCATAACAGCCCCTTTATGACCATGGCTTACTAAATGGTTGTCTTTTTATGATCATTTGTGCAGAAAGAGTAGTCACAGGAAAACACCGAATATCTCAAAACTGATAGTGAGTGCAGTGCCATAAAAACCTGATGAGTTACCTGCATTGATGTGTCTCTCCTGGAAGGAGTCTGTCCCGAGAAGGGCATCCAGCTTCTGCCACTCCCTGGAGAGGCACATGAGCAGTGTCGGTGCACCTGGGGAGGAACAGGGTGATTTTTGCCAGACCACCCTTCATCTGAACCACTTAGATATGTACTTATGGATGGGGTGTCGTGCCTTATACTGCAAATACCTATTGGATTGGCCCTGCCAGTGGGGCTACCACAGATGCAGACTGCTGTGTTACAGATATTTACTATTTTTAATACTGACACTCTTAGAGAAATTACACAAAGACTTGAATGATTATTGATGCCTCTTAACATGATTATCCACAGAAGGCACAGCAGCTTTGCATCTCAAGAAATGGGATGCCAGAGCACAAGGGCAGGATGGTTTGGGCTCTGTCCTGGCATCTGGAAACTGAAGTGTGCGCCCATCTCCCAACACCCGCCCTGCCCAGTGAAGGGTGTGAGAAACTCTGCCAATGAGCTCTGAAATCAGAGCCACGACAGGTATCTTATGTGTAACTGCAGACAGTGTTGTCCTGCCAGCTCAGGATTGGAGCTTCCATCCCTGAAGGTATTGAAAATATGTGTAGACATGGTGCTTAGGGATATGGTGTAATGGGTGGACTTGGCAGTGTCGTATTTACGATTGGACTTTATGACCTTAAGGGTCTTTTCCAACCTAAATTATGATTTGAGTCAAAACCATTTCAATTCCCATCACCTCCAGCTTCCCCTGAGGTCGACTGTTGTGTGTCACAACTGGCCTGGCTCTCCAGGCAGGTTGGGCACTGGTTTGGTGCCTGCATTGGGAGTTTTCCCCTTCCTGGGGTAAAAGATCTTCAATGAGAGACAGTTGTAGAGATCTGAGTTGCAGAGATTTCAAGCAATCGTTTCAAAATCTGAGCAGGCTCAGTTTTGGAGCCAGCGAAAATAGAGACAATCTCAAGGATATTTTTGAAGAGTGGTACAATCACTAATAAGAATAACAGGGAGTTCCTTATTCCTGATGATGATGATGAACTAAAGTTTTTTAATTTCATTCCTATCAGTCATTCTTGCTTCTCAAAACAGCTGCTACATCTCGGTAGCTAACCTCTTGCATGGAGTTCTTTTTAAGAGCTTTTTCTCTCACTTCTACCAGATTTATAATTTAAAAAGTACTTCCTAGGACAGAATTGCTCTTAAATCACCCCTCTTTCATAATTTTTCCCCCTTTTTTTCTGGTGTGAGAGGAGGTGACATAGGGCAGTTTTATTTCTTTTTTAGCCAAAGAAGGCCAAGGAACAGATCTCAGGTCAGTGCAAAAGCAAAAAGGAATCCAGAATGTTTATGTGGTGTGCACTGACACACACCGTCACCTGCATTTCCAGTCTCTGAAGTTCCAATGGTGCAGCAGAGACTGGAGTTCTGAGCTCCCTTCGTCTGCCCTGCGTGACACATGTAAAATGAAACTACCCCAGCCAAAAGTTGGTTTTGATTCTCTTCACAACCTGAAGCACCACATGGGTCAGGAGATGAGCCAGGATACCCAATGAGGACTCACATGCTCTGCACTTAAATTTCAGGTGTTCCCAGGAATCTCTGCAGACAAGAAATGCCGATTCCTGGGTGCAAGGAGCTGGTCAAGAGCCTCGTCTCCATTTCTGTAATGATGGCTTTGCTGCCTGGCTGGTGTGCAGACTTGTACACGGATGCTGACACCTGTTGAGCAACCTGCTCTGTAAGGATGAACAAGGTGGGCATGAGGACAGCAGAACAGAAGAGCCTGGGTGGGGGCAAATGAAAAGGGATGCACAAGATGTGGTCAGGGCTGTTTGGGGGCACTTGTAAGGCAGCCCTGCACCTCATGTGAATTATTCCTGTGGCCAGGGAGAACCTGAGAGCTGTCCCTAAATTGAAAACATGAAGGGAATGAAAGGACAGCATCATTCAGGCTGGATGAGACCTCGGGAGGTGTCTTGACCAACCTCCTGCTCAAAGCAGGGTCAGACCAGATTACTCAGGGCTTTATCCAAACACATCTTGGTCACTTTCTGGGGTAGAGTGGATGTGCACTCCTGGGAAACAGCTTCCAGGGCTTGACTGTCCTCAGGATTGGAAAGTTTCTCCCTTTCTATAGCACCTTTCCAAGCCCAACCATCCAGAATGGTTTTTACCCACCTACTTGCACACTGACACAAACCATAATATCCTTCCTTGAACACAAGAATATTGTGGGGGATGATGCTGAATGCCTTGCTGACTTCCAGGTAACGGACCACCACTGCTCTTCCCACGTCCAGCAACCCTGTCCTTTCCTCACAGAAAGCAAAGAGGATGGACAGGCACAACCTGCCCTGGGTAAACCCCGTCACCTTCTCTTCCAGACACCCAGAAATGAGGTCCCAGTGGACATGTTCTGGGGCACAGCCCTTAGTTCCCCTGCTCACCCATTGCCCATTTTTGAAAAGTGCACACACTGTCTGAGAGCTGCCAGTGGTCAAGGAGTGCCCCCAGTCTCCATGAGCTTTCAAAGATGGTGGAGAGGAGAGTGTCCTCACTGTGACATGGTCCTGCTGTCTCAGCTCCTGGGATGCTGCCCCTCCTGTCCCATAGACTGGAAAGGATTGTGTTAGTTCCAGGGACCCCTGACTTGATCCCCATCCACTGCTGGTTGTTCTGCCTCCAGTGACAGAGGCCTGAGACACCTTGCTGGTGAAGATGGAGGACCAGAGACACAGAGAATATCACTTCTTTCCCTTATTGAATTCATCAGTAACTTCAAGTTGTTTGTTTCTCCTTTAACTGTTCCTGCTGTAGTAACAGCTCATTATAGGGCCCTTGAATTGACTTACAGATCTAGACTGAGTTTTGCTCTGGACCGTTGCTGTGCTTGGAGGCTGCTGTCCTTGCAGACCAGATGAACTAACTTCTGCCACGCTGCCTTGGCAGTTTATTCCATCCGTGTCACAGCTCTGTCTCCAACACTGACAGCTCCAGCTCAGCCAGTCAGGTCCCTGGCTGAGGACATTGCCTTACATCTGGGCTGAACCACCCCAGCTGTGGCACCAGGAAACCTCTGACCTGCCCCATGGAAACCTGGTCCCAAGTGTCCAAGATCCCATGTGTGCAAAGGCTTTGCTTCAGAGCACAGACATGACGTGGCCAAAAGATTGCTGGATATCTCTCTAGACCTAGGAGTATAAAACCAAAATATAATGCCTAAATTCATTCAGGTGAACGTATTCCTCCTGCAGTTTTTAGAAATTTGGTCCTTTCCTGTAACGTTCCTTTTGTCCTGCCTAATGATGGGACAAGAAAAGATGATTCTCATACCAATTTATTTTTTAGTACAAAGAACACAATGAATGCAAGAAGTGTCACTGCAGAGGAGAGAGAATCAACATCACTGATTACTTCAAGTTGTTTGAAAGGATGTGCCCCTGAAGCCCCAGGGACACCTGGAGGGAGCCCAGAGGGGACAGAGAAAGGGACATCATGGGCTGCTCCTGTGCTGCTGAGCTGGGCTGGGCTCCTGGGACAGAGGGAGCTCATGGCAAGCGGCAGCGCTGCAGAGAGACAGCTCTGCCCAGGAGCAGCTCCTCTGCAAAGCGCAGCAGGGCTGAGGGCTCTGCCTGCAGCACCGAAGGGAGAGGAGGCAGGCAGAGAGATGGAAATGCAGTCTGGGGTGGTGAGATGGCTGAGAGATCACTGGGGGAGAAATCTTCACAGTCCTTAACACAGTAAGTCTCTGGGTGCAGGGTGGTGCAGATGAGGATCCTGCAAATATTTCCCAGAGCTGGCAGATCCCATGGCTGGAGTGGAGGAGAAGGATTTGTTCCTTAGCATGGACAGGGCACAACAGCTGCCATCTCCCAGCTGCAGGGTGCCCAGGGCTGTCCTGCAGAGCAGGGTCCCTGCACCCCAGGGCTGTGCCAGGGCAGGGACTCTGCCGCCTGCCAGGGTCAGCGCTCAGCCTGCCCGGGGAGATCCCAACAACACTGAGGGGAGAAGCTGTGGGGGGAAGGAGCGACCCCCGGCAGGGCAGCATCCTTCTGCTGCTGGGTTCTCCGTGGGTCAGGGCTGCTCTTCCAGTAGGAGGTTTCAAGGAGAAGATCTATACAGGTATTACTACAAAGATCAGGCGCTTTCCCGAGTCTGTCCTTTCAGTCTCCTATTCCAAGACTTGGGGGGTGGGGGAATGGAGGAAGGGATAAATGCAAAAGGAGCTCTCGAGTTGTAAGCAGTCACTGAGACTCCTGAACTGCAACTCAGAGTCATCAGTACATCTGCCAGAAGCCTTATAACATCCCTTCACCACCCCTCTGCCTATGGATAGCAGCAGCATCACATCTGCTGAACCCATCAGCCTTAGGCTGACCTGTCCTTTTTTGCAGCCTGCAAACCTCTGCTCTCAGCAGTGCCTGGTGGCTTTTCAGGGTAACATGGCAGTGTGATCAGCCTCCATCTCAGAAAGGTGCCAGCCCAGGGCAGCTGGAGCAAGACAGAGGGACAGAGCAGCTGCCCTCACTCTGCACTGACCCACAGGCATCCTCTGGTCTCGCAGGGCTTGCTCTCTTCTCCCTGCAGCATAAATGATGAGACTTTCTGAACACGCAAGAACACTCTCCAGGGGAGTCGCAGGATTGGACTAGATGATCTTTCGAAGTCCCATCCAATCCCTAACATTCTATGATTCTGTGAAGCTGTAAAAAAACCAAACCTTTCAAATTTCATTTTACCATCCTGTTTCATTCTCTGTCACTGTGCAGATGCTCACAGGCCCTTTTTCACCAGCAGCAGTTTCAGATGACAACTTTGAACCCCTGGTCCGTCCCCTGCCCCCATTCCATGACCCCTGCTGCAGAGCAGGGCTGACACCTGGGCAGCCAGCGGGCACAGGCCCTGCTCCTCACGGCACCTCCAGCCAGCACCACCCAGGGCTCAGCCACGGAGCTGAAGGAAGGTCTGGAAAAGGACAAGGGGTGTGGAGCAGGGGGAAGGCATATGTGAAATGGCTTTGGTTTTTCCCAGAGAAGTCTCATCTAAACTGTCACTGTCTTTTCCTCCTTGCACAGGTCCTCATGCCCACAGGCAGCGAATGTCCAACAGCAGCTCCATCACCCAGTTCCTCCTCCTGGCATTCACAGATATACAGGAGCTGCAGCTCTTGCACTTCTGGCTCTTCCTGGGCATCTACCTGGCTTCCTCTCATAGGAAATGGCCTCAGCTTGTACCAGAGAAGGTTCAGAATTGAAATTAGGAAACATTCTTCATGGAAAAGTTTGTGAAGCAGTGAGCAGGCTGCCCAGGAAAGTGGTTGAGTCACCATTCCTGGAGGTGTTTATGTATAGACGAGGTTCTTAGGGACATGGTTTAGTGCTGGAGTTGGATTCAGTGGTCTTAATGGTCTGCTCCATCTCAAATGATTCCATGATTCTATGATTCTATGCTTGAAGGGTTATCTCCCAGACTGTGGAAATTTCCTTTGTGGCAGGAATCATAGAATCATAAAGAGTGTTGGAAGGGAGCTTCAAAGGCCATCTAGTCCAACCCCCCTGCCATGAGCAGGGACATCTTCAACCAGATCAGGTTGCTCAGAGTCCCATCCAGCCTGGCCTGGGATGTCTCGAGGGATGGGGCACCCATCACCTCTCTCGGCAACCTGTGGTCATGTTTCATCACCCGCATTGTAAAAAGTGTCTTCCACGTGTCTGGCCTGAATTTCCCCTCTTCTAGTTCACAACCATCACCCCTTGTCCTGTCACAACAGGCCCTGTTAAAAAGTCTGGCCCCGTCATTCTTATCAGTCTCTTTTAAGTACAGAAAGGTTGCAATAAGGTCTCCCTGGAGCCTTGTCTTCTCCAGGCTTAACAACCCCAACTCTCCCAGCCTGTCCTCTCAGCAGAGCTGTCCCAGCCTTCTGATCATCTTGGTGGCCCCACTCTGGACCCTCTCCAACAGGTCCATGTCTGTCCTGTACTGAGGGCTCCAGAGCTGGATGCAGGACTCCAGCTGGGGTCTCAGCAGAGCGAGGCAGAGGGGCAGAATCTCCTCCCTTGACCTGCTGGTTATGCTCCTCTGGATGCAGCCCAAAATAAGATTGGCTTTCTGGGCTGCAAGCGCACATTGCCAACTTCTGTCCAGTCTTCAACCAGCAGTCCCCCCAAGTCCTCCTCGTCAGGGCTGCTCTCAATCCCCTCACGCCCCAGCCCATACTGACAGCGGGGGTTGCCCCAACCCAGGTGCAGGACCTTGCGTTTGGCGCCGTTGAACCTCTGGAGATTCACATGAATCCACTTCTTGAGCTTATCCAGGTCCCCCTGGATGGCCTTCTGTCCCTCAGGTGTGTCAGCAACACCATTCAGTTTGGTGACATCTGCAAACTTGCTGAGGGTGCACTTGATCCCACTATGCCATTGATGAAGATATTAAACCATACTGATCCCAGTATGGACCCCTGAGGGACACCACTTGTCACCAGTGGCCATCCAGACATTGTGCCATTGACCACCGCTATCTGGGTGCAGCCATTGAAACAGTTCCTCACCCACCAAACAGTCCAGCCATCCAATATATACCTTTCCAATGTAGAGAGAAGGATGTTGTGAGCGACCACGTCAAAGGCTTTACAGAAGTCCAGATAGATCTGACATCCATTGCCCTTCCTTTGTCCACTGACGTAGTTACTCCATCGTAGAAGGCCACTGGGTTAGTCAGGCAGGACTTGCCCTTGGTGAAGCCGTGCTGGCTGTCTCAAATCACCTCCCTGTCCTCCTTGTGCCTTAGCACAGCTTCTAGGAGGATCTGTTCCATGGTCTTCCCAGGCACAGGTCAGAGGCTGACAGGTCAGTAGGTTTCAGGATCCTCCTTTCTACAGCAGAGAGAAGCACTGCCACACAGCACAGCTTGGAATGGACATGAGGAGGAAGAAATGTCACTCAAAGGGTAGTGCTGTGGTACAAGAAATCATCCAGGAGCATGGGATCAGTCCACCTCCTTGTGTTTCAAGGAACAGAGCAAGACAGTGGAGCCACATCAGTCAATGTATGGAAACATCAGGGTGAGAGCAAGGGGAGGGAGCGAGATGGGTGTCTACAGCCTGCAGGGAAACAGAAGCAGCTGTGGGACAGTGTAGGACAACCCGTGGTGGAGATGGCAAAGGGCACTGGCAAGGCTGGATGTCACCAAGAGAACCCAAGTCTTTGTCCCCTTGCCTATGGCAATCGTCTCTGCCACCAAGGCCTATGAGGAGCCATGTTGTCCTCAGGCACTGGGGCACCCCATGGCCTCCTTGCACACCCCAGTAAGGCTGGGAACTGTCACACCATTGTCCTTCACTCAGCATCACACAGCCCACATCCCCCTGCCCCAGGAGGAGCCCTGAGCAACGGGTGAGGGACAGGATCTGCCTTCCCAGGGGCTGGGGGTCAGGCCTTGGCCTCTCTGCTTCGTCCAACAAAACCAGGGTTTTCTCAGCACCTCAGCTGCCTGCACATGACCCTTTGTTTATCTGCCATCATGGCCTCCAATTCTCTGCTCTAACGAGCCCCTGGGGAGGCTTTGCTGGTACTTGCCCTCAGTGGAACTCATTAATACTTCAAGGGACTTAGTAGTTTTTTCTTCTGACTTTGACTTCTGGAGAGGTTTGTGCAATCTCCTCTCAGCACCTGAGGTTCAAGGACTCAGCACCAAATGCACCATGGGGCTCATTACACCGAAGAAAGCTCTAAGAAACCATGTCTCTTCTTGATTGACCCAGGGTCTCTCCTAAGGAGGTCTGGACTGGTTGGAGCTGTCCCTTGAGCTCTGACACCGTGTGGACAACCTTGCTCCTCACCTCCCCAACCCCATCATTTCTCTCATTGGCCACCTGGCACTTGCATCCCTTTTCCTTACACCAGACTTCTCCACTGCAGCCTGCAGCTGGATGTTCCAGCTCCTTTGCACCAGCTCCCACCTGCTCTCCTTGGAGACCTGGCTGCACACAGGCAAAGAGGGACTTTTCCTTACTTTTGAACAAACAAAATAAAACTGATAAGATTCACGTTTAAAAGAAAACACACTCCTCAACTGTATGCCAAGGACAAACTGCCACCAATGAGGTTCACTCTCTCCAAGGCATAACCATGCAAGAAATGTTTTAGACAGAAAGGAAATTAGAAAATAAACACAATAAAAGAGTTGGCTAAAGACAGAATTAGACAGACTACTGAAAGACAAGGAAGCTTTTAACTCCTTGAAGCTGAAAGCAGCAACTGGATTGTTGACAAGTGTCTGAGTGATCAAAGAGTAAGGGCAAGGGAAATCAAGAGAGCAATACCAAGTGCTTGCATGCAGATTGGCTGCTTGAAATTGTACTTCAGACATGGTCAGTTTAGTTAGGGCAGGAGGAAATACCTGAAGGATGATAGAGGTCAGATGCACAGCCTAACAGAGAGAGTGCTGAGAAGGCAAATCTTGTGGAAGATCAGTAGTTGTCCTCTTACTCTTAATGCACATCCTGAAAAGTCTCATTTTGATCTCATGGGAAAACACTGGTATTTAAAGTATTCAAAACAAAGGAAGGAGAATTACACCACCAACAAAGTTTGATGCTTAAAGTTGCAAGAAGACATTTCCTTTACTCTACATCTTTCACTTGGTTTCTTTTTCCATCCATTTTTAGAAAATGTTCTCTAGACTTCTATCCTACCAAAGCCTACAGCATTAAGAAAGATAATCCTTGTGTCTTGCACAGAGTCGAAGGCACCAAAAAATCCACTGCCCTGGACTGTCAATGCCACTTTTTACTCTTGGCACGGCGTGAGTCATGCTCGAACCTGTTGGCCACTCTTGCCTGATGGAGGAAAGAAGAATATAAAGGTTAATTGAACTGTTCTCTTTGTAGATGGTCATGTTGACAGTGATCTCAACAGACCTGTGTTATCTGTCTTTCTATGTGAGTATAAGGAAAAATAAATATTTATGTAGAGGTAAATGTATAGTAAAATGCATAGGTGCGTCCAGTTACTCAGCAAAACACATTTCCTACCAGCACTCTCAAAGGAAGAATCTTTCTTCTGAAAAATTGCTGTTTCGATACTGTCTTTGTCACTCCATCCCCTGCCCCACTGGCCAGTGGGACCAGGGTTCCCTCAGCTGCCTTCCTTGTGCTGACAATATCTTTGGAGAAGCCCTCCTGGGTGCGCTCCCCTTGCATGGCCACTTCAGCCACTGCTCAGCGCTGGCTTTGCTGGCTCCATCCCTGCACCCCCAGGCCAGCTGTCTGTCTGTCTGTCTCCTGGGCAGCCGGTTCCCCTCCAGCCTCCCTGCACGTCCTTCTGCTGTTTGGTCTCCTAAGGCAGGGGGTTGCTGTGCACCCATGCTGACCTCTTGCCAGGCCCTGCTCAACTCCCTGACCATCAGATTAGTTTCTTCCTGGGATTTGAGGATGTTGTCCCTGAAGATCCAAGAGAGTTTAACAGCCCCTTTGTTCTCTAGGACAGCCCAAGGAGATCCTCCGGTAACTGAAATCAGCTCTCCTGCAGGACTGCACTGTTGTTCTGCAGTTGTCCTGCTTCTCCACCATCTCACGGTCACTGCAGCCATGGCCGCCCTCATCATTAGATCCCCAGCCTGATCCACCTTGTCTGCCAGTAAGAGACCAGCCCTAGTCAGCTCGTCCAGTGTTTGTCTCAAAATGCTGTCTTCCACACCCTGCAGGAACCTCCTGGGTTGCTTGTGCCCAGCCCTGCTAACCTCCCAGCAGACCGAGAGATGGTCCAACTTGCCATGTAATCCAGGACCTGTGACCATGAAGCTCCCTCCAAGGCAAGGGCTGTGCACGTCAGGCTCCCCTCTGCACAGAGCTCATCTCCACCTCCTCATCCACCCGCCTGCCTTCCTGAGGAGCCCTGCCCACCCATGGCTGCCCTCCCACCACCGAGCTGTCCCACCAGGGCTCTGCAGTCCCCATGGGGAGCACGTTGCTGCCTGCCCAGCAGAAACGACAGTGCTGGGTAGCAAAGAGGAGAGGCAGGTAAAGGGGCAGTGTGTGGGAGGTTGGCTGGAAGGTGACCCCTGGTGCCAGAAGAGGATGATGCAAGGTGAGGCATCATGGGAGGGAGGTGGATTTTGAGGTCACACCTTTGGAAACAACCCAACTAGGCATGTGGTGAGACAGGCCTGGTGATGTCACCTGGATGCTGGGAAACACCCCCAGCAGTGCTGAGAGCTTGGGAGACGGGAGATGCAGGAGAAGGGGAAGATGACACGGCTGGAGGTGGGTTGTGATGCCACTTCTATTGCAGTTACCTGGGGTAGATGTGGACAAAGCCAACATGGCCAGATTATTACTTGTGAGGTCACCTCATGACAGCAATGTGATTGGCCAGAGGTAGGCAGGTATCATGAGGTCATCAAGGACACCAGACGGGAAGGCTGCAGAAAGATGAGTGAGCCCCTGGGGAGGCCCTGCCCTGGGCTGAAACCACCTGTACGTGCCACGGGAAAATGTGGGACATGCATGAGAAGCTGAGGGATGTGAGAAGGGACCAGCAGTATGGGCAGCTCCGTGTGTGCCAGCTGGGCCTCACAGGTGGCTGCAGATGTGACCAGGTTGGCCAGACTGCCCAGAGGGGAGCACTGGGGACTGTCTGGGCAGTCAAGTCTTGCAAGGCCATCAGTGCCTGGAGGAGCCACCAGTGATGCCACTGAAGTCCCAGAGGACCAAGGCAATGGAATCCAAACTATCAAATTTGAGTGCAAATGGAGAAAACCTGAGCCCACTGGGGAAAAAGTAACTGATGATGGTTATGAATTGTGAGGAGATCGGGGCAGAGAAATTTGGATCGTGGAAGAAGCAGCCTGTGGAAGAGTGGGGAGGAGCGGGGTTCAAGAAACAAGCTGCCCGTGGGGAGGTGGCTGGTCAGTGCTGGTCTGGCCAAACTCCCTGTCTGATCACTATGGCCTGTCCTGCTTATCATACTGGTTTCAGTTGAGACAGAGTTACTTATCTTCATAGCAATTTGTATGAGTCCATTTTACATTTGTGATGGAAACAGTGTTGGTCCCACCCCAATGTTTCAGTCATTGCTGATCAGTGCTTGCCCAGTATCAAGGGGATTTCCACTTCTCACACCAACCCCACCAGCATGGGGGCTGGGGTGCGCAAGAAATTGGGAGGGGACATGGCTGGGACAGCTGAACCAAACTGACCAAAGGGATGTTCCACAACATATGATACCAAGGTCAACAATAAAATCCGGGAGAAGAAGGGAAGGGAGGACATTCGGTGTGATGGTGTTTGTCTTCCCAAGTAACCATTACATGTGATGGAGCCCGGCTTTTCTGAAGATGGCTGAAAACCCTCCTGCCGATGATGCAGTGAATGAATTCCTTAGTTTTCTTTGGTTACATGCATAGATTTTGCTTTGCCTGTAAAACCGTCTTTATCTCAACCCACAAGTTTTCTTTTGTGTTTCCGATCCTCCGCCTTATCCTGCTGTGGGGCAGTGAGTGACAGACTATGTGGTGCTGAGCTGTCTGTCAGCGTTAAACTACAAAACTAATCAAACTCTGCTCCTGGCTCTTTGCTGTGTGAGTGGGCTCACTATTGTGTGTGCGTTTGGGTGTGATGGCACGTACACACCTTCTTGGTCAATTCTAAGTGAGGCTAGCAAGGAGGAGGAGGACACCAGGATCTGGAGAACCCCAGGGTTGGAATGTCCAAGTGGGTAATATCTCTGAGTCTGGGCTGACCCAAACCCCAGGTCCACATGGGAAGGACCACAGGGGTGTGTGAAACTGCAAGTAAGTTCTACCTGGGATGTACAGACCACTCGTGCAACCTTCACACCAGATCAGTCTGAGAGGGGCAACAGGACAGGGTCAGATGTGTTGCTCATGGTTGTGTAAGTGCTGCTGTTGATGTGGTGGCTGTGAAGGTGCTGTTGCCTGTTGGAGCTGGTCTGTGTCAGATTGTCTGTGTTCGTCTTTGTTTCCCTGCAGATACCTGCGTTTAGTGCTTTCCCTTTGATGACTCCACCTTGGGCCATGTCTCACTCTGTGGGGTCCTGTCACTGCCCACCTCAGGCACAGCTGGTCCGTGTGTATCTCACGGGCTCTCGGGCAGCTCCAGATTCCTCTCCTGGAGGATTGTCCTCTGCCCCATCATGCTCTGGGACAGCCCAGTGTGGCTGTATTTCATGACCACTCCCCATCTCCACTGTCAACAGACAGCAAGGGTTGTGTCTTAAATCACAACTCTGTTGTGAATCAGCTTCCAAGGTGACATCGAGCTTTTTCCACAGGCCCTTTTGAGGGAAATTCCTGGGCCCATTGTTGAAAACAGCTTTGGAAGAACAACCAAATCTTGAGGAACTGCACTCTGGAGATGTCATTTTGTTACAGAGATGCTATGGGAGACTAAGCTCTGACACAGTGTTAAAAAAACATTTATACAGCTTTCAGGTGTTTTAAAACTATTTATAATGGGTTCATTATTCAGGATAGTGAGCTAAACATGAACAGTTATGTACCAACATAATAACCATAAATAACAATATTGGTAATGCTAACAAAGTAAAAGGGATAAAACAGAGTACAGGCCTGCATTGGGATACAATTAGACATCATTTGTGGACAGTGATGGAAAGATGATCAGTATTGACAAACGCCCATGAAATCACTTTCCTAATGGACTCCTTGAGCTCCTGGTTCCTCATGCTGTAGATGAGGGGGTTCACTGCTGGAGGCACCAATGCGTATAGAACAGACACCACCAGGTCCAGGGATGGGGAGGAGATGGAGGGGGGCTTCAGGTAGGCAAACATGGCAGTGCTGACAAACAGGGAGACCACGGCCAGGTGAGGGAGGCACGTGGAAAAGGCTTTGTGCCGTCCCTGCTCAGAGGGGATCCTCAGCACGGCCCTCAAGATCTGCACATAGGACAGCACAATGAACACAAAACACCCAAATGATAAACAGAGACTAACCACAAGAAGCCCAGCTTCCCTGAGGTAGGCATCTGAGCAGGAGAGCTTGAGGATCTGGGGGATTTCACAGAAGAACTGGTCCAGGGCATTGCCCTTGCACAGTGGCAATGAAAATGTATTGGCCGTGTGCAGCAGAGCATCGAGAAACCCAGTGGCCCAGGCAGCTGCTGCCATGTGGACACAAGCTCTGCTGCCCAGGAGGGTCCCGTAGTGCAGGGGTTTGCAGATGGCAACGTAGCGGTCGTAGGACATGATGGTGAGAAGAGAATACTCTGCACCAAACAAGAAACCTAAAAAGAAGACTTGGGCAGCACATCCTGCATAGGAAATGACCCTGGTATCCCACAGAGAGTTGGCCATGGATTTGGGCACAGTGATGGAGATGGAGCCCAGGTCCAGGAGGGAGAGGTTGAGCAGGAAGAAGTACATGGGGGTGTGGAGGTGCTGGTCACAGGCTATGGTGGTGATGATGAGGCCGTTGCCCAGGAGGGCAGCCAGGTAGATGCCCAGGAAGAGCCAGAAGTGCAAGAGCTGCAGCTCCCGTGTGTCTGTGAACGCCAGGAGGAGGAACTGGGTGATGGAGCTGCTGTTGGACATTTGCTGATGAGCATGGGGCACTGTCACAAGAGCAAAAGACAGTGATAAGTTAGGGGAGACTTCTCTGAGCAAAAGCAAAGCCATTTCTCATACACCCTCCCCTGCTCCACACCCCTTGTCCTTTTGCAGACCTTCCTTCGGGTCCGTGGCTGAGCCCTGGATGGTGCTGGCTGGAGGTGCCGGGCCTGTGCCCCCTGGCTGCCCAGGAGTCAGCCCTGCTCTGCAGCAGGGGTCATGGAACGGGGGGCAGGGGCCAGTCCTGGGGTTCAGCTTTGTCAGATGGAACCATGCCATGTCTCACCCTTTCCTAATGTCTCAGCACCCCATGTTTGCCCAGGATACACACGGCTCATTTCAAAAACCCAACAGCATTTTCTCTGTCACAGCATCTCTGAGCTTCTCCATGGGGCTTTCAGAGAACACAAAGAAGTTGTAGGACAGGTTTACATCCTGGAGGGAAGATCACAGATCAGAAGGACACCTGAAGGATATGTCCAAGTGCCCTAATGATGGCATCTGATTCAGGGAGACTCAGCTCATTCCCCAGCCCCACAGACTGCATTGCCCGCAGCCCCACAGCTCAGAGCAAAGCTGGGACACGTGTTCCCATGGACACAGCTGCAGGAAAGGACCCACAAGATCAGGCTGTGACTCTGCAGCTGAAACTCCCATCCCCAGAGAGCCTGACAGCAAGAACCAGATCACACCAACAGTGACCCAGAGCAGTGGAGCAAGAAGGAAACTGCGGTGAGGGTGGGTGTGAGAGAGGCCAGGGCAGAGGCAGCCGGGCACTCCGACAGCGTCACCCTTCCCCAGCTGTGCAGCCACCTCCCACACACCAGCATTGCCGGGCAGCTGCTCTCAGCCCCTGTGCTCTGCAGAGGGAACTGGAGCTCTGGCTGCACAGGAGCTGCTTCATGCCTTGGAGCCCCCGGCCCTGAGGGCAGAGGCTTTGCTGGGTGGGAGAGGAGGCGAGGGGGCTGCTCACAGGAGGCATCTGCACTGCAGGGGATTCTACAAAGATTTCTGAATTCTCTCTCCCACAACATTTCTGGTTTTGGTTTCTTCTTCCCTTATCACATCTCTGCTGTCTGGAGATTTTCCTCCTGGGAGGTGTTTCCCTGTCCATGTCTCTTCCCTGTTAGTGCTCACAGATCATCCCATGCTCTGTGCCCTCAGGCTGGCCCTACAGATCCTGCCTGTTCACAGGGCACTGCCTGGGGGCATCTTCCTGTTTGCAGGTTGGGAAATAGGACAAGTCAGATAAAGGCTGAGGGGTGCAGCAAAGGTGATGCAAGTGCAGTCCATAGGGATGGTGAAGGGATGTTATCAGCCTTCTGGCAGACGTACTCATCACTCAAATTTGCAGTTCAGGAGTCTCAATGACTTTTTTAAGCATGAGGGCTCATTTTCATTTTATCCTTTACTGCACACCCCACCCCTTGGGATAAGAAACTGAAAGGCAGGCTCAGGAAAGCTCCTTATCTGTCTGGTAATCCTTGCATTGATCTTCTGCTTGAGGCATCACCTTGGAAAAATCCTGTGGGTGATCTGGAGCTGTGAGGAGCCCTGACCCACAAAGCAGCCTCTCCACAGCAGAAGCACCTTTCCTGCCCTGATAGGGGTCACAACTTCCCCCACAGCTTCTCTCCACAGCACCGTGGGGATCTCCCCGGGCAGGCTGAGCGCTGACCCTGGCAGGCGGCAGAGTCCCTGCCCCGGCACAGCCCTGGGGTGCAGGGACCCTGCTCTGCAGATGCACATCTCTACAACCATCCCTGGGAGAAAGAAGCCATCATGTCCTGTCCCTCTGATGGTGCAGCAGGGAAGCCCTGCTCTGGGGAACATCCTCCTCAATATTAGAGACACTGAGAGAGCCCTCCTGAAAAGTCTCATAAACTGTAAGAGGTACCAGCTTTAGATCTTTCCAGGAGCTGCAACTGCATTGCCCTGGAGCCAGAAACTTACCATGCTAAGGGCTGTGAGGATTATTCTCCAAGTGAGCTCTCATCTGTCCTCCCACCCCAGACTGCGTTTCCCCTGTCACCCTGGCTCCTCTGCCCTCGGTGCTGCAGGCAGAGCCCTCAGCCCTGCTGCGCTTTGCAGAGGAGCTGCTCCTGGGCAGAGCTGTCTCTCTTCAGCGCTGCCGCTTGCCATGAGCTCCCTGTGTCCCAGGAGCCCAGCCCAGCTCAGCAGCACAGGAGCAGCCCATGATGTCCCTTCCTCTGTCCCCTCTGGGCTCCCTCCAGCTGTCCCTGGGGCTCCAGGGGCACATCCTTTGAAACAACCTCAAGTAATCAGTGATGTTGATTCTCTCTCTTCAGCAGTGACACTTCTTGCCAGCATTATGTTCTTTGTATTAAAAAATAAATTGGTATGGAAATCACCTTTTCTTGTCCCATTATTAGGCAGGACACCAGAAAGGTTACAGCAAAGGATCTAATTTTTCCAAACTGGGGGAGGAATATGTTCCCCGGAATGAATTTAAGCATAATATTCTGGGTTTATACTCCTAGGTCTAGAGAGACATTCAGCAATCTTTGGCCATGTCATGTTAGTGCTCTGAAGCAAAGCCTTTGCACACATGGAGTCTTGGACAGTTGGTACCAGGTTTCCATGGAGCAGGTCAGTGGTTTCCTGGTGCCACAGCTGGGGTGGTTCAGCCCAGATGTGAGGCAATGGCCTCAGCCAGGGACCTGACTGGGGGAGCTGGAGCTGTCAGTGTTGCAGACAGAGCTGTGACACGGATGGAATAAACTGCCAAGGCAGCGTGGCAGAAGTTAGTTCATCTGGTCTGCAAGGACAGCAGCCTCCAAGCACAGCAACAGTCCAGAGCAAAACTCAGTCTAGACCTGTAAGGCAATTCAAGGGCCCTATAATGAGCTATTACTACTGCAGGAACAGTTAAAGGAGAAACAAACAACTTGTAGTTACTGATGAATTCAATAAGGGAAAGAAGTGATATTCTATGTGTCTCTGGTCCTCCATCTTCACCAGCAAGGTCTCTCAGGCCTCTGTGACTTGAGGCAGGAATCTGGAGAACAACCAGCAGTGGATGGGGATCAAGTCAGGGTCACTGGAACTAACACAATCCTGACCAGTCTATGGGACAGGAGGGGCAGCATCCCAGGAGCTGAGACAGCAGGACCATGTCACAGTGAGGCCACTCTCCACCATCTTTGAAAGCTCATGGAGACTGGGGGGACTCCCTGACCACTGGCAGCTCTCACACATCGTGTGCACTTTTCAAAATGGCCAATGGTTGAGTGCTGTGGTTTGTTTGCGGGGTGAAAATAAAACCGTGGCAGATGTGTTATTAACTCCCTCTTCCACCCCTTCCCCCTTCAGCCCCTCCCTCTCCCCTCATCCCACTAAGGACAGGCAATTGGGAGGAGGAAGAAGGACAGAGACAAGAGAGTTGGAAAAATTAAAAATGTTTTACTAATGCTACTAATATGAAATAGAGAAAATAATACAAAATATACAAAACCAATCTTGAAAGTCCTGGCAACTGCTCCGGCAGATGTGGGGCCGGCACCCGAAGTCCTGGGCTGGACACTGCAGCCAACCGGAGCTGGATTCAGTCTGTCACTAGCCCTCAGTTTGCAGGGACAACTCGCAAGGTCCTCTCCCAATGCTGGCCATAAGGAAAACAGGGACGAGATCCTCGTGATCCCCCACTTTTATATGAAGTATGACGTTAATGGGATCGAATACTTTAGTTGGTCAATTTTCAGTTCACCTCCTGCTTGCACATCTCGCGAGATGCATCATTATCAATGACCTTGCATTCCGTTGCTATGTCTACCAAAATATGTATCTAACTTTCAGGAAAACTGCAGTTAGTAAGAAGACTTTAGATGACAGGGAAATTCACTAAAAGAGAAACTTGTTTCTGATAAAACCAGGACAGTGAGCAGGGTAACTAAAGGCTGTGTCCCAGAGCATGTCCACCCTGACCCCATTTCTGGGTGTCTGAAAGAGAAGGTGACAGGGTTTACCCAGGGCAGGTTGTCCCTGTCCATCCTCTTTGCTTTCTGTGAGGAAAGGACCGTGTTGCTGGATGCGGGGAGAACATTGATGGTCTGTTACCTGAAGTCAGCAAGGCATTCAGCATCATCCCGTGCAGTATTCTTCTGTATAAGGTAGGATAAAACCCTGAGTAGTCTGGTCTGACCCTGCTTTGAGCAGGAGGTTGGTCAAGACACCTCCTGAGCTCCCTTTGAGCCTGAATGATGCTGTCCTTCCTTCCTCCTCATATTTTCAATTTAGAGAAATCTCTCAGGTTCCGTCTGATCACAGAAATACATCACATGAGGTGCAGGGCTGCTTTAAAAGTACCCAAACAGGCCTGACAACAACTTCTGCACTCTTTTCATTTGCCCAAACCCAAGTTCTTCTTTTTTGCTATACTCATGCCCAACTTGTTAACCCTTTCAGAGCAGGTTGCTCAAGAGGTGTCAGCATCCATGTACAGAGCCTGTACATCAGACAGATATCAAAGCCACCATTACAGACATGATGACGAAGCACTTGACAAGCTCCTTGAACCCAGGAATCAGCATGTCTTGTCTCCTGAGATGCCATTGAACACCTGAACTTTAAGTGAAGAGTATGTGAGGGTTTTTTTGTGCATCCTGTCTTGTCTCCTGACCCATGTGGTGCTTCAGGCTGTGAAGAGAATCAAAACCAGCCATTTGACTGGGGTAGTTCCATTTTACATGGTGTCACGCAGGGCAGATGAAGGAGCTCAGAAGTCCAGAGTCTGCTGCACAGTTGGGACTTTTGAGAATGGAAATGCAGGTAACAGTGTTGTGTCAGTGCACACTACATAAAGATTCTGGCTTCCTTTGTGCCTTCTTGCTGACCTGGGATCTGTTCCTTGGCCTTCTTTGTCTCAAAAAGAAACTATTCTCCTATGCCACCTCCACCTCACACCAGGGAAAAAAAAGGAGAAAAGTTATGAAAGAAGCATGATTTGGGGGTAATTCTGTCCAAGAGGTGTACTCTTTATACAATAGAAAAAAAAAAAAAGAGAAAAAGCATTGTTTTAAGAACTTCTCTCAAGACAACTACTGAGGTGTAGTAGATGTTTTGAAAAGCAAGAATGACTGTTAGGAATGAAACTAAAGACTTTTAGTTAATCATCATCATCAGTGAGAATAAGGAGTTCCCTGTTACTGTTATTAGTGGTAGTACCACTGTTCTAAAACATCCTTCAGAGCATCTCGATTTTTCCTGGGCTCCAAAGCTCAGCCTGCTCAGATTTTGGAAGGATTGCTTCAAACCCCTGTGACCCAAATCTCTACAACAGTCTTTCCTCAACAGTCTTTTACCCCAGGAAGGGCAAAACTTCCAATGTAGGCACCAAACCAGTGCCCAACCTGCCTGGATAGCCAGGAGAGCTGTGCAAAGCAACAGCCGCACTCAAGGGGAGTTGGAGGTGATGGGAATTGAAATGGTTTCACCCCAAATCATAGAATCATGGCATCATAGAATCATTTAGGCTGGAAAAGACCCTTAAGAACATGGAGTCCAACCATAAATCAAACACTGCCACGGCCACCACTAAACCATATCCCTAAGTGTCACATCTCCACATCTTTTAAATAATTCCAGGGACGGAAGCTCAAATCTTTAGCTGGCGGGACACCATTAGCTGCAGTTAGACATAAGATACTTGTCATGCCTGTGAGTTCAGACCTCGCTGGCAGAATGTCTCACAGCCCTCACTGAGGAGAGCAGGGTGCTGGGGGGATGGGAGCACGTTTCAGTTTCCCAGGTCCCAGGACAGAGCCCAAACCATCCTTCCCTTCAACTCTCCCATCTAGTTTCTTGAGATGCAAAGTTGGTGGGCCTTCTGTGGATAGTCATGTGTAAAAGGCGTGAATAATCCTTCAAGTGTTTGTGTACTTTGTCTAGGAATGCCAGTTTTAAAAGAAAAAAAAAAAGTTTAACATGCTTACATTTAAATATCTGTAACATAGTACTCTGCGTCTGTGGTAGCCCCTCCAATGACAATTAAATAGGTATTTGCACTATAAGACCATACCTCACCCACAAGTACACATCTAAGTGGTTCAGATGAAGGCTGGTTTGGCAAAAGTCACCCTTTGTGTCCCCAGGTGCACGGACACTGCTCATGTGCCTCTGCAGAGAGTGGCAGAAGCTGGATCCCCTTCTCGGGACAGACTCCTTCCAGGAGAGACACAGGGGTAACTCATCAGGTCTTCACGGCAGTTCACTCAGCATCAGTTTTGACATATTGGGTGCTTCCTGTGACTACCCTTTCTGCACAAATGATCATAAAAAGACACCCATTTACTAAGCCATGGTCATAAAGGGGCTCTTATGGACAAGAAAGCTCACCATGAACTCTGGGGAGAGCGAGGAAGTTTATAATAAGCACCAGGAAGAACCAAAGAGCTCAAGGCCTCTTCTGAAGAGCAGGAGGCCCTGAGCAGCAGAGATTGGCCATGTGTAGGTGTGGGAGAGGGACAGGGCATGTCAGGGAGAAGCAATGAGATGGCTGATGGTTTAGTGAACCCTTACAGCCATGGCTGAGCCCAGGAATGGAAAGCAGTTGTTGTCTGCTGGTGGAGGAGGAATAGGAGCAAGACTTTCCTGGGAATATGGAAGGAAGGAAGAAAGGCCTCTCTTGGGCTAATCATATATGGCAGTGACATTTGCATGCTGTGGGCATGGCTGTGCCTGGGAGATGGGGAATGGCTGCTGCTGGGGGTGGCTGTGCTCAGGCATGGCCCATGAGGTTTCCCTGCTCTGCTCCTCTCTTACACCGCCCAGTCCTGGATGGACCTCAGGAAATATCCATGAACCTGGTGGATGCATGAACATCCTGGAGTGATGGGATATGGATCCAAATAGAGGATTCAAGCAAGTTTGAGACTGGGACATTGAGGTGATTGGTGACCATTGCCAGGGGTATAAAAGAAGATTGATGAGTTGTGAAGAACTCACAGGCATTTCCAACTCCACAGAAAACCAGAGCCTTGCAGCTAAAGCAACAGCACTTGACATAAAACCCACCCCCAAAACACAAAACACTCACACTGACCACACGAAAAGCCTTGAAAAACATTTGAGAAAAATCTACCAGGTCCCAGGGGTCAAGTCTCAGCCATTCTGGTGATAAACAAGCATCAAGGGCTGACAGGGCATCAGAGCCACCTCCACATTGCCCTCACCACCTGTAACCAGTGTCTCCAAGTCTTTGCTTCACGAGCCTCCAGGGACAGGGACCTCGACTGGTTGTTTCCTTCACAGCTGCGTCAGTGCTGGCCCTTCATGGGGTCCCAAGCACCCTCAGAAACTTGAGTTCCACTTTTGCCTTTCACTTCATCAGAGGTTTGTTCACTCTTTCAGCAGCTGCAGTTCAGGATCACGGCAGCAGAGGGCTCATTAACATCCAAAATGCCCTTACAAGCCAAGGCTCTGTGCATCCTTTTCCTAAAGGCTTCAAGTCTGGTCTTGATGATTAGGAAGATTTCAGGAATAGCCAAATAGAGAGCATTTCCATAATAAAGAAGAATAAATCAGTATTTCTTCTATTGTCTTTGCCCCTCTCCCTCCTCCCCGTTTCCCAAAGAGGTGGTATCTTATTGATCTGGAGCATTTTCTGATGAAGACAAAACAATATGTGTAGGAAAGTGGGTGCCTGATGCACCACTGGAGTGAGGAGACAGGCCAGGACAGCTCAAGAGGAATGACACTCCTCTGGAGCACAAGGCTGTCCTGCAAGGCTTCTCAGATTTCCTGAGCTCCTTCACCCATCAGACAGACTTCCATGTCACCACCTCTATTGGTTGCTGTCCCTCAGTATGTCAAAGTCTTCTCCTCTGGAGCCCACCAGCCTGTGCTCTGCTGCTGGCCTTCCTCCCTCCCCTCTGGTGCCTGGAATCCCACTGTTGCCTGGTCACCACAGTCAAGGTGGACACTGATGTTCACATCCCTCACCAGCTCTTCTTTGTTTCCTAGTTCCAGATCCATGTGAGCATCACCCTTGTTGTCCCACCAGGCAGCCACATTAAAAAGTTGGGCCAAGATCCTCTGGACTGTTGGCACCTGCCGCTTTGCCTGGCCAGTGAATGTCAGGGCAATTACAGTTCCCCATAGGAACCTGCTCATTGACTGGAGACTTCCTCAGGTTACTAACAGAAGATCTTTTCCATTTCTTCTCCATGATCAAGTAGTTTGTAACATCTAAGACATTATCACCCTGTGTTGGGTTTACATGGCAAAGTCTTGGAACTGGGGGTGAGTGTGGGTGTGCTACAGTTGTGACCTCTCTGAGAAGACAACAGGAGTTTGATGTCAGACAGAGCCGATATGAGCTGGCTCCAAGATGGACCCACTCCTTGCCAAATCTGAGCCACTCAGGGATGCTGGCAGCACCTCTGTGATATTGTATTTGAGAAAGGGTAAAAAACGCTGCACAACAGCAGGTGGGAGAGAGGAGGGAGGAAATGTGAGAGAAAAAACACTGCAAACACCAAGGTCATATCCCATAGGACCCAAGTAGGTCCCTCAGTTGGCCAAAGCCTGCTCTCCTGAAATCCTGCTCTTTGCCTTGTTATCATCTTCCAGGAGCCTCAACCCTACTTTCCCATCCCTGACTGTTACACCCCTGACCAACCCTTTCTGGTTTGTAAGTGTCAAGTCCCACAGGGCACCTCACCTCACTGACTCCTCAGCCACCCGTGTCAGGAAGATGTTGTCAATGAGCTGCAAACCCCTCCTGGATGGCTGGTACCTTGCAGCTATTGGGATATCTTAGGTTTGCCATGAGGACACAGCCCTGGAAACATGAGGCTTCTTTCCTTTGTCTGAAGGAGGCCTCATCTAATTCCTCTTCCTCATCAGTGAGTCAGTAGCTGATGTCCACCCAACACAACATTCCCCATGTTGTTCTGCCCTCTCACGCTGAGTCGTCAACCTCCAGCTGACATTGTCTGTCCCCAAGCAGAGCTCCACACCTTCCTGATGTTCCCCCACATGAAGGGAAAATTCCCTCTAAGTCCAGACCTCGGGCATTATGAGTACCAGACCCCCAAGATCCCACAGTTTCTCCAGGAGGGGCTATTCGTAGTGCCTTGTAATTCCTCATGCTGTTTTCTTGGGAGAGACAACCTCATCAGGATAAGCCAACTGCATGCAAATATTAATAGCTGAGCAAATGGAGCTTCAGTCCTGGAGAGTCCAGACCTGGCGAAAAGCTTGGTTTTGCAATCAGAAAGCTCTGAAGTTTTAAAAGGAGAAGTGGCCAGTCCCGTATCGGGTCAGGAGAATAACCCCATCCATCAGGACAGAGCAGGACCTGACACGCTGAGCAGGGACCCTGAGGAGAAGGGCCTGGGCACTACAAGGGCCGCCACACAAGCCCGTGCTGCACGCTCACCATGAACAAGGCAGCTGCACACGGGGCTGCATGAGGAGGAGCGTGGGGACCCAGACACCTGGAGTTCTCATCCCATTCGGTTCAGCACTGGTGTGACCCCACACACACGGGTGTGTGCCAGTGTGCGGCTCCCAGTTTGGAGAAGCAGGGAGGAACTGGAGAGTGCAGGGCTGTGCCAAGGCAGGGGTCAGGACCTTGTGCACATGGTGTGGGATGCTGAGGGACCTGGGCTGCTCTGGCCCAGCAGCGCTGGGGAGGCTGCAGCAGTGTAGGAGTAGCCTGCGAGTGCTGGAAGGGTGGTTTCAGAGAGGGTGGAGGTTTTCTTCATAGTGGGAAAGAGCATGAGAAAGAAATAATGGCACACAGTGCAGCTGGGGAGGTCCAGGCTGGACATGAGCAGCAAGGAATGTGAGTGGAAGGGCAGTGCTGTGGTGGAGCAGGTCACCCAGAGGCAGTCTGCATCAGCCCAAGGCTTTGTGCTTCAAGGAACAGCTGGGGAGGATGGAGAGAGATCAGCAAAGGAAGGAAGATGCTCAGACAAGAGCAAGGTGGGCAGTAGGGGGGATGTCTCCAGCCTGCAGGAAAGAGGTGCAGGGGATGCCACAGCATAGGACAGGCTGTCATGGAGATGATCAAGGGATGTAAAGAGGCTGAAAGCCCCCACCAGACATGAGCTCCTTCTCCCCTTGGCTGTGGCTGTTGTCTCCAGCTCTGATGCCTGTGAGGAGACACCTTGTCCTTACAGCACAGGGGCCTCATGGCCTCCTTGTCCCCAGCCAGGAACCAGGGAGGTGTGGGACCATAGTCCTGCCCTTGGCCTTGCACAGCCCCACATCACACTGTCCCAGGAAGGGCCCTGGGCAACGTGGGAGGGACAGGATCTGCCGTCCCAGGGCTGGGGGTCAGAGCTTGGCCCTTTGATTAATGAAACACATCCAGGTTTACTCAGCATCAGAGAGACCTTCACCTTGCTTGTCCTGACCTGTCATCTCTGCCTCCAGTTTTCTTCTCTAACCAGACCCTGGGGTCGGATCATCAGTAGCGTTCCTCAGGGGAACCCATTAACATTACAAGAAACTTTGGAGTTTGAATCTGACTTGGACTTCTTGGGAGGTTTCTTCAACTTCCTCCAGGGTCTGAGGTTCATGGACTCAGCAGCAAACCCACCAGAGGGGTCATTAAAGCGCCTTGGGCTGCTCCTGTGCTGCTGAGCTGGGCTGGGCTCCTGGGACAGAGGGAGCTCATGGCAAGCGGCAGCGCTGCAGAGAGACAGCTCTGCCCAGGAGCAGCTCCTCTGCAAAGCACAGCAGGGCTGAGGGCTCTGCCTGGGGATCTCAGGGAGACGAGCAAGGCAGAGAGAGATGAAAGGTGGTCAGGATGGGGAGGATGACTGAGAGCTCACTGGAGGAGAAATCTTTGCAGCCCTTGCCATGGTAAGTCTCTGGGTGCAGGGCAATGCGGCTGTAGCTCCTGGAGGCATCTCCTCAAGTTAGCACAGGCACAGCTTGAGGGATCTGTAAGGAGGGGGCTCTTGTCAGGCAATTTTGAACAGCTGTGAAGCTGGGTGAGCAGCCAGGGGTGCCCAGGGCTGTCCTGCAGAGCAGGGTCCCTGCACCCCAGGGCTGTGCCGGGGCAGGGACTCTGCCGCCTGCCAGGGTCAACGCTCAGCCTGCCCGGGGAGATCCCCACGGGGCTGTGGGGAGAAGCTGTGGGGGGAAGGAGCGACCCGTGTCAAGGCAGGAAAGGTGCTTCTGCTGTTAAGGGGGTGCTGTGTGGGTCAGGGCTGCTCACAGCTCCAGATCACCCCCAGGATTTTTCCAAGTGGATGCCTCAAGCAGAAGATCAATGCAAGGATTACCAGACAGATAGGGAGCTTTCCTGAGCCTGTCTTTTCAGTTTCCTATCCCAAGGGTTGGGGGGTGCAGGAAAGGATAAAATGAAGATGAGCTCTCATGCTTAAACAAGTCACTGAGACTCCTGAACTGCAACTCAGAGTCTTCACTACATCTGCCAGAAGCCTCATAACATCCCTTCAGCTGCTGCTCTGCCTCTGCACAGCACCTGCATCACATTGGCTATACCTGTCAGGCTTAGTCTGACCTGTACTTTTCCCCAGTCTGTGAACAGGAAGATGCCCCCAGGCAGTGCCCTGTGAACAGGCAGGATCTGTAGGGCCAGGGTGAGGGCACAGAGGGTGGGATGGGGTCTGTGAGTGCTGACAGGGAAGAGACATGGACAGGGAAACACCTCCCAGGAGGAAAATCTCCAAACAGCAGGGAAATGATCAGAAATGAGAGGAAACTAAACCCGGAATTGTTCTGGGAGGGAGAGCAGAGAAACCTCTTTATGATTCCCTGCAGTGCAGATCCCTCCTGTGAGCAGCCCCCTCGCCTCCTCTCCCACCCAGCAAAGCCTCTGCCCTCAGGGCCGGGGGCTCCAAGGCATGAAGCAGCTCCTGTGCAGCCAGAGCTCCAGTTCCCTCTGCAGAGCACAGGGGCTGAGAGCAGCTGCCCGGCAATGCTGGTGTGTGGGAGGTGGCTGCACAGCTGGGGAAGGGTGACGCTGTCTGAGTGCCCGGCTGCCTCTGCCCTGGCCTCTCTCACACCCACCCTCACCGCAGTTTCCTTCTTGCTCCACTGCTCTGGGTCACTGCTGGTGTGATCTGGTTCTTGCTGTCAGGCTCTCTGGGGATGGGAGTTTCAGCTGCAGAGTCACAGCCTGATCTTGTGGGTCCTTTCCTGCAGCTGTGTCCATGGGAACAGGTGTCCCAGGTTTGCTCTGCCCTGTGGGGCTGTGGGCAATGCAGTGTGTGGGGCTGGGGAAAGAGCTGAGTCTCCCTGAATCAAATGGCATCATTAGGACACTTGGATATCTCCTGGGGGTTTCCATAGATGCTCTGAACTATCCTTCAGGATGCAAACCGGTCCTACAGCATCTGTGTGGTATCTGAAGGCTCCAAGGAGAAGCTGTGACAGACAAAATGCTGTTTGGTTTGTGAAATGAGCCGTGTGTATCCTGAGCTAAACAGGCTGAGACCTTAGGAGAGGGTGAGACGTGTCATGGTCTGAGGTTGATCCCTCTGCTCTCAGCAGTGCCTGGTAGCTTTTCAGGGTAACATGGCAGTGTGATCACCATCTCAGAAAGGTGCCAGCCCAGGGCAGCTGGAGGAAGACAGAGGGACAGAGCAGCTGCCCTCACTCTGCACTGACCCACAGGCATCCTCTGGTCTCGCAGGACTCGCTCTCTTCTCCTTGAGTGCAGCAGAAATGCTGAGGGTTTCTGACACTCAAAAACACTCCCCAGGCTGTGAGAGGAGAAGGAGCTGTAGAAACGCCAAACCTCTCAAACTCATTTTCTCAGGTCTGCGGGTACAGATGCTGACAGTTCCTTCTGCAGCAGGAGCGGTTCCATCTGACAAAGCTGAATCCCAGGACTGGCCCCTGCCCCACCCCATCACACAGGGTCAGGCTGACTCCTCAAGAGCCCCTGGGCAGAGACCCTGCTCTTCATTGCGCACTCATCAAGCACCGACAAGGGCTCCAGCCAGGACGTTCTCCTGGAAAAAGAAAAGGGTCTCTTTGTGGGAGGGTCTGTGGGAAATGGCTTTGGATTTTCCCAGAGAAGTGTCCCCTAACTTGTCACTGTCTTTTCCTCCTTGCACAGGTCTTCATGCCCACAGGCAGCAAATGTCCAACAGCAGCTCCATCACCCAGTTCCTCCTCCTGGCGTTCACAGACACACGGGAGCTGCAGCTCTTGCACTTCTGGCTCTTCCTGGGCATCTACCTGGCTGCCCTCCTGGGCAACGGCCTCATCATCACCACCATAGCCTGTGACCAGCACCTCCACACCCCCATGTACTTCTTCCTGCTCAACCTCACCCTCCTCGACCTGGGCTCCATCTCCATCACTGTCCCCAAATCCTTGGCCAACTCTCTGTGGGATACCAGGCTCATTTCCTATGCAGGATGTGCTGCCCAAGTCTTCTTTGTAGGTTTCTTAATTAGTGCAGAGTATTCTCTTCTGACCATCATGGCCTATGACCGCTACGTTGCCATCTGCAAACCCCTGCACTACGGGACCCTCCTGGGCAGCAGAGCTTGTGTCCACATGGCAGCAGCTGCCTGGGCCACTGGGTTTCTCACTGCTCTGCTGCACACGGCCAATACATTTTCACTGCCACTGTGCAAGGGCAATGCCCTGGACCAGTTCTTCTGCGAAATCCCCCAGATCCTCAAGCTCTCCTGCTCACACACCTACTTCAGGAAAGCTGGGCTTATTGTGGTTAGTGTCTGTTTAGGATTTGGGTGTTTTGTGTTCATTGTGCTGTCCTACGTGCAGATCTTAAGGGCTGTGCTGAGGATCCCCTCTGAGCAGGGACGGCACAAAGCCTTTGCCACGTGCCTCCCTCACCTGACCGTGGTCTCCCTCTATGTCAGCACTGCCATATTTTCCTACCTGAAGCCCCCCTCCATCTCCTCTCCTTCCCTGGACCTGGTGGTGTCTGTTCTGTACTCGGTGGTGCCTCCAGCAGTGAACCCCCTCATCTACAGCATGAGGAACCAGGAGCTCAAGGATGCCCTGTGGAAACTCATATCTTAGTGTTTTCTGAAGCAATAAACTGCCCATCTGCTTCTACATTGCAGTTTTAATGTCACTAGTTACAGGTCCAGCCTCTCATCTGTATTTTCTGTTGTTATCGGTTGGGGTTTTTTTACTGTTATAATGTTGTCGTCCCCTTTCTAATTCACTGTCTGCTTTTCTTTTATAACCACTGGCTGTGTAAATGAGGATCCATGATCTGTCTGTATTTAAACAAAATAAAGCATCCCGTAATGACTTCATTTCCCCCCAAGGGGGAACCCCCCAAAAGGTGATGGACCCCCTGCCCTGTCGGGCAGAGAGGGAAGACCTGAAACAGCCCCTGCCCTGTCGCTGTCGGGCAGAGGTAGGGGGTCAAACAGCTGAGGAGGGTTGGAAGCGAGTTCCAGTTAGGCGTCACGGGCAACTCCCCTCCCTCCTGCTTTGCTTCCCCAGGTGCCCCTCCGGAATAGGTTTGAGGCCCTAGATATTGAAGAAGACGTAGGTGGGGATGTGGTGCAAGGGCCACCTACGAGGTCACATAGGAAGAGGCGATCGACTCCACGCCTCAAGACTGCCTCCGATAAAAAAGAAAGAAGGGTAATTGTGGTCGGCAATTCCCTTCTGAGAGGGACGGAGGGCCCGATGTGCAGAGCTGACCCTCAGCATCGGGAAGTCTGTAGCCTACCTGGAGCTCAGATCAGGGATATCGCCAGGGCGCTCCCCAAACTGGTGCGCCCAACGGACTATTACCCCCTACTGATCTTCCAGACAGATGGGGAGGAAGCGGCATCCCGTAGTCTGAGAGGAATGAAGAAAGACTTCAAGGCCTTGGGATGAATGGTGAAAGAGTCTGGGGCTCAAGTTATCTTCTCTTCCCTCCTTCCGTTTTTGGGTGATGATGTGGGACGGAATAGAAAAATTAAGTCCGTAAATGATTGGCTTCGGGACTGGTGCTACAGGCAGGGCTTTGGGTTCTTTGATAACGGCTGGTTTTATAAGACGCCAGTCCGGTCAGTGATATGTGGGAAAGGTTTATCCCACAGGGGTAAAAGGATGCTGGGACAGGAATTAGCAGGGCTCATTTGCAGGGCTTTAAACTAGATTCGAAGGGGGATGGGGTTGTAGCTGGGCTTGCATCAGTGGGGCAGCATGCTGGAATCGATAAAGACCGGGAGGCCCCTCAGGCCCCTAGGGTGAAATCGGTGTACTCAGCTCGCTCCCTGAAGTGCCTGTACACCAATGCGCGCAGCATGGGGAATAAGCAGGAGGAGTTAGAAACCTGCGTTCGGTCAGGAGATTATGATCTGGTGGCATTAACAGAGACATGGTGGGACAGCTCACATGGCTGGAATGTGGTCATGGATGGCTATGCCCTTTTCAGGAAAGACAGGCCAGCCAAGCATGGTGGTGGAGTTGCTCTTTACGTGAGAGAGCAACTACAATGTATAGAGTACTGTCCAGGTGCGGTTGAGGAGCAAGTTGAGAGTCTGTGGGTGAGAATTAAGGGGCAGGCTGGCAGGGGTGACACTGTTGTGGGAGTCTATTACAGGCCACCAGATCAGAGTGAGGATGGTGATGAGGCCTCTACGGGCAGCTGAGCGTGGCCTCACAGTCACAGGCTCTGGTTGTTATGGGGGATTTTAACTACCCTGATGTTTGCTGGAAGGACTACTCAGCCAGCCAGCCTCAGTCTAGGAGGTTCCTCCAGTGCATTGACGATAACTTTCTGATGCAAATGGTGGAGGAGCCGACTAGGAGAGGTGCGCCGCTGGATCTCGTCCTCGCTAACAAGGAGGGTCTGGTTGAAGCAGTAAAGGTGGGGGGCTGCCTTGGTTGCAGTGACCATGAGATGGTGGAGTTCAGAATCTCCTGTGGTGGGAGCAGAATACCGAGCAGAATTGCAACCCTGGACTTCAGCAGGGACAACTTTGGCCTGTTCAAACAATTGCTGGAGGAAATCCTGTGGGCAAGGCTGCTGGAAGGTAAAGGGGCCCAAGATAGTTGGTTAACTTTCAGGGACTGCTTCTACCAAGCTCAAGATCAGTGCATCCCGACGCGCTGGAAGTCAAGGAAGGGAGCCAGGAGACCTGCGTGGTTAAACAGGGAACTGCTGCGTAAGCTCAAGTGGAAGAGGAGGGTTTACAAATCATGGAAGGAGGGGCTGGCCACTTGGGAAGAATATAAGGCTGTTGTCAGAGGATGTAGGGAGGCAACTAGGAAAGCTAAGGCCTCCTTAGAGTTAAACCTGGCGAGAGGGGTCAAGGACAACAGGAAGAGGTTCTTCAAATACATGGCAGATAAAACTAACACCAGAGGCAATGTAGGCCCACTGATGAACGGGGTGGGTGCCCTGGTGACAGAAGATACAGAGAAGGCAGAATTACTGAATGCCTTCTTTGTCTCTGTCTACTCTGCCAGACGCTGTCCTGAGGAGCCCCGTACCCCTGAGGCCCCAGAGGAAGGCAGGGCAATGGAGGAGTCTGCCTCAGTTGATGAGGACTGGGTTAGGGAGCAATTAAGCAATCTGGACATCCATAAATCCATGGGTCCAGATGGGATGCACCCGCGGGTACTGAGGGAGCTGGCTGAAGTCATTGCTGGACCGCTCTCCATCATCTTTGCCAAGTCTTGGGAAACGGGAGAGGTGCCTGAGGACTGGAGGAAAGCAAATGTCACTCCGGTCTTCAAAAAGGGCAAGAAGGAGGACCCGGGCAACTATAGACCGGTCAGCCTCACCTCCATCCCTGGGAAAGTGATGGAACACCTTATCCTTGGTGCCATCTTAAGACATATCAAGGATAAGAGGGTCATCAGGGACAGTCAACATGGATTCACCAAGGGGAAGTCGTGTTTGACCAACCTCATAGCCTTTTATGAAGACGTAACAAGGTGGACTGACGATGGCAGAGCAGTGGATGTGGTCTACCTTGACTTCAGCAAAGCATTTGACACCGTCTCCCACAGCATCCTCACGGCAAAACTGAGGAAGAGTGGACTGGATGATCGGGTAGTGAGGTGGACTGCAAACTGGCTGAAGGAGAGAAGCCAGAGAGTTGTGATCAATGGGGCGGAGTCTGGTTGGAGGCCTGTATCTAGTGGAGTGCCTCAAGGGTCAGTTCTGGGACCAATACTGTTCAATATATTCATCAATGACTTGGATGAGGGAATTGAGTGTACTATCAGCAAGTTTGCTGATGACACCAAGCTGGGAGGAGTGGCTGACACGCCAGAGGGCTGTGCTGCCATCCAGCGAGATCTGGACAGGCTGGAGAGTTGGGCGGGGAAAAATTTAATGAAATATAACAAGGGGAAATGTAGAGTCTTGCATCTGAGCAGGAACAACCCCAGGTTCCAGTACAGGTTGGGGAATGACCTGTTGGAGAGCAGTGTAGGGGAAAGGGACCTGGGGGTCCTGGTGGACAGCAGGATGACCATGAGCCAGCACTGTGCCTTTGTGGCCAAGAAGGCCAATGGCATCCTGGGGTGTATTAGAAGGGGGGTGGTTAGTAGGTCCAGAGAGGTTCTCCTTCCCCTCTACTCTGCCCTGGTGAGACCTCATCTGGAATATTGTGTCCAGTTCTGGGCCCCTCAGTTCAAGAAGGACAGGGAACTGCTGGAGAGAGTCCAGCGCAGGGCCACAAAGATGATGAAGGGAGTGGAGCATCTCCCTTATGAGGAAAGGCTGAGGGAGCTGGGGCTCTTTAGCTTGGAGAAGAGGAGACTGAGGGGTGACCTCATCAATGTTTATAAATATATAAAGGGTGGGTGTCACGAGGATGGAGCCAGGCTCTTCTCGGTGACAACCAACAGTAAGACAAGGGGTAATGGGTTCAAGCTGGAACACAAGAGGTTCCACTTAAATGTGAGAAGAAACTTCTTCTCAGTGAGGGTGACGGAACACTGGAACAGGCTGCCCAGGGGGGTTGTGGATTCTCCTTCTCTGGAGACATTCAAAACCCGCCTGGACGCCTTCCTGTGTAACCTCACCTAGGTGTTCCTGCTCTGGCAGGGGGATTGGACTAGATGATCTTTCGAGGTCCCTTCCAATCCCTAACATTCTGTGATCCTGTGATTCTGTGATTCTGTGAAAACGGCCTCAAGTTGCGCCAGGGGAGGTTGAGGTTGGATCTTGGGAACAATTCCTTCCCCAAAGGGCTGTCAGGCATTGGAACCAGCTGCCCTGGGCAGTGGTGGAATCACCATCCCTGGAGGGGTTGGACAGACACAGAGATGAGGTTCTCAGGGACATGAGGTAGTGACAGGGTTGGGGTAGCGGTTGGACTCGATGATCGTGAGGGTCTCTTCCAAGCAAAATGGTTCTGTGATTCTATGAAGAAGACCCCGTGGCTTGCGAATCCCCACGTCTGTGGGGAGGGCTCTGGGCTGGATGGCCAGCTCGCTGTCCCGGCCGAAAGCCAGGGTGCAGCAGGGGCTTGTGGGGAGGCCAGGAGGGAGCACGTTCTTCTCTTCTGCACCAGAGACCCTGTGAGAGATCCTGCCAGATCCTGCCAAGTGTGGGATGGACCAGCTTGAGGAGATGGGGAAAAGAGAGGGGGGACCCCTGGCAGCAGCCCAGCTGTGCTGCCTCTGTCCCCGCAGCTGAGACGTCCCCTGCGAGGCTTCCCGAGGCCGAGCTCTAGCCAGGGCCTCAGCTCACACAGCGTGGGGCTGGTGGGCAAGCGGCATCTCCTTTTGTCCTCTCGCAGGAGCCCCGGCACGAGGTTGGAGCTGGTGACACTATTGTGGAAGTCAAGTCCCGGCTCAGCCACTCGGGGGTCTGCAAAGTGGTGCAATAAGGCCACAAAAATTGCATGTAAGTTCAGCCACTGCTGCTCGCTGTGAAGTGCTTGGGCGTGAGCTCCTGGAGAGGAGACCTCAAGAGACAGGCCTGACTTTTCTCTGTTGTTTTTTTTTTTTTCCCAGGCATGCTCTTCAGCCTCACTTGCCATGGGGCAGGTGCCCTGGTCTCCCTGTGGACACGTCTGCTGAGCGTGTGCATCTTCACCATGTACGTAGTACAGGTTTCTGCTGTGAACAGGGGGAAGGGGATGTCCAGGGCCAGTGCAAGCTGGAGGTTGGACTCAATGAGCTTTGAAGATCCCTTCAATCCAAACTATTTTGTGATTCTATGTGAGAACAAACCTGCTTTCTCAGCCAAAGAGAGAGAGCGAGGTCCACACCCCAAGGCTGCTGACAAGTGTCTTCATTTGCTCTTTATGGATTATTTTCCTTCTCTTTCAGAAGGTGCTCCTGCAGCTCTTCCTCTGGGGAAGAGCTGCCAGTAGTGTTGAGCAGTGTGGACAGAAATCATGTTCCTGCTGGGCACAGTCAGCAGCAAGCTTCTCAAACGGCAGCTTTTCAGCCTAAAAACACAAATCCAGCTGTGAAGGGGTTTGCTCGAGACTTGGCTCCTTGGCAGCCCCTGGACTCCCTCTTTTTCAGGCACAAGATGGCCCCAACAAAGAAGCGGTTTGCGATGGACATGCAGACGATGCACTTCCTGAGGGACGTGAGGTTCTTCCGAGTCATCCTCTTGTTGCTCCTGGTGGCTCTTGGCGTTTACTGCGTGACCTCGACGCCAGGGTGGACAACACGGGCAAAGGGATGGATGGAGGTGGGTGACTCCTGCGAGGGAGCACTGAGGACAGCGGCTGGAGAAATCATGGGCTCTTCTGCTTCTGTGCAGGGTGACCCAAAGAAGGAGCAGCTTGTGCCGTGGCTCCTGGGGAAGCCTCCCCTGGGGAGCCCTGGCAGCTCTGGTAGTGGAGACTCTAATGGGGAATTCTTCCCTTTCAGGAGCAGACATGTGGGTCTGCGACAGAATGGCAGACTCGGAGGTAAGAGATGTTTCCTGAGCTGGAACTGGGTCTGTGCAGAAGCCTCAGCCAACAACTCGTGCTACCCATTTTCCTAAAGCTGGGGCTCCTGTCCTTCCCTCCGGCCTTCGCTTTGCTCAGCCTGGTGAGGAGGGGAGCGCTCGCAAAGCCAGGCGAGCACACGTGTCTGTGCTCCTTGCTGAGCTCCAGCGCTCCCCAGAGGGGATGGACCACTCGCTGACGAGATCTGCTTTCCTGGTCCTTCAGCAATTATCGGGCTTTGTTGGCGGCACAAACCCAAAAGATGCGGCTCCTGCTGCAGGAGGTGGCTCAGCTGAGGGGGGAGCTCCGCAGCGCGAGGAAGGTGAGGGTGCATTTGGGGAAGGAGGTTTGGCTGGGCAGAACCACCGAGAAAGCCTCCTTGGGCCTGTTGGTGGGCTCGGACTGCTGACCGTGCTGTTTCTCAACCCAGGCAGCGTCCAAGGCGGCTTCGGAAGTCTCCGTGGAGATGTCTGACTGGGCACTGCAGAGCGCTGGTATGGACACAAGCAGCCCAGCCGTGCTCCCGGCGCTGCTCTCCAAAGTGGCAATGAGGACAGGAGTGAAAAATGAGGAGCTGGCAGCGGCCTCACGAGTTGCGTCTGAGCACCGCGTCCTCCTGATCTGTGGCCTCTTGCAGTCATCTGCCCTCCCTTCCTTCCAGGTGCCACCATCGACACGCAGAGAACTTCCCAGACCTACGGCTGCCAAGGGAAGTGGAGCTGCATGGTTTTATGGCTGTTTCCGCCTGCCAACCCTCCTGAGGCTGTTCTGCAGGTATGGCAGCAGAAATCCTCAGTGCTGGCATCTTGCCTTCCTGGCAAGTTGGGGACTGAGCTCAGGGCACTTCCGAGCTGCAGCAGACCCCACAGACACGCCGGTGCCTGCGCTTCAAGCTCCAGGAGCAGTTGTGTTGGCCCCAGCGGTCTCTCACGCTTCATTTCTCTGCTGTTCCCGTTGCAGCCGGATGTTTCCCCAGGGAACTGCTGGCCTTTCCAAGGGCGTCAGGGCCAGGTGGTCATCAGGTTGCCAGCACGAGTCCATCTGAGCGCCGTCACCGTGCAGCACATCTCCAAGGAAGCCTCTCCCTCTGGGTCCGTCATCAGCGCCCCCAGAGACGTCGCCGTCTTTGTAAGTCTCTGCCGGGCGCTTCTGCCTGGGATCTGGCCCTGGGGCAAAGCCATGACAGCGCCTTTGTGCATCCTCTGAGGTTTGTGCCCCACTCTCTCCTGAGCCCGGCCGTGCCATGGCACAACACTTCAAGGGCTCTAGAGATTTCCTCTCTCTCAAGACTTATTCTGGCCAAAGCACCTCAGGGCTCTTCACCAAAACTTCAGGCAGAGACTGAGCTCCAGCCCAACCAGTGCCAGACGAGTGCTGGAGTCCCAGGAGAGGCTGGGAACGGGACGGGGCTGGTCCAGCACGTATGTCTCCTCAGTGCTGGGATGAGTCTGAGCTGCTCTCCTTGTGCTTTGCCCCCGAGGGAGTGGACGCGGATGGAGAAGAGGGGACTCTGCTTGGGACGTTCATGTACGACGTGGCGAAAGAGCCCATCCAGACCTTCCCTCTGAAGGTACGGTCCACCTGCGGGGGAAAGATGCCAGGGAGCGAAGCAGGTTTGCCTGCAAGTCCGCAGCAGGAAGAGCGTGAACGTTTTCTCGCTGGGCACAGGGGCCCACAGCACTTTTGGGAGCTTGTTCCTGTGCAGGAGCGGGGCTGGCAGGGGCAGAGCCATTGACTGCACTGCTGCTCTTAACGCCTCTGCTCCTTTTCCCTCTTCACAGAACGCGCCACTTCGCAGAGCCTTTTCCTATGTCAAATTTTTTGTGAAGAGCAACTGGGAAAACCCAAAGTACACCTGCATTTATCGAGTGCAGGTTCACGGGAAGATGGTGAAACCAGAAAGCCTCGGCTGAAACCAGGGCAGAAACAAAGGCAAAAAAATTAAAAATGATGTGTCGGTTCAGATCGGTGTGGAAGATTTGCAAATCTGATTCCTCACCCCATGAACGTTCCTGCCCTTGATCTGACTAATCTGTGTCAGAGGTTCGTTTGTGTCAGATTGATTAGTGTCGACGTGGAATTTTGAAGTGTTTCTCCCCTTGTTATTCTGCCCTCCCCTCGGCACTGGCATTCCAGGGCTGGGCAGGGTTGGAACTCCGTGCTCCTGGCAGCTCTAACAGCGTGTAGGATGGGCAGGGGGTCGGGGCAGCTCGCTGATGGGCAAGAGTGTTTCCTGGGGGTTGCTGGAGGATTCCAAGGGGCTCCTGAGAGACGGGGCTGGTGAGTGGGCATCCCAGGATGCAGTTGGGGTTCTGCCATTTCATACCATTTAAACCAGCACAATGGGCTAAAGACAGAAGGGGGGAATTACAGAAGGGGCGCAGGGAGCCAGCCAGAGAGCAATGGGGAGAGACCAAAAATAGCAATTAGGGGCAAGTGCTGCCATTTCTTGAGCTCTCCCAGGAGCTGCATCCCCGGGAGCCCCAAGCGATGTGACCTGGGCCCGATCCTGCACCCTGGCAGAATCACAGAAACACAGAATCACAGAATGTGCTGAGCGGGAAGGGACCCACAAGGATCATCGCGTCCAACTCCTGTCCCCCTGCACAGGACAACCCCACAGTTCATACCATGTGTCTGAGGATGTCGTCCAGTCTCTTCTTGAACACTGTCAGGCATGGGGCCGTGACACCTCCCTGGGGAGGTTGTTCCAGTGTGCAGCACCATCTGGGTGAAGAACCTTTTCGTCATGTCCAACTGACCCTCCCCTGGCACATCTTCCTGCCATTCCTGGGGTTCTGTCACTGGTCACAGAGAGAAGAGCTCAGCCCTGCCCCTCCTGCTCCTCTGCTGAGGAAGCTGAAGCCGCCATGAGCTCTGCCCTCAGTCTCCTCTTCTCCAGGCTGAACAAACCCAGCGACTTCAGCTGCTCCTCATATGGCTTCATCTCCAAACCCTTCCCCAACTTCGTAGCCTCTTCTGGACACTCTCCAGTAGCTTTATCTCCTTTTCTCCTGTGTCCCCAGCCCTGCACACAGTGAATGCTCCAGGTGAGGCCGCCCCAGCGCAGAGCAGAGCGGGACAATCCCCTCCCTGCCCGGCTGGCCCTGCTGTGCTGGATGCACCAGGACACGGGGCCCTCTTGGCTCCAGGGACGCTGTTGGCTCATGTTCAACTTGCCGTCGACCAGAAGCCCCAGATCTCTCTACGCAGAGCTGCTCTCCAGCACCTCGTCACCCAGTCTCTCTGTACAGCCAGGGTTGCCATGTCCCAAGCACAAAATCCGGCACTTGCTCTTGTTGAACTTCATGTGGTTGGTGATTGCCCAGTTCTCCCATTTGTCCAGATCCCGGGATAAAAGTCAAGGTGGGTCTATACCTTCTGAGCTATTACACCATTATAGGCTGCCCACATACGTGCTATGGGTAGAGTTCCTATTTGCTAAATCTTATTTCCTTACCATATCCTGGCACAGGTAAGTAGGGATGGCAGTGCAGTCTGAGCTGTTGGGCTCAGCCTAGAATTACAAGAAGCCCACCCTGACTGATGCAGTAGGAAGGGAAACAGAAAAGGGGCTCGGCAAAGGCAGCCGTTAGAGTAGCGGATGAAAGCCGGTCACTGCCGCACACGAGGTGGGAAGGGGTGGGCTGGAGAGGCAGAGGGCTCTGCTGTCAGCGCTGGCAACAGGTCAGCAGCAGCTCCTCTGCAGAGCAGGTAACGTGCATCGGAGTCTTTCCAAAGGCCTTTGAAACTGCTGTGAACTGGGGCCTTGTGACAGTTGTGGTGAGGCCATCAGCCTTGCAGCTCTGCAGCAGTTCAGAGTCACTGAAACACTCTCGGTGGCGCATGCTGTTTGTGGGTTTCATTTTGGCTTTTTTAATCATTTTGTTGAGGTACAATTATTTGTTTGGAATCAGGTGATGGCACTGGCACTCCTCTTTCTGGAGCACATCCTGACATCCTTTGTCATTCAGAGCTCTGCCCTCTGCTCCTGAGAGGAGCGATGGCCGCCATGGGGAACGACTCTGGTGAGTAGCAGCTTCACCAGCAGCCTCCGACTTTGTGAATCCCCAAAGGCAACGGACGTGTCTGGTGCTCCATCCCTGAATGCTGATGTGCTGACGGCCTGAGTGAATTCTGGGGCATTTCTCGAGAGCAGCCAGACTTACCAAGGTATTCTCAATTAGACACAGGGAAATGTGTTTTGTCACTCCCTCCCACTATGTACCGAGTTTGAAAAGTGTCGTTGCTCGCAGCAAGATCTGATGTCAGTAGGGTTACTTTCTGTGCCAGGTACTTGCTTTTTTCATCAAGTTACAGCCAGGAAAAGGGAAGACTTGACCTGGTAATGCAATTCATGGCTCTAGAGGCAAAAAGCATCTTGCCCAAGGCACAGAAATGAGTTGGGGTTTGTTGGACTTTTGGCCAAGCAGGGAGCAGGGGAACATGCTGTTTTCCAAAACTGTTTCTTGAGGAGCAAATTTCAATGGCAGTGCTAGGCTTGCTGCAATGTTTCTGTGTCGGAGGTTAGACCTGGTTGTCCCGGGTGCTCCTGTAGAGAACTCAACTTTTAAAATGTGCTTTCCTGCAGCAATGTCATCTCACCTCTTTTCAAATGTGGTTTCTTGGCAGTCATTGCTGAGGGAATGGCTCCCCCACAGAGGATCCTCTTTCCCCCAGAGAAGATTTGCATGGCCCGGCAGCACAGCCAGAGAGCTGGAGCGGGACTGCACAACCTGGGCAACACGAGCTTCCTCAACTCTGTCCTGCAGTGCCTGACACACACCCGCCCTCTGGCCAACCACCTGCTCTCTGAGGAGCTCAGCCAGGCCTGTCAGTACTTTTGGGAACATTTCCTTGTACATTTGTTGGGCACTGCCCAAGGGCTCCCAGAATCTGGAGCTCATTTAGGAGAAAAGCAGCCCTTGTCACTGCCCTCAGGGCTCTTCTTTGAACACGCAAGCGTAGAACCCGCTTGTTGTGCCTGGATGTGTTCCTCTCCAGAAAGGCACCTCTTCCTGTCCCCGGGTCTCACTCCCCATTCCTGCAAGTTAAACTCCTTTGCTTATTGCACAGAAAACTTCCATCAGTTCAACATCCCTCTGAAGAAGGTTTTCTGTGCACTAAAATGTCCTGTGCTTGTTGGGACATTGGCACCTTGGGACAAGAGGAGTGGACACCCTTCGTAGAACTTCAAGATCTCCATTAGGTTTCCCGTCACTGTGGATAGTTTGTTGATCTGTGCAGCGTCCCTCTCTCCCTCTTCAGGCAGCCAGGAAGGCTTCTGCATGATGTGCAGAATGGAAGCGCATGTTAACAAGGTCCTGCATTCCTCAGCCAGTGCCATCGAGCCTTGGGCGGTTGTCAGAGTTCTCACCCGTAAGCCATTTCAGGTACTTTGACATGTTTTACGCCATTCTTGTAGGAGAGAACTAGTAACTTCTTTCTTAGAAACAGGCAAACATTTCCAGCATGGCAGGCACGAGGACGCCCACGAGTTCTTACACTGCACTGTGGATGGCATGCAGAGAGCTTGTCTGAGTGGAAACAGCGAGTAAGTACAAGCAAATTGTCTTTCCAGCATTCCAGAGCCCTTTGGACTTCTTGATGTACTCTCCTCAAGGAAAACTATGCCCAGGGCTTTCAGACAAAGCCAGACTCTTGGAGGAGATAACTCTCTGTCTTCCCATTTGTTTCCAGCGTGGACACCTCTTCTCAGTCAGCTGCCATCATCCATCAGATCTTTGGGGGCTTTCTGAGATCCAGAGGTACTTTTCCACAGCTACTGCTCTCCTTGGAATCATCTGTGCCCTTCTGTCTGCCTGTGACAAACAGCTGATCGTGTGATTGGCGCAGTGGGTGTGAAGAGCATAACCCTGCACAGACTTCACCTCTCGCTGAACATTTCCATTTGGTTTCCTGGTCCATCAGCAATTACCGGGCTTTGTTGGCAGCACAAACCCAAAAGATGCGGCTCCTGCTGCAGGAGGTGGCTCAGCTGAGGGGGGAGCTCCGCAGCGCGAGGAAGGTGAGGGTGCATTTGGGGAAGGAGGTTTGGCTGGGCAGAACCACCGAGAAAGCCTCCTTGGGCCTGTTGGTGGGCTCGGACTGCTGACCGTGCTGTTTCTCAACCCAGGCAGCGTCCAAGGCGGCTTCGGAAGTCTCCGTGGAGATGTCTGACTGGGCACTGCAGAGCGCTGGTATGGACACAAGCAGCCCAGCCGTGCTCCCGGCGCTGCTCTCCAAAGTGGCAATGAGGACAGGAGTGAAAAATGAGGAGCTGGCAGCGGCCTCACGAGTTGCGTCTGAGCACCGCGTCCTCCTGATCTGTGGCCTCTTGCAGTCATCTGCCCTCCCTTCCTTCCAGGTGCCACCATCAACACGCAGAGAACTTCCCAGACCTACGGCTGCCAAGGGAAGTGGAGCTGCATGGTTTTATGGCTGTTTCGCGCTGCCAGCTCTCCTGAGGCTGTTCTGCAGTTACCACAGAATCACAGAAAGGTTGGGGTTGAAAGGAACCTCTGGAGATCATCTAGTCCAACACACCTGCTAAAGCAGGTACATCTAGAGTAGGGTCCCCAGAACAGACCACACAGGATCGTGTCCAGGCGGGTCTTGAATGTCTGCAGAGAAGGAGACTCCATAACCTCTCTGGGCAGCCTGTTCCAGTGCTGTGTCACCCTGAGGGTGTAAAGAAGTTTCTCCTAAAATTCAGATGGAACGTTCCATTATTCAGCCTGTGCCCGTTGCCCCTCATCCTTGATACAGAGAATTAACTAATTAACACTTAACTAATTAATACTTAGAGAACTAACACTTAAGGAGCTAACGCTTAGAGAGCAAACCCTTAACCCACAACGCTTAGAACCCTTAACCCACATTACATTTGCCTAGCTTTGCTTAGCCTTGTGTAAGAGAAACAAGAGTTTATCGACGACTTTACAGGCCTTGCAGGGAGACAAAATCTTGAGTTCATTCTTGGTGCATCCTTGGGTGAATTAGATAACCGAAACTTGGGCATAGGACAGGAGATATGCCAGTTCTAACCAACTCAGCAGTCTGAGTCCCAGCCAACTCATCGCACCAGGCCAGAGGTGAATGTGTACAGAGAAGATGACCCCGGTCCACAGGCAACTCTCTTCTTCATACAGGCAAGAAAAATGAAGGTCATGCTGCCAGACCTGATGCAGGTCCTGCAGTATGGGAATAAGGCCATCAAGATGAAGGCGCTGGTGATCTTCAGAACCGTGACGGCTCGGCTGAAGAAGAAGGAGGCCAGCCCCATCGCTGTGCTGCTGGCAAAATTTCTCCTGCCCTTCTTTGATGACGTAAGGCTGATGTATAAGCCCGAGCCCTGCAGATGGAGATACCGCCCTGTGTATCTCCCCTCACATCAGCCATGCAGGAGCTTCTGCTTGCTGCGGCAGAGAGCTGCTGGTGCTCCTGCCCTACAATGCTTCTCCCTCCCAGGAGCTGAGCCAGCTGAGAGAGAGCTCCATCAGCCTCTTCAGACACCTGATGAAGATGGTGGTGCGGAACGACAAGAGAGAGATGAGGAACATTGTGCAACTTGGCCTGCTCCCTCCCTTCTTCCACATGAGTGACCAAATGCAGAGCGTGGCCAAGGTACAGATTTCAAAGCTGAGCAGTGATGCAGGGAAGAGACCCCTGGCCGTTTGGGCCGGGGCATGTCCCAGCTCCCTAAGGGCAGAATCACCCCAGGAACAAAGTCCAGAGGAGGGGGACGCCAGGTCTCCTGCCCCAGACTGTGGTGCCATCTCCCAGCTTCTGCTGTTCCGCAGGCCGCCGGGGAAGCCCTCTTTGGTGCAGCAGAGCTGCTCAGGTGGAAACAGCTCAAACACCTGGTGCAGACAGAGCAGACATGGCGGATTGGAGAGAGCTTGGTGAGGACAACCCCCAAGGGCCAGGGCCCAGGCTGGACGAAGGCTGCCGCACATGTGTGGGCTGTGGGCTCTGCAGATGTGCCTCACCTGCCCTGCTGCAGCCCCGAGCTGCATCCTTGTGCCCTGTCCTCAAGAACAGAGCCCCCAAGGGCTCTTCTCTGTGCCCTACAGCCAGCGGGAGGGAGGGCTCTCAGCAGCCCTGGGACCCCTCGGCCTGTGTCTCTCTCAGCCTCAGCCCCACAGGGCTCCTGGCTGGGACACGGGAATGGCCGCGGAGCGGGGAAGGGGAAGGTGGGTTGCTTGGAGGAGGGACTGGTCCAGCCAGCTGGGGAGGGACAGCGACATGCTCATCCCCTTGTGCTCTCTCCAGCTGGAGCAGGACAGGAGCAGGGCTCAAGAATACTTGTATCAGAGCCTGCCGTACCTGAGGGATGCTCAGGCCAGCTTGCGAGAGGCAGCCGTGAGGTTCATCGGTGAGTCACAGCCCCCGGGGTCCCTCTTTCGGCAGCCTGGCCCCAGTCCCCACCACTGCCCTGGCACAAGGAGCAGCCCTGTGGCTGCCAGAGCCCCGGCTGCCCCGTGCAGGGCCTTGGCCTCCCCTCCCAGCCCTGCCCACGCAGGTGGCCTTGGTGGCCGCCTTGCTCGGTGCCACCATCTCAGCTTCTGGTCTCCCCTGGGGTCAGCTCTGATGAGGGGAGGAACAGGGGTCTGACAGAACTCTGTGCCCAGGGCTGGCTGCGTGGCCCCTGAGGGACCCAAGCAAGGAGGAGCTGGCTGAGATCTGCAGCGGTGAGCAGGGAGTGTGCTCGGGAGGGGATGCCTGGGGGTCTCGGCAGACGTGGGAGGTCATCTGGGCTCTGCTGCTTTCTGTTGCAGCCATTCAGCCCTTGGAGGAGGACAGTGAACCCTCCATCTGCTCCCTGGCAGCTCAGACCATCCTCATCCTGAGCAACGCAAGGGAGCAGTCAAGAGCGCGATGGACCCTGCGAGCCCTGTGCTGCTGGCCCCGCTAAGCCCGGCGGAGGTGCAGCTCTTCTCAGGAGAAGGGCTGGATTTTAATAAAGCTGGAGGAGAACGCCAAAGCCCTGGTGTCCTTCAGATGTGCAGCGCCCTGAGCGTGCTGAGCAGACGGTGCCGTTCCTGGCCTCTCCCGCTGCCGCAGGACGTCTGTCCCTCAGCACAGCCTGGTTCCAGGCGTAGTTACAGTGCCGGCAGGCGGGTGCTCGCTGGCCCCCAGGCCCTGCCCTGCGGCGCGCAGGCAGGGGAGGCGGATGGCCGTGCGGGTACGGCAGGCACAGGGGCAGCACAGACACGCAGGTTTAGAGTGGGGCTGGTCCCAGCGCCTCAGGAGCTGTTTCCCACCGTTTTGCCCTCAGCTCCTGCCATCCCCTGAGGCTTTCCACAGCGCCGTCTCAGCGAGCGAGACCCTCGACTCCGGGCTGCCGGGCCTCGTCTCTCACGCTGCCCTCCCCTCATCGCCAGCAGCTGCCGCCTGGCGCTTTCGCCCTTTCCTGGAGACGCTTTCCCAGCGGCACTGCCGGGCTGAGCCGGGGCAGTGGCGGGTTCATAGAATCACAGAACCAGCTCAGGTTGCTCAGAGCCCCGTCCAGCCTGGCCTGGGATGTCTCCAGGGATGGTTCATCCACCACCTCTCTGGGCAACCTGGGCCAGGCTCTCACCACCCTCAGGGCCAACAATTCCTTCCTCATGTCTGGCCTCAATCTCCTCTCTTTTAATTTAAACCATCACCCCTTGTCCTGTCTCAACAGACCCTGCTAAAAAGTCTCTCCCCATCTTTCTTCTTGGCCCCTTTTAAGTACCAAAAGGCCGCACTAAGGTCTCCCTGGAGCTTCTCTTCTCCAGCTGAACACCCCAGCTCTCTCAGCCTGTCCTCCCAGCAGAGCTGTTCCAGCCTCGGGTCATTTCGGTGGCTCCTCTGGCCCCTCTCTGGCAGGTCCATGTCTGTCCTGTTCTTAGGGCTCCAGAGCTTGACACGGGACTCCAGGTGGGGTCTCACCAGAGAGGAGACCTGCTGGCCACGCTCCCTTTGATGCAGCCCAAGATGCGATTGGCCTTCTGGACTGCAAGTGTGCATTGCCAGCTCATGGACCGTCTTTCATCCCCCAGCACCCCCAAGTCCTTCTCCGCGCGGCTGCTCTCAATCCCTCCATCCCCAGCCTGGACTGGTACCCGGGCTTGCCCCGACCCAGGTGCAGGACCTCGCGCTTGGCCTTGTAGAACCTCATGAGGTTTGCATGGAACCACTTCTCGAGCTTGTCCAGGTCCCTCTGGATGGATCCCGGCCCTCAGACGTGTCACCTGCAGCGCTCAGCTTGGTGTCATCCGCAAACTCGCTGCGGGTGCGCTCGATCCCACCGTCTGTGTCGCTGATGAAGGTTTAACCAGTACTGGCCCCAGTACGGACACCTGAGGGACGCCACTTGTCACCGGCTGGTCAGTTTGGGATGCCCTGACTCTGTCCCCCCCAGCCCCAGGGGGTGTGGCTGAAGAACCAGTGGCCATCGGGGAGGACCCCTGGCTCCTGGCCCGGCACAGCCAGGGGGTGCTGACCCCCAGATCCGCAAACCAGGGACGGGGGCACCTACGGCTGCTGGGCAGTCACCGAGCTGGGGGGGCGCTGACCGAGTGCCGGCTGGAGATCCGGGGTGCAGGGGTGTCCCCCATACCTGAGGGAGGTACCTGATATCTGGGGGGCACCCTGGGCTCTGGGGGAACCCTGGGACCTGGGGGGGCAGTGGCAGTCCCCCAGCATGTGCCTCTCCCTGCACAGTGCCCCAGCGAAGGTGACAGTGAAGCAGGACAGGGCAGGGGGGGCGCGATTTCTGGGGACCTTGGGGGCTTTGGGAAGGGTTAATTGGAGGGCTTAATTGGTGGGGTAGTTTGGGGTGTGTTTAATTAGGGGCTGTGCTTTTGGGGGGGTTGCATGTCTAGCTTTGGGGTGTTTAATTTTGGAGGTGCACTTAATATTGGAGGGAGTTTAATTTGGGAGTTAATATTGGGGATGTCTAATTCTGCAGATGTGTGTTTAATCGAGGGAGCTGTGAATAACTGGGGTTTGTTTAGTTGGGGGGCTTAATTGGGGAGGTGTAGGTTTAATTAGGGAGCTGTATTTAATCGGAGGGGCTGTGTTTTACTGGGGGGTGTTAAATTATGGGGTGCTTTATTAGGGAGCATTAATCCTGGGGCTCCATTTTGGGGGTGCAGCACTCCCTGGGATGCCCTCCCCGCCCAGGGCCAGAGGTGCACGGGGTCGGGGGGTGACGGTGGCACCGGCCGCGCCAGCAGCAGGAGGTCAGGGAGCGGGAGGCCGGGGCTGGGGGCTGCGGTGGCCACTGTCACCCGGTTGGCGGCCTCCCCGCCCTGGGTCACCTGTGGGGACAGGGACGTGCTGAGGGGGGGATGGCGTGGGGGGCAGGGGGATGTGGTGAAGGGGAGACATGGAGGAGGGGCCGTGGGAGGTCGCGGTTGTGGGGACAGGCTGGGGGGACAGCGCTGGAGATGAGGGGACATGGAGGGAGGGGACAGGGGCAGCGGTGAGGGGACACAGGCAGGGGAGGCAGGGACATGGCTGAGGGGGCACAGGGTGGGGGACGGGGCCAGAACTCAGGGGACACAGGTTGGGGGACACAGTCCCATTGCTGAGGGGACAAGTGGGGGACACAGCCCCGAGGTTGAGGGGACACATGTTGGGGGACACGGCCCCGTTGCTGAGAGGACACACGTTGGAGGACAGGGCCAGAACTGAGGGGACACATGTTGGGGGCCAGGGCCAGAACTGAGGGGACACAGTCCCAAGGCTGAGGGGACAAGTGGGGGACACGGCCCTGAGGTTGAGGGGACACAGGTTGGGGGACACAGTCCCATTGTTGAGGAGACAAGTGGGGGACACGGCCCCGTGGCTGAGGGGACAAGTGGGGGACACAGCCCTGTGGCTGAGGGGACAATTGGGGGACACAGCCCCGAGGTTGAGGGGACACAGGTTGGGGGACAGGGCCAGAACTGAGGGGACACAGTCCCAAGGCTGAGGGGACAAGTGGGGGACACGGCCCTGAGGCTGGGGGACACAGGTTGGGGGACAGGGCCAGAACTGAGGGGACACAGGTTGGGGGACATAGTCCTGTGGCTGAGGGGACAAGTGGGGGACGCGGCCCTGTGGCTGAGGGGACACAGGTTGGGGGACACAGCCCCGTTGCTGAGAGGACACACTTTGGAGGACAGGGCAGAACTGAGGGGACACAGGTTGGGGGACACGGCCCCGGGGCTCAGGGGACAAGTGGGGGACAGGGCCAGAACTGAGGGGACACAGGTTGGGGGACGTGGCCCTATTGTTGAGGAGACAAGTGGGGGACATGGCCCCGAGGTTGAGGGGACACAGGTTGGGGGACACGGCCCTGAGGCTGGGGGACACACGTTGGGGCCAGGGCCAGAACTGAGGGGACACATTCCCGTTGCTGAGGGGACAAGCGGGGGACACGGCCCCGGGGCTCAGGGGACCCCGCCGCCCCCCGGGGCCGCCCCTCACGCCCCTCAGCCGCGGGCAGTCGCTCTCCACGAGCGGGCAGGCCCGGCGCTGCCCGGACTCCCCGGGGCAGGGAGCGCGACAGCCGGCCCGGCCGGGGGGCGGCCCCGGGAGGACACGGCCCGGCCGGGGGGCGGCCCGGGGGGACACGGCCCGGCCGGGGGGCGGCCCCGGCGCTGCTGCTGGCGCTGCCGGGGCGGCCTCGGGCTGCGGGGGAGCGGGACGGGCGGGTCCCGCCCGGGATGGCGCCCGGGGGCGCCGGGCCCTGTCCGGAGCCCGGGACGGCCCTGCCGGGGACGTTCGCGGCTCATGAGGGGCCGGGTCCCTCCCTCAGCGGCCCGGCGGCGCTGCCGTGAGCCCGGGCGGGGACGGGCCTGAGGGGGCGGCTTCTGTGCAACGCCGGGCCGGGAGCAGCGGCGAGGAGCCGGTTCGGCTGCCGGCGGCTCGTTAGCAGCCACCGGGGGCCGTGCCCGGGCATCTCGGTAACTGCCGAGGGGCAGCACGGGCGCTCGGAGGCCGTTGATGCTCGTGAGCTGGGCGCGGCGGGCACTCTGCCCATGGGGGCGGGCAGCGGCGCTGAGCGGGCGCTGCTCTGGCTCTGCCGTTCGTGCTCCTGAGGGGTGGGCACGAGTCTGGAGAGCTCGTTGGCTTCCATGGCGGGGGGTGTCCCGTCCCGGACGCCTGGGTCCCCTGCCCGGGGGGGGCGCCCACCCTGGGGTCCCCAGTGTCCCCCCTTGTCCCGGCCGTGACACTGAGGCCTGCGGGCTCAGCCCGACCCTGGGGCGCTGCCTGGAGCTGGGGGAGCCTGGGGGGGACCCCGAGCCGGTCCCCAGCACCCCCGTGTCCCCACGTGCTCCCCGGCCACACACCCGCTGGCACGTTTGCTCCTGGTGCCCACGCTCCCTGTGCACACACCCCCTTGCACACCCATGGCGGGGAGCAGCTGCGGGTTCCCCATCTGCCCCCTCCCAGCCTCCTGGTCCCCTCCCGATGCTGGGGGGGCTGTGACTAATTGGGGGTGAGTTTAATTTGGGGGGCTGTGTTTAATTCCGGAGCTGTATTTAGTTGGAGGGGGCCGTATTTAATTGTGGGGGGCCGTATTTAATTGAGAGCTGTGTTTAACTGGGGGAGCTGTGTTTAATTGGAGGGTGTCTTTAATTAGGGAGCTGTATTTAATTGTGGGGGGCTGTATTTAATTGTGGGGGGCTGTATTTAATTGTGGTCTGTGTTTAACTGGGGGGGCTGTGTTTAATTTGGGGGGCTGTGTTTAATTAGGGAGCTGTATTTAATTGGAGGGGGCCGTATTTAATTAATTGTTATGAAACCAAAAGAAGCAGCAATTCTGCATTGTAAAGCACACCAATCTGGGCAAACTGATAGTGTTAAAGGAAATCACAAAGCTGATCCAGTAGCAAAAATGGCAGCAAATGAGAAAGTAATGGGAGCATTAATTCCTCAAATGACAATAAATATGGGTGAAAAGCACTCCTCACTGAAACTGCTGTATTTACATTAACACCTTCTATATCTCCTCCTCTGCCTTTCTTTTTTTTTCCTGTTCTCTAGCTATTCTCTTTCCAGAAACCTCTCCAAGGCAAGAATTATTCCAAATCACAGAACGCTTAGGTTTGAAGAGAGCCCTTGTCTCACTCATCTTGTCTCGCTCTCCTGCTCAGGGCAGGGTGAACCAGGGGAGGTTGCTCAAGGCCTCCACCCAGCTTTGCATCATCCTCAAAGGCGCTGAAAGTGTACTGTGTTACATCATAGAACTGGAGAATAAAGATGTTCAACAGTGTTGGCCGAAATGCTGGTCACTGAGAGATGAGGCTGGTAACTGTCTGCTCGGAGGACTTTGTACCACTCATGATATTTGGGTTTGATGGTTCAGCCACTTTCCCACCCGGCATCCACTTCTTGAGCCCCATCAGCACCACTCTGCCCAGAAGCACACCATGTCTGAGGCCTTGCAAACGCCCTGCACACAACATGCCTTTCTTGCCCCTCTCCATTGGGGTTCAGCAATCCCTTCCTTGTCCTTCACGTTCCTGGAAATGGCTGCAGGATGACATATCCCATCCCCTTCCCAGGGAGGGAGGTAGGGTGGCCAGCCTGTTATTCTCCCAGTTCTTAGTCCAGCTCTTCTTGAAGATGGGTTTGAGGTCTGCGTTTCCTAAGGACCCCAGAACCATTCTGGTGTCTATGGCACTTTTGAGAGCACAATCCAGAATCGCGGGCAAGGGCGACATAGCAGACTGGAGCACTTGCAATGAGCCTGTCCAAGGCAGCTGAGATCAATCTCACTGGGCCACTGGGGTTTGTTCCTGGAGTCACACACAGAAATGCCAGGGTTCCGTCAAGCATTGACATCTGAGCTGGCCTCATGGGCTCCTTCTGCACCCAGGGATGTTAAGAGACAGAGTCTCTCCATTTTACACACAGAGGCAGGATTCACAGTGTCTCTCAGGCCTCCTGTTGCCACTCCCAAAGGACAGGAGGCACCTCAGCCCTGTGGTGCGTTACCCTGCTCTGCACTCATCTGAGATGTCCCACGTCATGAGGAATGGACACGGGACCTCAGTTCAAGGAAGAAGATCCCAGTGGGTTGTTTCCCATGGGCTGTTACTCCCAATGTGAGTGACCTCGATGTTTGTCCCACAGGCCTTCCTGGCACTCCCAGGAATAGCTGATGGCATTTCTGCTCACTCGTGTTCATCTCACCTCATGTACATGACGTGCATGCTCATATCTCATCTGAACAATGCAAACATGGATTTCTGACCTACTCATTCAGGAAAAAATTCTCAATCTGGTGTGACAGCCCAGTGCTGGAAAGGGAGGTTGTGAGGGGCCAGTCCATGACGATGCCCTGGGGCAGCTTCCGTGGGGTGTCCAGTGCACAGGGGCACAGCCCAGCCCCTGCTCTGCTGGTCCTGCAGGTCTCTGGCAGGAGGCCTGGCTGTGAGAGGACACTGCTGTGTGCCCAGCCCTGCACACACACACTGTTTATCTCTACAGTGCTGTTTACACCTGCAGGCTGCTTTCTTGTGCATGTCCTGAAGACGAACTTGAAGAAGACCTAAGCCCTCAGGCACTGCACTATGAACATCACTTTCCTTTATAGAAGTAGTGTTACGGAGGCCAGCTCTGTCACAGCAGTGCCCATGGCCTGTCCCTGCCTGCGCTCACAGGACTGACACACAGCAGGACGGTGACCAGGCTGCCAGAGCACTCAGGCCTTGCACCAACACAAGGGATGAGAAGGAGAGTGTGGGAGTGGAACGAGAACAGCTCTGGAAGGCCAAGCGCTGGTGCTCCCTGGCAGTGCTGCCAAGCGAGAGCTCTTTCCCCTTCCACCCATGCACACAGGAACTGTCCCTGCAGCTTGAAAAAGGTCTTGGAGTTCGGATGTCAGCAGAAAACAGTTTGCCGGAGAGCCCTTTATTTTGCTTAAACACAGGGAGCATGATTCCTCATGGACACAGACACTCAGTGAGAAAAGAAAAGCAGGCAGTGAACTAAAAATGGAATTACAGTATTATCATAAGAGAAAAACACAACTAGAGACAAAAAATACTGCACACAGGATGAACCTGCAATGAGTTAGACTATAACTAGTATGTAGAAGAAGACAGAGACAGTTTATAGCTTCGGAAGAAATCCAGTCATCAGTTTCCACAGGGCATCCTTGAGCTCCTGGTTCCTCATGCTGTAGATGAGGGGGTTCACTGCTGGAGGAACCACCGAGTACGGAACAGACACCACCAGGTCCAGGGATGGGGACGAGATGGAGGGGGGTTTCAGGTAGGCAAACACGGCAGTGATGACAAACAAGGAGACCACGGCCAGGTGAGGGAGGCACGTGGCAAAGGCTTTGTGCCGTCCCTGCTCAGAGGGGATCCTCAGCACGGCCCTGAAGATCTGCACATAGGATACCACAATGAACACAAAACACCCAAATGATAAACAGACACTAACCAAAATAAGCCCAGCTTCCCTAAAGTAGGACTGTGAGCAGGAGAGCTTGAGGATCTGGGGGATTTCACAGAAGAACTGGTCCAGGGCATTGCCCTTGCACAGTGGCAGTGAAAATGTATTGGCCGTGTGCAGCAGAGCACTGAGAAACCCACTGACCCAGGCAGCTGCTGCCATGTGGACACAAGCTCTGCTGCCCAGGAGGGTCCCGTAGTGCAGGGGTTTGCAGATGGCAACGTAGCGGTCGTACGACATGATGGTGAGAAGAGAATACTCTGCTGAAATGAAAAAGAGAAACAAAAATATCTGTGCAGCACATCCAATATAAGAAATGGCCCTGGTGTCCCAGAGGGAATTGGCCATGGACTTGGGGACAATGGTGGAGATGGAGCCCAGGTCGAGGAGGGCGAGGTTGAGCAGGAAGAAGTACATGGGGGTGTGGAGGTGCTGGTCACAGGCTATGGTGGTGATGATGAGGCCGTTGCCCAGGAGGGCAGCCAGGTAGATGCCCAGGAAGAGCCAGAAGTGCAAGAGCTGCAGCTCCCGTGTGTCTGTGAACGCCAGGAGGAGGAACTGGGTGATGGAGCTGCTGTTGGACATTCGCTGCCTGTGGGCATGAGGACCTGTGCAAGGAGGAAAAGACAGTGACGGTTTAGATGAGACTCCTCTGAGCAAAACCAAAGTCATTTCCCACAGACCCTCCCACAAAAAGACCCTTTTCTTTTTCCAGGAGAACGTCCTGGCTGGAGCCCTGGTCGGTGCTTGATGAGTGTGCAATGAAGAGCAGGGTCTCTGCCCAGGGGCTCTTGAGGAGTCAGCCTGACCCTGTGTGATGGGGTGGGGCAGGGGCCAGTCCTGGGGTTCAGCTTTGTGAGATGGAACCGCTCCTGCTGCAGAAGGGACTGTCAGCATCTGTACCCGCAGGGCTGAGAAACTGAGTTTGAGAGGTTTGGCGTTTCTACAGCTCCTTCTCCCCTCCCACCCTGGGAAGTGTTGTTGGGTGTCAGAAACCCTCAGCATTTCTGCTGCACTCAGGGAGAACAGAGCGAGTCCTGCAAGACCAGAGGATGCCTGTGGGTCAGTGCAGAGTGAGGGCAGCTGCTCTGTCCCTCTGTCTTGCTCCAGCTGCCCTGGGCTGGCACCTTTCTGAGATGGTGATCACACTGCCATGTTACCCTGAAAAGCCACCAGGCACTGCTGAGAGCAGAGGGATCAACCTCAGACCATGACATGTCTCACCGTTTTCTAAGGTCTCAGCACCCCACTTCTATCCCAGGACACACACGGCTCATTTCACAAACGGAACTGCATTTCTTCCATCATAGCATCTCTGCGCTTCTGCATGGGGAATTCAGATAATGCTAAAGTGCTACAGGACAGGTTTGGCGCCTGGAGGGAACCTCACAGCTGGGAAGCAAAACTCAATGAGACAGCCAAGGGTCCTAATGATGGTATTTGATTCAGGGAGACTCAGCTCATTCCCCAGCCCCACACACTGCATTGCCCACAGCCCCACAGCTCAGAGCAAAGCTGGGACACGTGTTCCCATGGACACAGCTGCAGGAAAGGACCCACAAGATCAGGCTGTGACTCTGCAGCTGAAACTCCCATCCCCAGAGAGCCTGACAGCAAGAACCAGATCACAACAGTGACCCAGAGCAGTGGAGCAAGAAGGAAACTGCGGTGAGGGTGGGTGTGAGAGAGGCCAGGGCAGAGGCAGCCGGGCACTCCGACAGCGTCACCCTTCCCCAGCTGTGCAGCCACCTCCCACACACCAGCATTGCTGGGCAGCTGCTCTCAGCCCCTGTGCTCTGCAGAGGGAACTGGAGCTCTGGCTGCACAGGAGCTGCTTCATGCCTTGGAGCCCCCGGCCCTGAGGGCAGAGGCTTTGCTGGGTGGGAGAGGAGGCGAGGGGGCTGCTCACAGGAGGGATCTGCACTGCGGGGATCATATGGAGTTTTCTGTGTTCTCCCTCCCAGAACAATTCCAGGTTTAGTTTCCTCTCATTTCTGATCATTTCCCTGCTGCCTGGAGATTTTCCCCCTGGGAGGTGTTTCCCTGTCCATGTCTCTTCCCTGTCAATGCTCACAGACCCCATCCCACCCTCTGTGCCCTCACCCTGGCCCTACAGATCCTGCCTGTTCACAGGGCACTGCCTGGGGGCATCTTCCTGTTTGCAGACTGGGGAAAAGGACAGGTCAGAGTAAGACTGACGGGTATAGCCAATGTGATGCTGGTGCTGTGCACAGGCAGAGCAGCAGCTGAAGGGATGTTCTGAGGCTTCTGGCAGATGTACTGGTGACTCTGAGTTGCAGTTCAGGAGTCTCAGTGACTTGTTTAAGCATGAGAGCTCATCTTCATTTTCTCCTTTCCTGCACCCCCCAACCCTCGGGATAGGAAACTGAGAAGACTGGTTCAGGAAAGCTCCCTATCTGTCTGGTAATCCTTGCATTGATCTTCTGCTTGAGGCATCCACTTGGAAAAATCCTGGGGGTGATCTGGAGCTGTGAGCAGCTCTGATCCACAAAGCATCCTCTCCACAGCAGAAGCACCTTTCCTGCCCTGATAGGGGTCGCTCCTTCCCCCCACAGCTTCTCCCCACAGCCCCGTGGGGATCTCCCCGGGCAGGCTGAGCGCTGACCCTGGCAGGCGGCAGAGTCCCTGCCCCGGCACAGCCCTGGGGTGCAGGGACCCTGCTCTGCAGGACAGCCCTGGGCACCCCTGGGTGCTCACCCAGCTTCACAGCTGTTCAACATTGCCTGACAAGAGCCCCCTCCTCACAGATCCCGCAAGCTGTGCCTGTGCTAACTTGAGGAGATGCCTCCAGGAGCTGCAGCTGCATTGCCCTGCACCCAGAGACTTACCATGGCAAGGGCTGCAAAGATTTCTCCTCCAGTGAGCTCTCAGTCATCCTCCCCATCCTGACCACCTTTTATCTCTCTCTGCCTTGCTCGTCTCTCTGAGATCCCCAGGCAGAGCCCTCAGCCCTGCTGCGCTTTGCAGAGGAGCTGCTCCTGGGCAGAGCTGACTCTCTGCAGCGCTGCCGCTTGCCATGAGCTCCCTCTGTCCCAGGAGCCCAGCCCAGCTCAGCAGCACAGGAGCAGCCCAAGGTGCTTTAATGACCCCTCTGGTGGGTTTGCTGCTGAGTCCATGAATTTCAGACCCTGGAGGAAGCTGAAGAAACCTCTCACGAAGTCCAAGTCAGATTCAAACTCCAAAGTTTCTTGTAATGTTAATGGGTCCCACTGAGGAACACTACTGAGGAACTGACCCCAGGGTCTGGTTAGAGAAGAAAACTGGAGGCAGAGATGACAGGTCAGGACAAGCAAGGTGAAGGTCTCTCTGATGATCAGTATATCTGGATGTGTTTCATTAACCAAAGGGCCAAGCTCTGACCCCCAGCCCTGGGACGGCAGATCCTGTCCCTCCCACGTTGCCCAGGGCCCTTCCTGGGACAGTGTGATGTGGGGCTGTGCAAGGCCAAGGGCAGGACTATGGTCCCACACCTCCCAGGTTCCTGGCTGGGGACAAGGAGGCCATGAGGCCCCTGTGCTGTAAGGACAAGGTGTCTCCTCACAGGCATCAGAGCTGGAGACAACAGCCACAGCCAAGGGGAGAAGGAGCTCCAGCTGTTAGTGTTTACATGCAGATGGTTTATCCTGATGAGAGCGTCTATCCCAAGATAACATCATGAGGAGTTACAGGACACTACAAATATCACCTGCAGGAGAAACTTTGCGGTCTTGGGGGGCTAGTGCTCGTAATGCCAGAGGTCTGGACTTAGAGGGGAAGTTTCCCTTCATGTGGGAGAACATCAGGAAGGTGTGGAGCTCTGCCTGGGGACAGAGAATATCAGCTGAAAGTTGAGGAGTCAGCGTGAGAGGGCAGAGCAACATGGGCAATGTTGTGGTGACTGGACATCAGCTACTGACTCACTGATGAGGAAGAGGAATTAGATGAGGCCTCCTTCAGACAAATGAAAGAAGCCTCATGTTTCCAGGGCCGTGTCCTCATGGCAGACCTAAGATATCCCAATATCTGCAAGGTACCAGCCGTCCAGGAGGGTTTTGGAGCTCATGGACAACATCTTCCTGACACGGGTGGCTGAGGAGTCAGTGAGGTGAGGTGCCCTGTGGGACTTCACGCTTACAAACCAGAAAGGGTTGGTCAGGGATGGAACATTCAGGGGTGGGAAAGTGGCGTTGAGGCTCCTGGAAGATGATAACAAGGCAAAGAGCAGGATTTCAGGAGAGCAGGCTTTGGCCTGCTGAGGGACCTGCTTGGGTCCCATGGGATATGACCTTGGTGTTTGCAGCAATTTTTCTCTCACATTTCCTCCCTCCTCTCTCCCACCTGCTTTTGTGCAGCGTTTTTTTACCCTTTCTCAAATACAAAATCACAGAGGTGCTGCCAACATCCCTGAGTGGCTCAGACTGGGCAAGGAGTGAGTCCATCTTGGAGCCAGCTCATATCGGCTCTGTCTGACATCAAACTCCTGTTGTCTTCTCAGAGAGGTGACAACTGTAGCACACCCACACTCACCCCCAGTTCCAAGACTTTGCCATGTAAACCCAGTAGACGGTGACAATGTGTTGGATGTTACAAACTACTTGATCATGGAGAAGAAATGGAAAAGATCTTCTGTCAGCAACCTGAGGAAGTCACCAGTAAATGAGCAGGTTCCTATGCGGAACTGTAATTGCCCTGGCATTCACTGGCCAGGCAAAGCAGTGGGTATCAACAGTCCAGAAGATCTTGGGCCGACTGCTTAACATGGCTGCCTGGTGGGACAACAAGGGTGATGCTCACCTGGATCAGGAACTGGGAAACAAAGAAGAGCTGGTGAGGGATGTGAACATCAGTGTCCACCTTGGCTGTGGTGACCAGGCAACAGTGGGATTCCAGGCACCAGAGGGGAGGGAGGAAGGCCAGCAGCAGAGCACAGGCTGGTGGGCTCCAGAGGAGAAGACTTTGACATACTGAGGGACAGCGGCCGATAGAGGTGGTGACATGGAAGTCTGTCTGATGGGTGAAGGAGCTCAGGAAATCTGAGAAACCTTGCAGGACAGCCTTGTGCTCCAGAGGAGTGTGATTCCTCTTGAGCTGTCCTGGCCTGTCTCCTCACTCAAGTGGTGCATCAGGCACCCACTTTCCTACACATATTGTTTTGTCTTCATCAGAAAATGCTCCAGATCAATAAGATACCACCTCTTTGGGAAATGAGGAGGAGGGAGAGGGGCAAAGACAATAGAAGAAATACTGATTTATTCTTCTTTATTATGGAAATGCTCTCTATTTGGCTATTCCTGAAATCTTCCTAATCATCAAGACCAGACTTGAAGCCTTTAGGAAAACGATGCACAGAGCCTTGGCTTGTAAGGGCATTTTGGATGTTAATGAGCCCTCTGCTGCCGTGATCCTGAACTGCAGCTGCTGAAAGAAGGAACAAACCTCTGATGAAGTGAAAGGCAGAAGTGGAACTCAAGTTTCTGAGGGTGCTTGGGACCCCATGAAGGGCCAGCACTGACACAGCTGTGAAGGAAACAACCAATCGAGGTCCCTGTCCCTGGAGGCTGGTGAAGGAAAGACTTGGAGACACTGGTTACGGGTGGTGAGGGCAATGTGGAGGTGACTCTGATGCCCTGTCAGCCCTTGATGCTTGTTTATCACCAGAATGGCTGAGACTTGATCCCTGGGACCTGGTAGATTTTTCTCAAATGTTTTTCAAGGCTTTGCCTGTGGTCAGTGTGAGTGTTTTGTGTTTTGGGGGTGGGTTTTATGTCAAGTGCTGTTGCTTTAGCTGCAAGGCTCTGGTTTTCTGTGGAGTTGGAAATGCCTGTGAGTTCTTCACAACTCATCAATCTTCTTTTATACCCCTGGCAATGGTCACCAATCACCTCAATGTCCCAGTCTCAGACTTGCTTGAATCCTCTATTTGGATCCATATCCCATCACTCCAGGATGTTCATGCATCCACCAGGTTCATGGATATTTCCTGAGGTCCATCCAGCACTGGGCAGTGTAAGAGAGGAGCAGAGCAGGGAAACCTCATTGGCCATGCCCATTCAGGCTCAAAGGGACATCAGGAGGTGTCTTGACCAACCTCATGATCAAAGCAGGGTCAGACCAGATTACTCAGGACTTTATCCAAACACATATATGGGCACTTTCTGGGGTAGAGTGGATGCGCACCCCTGGGAAACAGCTTCCAGGGCTTGACTGTCCTCAGGATTGGAAAGTTTCTCCCTTTCTGTAGCACCTTTCCAAGCCCAACCATCCAGATTGTTTTTACACATCTACTTGCATAGCAATGCAGACCATAATATCCTACCTTGGACACAAGAGTAGTGTGGGGGATGATGCTGAATGCCTTGCTGACTTCCAGGTAACAGACCACCACTGCTGTCCCCACGTCCTGCAACCCTGTCCTTTCCTCACAGAAAGCAAAGAGGATGGACAGGCACAACCTGCCCTGGGTAAACCCTGTCACCTTCTCTTTCACACACTCAGAAATGGGGTCCCAGTGGACATGTTCTGGGGCACAGCCCTTAGTTCCCCTGCTCACCCATTGGCCATTTTTGAAAAGTGCACCCAATGTGTGAGAGCTGCCAGTGGTCAGGGAGTCCCCCCAGTCTCCATGAGCTTTCCAAGAAGGTGGAGAGTGTCCTCACTGTGACATGGTCCTGCTGTCTCAGCTCCTGGGATGCTGCCCCTCCTGTCCCATAGACTGGAAAGGATTGTGTTAGTTCCAGGGACCCCTGACTTGATCCCCATCCACTGCTGGTTGTTCTGCCTCCAGTGACAGAGGCCTGGGAGACCTTGCTGGTGAAGATGGAGGACCAGAGACACAGAGAATATCACTTCTATCCATTATTAAATCAATGAGTGGCCACAAGGTGTCTTTGTTTCTCCTTTCCTGAACTAGGAACAGCTCATTATGAGGCCCTTGAATTGCCTTACAGGTCTAGACGGAGTTTTGCTCTGGACTGTTGCTGTGCTTGGAGGCTGCTGTCCATGAAGACCAGATGAACTAACTTCTGCCACCCTGCCTTGGCAGTTTATTCCATCCGTGTCACAGCTCTGTCTGCAACACTGACAGCTCCAGCTCACCCAGTCAGGTCCCTGGCTGAGGACATTGCCTCACATCTGGGCTGAACCACCCCAGCTGTGGCACCAGGAAACCTCTGAGTTGCCCCATGGAAACCTGGTACCAAGTGTCCAAGACCCCATGTGTGCAAAGGCTTTGCCTCAGAGCAGACATGACATGGCCAAAGATTACTGAATGTCTCTCTAGCCCTAGGAGTATAAAACCAGAATAAAACGGCTAAATGCCTTCAACTGAAGATATGCCTCCCCAGCTTGGAAAAATTGGATCCTTTGCTATAACTTTCGTGTGTCCTCTCTAACAATGGGACAAGAAAAAATGGTTCTCATGCCCAAATTCTTTTCTAATATGAAAAATGCTACTGCAGGAAAGAAGTGTCTCTGAAGAGGTGAGAGAAGAAACATCACTGATTACTTCACACTGTTTCATGGGACATTGCCCCGGAGATCCAGGAACACCACAAGGGAACCAGGAGGGGACAGAGAAAGGGACATCATGGGCTGCTCCTGTGCTGCTGAGCTGGGCTGGGCTCCTGGGACAGAGGGAGCTCATGGCAAGTGGCAGCGCTGCAGAGAGACAGCTCTGCCCAGGAGCAGCTCCTCTGCAAAGCGCAGCAGGGCTGAGGGCTCTGCCTGCAGCACCGAGGGGACAGGAGCCAGGGAGAGAGGGAAACGCAGTCTGGGGTGGTGAGACAGCTGAGAGCTCGCTGGAGGTGAAATCTTAACAGTCCTTAACACAGTAAGTCTCTGGGTGAAGGGTGGTGCTGATACGGATCCTGCAATTATCTCCCAGAGCTGGCACATCCCATGGCTGGTGTGGAGGAGAAGGATCTGCACCTCAGCAGGGATTCCCTGGACGGACAGGGCATGACAGCTGCCTTCTCCCAGCTGCAGGGTGTGAAGCTGGGTGAGCACCCAGGGGTGCCCAGGGCTGTCCTGCAGAGCAGGGTCCCTGCACCCCGGGGCTGTGCCGGGGCAGGGACTCTGCCGCCTGCCAGGGTCAGCACTTAGCCTGACCGGGGAGATCCCAACAACACTGACGGGAGAAGCTGTGGGGGGAAGGAGCGACCCCCAGCAGATCAGGGTCCTTCTGCTGTTGAGAGGGAGCTGCGCGGATCAGGGCAGCTCACAGCTCCAGCTCACCCCCAGGACATTTGCAGATGTTCCTTATGAAGGACACTGAGGAAGCATTTATCTCATAGGGACGATTTTAAGTTTTGAGTTTTTTCCACTCTTGGTTGGCTGGGTGGGCAGTGGGACATGGGAATTTATTTCTCTGCCCTGGAGAAGGCGCTGAGACCCCAGTTCTCGTTAGGACTTGTCAGAGCTGCTCCTGAGCCCCTGCGCACACAGAGCTGCCCCTGGGCAGTGGCCGGTGCCAGGAGGTGTGAGCAGGACAGAGCTGAGCATGGGGGACGGGGTATGTGACACTGACAGGGAGAAGATTCAGGGGCAGAGAAACAGCTCCCAGCAGGGACAGCTCCATGCAGCAGAGACATGGGCAGGGAGAGGGAGCTACGACCAGAAATGCTGGGGAGGGGATTCAGGAAGCCCCCTGCCCTCCCCTGCAGTGCAGACACATTTCCCAGTGCAACCCCCTGGTCTCCTCCCCTCCCCAGCAGAGCCTCTGCCCCAAAGCTGTGGGGTCCAGGTCACGAGTCTCCACCTCAGCAGCTGGACCTCCAGGTGAAGGGTTTCTGGAATGTGGTACACAAAAAAGGTGCTAAAAGTACTTGCTCTACAATGTCATCATGTGAGTGGCAGCAGCACAGCCAGGTAAGAAGGTTTCACATCACACATGCCCGTCTGCCTTTCTGTCCTTGCTTTATTTTTCAGGAGCACTGCAGTGTTCTTCCCTGTTTCTCCACCTGTCCCTCGTGCTCTGACTCTCTGTGGTTGGGGTGGGAATGTGGGTCCGTTTCAGCTCTGACACCAACCCAGGGGGTCTTGCCCCAGAGGTGCATTCATGGAAATTAGGTGCCCAAGCTGCATTTTAAGCTGTGATGACCCGTGTTTGTCATTTGGTGGAAAAGGAGAATTACCTGACACATGCCTCCATCAGGGATGAGGTTTTCTATGAGAAATGGCATGGCTATTTTTCTCAGAGAAGTCTCCTCTAACTTGTCACTGTCTTTTCCTCCTTGCACAGGTCCTCATGCCCACAGGCAGCAAATGTCCAACAGCAGCTCCATCACCCAGTTCCTCCTCCTGGCGTTCACAGACACACGGGAGCTGCAGCTCTTGCACTTCTGGCTCTTCCTGGGCATCTACCTGGCTGCCCTCCTGGGCAACGGCCTCATCATCACCACCATAGCCTGTGACCAGCACCTCCACACCCCCATGTACTTCTTCCTGCTCAACCTCTCCCTCCTTGACCTGGGCTGCATCTCCAGCATTGTCCCCAAATCCATGGCAAATTCTTTATGGGACACCAGGGTCATCTCATATGTAGGATGTGCTGCACAGATGTTTTTGTTTCTCTTTTTCATTTCAGCAGAGTATTCTCTTCTCACCATCATGTCCTACGACCGCTACGTTGCCATCTGCAAACCCCTGCACTACGGGACCCTCCTGGGCAGCAGAGCTTGTGTCCACATGGCAGCAGCTGCCTGGGCCACTGGGTTTCTCAATGCTCTGCTGCACACGGCCAATACATTTTCACTGCCACTGTGCAAGGGCAATGCCCTGGACCAGTTCTTCTGTGAAATCCCCCAGATCCTCAAGCTCTCCTGCTCAGATGCCTCCCTCAGGGAAGTTTGGCTTCTTGTAGGTACTGTCTGTTTAACTTTTGGCTGCTTTGTGTTCATTGTGCTGTCCTATGTGCAGATCTTGAGGGCCGTGCTGAGGATCCCCTCTGAGCAGGGACGGCACAAAGCTTTTTCCACGTGCCTCCCTCACCTGGCCGTGGTCTCCCTGTATGTCAGCACTGGCACGTTTGCCTACCTGAAGCCCCCCTCCATCTCCTCCCCATCCCTGGATCTGGTGGTGTCTGTTCTGTACTCAGTGGTGCCTCCAGCAGTGAACCCCCTCATCTACAGCATGAGGAACCAGGAGCTCAAAGATGCCCTGAGGAAACTATTTCAATACTCACTGCTTTAGGTTACTAAGGTTCACACTATGTCACTAGTGCTGCAAGAGAAATAGCCAGGACTAACTTTTCTTCTTATGTGTCTATATTTTTCCATAGTGCTTTTGCTGGGCTTTGTTTCTTGGTTCATGGCTGTAATAATATAATTCTTGGCCTCCTGCGTGTCTTTCCTTGAACCAAAGACCTCATGTACATATGTATATGCGCTCCTTAGTTTTTGATAAACTCAATAAATGAAGCAGCAGAAACCAATTTGTCTCAGGTCCCACCTCTTCACAATCCTCTGGAGCTGGGGGAGCAGCCCCAGGATGCAGGAGGGTCCAGGAGGCAAATGCTGCCCCATGGAGGAGCAGCCCTGGTGGCCTTGGGGCTGCCCATGGGCAACTCAGTGGTCGCTCCCTCTCTGACACCTGCAATTTCGGGCTGCTGCTTCGCTGGATCCATGGCCAAGGGCAACAGCAGGACGCAGCAGGACACATCCCTTGTTGTCTGTTGACAGTGGAGATGGTGAATGGTCACGGAGATATGCACCGTCCCAGTGCATGATGAGGCAGAGGACAATCCTCCAGGAGAGGAATCTGGAGCTGCCCCGAGAGCCCAAGAGATACACACGGACCAGCTGTGCCTGAGGTGGGCAGTGACAGGACCCCACAGAGTGAGACATGGCCCAAGGTGGAGTCATCAAAGGGAAAGCACTAAATGCAGGTATCTGCAGGGAAACAAAGATGGACACAGACAATCTGACACAGACCAACTCCAACAGGCAACAGCACCCTCACAGCCACCACACCAACAGCAGCGCTTACACAACCATGAGCAACAGAACTGACCCTGTCCTGTTGCCCCTCTCAGACTGATCTGGTGTGAAGGTTGCACGAGTGGTCCGTACATCCTGGGCAGAACTTATCCACTGTCTCACACGCTCCTGTGTTCCCCCAGCTGTGGACCTGGGCTTTGTGTTTGCCCAGACTCAGAGATATTACCCATTTGGCCATTCCAACCCTGGGTGTCTTCACATCCTGGTGTCCTCCTCCTCCTCCTTGCTACCCTCACTTAGAATTGACCAAAACCACACACAACAGTGAACCCACTCACACAGCAAATGGCCAGGAGGGGACTTTAAGAAATGTCGTAGTTTAACCCTGGTCATCCGCTCAGCACCACACAGTCGGTCCCTCGCTCCCCCACAGCAGGATGGGGGGAAGGATAAGAAAAGTAAAAGAAAACTCGTGGATTGAGATAAAGAGGAGGAAAGTGATAAGAGGAGGAAAATGAGGGGGCAGCAGCCAGCGGTAGCCAAAAGAGAGAATTTAATAGGTAAACCAAAAGCTGTGTGTGCAATCAAAGAAAAATGAGGAATTCACCCGCTGCTTTGCGTTCGCAGGTGGGTGTTCAGCCATCTCCAGAAAATCAGGGCTCCATCACACATAGCAGTTACTTGGGAAGACAAACGCCATCACTCTGAGTGTTCTCCCCTCCCTTCTCCTCCCAGATTTTATTGCTGAGCATGACTACATATGGTATGGAAGACCCCTTTGGTCAGTTGGGGTCAGCTGTCCCAGCTGCGTCTCCTCTCAATTTCTTGGACACCCCCTGCCTCCTCTCACTTCTCAGCGTGAGAAGCTTAAAAGACCTTGATACTGTGCAAGCACTGCTCAGCAATGACTGAAATATTGGGCTGTGATCAACACTGTTTCCATCACAGATTTAACACACAGCCCCGTACAAGTGACTATGAAGATAAGTAACTCTACCCCAACTGAAACCAGCCTAATAAGCAGGACAGACCATGGTGATGAGGCAGGGGGTTTGGCCAGACCAGCACTGACCAGCCACCTCCCCACGGGCAGCTGGTCCCTCGAATCCCTCTCCTCCCCACTCTTCCACAGGCTGCTTCTTCCACAGTCCACCTTGATCCCTCCCTTTCTCTGCCCGAGTCTCTTCCCCAGTTCACAACTATCATCAGTTACTTTTTCCCCAATGGTCTCAGGTTTTCTCCGTTTGTACTCAAGTTTGATAGTTTGGATGCCATTGTCCAGGTCCTCTGAGACTTCAGTGGCATCACTGGTGGCTCCCCCAGTTCAGATGGAACTCCGCCTGCAGCTCCCAAGGGCCTCTGGTCTCCTGCAGGTTCTGTGCTCATGGCTGGACAGTGACTGCAATCCTGAGAAATTTCAAATCTTATGAGAACCTTTAAATCAACTTAAATGATTGAGTACATTCAGTAAAATGTCTGAGCTTTTCCCATGATTTCTAACTGAGAATTTTTCAGGATGTGTATTAACAGAAGGAGAAGAAATATTGATATTTCCTTGTCTTTGCATCACCAGTACTCTATCTCTTACTCCGTGTGTTTCATCTCCCTCACATTCCAGTTATTTCCTCCTGGCCTGAAGAAATGCACCAGGTCTTTTAATTGTGTTTCTATTTATAATTTCCTATCTATCTCTCAAAAATATTTATTGCATGGTTCTCCCTTCTGGAAGGTGGAACCCATTGGAGCCAGCTTGGACTTGGCATAGAGCTGAGGCCTGTGTTTTATCTTTTTGATGATCTAATCACATTTGAATTTGTGTGTTCAAAACCAAGCAAAACCTTTTTGTGCCTGTTTGCAGCCAGTTCTCTAATGAAAGCAGGTGGAAATTTGTGGAATGGGGCTTGAACATCCAGTTGCAGCCTTCAGTGGAGAAGTCTGATGTAAGGAAAAGTGATGTAAGTCCCAGATGTGCGATGACAGAAAGAGTGGTGTTGGGAGGTGAGGAGCAAGGTTGTCCACACAGTGTCAGACCTCAAGGGACTACTTTTCCAATCTGTCCAGACCTCCTTAGGAGACAGTCTGGATCAATATCAATTAGAAAATGCTGGTATCACCTCTTCCCTAAATTGAAAAGTCATGAAAAAAATCCTTAAATATGAAAATAAAAATTATTAAATGCTTATAGAAATCTTCAGCTGGACTTCTAAAACCTCTTTACTGTACAAGTCTTGAAGACTTTTCAAAAATCATGGTAGACACACGGATCCTTGGGCTTCCTCCACTTTTATGAGCCCCATGGTGCATTTGGTGCTGAGTCCATGGACCTCAGATACTGAGAGGAGACTGAAAAAACCTCTCAAGGACGTAAAGTCAGAAGCAAATGCCGAAGTGTCTGGGAGTGTTACTTGGCCCAACTGACGGCAATTACCAACAAACTCTCCTGATGGAGTCGTTAGAGCAGATACTTGGAGGCCACGATGCCAGATAGGCAAAGTTCACGTACAGACAGTTCTGATGTTGAGAAAACCTTTGGTTCGATTTATGAGGCAGAAAGGCCAAGCCCTCAGCCCAGCCCCTGGCAAGGCAGATCCTGTCCCTCCTGCGTGGCTCTTCCTGGGGCAGTGGGATGTGGGTGTGATGCTGAGTGAAGAACAACAGCCTGACACCTCCCTGTGGGGCTGCAATGAGGCCCCTGTGCCATGAGGACGTGTCTCCTCGCAGGTCTGTGGCAGAGACAACTGCCATGGCCAAGTGGACAGAGATCTCTGTTCTGTGGGTGCCTTCCAGCCCTACCAGAGCCCTTGGCCATCTCCACCACCACTGTCCCACACCTGCCCCTCTCTCCCCATGGCTGTAGACACCCATCTCTTCCCCACCTTGCTCTCGCCATGGCATTTCCATGCTTCACTGATGTCTTTCCACCCTCCCTGGCTGTTCCGTGAAACACAAAGCCATGGGCTGATCGCAGACTCCCTCTGGGTGACCTCTTGCACCACAGTGCAGCCCTCAAGTGACATTTTTATCTCGTCGTGCCCCGTCTCCACATTCCAAGCAGCACTTTGCAGCAGATTTTCTCTTTCTTCTGCTCTTTCCCATTATCAAGCAAAGTTCCATGATCTCAGAATCCACCCTTAAAGTCTTTGACCCAGCCCGTCAGCCTGCTTGTGGTCTCTCAGCTGACCAGAAAGAAGTATCCTCACCATGATCTTCCAAGCCACACGCCTGCTGTTGGCCTTTCAGCTTGCTGGACGAGACTAAAGGCATGTGCCTGCTGCAGATAAAAGTAACATGATTGTCACCCTCCAAGCCCATGCACCTGCTGGTGGTCTTTCTCTGACTGCCAGGTGCATCACCATGCCAGTCCTGCAAGGCGCTACGGCAGCAGAGACCTTGCAAACAATATTCAAGGTACGTGCATGTTGGTGGCTTTTCAATTCCTTAGGCACAGCTTCAAGGACACGCACATAGACCAGTCATGTGCCTGAAGCTGGCCTGTCAGGTACTCAGGTGGAAGTGACCTCACAGCCGTGTGCCCCTTGCTGGCCCATGAGTCCCTGAGGCACCATAGACCTGGTCCCAGCAATCCTGCCCATCTCCTCCTTGGGCCTGACAGCTGGTCAGGCACCTGTAACCTCACATCCCTCTTCAGATGTCCCGTGGCTGCTCCAGGATAACCCTGGCTTGCCCCAAGGGGGCAAACTGCTGAAGTAGGGTAGGGAGAGGGGTTGGAGGTGATGGGGGTGAGCATGGCAATGAGAGCTTTGGGGATGAGGTGTGCAATTCAGGGATTAAGGATTAGAGCTCGCTGTTCTGGGTTAGGATTTAGGCATCTGGCAATCTGCTTAGGTGCGTGGTTAGTGTCAAGGGTATGAGCTAGCTTTGTGAGTTAGGGGTTTTTTTTAGGGTTGTGGTGAGGCCTAATGTTAAGGCTGGTAATTTAAGGTTAGGGATACAGGGTAGGGATTAAAATGAGTAAAAGCGTAAAACTAAGAATAAGGGGTTATGGGCTTGGGATTTGGCTTAGAGGTAAATTTTGAGGTTTGGGTTTAAAGTAGTGCATTACTGTCAGGGTGAGGACTAGCATTTAGGGCTAAGGTTAGAGTTTAAGATTACTGCTTAGAACACAGGTAAGGGCCTAACATGAATGTTTTCACAGTCAATGTCATGGCAGCATCACCATTACCTGAAACCCTCCAAATCTCTCGTCTCTGTTGGCCAAGCCATTCTTTCCTCCCCCACATCTCCAGTCTCTCTTGTCCCAGTTCCCCTTGACCTTCCCAAATCTGTCATCATCTTGGGAGCAGCTTTCTGATGGCCTTCATGACCTCTGAGTATTTGCCTTCCCTCTGCTGGTCAGCCAGTTCCTGTGACAGAAGTGACCTCACAGCAGCATCCAACGGGACACAATGGGCTGCTGTGCTGCTGAGGTCCCTGCTCAGCCCACCCAGCAGCCCTGCACCACCCCTAAGGTCCCCTACCTCAGCTCACGCCTACTAGCTCGTGCTCCAGAACAGCTCTCATAGGTCCGGGGAGACTTTTCCCAGTCCCACATGGTGCTTCAGCTGCCCCAGGGTATGTTGGAGGCAGTGGCCACCTCTGTGCAAACAACTGAATCAACCCCTGAACGGAGACTTTAGGAAATAGTTGAGCCCTCTGCAGAAAAGACTTCTATGTAATAGCTGAAAAAGTCTTCCTTTCCACAACTGCTAGTATTTTTAAACTAATTTTCATGAAACTTCTCATTGTTTGTTTGTTTGTTTGTTTAGACAGTACCATGGCCAAGTGCCGGCAAGCTAATTAAACACTGTATCTCTATGTGAATGTTTTTATGCAGCCATTTCCCAAAATACATTGCCTACCAATGGTTTGAGTTGAGAAACACTGCTCAGAGGATCTTCTTAATTTGCATTGGCACATTTTGTATCTCTAATTCTTTCCCTCTGTCTCTTTTACTTCCTTGCCTATTCTTTGAAGAGCTCTCTGAGGAAAAGATTAATTGAATTACGGAATCCCATAGATTGGGAGAGACTCCTGTGCAAGGATCTTTGCAACAGTGTCTTCAACTGGATCAAGTGAGGCTCCCCGTACAACAGTTCTGCTGAGTTCTTATAATTGGCCAGCCTGTTGTCCTGCACATCCTCTCTGGCATGTGCAAGCAAGTTAAGTAATTACTGTTTACTCAATTTTATTCAGTTTTGCATGAGAAACTGCTACAGAGATCTCTGAAACAGTCAGGTTCTTCACCCAGGATGTTAATAACTACCTGTATGCACAGGAAACAGGCCCAGGCACAGCAGGATCTGCCCGTCTCCAGCACTGTCTGGAATCCCACCTGGAGAAATCCCACACAAGTCAGGCCAACATTTCATTTGAAGGTGACTAATTTTTGCTTATTTTGGAGGTGGGTGATATTGAAGGAGGTTGACTGAACTCAATCACTTGGTTTCAAGTTGATCCATTGTCTCAGACCAGTTCCTCCTGCTGTCTCTGCGGACGATGAGATGGGAAAGTCCTTGGAGCACCCAGGTGACTAATGACTGAAGAGCTCTGCTTGCACACCCACACAACTTTGTTTCACCACCTCAAACCCACCATCTCCTCCTCTCCCTCTTCTCCCCTTGCATTTTGAATTATTCTGGTTTTGGAGCCATCTGCTCTACTCCTTTCTATGTCTGAAAACAAATGGAAAGATGAAGGGATAAACACCAGTCTTTATTGTATATGTGGGATTTTTTGGTCCTTCTTTCTCCTACATGTGTAGTTTGATTTAAAAAACAAAATAAGTTTAGGAATCGGAGATTTGAGACTTGAATACTGAGTTTCATCTGCTTCACAACAGGTGCCTGTGAGAATTTGTTTTCCCAAGGCTCCCTGTATAATCAATGGAGAGAGGAGAAAACTCTCAAGGCTGGGTCCTCCCAACCTATAGCTGGCACACAAAAGAAAAGTTACAAATCTCTTCCAGTCACTATTCTCCTGGTCTACACTTAGGTCAGGACATTTGATAGTAATAGCAATGAGCAACTGTTTGGAAGTAACTGCATTTCGGTGCAGATGGTTGTCAGATGAGACCGGGTGGAACCATAACAAATTTCAGTCACTATTTAGAGTACTAAAGAAGATGAGTTATACTTGGTCCCTATTCTGCCCTCCCCTCCCCTTTCCTGAAGAAACAAAGAGCACAAAGCTGTGGAAGAAAGCATGGGATTACGAAAGAGATGCTTGATACTGCTTATTCTGAAATCAATAGATACTCAGGGATTCCTAGTCCAAAAAGGCAAGTACTGAAAAGTAGAAAGAAAAGCTTTCAACATACATTTGATTTGATTTGATGTGATTTGATTTGATTTGATTTGACTTGACTTGATGTAATAGTTTGGCATTTGTGCAATAAAAGAGATGACTGAGGCACATAGGTGTGACAGATGTTTGGAAAAGACCTGTGTGCATTTGGAATTTGCCAGGAATGGGATAAAATAGCTAACAGACTTTAAAATCCTCTGTCATGAAGGAAGAATTCTTTACGAGTGTTTGAAAAAGGTAGAAAGAAGACAACAAATTCTCTGAGAACTCCAAATGAAATTTGATACAGAAAAATCAGGGTATGAGAAGTGCTTGAAGTCCTCTATCTGTGTACTATAGGAAGACTGCAAGAAAGGAAAGAAGCAGAGAGTTTTGGGGAGCCTTTCACCCAGACTGTGGAATTATCACACTTGGTTTTTGCCATGTTCCTGTCTCGGCATGACGAACCGAAATTCAACGTGGGCTCAGAAAATGGAACTGCAGTTACTGAGTTCATCCTAGAGGGTTTCTCAGGGCTCGATCAAAGACTGCAGCTCTTACTCTCTCTGGTGTTTCTGCTCATTTACCTGACAACAGTGATGGGCAACACTACCATCATTTTCCTCGTGTATGCAGATCGCCGCCTTCAAACCCCCATGTACTTTTTCATTGGCAATCTGGCCTTCCTGGAAATCTGGTTTACATCCTCCACAAGCATCAAGTTGGTTGTGATCCTGGGTTCTGGTAGGAGAACAATCTCACTAAGCAGCTGCTTTGCCCAATCCTATTTCTATTTTGCCCTGGGCTGTACAGAGTTTGTTCTACTTGTTGTCATGTCCTTTGACCGCTATGTTGCCATCTGCCAACCTTTGCATTATGCTGCCATCATGAAGCCTCAGCTCTGCATCCACCTGGTTGTTGCTACTTGGGTCACAGGCTTCACACTCTTCAGTTACCGCCTGGTCATCCTCTCCCAGCTGACTTTCTGTGGCTCAAATGAGATCCACCACTTTTTCTGTGACAACTCCCCCTTATTCAAACTGTCCTGCTCTGACACCAGCCTGCTTTGGAAAATAGACTCTGTTTTCATATCATTTGTCATTCTGGGTTCCTTATGTTTAACTCTGACATTTTACATGTGCATCCTTTTCTGTATTCTACATCTTCCAGCAGCATCTGGGAGGAAAAAAGCTTTTTCTACGTGTTCTTCCCATCTCACCACCTTGGCAATTGCATATGGGAGCTGTATTGTTCTCTATGCATGTCCTTCAGAATATATTTCCTTGGAGACGAACAGCTTTGTAGCGTTGCTGAACACCATCCTGTACCCATTCTTAAATCCATTCATCTACAGTCTTAGAAACAAGGCTGTGATACTGGCCCTGAATGAAGCCGTTGCCCGTACAAGAACACAGCTTTTCCCCTAATCATGAGGCATTTCTGGACAGCAATTCCAGTGATCTGCTATCATATGTTAAACAATACCAATGCATAGGTATGTAACCTCCAGACAGAGATACCTCAGGAGATTGATAGAATCATAGAATCCTTTCAGTTGGAAGAGACCCTCAGGATCATCGAGTCCAAACACAACCCAATTCTAGCACTAAGCCATGTCCCTAAGAACCTTGTCTAAACACCTTTTAAACACCTTCAGGGATGGTGACTCCCCCACTGCCCTGGGCAGCCTGTTCCAATGCCCAACAACCCTTTCCAGGAAGAATTTTTTCCTAATATCCACTCTAAACCTCCCCTGCTGCAACTTGAGGCCATTTCCTCTTGTCCTATCTCGTTGCATTGTGTTAAGTGATAAAAAGCTCCTCTGCACACACAAAGAAGGCACTAACAATGGCAGGAGGAGTAAGTCAGTTAATACCCTGCCCCAGCTGCTCTCAGCCCCATCACTGGGGAGCCACCAGCTCATCAGGAGCCCATCTCCAAAACCAAGAAGAGCACAGAGGCTCATTGGCAAGTGGGAACCCAAATTACAGGCTCTGGGGAATGAACATCTTGTCCCAAGGCTACCCTGGGAGAGCCCTCAGCCTCATTGTCCAGGTGTGAAGCCCATCAAGAGGAGCCACTGAGAGCAGCTCTCTGGATCACCATTTAGACTAACGGGATTGTTGCCTAGGGGTGCAGGACACATGGTGGGATGCAGGGGAAGAGCATCTTTGGATTACACAGGACTTACCATGGGAAGTTTGGGGAAGGACCCCAACCAGTGCAGTCTGTCCTGTCTTCTCATTAAACTTAACTTCTAAGTCTTTGCTATGTGAGCGAATCTCTTCTCTGTGTGAACGTGTGAGCATGGGGGTGTGAGTGTAGCAACTGGAGCAGGACCAGGGGGTCAGACAGCCTGTATGTCATTGGTGCCAGCAACTGAGAGACCAGAGTGACTGGACATAAGAGTGTGTGCCCATGTGTGTGACTGGGGTTGTCTGTACCAGTATGTGGAATGGGGCTGCGGCCCTGGGGGCTCATGTGTCCTGGTGTCTGCAACTGGCAAGGCCGGTGTCCTGGAGAGTTTACTGAGCAGACTGAGTGTTTGAGCCCCGCTGCTGGAAGAATCCACCCTGAACAGGTATATACATAAAATAGACTGGGCTAGACTAGAAGAGTTCAGTTGGAAGGGACCTACAACGATCACCTAGTTCAAATACCTGACAAAATACCTGACACATTCAGGGCTGACCAAAAAATAAATCATGTTATCAAGGGCATTGTCCAAAGGCCTCTTACACACTGACAGGCTTGGGGCATTGACCACCTCTCAAGGAAGCCTGTTCCAGTGTTTGACCCGCCTTGATAAAGAGATGTTTCCTAATATCCAGTCTAAACCTCCCCTGGCCAAGCTTTGAACCATTCCCATGTGTCCTATCGCTGGACACCAGGGAGAAGATCTCAGCACCTCCCTGTCCATGTCCCCTCCTCAGGAAGCTGTAGAGAGCAATGAGGTCGCCCCTCAGCCTCCTTTTCTCCAAACTAGAGAAGCCCAAAGTCCTCAGCCGCTCCTCAGAGGACAATCCTTCCAACCCTTTCACCAGGTTTGTTGCTCTCCTCTGGACGCATTCAAGGACCTTCACATCCTTGTTGTAATAATATGTGGGGCCCAGAACTGCACACAGCACTCAAGGCGAGGCCGCGCCAATGCTGAATACAGCAGCATAGTCACCTGCTTTGACCACATGGCCGTGCTGTGTTTGATGCACCCCAGGATGCGGTTTACTGTCTTGGCTGCTGGGGGACAGTGTTGCCTCCTATTGGCCCTGTGGCCAACCATCACACCAGATCCCTTTCTGCAGGGCTGCTCTCCAGCCACTCTCTCCCAATCTACACTTGCACTCAGTGTTACTCTATCCCAGGTGAACGATCCAGCACTTGGACTTGTTCAATTTCATGCCGAGTGCTGGGTCCTGCAGTTGGGTCACAATAACTCCATGCAATACTACAGGCTCAGGGAAGAGCGGCTGGAAATCTGCCAAACGGAAAAGGACCTGGGGATTTTGATGGACAGTGACTGAACATGAGCCAGCATGTGCCCAGGTGGCCAAGAAGGCCACCAGCGTCCCAGCATGCATCAAGAATAGCGTGGCCAGCAGGACCAGGCAAGTGATCATCCCTCTGTTCTTGGCACTGGTGAGGCCGCATCTCAAATCCTGTGTTGAGTTTTGGGCCCCTTCCTACAAGAAAGACCTTGAGGTGCTGGAGTGAGTTCAGAGAAGGGCAACAAAGCTGGTGAGGGGTCTGGAAAAGAAGTCAGATGGAGCGCGGTTGAGGGAGCTGGGGCTGTTTAGCCTGGAGAAAAGAAGGCTGAGGGGAGACCTTATCGCTGTCTACAACTACCTGAAAGGAGGTTGTAGCATGGAGGGTGTTGGTCTGTTCTCCCATGTGGCAAGTGGTAGAAGGAGAAGAAATAGCCTGAAGTGGCACCCAGGAAGATTCAGTTTGGATATTAGGAAAGATTTCTTCGTGGAAGAGTTTGGGAGGCATTGGAACAGGCTGCCCAAAGAGTGGTTGAGTCACCATCCCTGGAGTTTATTAAAAGACATATAGATGAGGTTCTTAGGGACATGCTTTGGTGCCAGAGTTGGGTTCATGGTTGGACTCGGTGATCTTGAGGGTCTCTTCCAACCTAAATGATTCTATGATCTCATTGGGATGAGAAACATGGTTGGGCAGCTCACCCAGATGGAATACTGAGATGGATGGATGGATGGATGGATGGATGGATGGATTGGGACCGCGTGAAGGAGCAGCCTCCTTATCAGCCAGCCATGGCATGATGGAAGCAAGGCCAGTCCCCCTTTGTCCCCTGCTCTTGTTTTCAAGAGATCCTTTACACCCATTGCTGGCAGCCCTCCTGTGCCAGCCCCTCTCACCAGCACAAGACTCCTGGCCCAGGAGCTCTTCATGCTGCTCCTGCTACTGCAGTGACAGAGCAGCCTGCCCTGAGCTGGGGAATGCAGAAATAGGTTTCTGTGGGTCATTTATTCCCCTGTTGAAGCACAGAGCACTGGGAGCAGGCTGTGGTGCCTGAAAACCACAGCGAGGCAGTCCAAGGCAGATCACTGAAGGTCCTTCACCATCTCCAGGAACACTGGGCACCCACAGATGAACACTCAAAGCAGCACCGTGACGTAACATGTTGCCCCATGTCCTCCCCTGAGCCCATGAAAAACCCAAGCACAGCAGCATGGCCTTGTGGGGGAAATGTATTCAGGCTGACCACAGCTTTGGAAGAAAAGCCCAAGCTCCAAATACTGAAACTGAGGAAATCCCCTTTTATGGGGTATTTCAAAAAGATGGTCCCAATTTCAGAGATACAGTGATTTCAAAATGGGTCCATCCTTTTGAAGCACCCTGTATTACAGAGATGTGACACAGGACCCCAGCTGTACCAGGGTCCCAGAAACAGGTAGACAGGCCTCTGAGTCATGGCTCTGGAGAAGTGCCATGGGTGAAGAAATTCCTTGACAAACATGGCTATCACAGATAAAATGCTCAACGCACAGGAGGTTCCTGAGATGAGCTGGAAGTCACTTCTGAAGAGACATGGGTAACTTACGGCTGCTGAGAGAAAAATGATTGAATCAGCTTCTTCAGTGCCACATTCAGCTCCTGGCTCCTCATGCTGTAGATGAGGGGGTTCACTGCTGGAGGCACCACTGAGTACAGAAAAGAGACCACCAGGTCCAGGCTTGGGGAGGAGATGGAAGGGGACTTCAGGTAGGCAGACATGGCAGTGCTGACAAACAGGGAGACCACGGCCAGGTGAGGGAGGCACGTGGAAAAGGCTTTGTGCCGTCCCTGCTCAGAGGGGATCCTCAGCACGGCCCTCAAGATCTGCACATAGGACAGCACAATGAACACAAAATATGCAAATCCTAAACAGACACTAAGCCCAATAAGCCCAAGTTCCCTGAGGGAGGCATCTGAGCAGGAGAGCTTGAGGATCTGGGGGATTTCACAGAAGAACTGGTCCAGGGCATTGCCCTTGCACAGTGGCAGTGAAAATGTATTGGCCGTGTGCAGCAGAGCATTGAGAAACCCAGTGGCCCAGGCAGCTGCTGCCATGTGGACACAAGCTCTGCTGCCCAGGAGGGTCCCGTAGTGCAGGGGTTTGCAGATGGCAACGTAGCGGTCGTAGGACATGACGGTGAGCAGATACAACTCTGCTGTGATCAAGAAGAGAAACAAAAAGAGCTGTGCCACACACCCTTGAGAGGAAATGGCTCTTGTGTCCCAGAGGGAATTGGCCATGGAGTTGGGGACAATGGTGGAGATGGAGCCCAGGTCAAGGAGGGCGAGGTTGAGGAGGAAGAAGTACATGGGGGTGTGGAGGTGCTGGTCACAGGCTATGGTGGTGATGATGAGGCCGTTGCCCAGGAGGGCAGCCAGGTAGATGCCCAGGAAGAGCCAGAAGTGCAAGAGCTGCAGCTCCCGTGTGTCTGTGAACGCCAGGAGGAGGAACTGGGTGATGGATCTGCTGTTGGACATTTGCTGCCTGTGGGCATGAGGACCTGTGCAAGGAGGAAAAGACAGTGACGGTTTAGATGAGACTTCTCTGGGAAAAACCAAAGCCATTTCCCACAGACCCTCCCACAGAAGAGACCCTTTTCTTTTTCCAGGAGAACATCCTGTCTGCAGCCCTCGTCGGTGCTTGATGAGTGTGCAATGAAGAGCAGGGTCTCTGCCCAGGGGCTCTTGAGGAGTCAGCCTGACCCTGTGTGATGGGTGGGGCCGGGGCCAGTCCTGGGGTTCAGCTTTGTCAGATGGAACCGCTCCTGCTGCAGAAGGGACTGTCAGCATCTGTACCCGCAGGGCTGAGAAACTGAGTTTGAGAGGTTTGGCGTTTCTACAGCTCTATGTCCCCTCCTACCCCAGGGAGTGTTCTTGGGTGTCAGAAACCCTCAGCATTTCTGCTGCACTCAGGAAGAACAGAGCGAGTCCTGCGAGACCAGAGGATGCCTGTGGGTCAGTGCAGAGTGAGGGCAGCTGCTCTGTCCCTCTGTCTTGCTCCAGCTGCCCTGGGCTGGCACCTTTCTGAGATGGAGGCTGATCACACTGCCATGTTACCCTGAAAAGCCACCAGGACTGCTGAGAGCAGAGGGATCCACCTCAGACCATGACATGTCTCACGCTTTCGTCAGGTCTCAGCACCCCACTTCTATCCCAGGACACACACGGCTCATTTCACAAACGGAACTGCATTTCTTCCGTCATAGCATCTCTGCACTTCTGCATGAGTAATTCAGATAATGCTAACGTGCTCTAGGACAGGTTTGCATCCTGGAGGGAAGCTCACAGCTTGGAAAAAAAACACTCAAGGAGACAGCCAAGGGTCCTAATGATGGCATTTGATTCAGGGAGACTCAGCTCATTCCCCAGCCCCACACACTGCATTGCCCACAGCCTCACAGGTCAGAGCAAAGCTGGGACACGTGTTCCCATGGACACAGCTGCAGGAAAGGACCCACAAGATCAGGCTGTGACTCTGCAGCTGAAACTCCCATCCCCAGAGAGCCTGACAGCAAGAACCAGATCACAACAGCAGTGACCCAGAGCAGTGGAGCAAGAAGGAAACTGCGGTGAGGGTGAGTGTGAGAGAGGCCAGGGCAGAGGCAGCCGGGCACTCAGACAGCGTCACCCTTCCCCAGCTGTGCAGCCACCTCCCACACACCAGCATTGCCGGGCAGCTGCTCTCAGCCCCTGTGCTCTGCAGAGGGAACTGGAGCTCTGGCTGCACAGGAGCTGCTTCATGCCTTGGAGCCCCCGGCCCTGAGGGCAGAGGCTTTGCTGGGTGGGAGAGGAGGCGAGGGGGCTGCTCACAGGAGGGATCTGCACTGCAGGGGATCATACGGAGTTTTCTGTGTTCTCCCTCCATAACAATTCTGAGTTTAGTTTCCTGTCATTTCTGATCATTTCCCTGCTGCCTGGACATTCTCCCCCTGGTAGGTGTTTCCCTGTCCATGTCTCTTCCCTGTCAGCACTCACAGACCATCCCACCCTTTGTGCCCTCACCCTGGCCCTACAGATCCTGCCTGTTCACAGGGCACTGCCTGGGGGCATCTTCCTGTTTGCAGGTTGGAAAACAGGACAGGTCAGACTAAGGCTGACGGGTTCAGCAGATGTGATGCTGGTGCTGTGCACAGGCAGAGCAGCGGCTGAAGGGATGTTATGAGGCTTCTGGCAGACATACCGATCACTTAAAGTTGCAGTTCAGGAGTCTCAGTGACTTTTTTAAGCAGGAGGGCTCATTTTCCTTCTCTCTTTTCCTGTACCCCTCACCGCTTCAGATAGGAAACTGAAAAGGCAGGCTCAGGAAAGCTCCCTATCTGTCTGGTAATCCTTGCATTGATCTTCTGCTTGAGGCATCCACTTGGAAAAATCCTGGGGGTGATCTGGAGCTGTGAGCAGCTCTGATCCACACAGCACCCCCTTAACAGCAGAAGCACCTTTCCTGCCTTGATAGGGGTCGCTCCTTCCCCCCACAGCTTCTCCCCACAGCACCATGGGGATCTCCCCGGGCAGGCTGAGCGCTGACCCTGGCAGGCGGCAGAGTCCCTGCCCCCGCACAGCCCTGGGGTGCAGGGACCCTGCTCTGCAGGACAGCCCTGGGCACCCCTGGGTGCTCACCCAGCTTCACAGCTGTTCAAAATTGCCTGACAAGAGCCTCCTCCTTACAGATCCCTCAAGCTGTGCCTGTGCTAACTTGAGGAGATGCCTCCAGGAGCTACAGCTGCATTGCCCTGCACCCAGAGACTTACCATGGCAAGGGCTGCAAAGATTTCTCCTCCAGTGAGCTCTCAGCCATCCTTCCCATCCTGACCACCTTTCATCTCTCTCTGCCTTGCTCGTCTCCCTGAGATCCCCAGGCAGAGCCCTCAGCCCTGCTGCGCTTTGCAGAGGAGCTGCTCCTGGGCAGAGCTGTCTCTCTGCAGCGCTGCCGCTTGCCATGAGCTCCCTCTGTCCCAGGAGCCCAGCCCAGCTCAGCAGCACAGGAGCAGCCCAAGGCGCTTTAATGACCCCTCTGGTGGGTTTGCTGCTGAGTCCATGAACCTCAGACCCTGGAGGAAGTTGAAGTAACCTCTCAAGAAGTCAAAAGTCAGGTTCAAACTCCAAAGTTTCTTGGAATGTTAATGGGTCCCCCTGAGGAACACTACTGAGGAACTGACCCCAGGGTCTGGTTAGAGAAGAAAACTGGAGGCAGAGATGACAGGTCAGGACAAGCAAGGTGAAGGTCTCTCTGATGATCAGTACACCTGGATGTGTTTCATTAACCAAAGGGCCAAGCCCTGACCCCCAGCCCTGGGAAGGCAGATCCTGTCCCTCCCACGTTGCCCAGGGCCCTTCCTGGGACAGTGTGATGTGGGGCTGTGCAAGGCCAAGGGCAGGACTATGGTCCCACACCTCCCAGGTTCCTGGCTGGGGACAAGGAGGCCATGAGGCCCCTGTGCTGTAAGGACAAGGTGTCTCCTCACAGGCATCAGAGCTGGAGACAACAGCCACAGCCAAGGGGAGAAGGAGCTCCAGCTGTTAGTGTTTACATGCAGACGGTTTATCCTGATGAGAGCGTCTATCCCAAGATAACATCATGAGGAGTTACAGGACACTACGAATATCACCTGCAGGAGAAACTTTGCGGTCTTGGGGGGCTAGTGCTCGTAATGCCAGAGGTCTGGACTTAGAGGGGAAGTTTCTCTTCATGTGGGAGAACATCAGGAAGGTGTGGAGCTCTGCCTGGGGACAGAGAATATCAGCTGAAAGTTGAGGAGTCAGCGTGAGAGGGCAGAACAACATGGACAGTGTTGTGGTGGGAGGACATCAACTACTGACTCACTGATGAGGAAGAGGAATTAGATGAGGCCTCCTTCAGACAAATGAAAGAAGCCTCATGTTTCCAGGCAGTGTCCTCATGACAGACCTAAGATATCCCAATATCTGCAAGGTACCAGCCATCCAGGAGGGTTTTGGAGCTCATGGACAACATCTTCCTGACACGGGTGGCTGAGGAGTCAGTGAGGTGAGGTGCCCTGTGGGACTTCACACTTACAAACCAGAAAGGGTTGGTCAGGGATGGAACAGTCAGGGATGGGGAAGTGGAGTTGAGGCTCCTGGAAGATGATAACAAGGCAAAGAGCAGGATTTCAGGAGAGCAGGCTTTGGCCTGCTGAGGGACCTGCTTGGGTCCCATGGGATATGACCTTGGTGTCTGCAGCAATTTTTCTCTCACATTTCCTCCCTGCTCTCTCCCACCTGCTGTTGTGCAGTGTTTTTTACCCTTTCTCAAATACAATATCACAGAGCTGCTGCCAGCATCCCTGAGTGGCTCAGATTTGGCAAGGAGTGGGTCCATCTTGGAGCCAGCTCATATCAGCTCTGTCTGACATCAAACTCCTGTTGTCTTCTCAGAGAGGTCACAACTGTAGCACACCCACACTCACCCCCAGTTCCAAGACTTTGCCATGTAAACCCAACACAGGGTAATAATGTCTTGGATGTTACAAACTACTTGATCATGGAGAAGAAATGGAAAAGATCTTCTGTCAGCAACCTGAGGAAGTCACCAGTAAATGAGCAGGTTCCTATAGGGAACTGTAATTGCCCTGGCATTCACTGGCCAGGCAAAGCAGTGGGTATCAACAGTCCAGAAGATCTTGGGCCAACTGCTTAACTTGTCTGCCTGGTGGGACAACAAGGGTGATGCTCACCTGGATCTGGAACTGGGAAACAAAGAAGAGCTGGTGAGGGATGTGCACATCAGTGTCCACCTTGGCTGTGGTGACCAGGCAACAGTGGGATTCCAGGCACCAGAGGGGAGGGAGGAAGGCCAGCAGCAGAGCACAGGCTGGTGGGCTCCAGAGGAGAAGACTTTGACATACTGAGGGACAGCAGCCAATACAGGTGGTGACATGGAAGTCTGTCTGAAGGGTGAAGGAGCTCAGGAAATCTGAGAAGCCTTGCAGGACAGCCTTGTGCTCCAGAGGAGTGTCATTCCTCTTGAGCTGTCCTGGCATGTCTCCTCACTCAAGTGGTGCATCAGGCACCCACTTTCCTACACATATTGTTTTGTCTTCATCAGAAAATGCTCCAGATCAATAAGATACCACCTCTTTGGGAAATGGGGAGGAGGGAGAGGGGCAAAGACAATAGAAGAAATACTGATTTATTCTTCTTTATTATGGAAATGCTCTCTATTTGGCTATTCCTTAAATCTCCCTAATCATCAAGACCAGACTTGAAGCCTTTAGGAAAATGATGCACAGAGCCTTGGCTTGTAAGGGCATTTTGGATGTTAATGAGCCCTCTGCTGCCGTGATCCTGAACTGCAGCTGCTGAAAGAATGAACAAACCTCTGATGAAGTGAAAGGCAGAAGTGGAAATCAAGTTTCTGAGGCTGCTTGGGACCCCATGAAGGGCCAGCACTGACACAGCTGTGAAGGAAACAACCAATCGAGGTCCCTGTCCCTGGAGGCTGGTGAAGGAAAGGCTTGGAGACACTGGTTACAGGTGGTGAGGGCAATGTGGAGGTGGCTCTGATGCCCTGTCAGCCCTTGGTGCTTGTTTATCACCAGAATGGCTGAGACTTGACCCCTGGGACCTGGTAGATTTTTCTCAAATGTTTTTCAAGGCTTTTCGTGGGGTCAGTGTGAGTGTTTTGTGTTTTGGGGGTGGGTTTTATGTCAAGTGCTGTTGCTTTAGCTGCAAGGCTCTGGTTTTCTGTGGAGTTGGAAATGCCTGTGAGTTCTTCACAACTCATCAATCTTCTTTTATACCCCTGGCAATGGTCACCAATCACCTCAATGTCCCAGTCTCAAACTTGCTTGAATCCTCTATTTGGATCCATATCCCATCACTCCAGGATGTTCATGCATCCACCAGGTTCATGGATATTTCCTGAGGTCCATCCAGGACTGGGCAGTGTAAGAGAGGAGCAGAGCAGGGAAACCTCATTGGCCATGCCTGAGCACAGCCCCCCCAGCAGCAGCCATTCCCATCTCCCAGGTACAGCCATGCCCACAAGATGGAAATGTCACTGCCATATATGATTAGCCCAAGAGAGGCCTTTCTTCCTTCCTTCCATATTCCCAGGAAAGTCTTGCTCCTATTCCTCCTCCACCTGCAGACAACAACTGCTTTCCATTCCTGGGCTCAGCCATGGCTGTAAGGGTTCACTAAACCATCAGCCATCTCATTGCTTCTCCCTGACATGCCCTGTCCCTCTCCCATACCTACACATGGCCAATCTCTGCTGCTCAGGGCCTCCCGCTCTTCAGAAGAGGCCTTGAGCTCTTTGGTTCTTCCTGGTGCTTATTATAAACTTCCTCGCTCTCCCCAGAGTTCATGGTGAGCTCTCTTGTCCATAACAGCCCCTTTATGACCATGGCTTACTAAATGGGTGTCTTTTTATGATCATTTGTGCAGAAAGGGTAGTCACAGGAAGCACCCAATATGTCAAAACTGATGCTGAGTGAACTGCCATGAAGACCTGATGAGTTACGCCTGTGTCTGTGTCTCTCCTGGAAGGAGTCTGTCCCGAGAAGGGCATCCAGCTTCTGCCACTCTCTGCAGAGGCACATGAGCAGTGTCCGTGCACCTGGGGACACAAAGGGTGACTTTTGCCAAACCAGCCTTCATCTGAACCACTTAGATGTGTACTTGTGGATGAGGTATGGTCTTATAGTGCAAATACCTATTTAATTGTCATTGGAGGGGCTACCACAGACGCAGAGTACTATATTACAGATATTTAAATGTAAGCATGTTAAACTTTTTTTTTTTTCTTTAAAAACTGACATTCCTACACAAAGTACACAAACACTTGAAGGATTATTCACGCCTTTTACACATGACTATCCACAGAAGGCCCACCAACTTTGCATCTCAAGAAACTGGATGGGAGAGTTGAAGGGAAGGATGGTTTGGGCTCTGTCCTGGGACCTGGGAAACTGAAACGTGCTCCCATCCCCCCAGCACCCTGCTCTCCTTAGTGAGGGGTGTGAGACATTCTGCCAGCGAGGTCTGAACTCACAGGCATGACAAGTATCTTATGTCTAACTGCAGCCAATGGTGTCCCGCCAGCTAAAGATTTGAGCTTCCGTCCCTGGAATTATTTAAAAGATGTGGAGATGTGGCACTTAGGGATATGGTTTAGTGGTGGCCTTGGCAGTGTTTGATTTATGGTTGGACTCCATGTTCTTAAGGGTCTTTTCCAGCCTAAATGATTCTATGATGCCATGATTCTATGATTTGGGGTGAAACCATTTCAATTCCCATCACCTCCAACTCCCCTTGAGTGCGGCTGTTGCTTTGCACAGCTCTCCTGGCTATCCCGGCAGGTTGGGCACTGGTTTGGTGCCTACATTGGAAGTTTTACCCTTCCTGGGGTAAAAGACTGTTGAGGAAAGACTGTTGTAGAGATTTGGGTCACAGGGGTTTGAAGCAATCCTTCCAAAATCTGAGCAGGCTGAGCTTTGGAGCCCAGGAAAAATCGAGATGCTCTGAAGGATGTTTTAGAACAGTGGTACTACCACTAATAACAGTAACAGGGAACTCCTTATTCTCACTGATGATGATGATTAACTAAAAGTCTTTAGTTTCATTCCTAACAGTCATTCTTGCTTTTCAAAACATCTACTACACCTCAGTAGTTGTCTTGAGAGAAGTTCTTAAAACAATGCTTTTTCTCTCTTTTTTTTTTCTATTGTATAAAGAGTACACCTCTTGGACAGAATTACCCCCAAATCATGCTTCTTTCATAACTTTTCTCCTTTTTTTTCCCTGGTGTGAGGTGGAGGTGGCATAGGAGAACAGTTTCTTTTTGAGACAAAGAAGGCCAAGGAACAGATCCCAGGTCAGCAAGAAGGCAGAAAGGAAGCCAGAATCTTTATGTAGTGTGCACTGACACAACACTGTTACCTGCATTTCCATTCTCAAAAGTCCCAACTGTGCAGCAGACTCCGGACTTCTGAGCTCCTTCATCTGCCCTGCGTGACACCATGTAAAATGGAACTACCCCAGTCAAATGGCTGGTTTTGATTCTCTTCACAGCCTGAAGCACCACATGGGTCATGAGACAAGCCAGGATGCACAAAAAAACCCTCACATACTCTTCACTTAAAGTTCAGGTGTTCAATGGCATCTCAGGAGACAAGACGTGCTGATTCCTGGGTTCAAGGAGCTTGTCAAGTGCTTCGTCATCATTTCTGTAATGGTGGCTTTGATATCTGTCTGATGTACAGGCTCTGTACATGGATGCTGACACCTCTTGAGAAACCTGCTCTGAAAGGGTTAACAAGTTGGGCATGAGTATAGCAAAAAAGAAGAACTTGGGTTTGGGCAAATGAAAAGGGTGCAGAAGTTGTTGTCAGGCCTGTTTGGGTACTTTTAAAGCAGCCCTGCACCTCATGTGATGTATTTCTGTGATCAGACGGAACCTGAGAGATTTCTCTAAATTGAAAATATGAGGAGGAAGGAAGGACAGCATCATTCAGGCTCAAAGGGAGCTCAGGAGGTGTCTTGACCAACCTCCTGCTCAAAGCAGGGTCAGACCAGATTACTCAGGGTTTTATCCTACCTTATACAGAAGAATACTGCACGGGATGATGCTGAATGCCTTGCTGACTTCAGGTAACGGACCATCAATGTTCTCCCCGCATCCAGCAACACGGTCCTTTCCTCACAGAAAGCAAAGAGAATGGACAGGGACAACCTGCCCTGGGTAAACCCTGTCACCTTCTCTTTCAGACACCCAGAAATGGGGTCAGGGTGGACATGCTCTGGGACACAGCCTTTAGTTACCCTGCTCACTGTCCTGGTTTTATCAGAAACAAGTTTCTCTTTTAGTGAATTTCCCTGTCATCTAAAGTCTTCTTACTAACTGCAGTTTTCCTGAAAGTTAGATACATATTTTGGTAGACATAGCAACGGAATGCAAGGTCATTGATAATGATGCATCTCGCGAGATGTGCAAGCAGGAGGTGAACTGAAAATTGACCAACTAAAGTATTCGATCCCATTAACGTCATACTTCATATAAAAGTGGGGGATCACGAGGATCTCGTCCCTGTTTTCCTTATGGCCAGCATTGGGAGAGGACCTTGCGAGTTGTCCCTGCAAACTGAGGGCTAGTGACAGACTGAATCCAGCTCCGGTTGGCTGCAGTGTCCAGCCCAGGACTTCGGGTGCCGGCCCCACATCTGTCGGAGCAGTTGCCGGGACTTTCAAGATTGGTTTTGTATATTTTGTATTATTTTCTCTATTTCATATTAGTAGCATTAGTAAAACATTTTTAATTTTTCCAACCCTCTTGTCTCTGTCCTTCTTCCTCCTCCCAATTGCCTGTCCTTAGTGGGATGAGGGGAGAGGGAGGGGCTGAAGGGGGAAGGGGTGGAAGAGGGAGTTAACAATACATCTGCCACGGTTTTATTTTCACCCCGCAAGCAAACCACAGCACTCAACCATTGGCCATTTTGAAAAGTGCACACGATGTGTGAGAGCTGCCAGTGGTCAGGGAGTCCCCCCAGTCTCCATGAGCTTTCCAAGAAGGTGGAGAGTGGCCTCACTGTGACATGGTCCTGCTGTCTCAGCTCCTGGGATGCTGCCCCTCCTGTCCCATAGACTGGAAAGGATTGTGTTAGTTCCAGTGACCCCTGACTCGATCCCCATCCACTGCTGGTTGTTCTGCCTCCAGTGATAGAGGCCTGGGAGACCTTGCTGGTGAAGATGGAGGACCAGAGACACAGAGAATAACACTTCTTTCCCTTATTAAATCAATGAGTGGCCACAAGGTGTCTTTGTTTCTCCTTTCCTGAACTAGGAACAGCTCATTATGAGGCCCTTGATTTGCCTTACAGGTCTAGACTGAGTTTTGCTCTGGCCTGTTGCTGTGCTTGGAGGCTGCTGTCCTTGCAGACCAGATGAACTAACTTCTGCCACCCTGCCTTGGCAGTTTATTCCATCCGTGTCACAGCTCTGTCTGCAACACTGACAGCTCCAGCTCAGCCAGTCAGGTCCCTGGCTGAGGCCATTGCCTCACATCTGGGCTGAACCACCCCAGCTGTGGCACCAGGAAACCTCTGAGTCGCCCCATGGAAACCTGGTACCAAGTGTCCAAGAGCCCATGTGTGCAAATGCTTTGCTTCAGAGCACTGACATGACATGGCCAAAAGATTGCTGGATATCTCTCTAGACCTAGGAGTATAAACCCAGAATATAATGCCTAAATTCATTCCGGGGAACATATTCCTCCCCCAGTTTGGAAAAATTAGATCCTTTGCTGTAACATTCCTGGTGTCCTGCCTAATAATGGGACAAAAAAAGGTGATTCCCATAACAATTTATTTTTTAATACAAAGAACACAATGCTGGCAAGAAGTGTCACTGCTGAAGAGAGAGAATCGACATCACTGATTACTTGAGGTTGTTTCAAAGGATGTGCCCCTGGAGCCCCAGGGACACATGGAGGGAGCCCAGAGGGGACAGAGGAAGGGACATCATGGGCTGCTCCTGTGCTGCTGAGCTGGGCTGGGCTCCTGGGACAGAGGGAGCTCATGGCAAGCGGCAGCGCTGCAGAGAGACAGCTCTGCCCAGGAGCAGCTCCTCTGCAAAGCGCAGCAGGGCTGAGGGCTCTGCCTGCAGCACTGAGGGCAGAGGAGCCAGGGTGACAGGGGAAACGCAGTCTGGGGTGGGAGGACAGATGAGAGCTCACTTGGAGAATAATCCTCACAGCCCTTAGCATGGTAAGTTTCTGGCTCCAGGGCAATGCAGTTGCAGTTCCTGGAAAGATCTAAAGCTGGTACCTCTTACAGTTTATGAGACTTTTCAGGAGGGCTCTCTCAGTGTCTCTAACATTGAGGAGGATGTTCCCCAGAGCAGGGCTTCCCTGCTGCACCATCGGAGGGAAAGGACATGATGGCTTCTTTCTCCCAGGGATGGTTGTAGAGATGTGCATCTGCAGAGCAGGGTCCCTGCACCCCAGGGCTGTGCCGGGGCAGAGACTCTGCCGCCTGCCAGGGTCAGCGCTCAGCCTGCCCGGGGAGATCCCCACGGTGCTGTGGGGAGAAGCTGTGGGGGGAAGTTGTGACCCCTATCAGGGCAGGAAAGGTGCTTCTGCTGTGGAGAGGCTGCTGTGTGGGTCAGGGCTCCTCACAGCTCCAGATCACCCACAGGAGTTTTCCAAGGGGATGCCCCAAGGACAAGATCAATGCAAGGATTAGCAGACAGATAAGGAGCTTTCCTGAGCCTGCCTTTCAGTTTCTTATCCCAAGGGGTGGGGTGTGCAGTAAAGGATAAAATGAAAATGAGCCCTCATGCTTAAAAAAGTCATTGAGACTCCTGAACTGCAAATTTGAGTGATGAGTATGTCTGCCAGAGGGCTGATAACATCCCTTCACCATCCCTCTGCCTATGGACAGCACTTGCATCACCTTTGCTGCACCCCTCAGCCTTTATCTGACTTGTCCTATTTCCCAACCTGCAAACAGGAAGATGCCCCCAGGCAGTGCCCTGTGAACAGGCAGGATCTGTAGGGCCAGCCTGAGGGCACAGAGCATGGGATGATCTGTGAGCACTGACAGGGAAGAGACATGGACAGGGAAACACCTCCCAGGAGGAAAATCTCCAGACAGCAGAGATGTGATAAGGGAAGAAGAAACCAAAACCAGAAATGTTGTGGGAGGGAAAATTCAGAAATCTTTGTATGATCCCCTGCAGTGCAGATCCCTCCTGTGAGCAGCCCCCTCGCCTCCTCTCCCACCCAGCAAAGCCTCTGCCCTCAGGGCCGGGGGCTCCAAGGCATGAAGCAGCTCCTGTGCAGCCAGAGCTCCAGTTCCCTCTGCAGAGCACAGGGGCTGAGAGCAGCTGCCCGGCAATGCTGGTGTGTGGGAGGTGGCTGCACAGCTGGGGAAGGGTGACGCTGTCTGAGTGCCCGGCTGCCTCTGCCCTGGCCTCTCTCACACCCACCCTCACCGCAGTTTCCTTCTTGCTCCACTGCTCTGGGTCACTGCTGGTGTGATCTGGTTCTTGCTGTCAGGCTCTCTGGGGATGGGAGTTTCAGCTGCAGAGTCACAGCCTGATCTTGTGGGTCCTTTCCTGCAGCTGTGTCCATGGGAACACGTGTCCCAGCTTTGCTCTGACCTGTGGGGCTGTGGGCAATGCAGTGTGTGGGGCTGGGGAAAGAGCTGAGTCTCCCTGAATCAGATGCCATCATTAGGGCACTTGGACATATCCTTCAGGTGTCCTTCCGATCTGTGATCTTCCCTCCAGGATGTAAACCTGTCCTACAACTTCTTTGTGTTCTCTGAAAGACCCATGGAGAAGCTCAGAGATGCTGTGACAGAGAAAATGCTCTTGGGTTTTTGAAATGAGCCGTGTGTATCCTGGGCAAACATGGGGTGCTGAGACATTAGGAAAGGGTGAGACATGGCATGGTTCCATCTGACAAAGCTGAACCCCAGGACTGCACCCTGCCCCCCGTTCCATGACCCCTGCTGCAGAGCAGGGCTGACTCCTGGGCAGCCAGCGGGCACAGGCCCTGCTCCTCACGGCACCTCCAGCCAGCACCACCCAGGGCTCAGCCACGGACCCGAAGGAAGGTCTGGAAAAGGACAAGGGGTGTGGAGCAGGGGAGGGTGTGTGAGAAATGGCTTTGATTTTGCTCAGAGAAGTGTCCCCTGACTTGTCACTGTCTTTTGCTCCTGTGACAGTGCCCCATGCTCATCAGCAAATGTCCAACAGCAGCTCCATCACCCAGTTCCTCCTCCTGGCGTTCACAGACACACGGGAGCTGCAGCTCTTGCACTTCTGGCTCTTCCTGGGCATCTACCTGGCTGCCCTCCTGGGCAACGGCCTCATCATCACCACCATAGCCTGTGACCAGCACCTCCACACCCCCATGTACTTCTTCCTGCTCAACCTCTCCCTCCTCGACCTGGGCTCCATCTCCATCACTGTCCCCAAATCCATGGCCATCTGTCTGTGGGATACCAGGGTCATTTCCTTTGCAGGATGTGCTGCCCAAGTCTTCTTTTTAGGTTTCTTGTTTGGTGCAGAGTATTCTCTTCTCACCATCATGTCCTACGACCGCTACGTTGCCATCTGCAAACCCCTGCACTACGGGACCCTCCTGGGCAGCAGAGCTTGTGTCCACATGGCAGCAGCTGCCTGGGCCACTGGGTTTCTCAATGCTCTGCTGCACACGGCCAATACATTTTCACTGCCACTGTGCAAGGGCAATGCCCTGGAGCAGTTCTTCTGTGAAATCCCCCAGATCCTCAAGCTCTCCTGCTCAGTCACCTACTTCAGGGAAGCTGGGCTCCTCATGCTTAATGTCTGTTTAGCATTTGTATGTTTTGTGTTCATCGTGGTGTCCTATGTGCAGATCTTGAGGGCCGTGCTGAGGATCCCCTCTGAGCAGGGACGCCACAAAGCCTTTTCCACGTGCCTCCCTCACCTGACTGTGGTCTCCCTGTTCGTCAGCACTGCCGTGTTTGCCTACCTGAAACCCCCCTCCATCTCCTCCCCATCCCTGGACCTGGTGGTGTCTGTTCTATACACATTGGTACCTCCAGCAGTGAACCCCCTCCTCTACAGAATGAGGAACCAGGAGCTCAAGGATGCCCTGTGGAAACTCATATCTTACTGTTTTCTGAAACAATAAACTGCCCGTCTGCTTCTGAATAGGAATTGTAATGTAACTAATTAGAGATCCAACCTGTCATCTGTATTATATGTTATTGATTGGTTTTTTATTGTGATAATGTTGTCATCCCCTTTCTAATTCTCTGTCTGCTTTTCTTTCATAACCACTAGTGTAAATCAGGAGCCATGCTCTCTTTGCCCTTAAACAAAATAAATGGCTCTGTAGTGACTTGTTTTTCATTATATCCTTCCTGCAAGGCCTGTTTGGAGCTGCAGGGACAGTTCCTGTGTGCATGGGAGGAGGGGAAAAGAGTCCAGCCTGGCAGCACTGCCAGGGAGCACCAGCGCTTGGCCTTCCAGAGCTGTTCTCGTTCCACTCCCACACTCTCCTTCTCATCCCTTGTGTTGGTGCAAGGCCTGAGTGCTCTGGCAGCCTGGTCACCGTCCTGCTGTGTGTCAGTCCTGTGAGCGCAGGCAGGGACAGGCAATGGGCACTGCTGTGACAGAGCTGGCCTCAGAGCAGCCTTTCCAGAAAGAAAGGTGATCTCCTATGGTCAGGGCCTGAAGGTTTAGCTCTTCTTCCAAGCTTCTCTGTAGAACATGCTGAAGCGACATGCAGATGCAAACACCAGGGTACAGCTGCACAGTGTGTGTGTGCAGGGCTGGGCACACAGCAGTGTCCTCTCACAGCCAGGCCTCCTGCCAGAGACCTGCAGGACCAGCAGAGCAGGGGCTGGGCTGTGCCCCTGTGCACTGGACACCCCTTGAGAAGAAGTCTCAGGACAATCATCATGGACTGGCCCCTCACAACCTTCCTTTCCAGCCCTGGCCTCTCACCCCAGCTCACAGAGGTTGCTCTTCCCTCCTTGGTGGGACACTGAATGAGTTGTTCAGCAGTCCATGTTGGCTTTGTACAGATGAGATGTAGGCACACACATCATGTACGTGAGGTGACACGCACGCGAGTGATCACAAACACCATCAATTATTCCTTGTTTTTCCATTAAGGTCTGTGGCACAGACAAGGTCTTGAGGTCACTTGATGTTGGGAGGAACACGCCATGGCAAATCACCTGAATGCAGCACTGCGATCTTCTTCCTTGGACTGAGGTCCCCGTGTCCATTCCTCATGACATGGCACTTCTCAGATGAGTGCAGAGCAGGGTGACACACCACAGGGCTGAGTTGCCTCCCGTCACTCTGGAGTGGCAGCAGGAGGCCAGAGACCCACTGTGATTCCTACCTCTGTGTGTAAAAGGGACAGACTCTGTCTCTGAGCCTCCCTGGGTGCATAAGCAGTCCTGAGACCAGCTCAGACGTGGATGCCTGATGGAACCCTGGCATTTCTGTGTGTGACTCCAGGATAAAACCTCAGTGGCCGAGTGAGATTCATCTCACCTCCCTTGGACAGGCTCATTGCAAGTGCTCCTGTCTGCTACATCACCCTTGCCCATGATTCCGGATTGTGCTTTCAAAAGTGACAGCAGAAACAGAGGAGTTCTGAGGTCCTTGGGAAAGGAAGACGTCAAACCCATCCTCAAGAAGGACAAGAAGGAGAATTTGAATAATTACAGGCTGGTCAACCAACCTCCGTCCCTGGGAACAGGATAGGCCACATCTTCCTGCACCAATCTGCAGGCACCTGAAGGACAAGGAAGGGATTGCTGAACCAAAATGAGCAGAAAACCCAATGAGTCCCAAGAAATGCTCTGAACCCATTCCAGAGCTTTAGACCCCCGGGAAAGAGCTCAGTGACAGTGCAGCCCATCCAGTTGCATCTGTGTCCCTCACCGAGCAGCACAACCAGTGTTGAGTCACCCCATGGTCCTGCAGCCAACCTGCTCTGTAGAGCATCAGTGCCAGGTTGGTGCCCTGTGGGGAGCACAGGGAAGGGGCCAGGAGCACCAGACCAGATCAGAGGAGGGATGGGGGGAGATCAGACAGGAGCTGACCGGGGCTGGAAATTGCCTTGGAGAGAAAAATGCTGGTGTTCAGCTGCCCCAAGATAATACCCAGAGTTCAGGGTGCAGGGCCAGAAGTCCTTGCTGTCCTGGTGCTTCACCAGGCCCTGGAAGTAGCTGGAGAAGGATTGGTGTCCCTCACTTGCCATCTCTTAGTGCATCATCCCTCGTGAAGGGTGGCATGGAAAGCAAGTCTGGGACTCTGTTTCAGGATTTGCACTGAAGAAAGTATTCACCCAGAAGCCACATCATTTTGCTCTGGTAACTTCAGTCCTGGTGCTCATCACATGTCCTTAAGACAAACTTATGCACCCCTCTTGTCAACCTTACCCCAAAAGTCACCCCTAGACAAGGCTCCTGAGCTGGGGCCGAGCTGGAGAACTGGGGTCCAGCTGTGACCAGAGGAAGGACAAGGCCTGTCCTGGGTCCTCTAAAGGGCCGGCAGCCTCTGTGATCTCCACCAGAAAAGGCAGCATGCAGGAAACTGTAGACCATCCCCAAGCCCATTGGAGGCCCTTAGGAAGAGTTCCTCTCTCCAGATATCCAGCACAGCTTGTTGCCGCATGAACAACCAGGAGAAACTGCCCCAGGACCCTCATTCCAGACCCCATCTCCTCCACCCCATACAGGCAGTGCTCTCCCCCTTGTCACTGAGGTGGTTCCAGGGACCCAAGAGACACCTGTGGGGAGGAGATGTTGGGTAGGGACAAGGTGTCCTTCAGTGCTCCTCATGGTACCTCCTGCTGGGCTTTGTGCCGCTGGTCACAACCCTCTGAGCCTGGCTGTTCAGTCAGTTCTCAGTGGTGCTAAGCAGGAATATGCCCATGAGCACATTGGGCTGCACTGGGAGGAGCGTGGCCACCCAGCCAAGGGCAGTTATTGTCCATCTTGACTCCGCACTGGTGTGGTCACATCTGGAGCGGGGTGTCCCAGTGGGAGGTTCCCCATTCTGGAGGAACGGGCAGGAGCTGTCGTGTGGCCAGAGAAAGTCTGGGTCATGTGTGGAGATGCTGAGAGACCCAAACTTCTTTAGCCTGGTGAAGTGGAAACCGAGGAAACATGCTGTTTTTACTGAGATTGAGTTAATTTTCTTCATGCATTTTGAATCTCTCTCCTTCATAGCTACTACAGTCTTTTGTTTAGATTTGCCATGAGAATAATAACACTGTTTCTTCCCTGGGATAGATTTAATTTTTTCTTTTAGCAGCTTTACAGTGTTTGCCATTTGGTATGAAAGGAATGTCAGAACTCACTGATATCTTGGCTGTTGTCAGGGAAACCAAGGGCTTCTTTGGCCATCCAGCTGCAGATGCAACTCGGCAGGAGGGGACACAGACAGGACAGCACCTGGGTTGACATGCAGGCTGATCAATGAAATATTCCCTATGATTAGCGTCATGTTCAGTCTAAAGCTGGAGCTGGCTTTTAGGGCTTGTTACATCCGTTACTTTGGGTTTTCCAGCTGGCTTGGCTAGTTCCATTCAGAAGTTTCATTCTGTCAGGAGTTCGATGTTAGTTCGGCCTTTTGCCGTTCTGCCATTTTGCAGTTGGCCTTTGGGTCTTTCTGCCTGTTGCCCTTTTGCTCTCTCTTGCTGGGATCAGCTGTTCAGCAGCACAGGTGGGGACACACCGGGGTGAGAACAAGCTGGGGAAGCGCATGGGGTGTCTGCAGCCTGTGGGGAAACAGCCACAGGCCTGGGACAGTGTAGGATGGACTGTGGTGGAGATGGCCAAGGGCGCTGGCAAGGCTGGATGTCCCTGGAAGTCACAATGTCTTTGTCCTCTTGGCAATGGCTGATGTCCCTGACAGCGAGGCGTAAGAGGAGACACATGGTTGTCGTGACCATGGCACCCCATTGCCTCCTTGCACCCCCCAGGGAGTGTCACACCATTGTCCTGCACTGGGCATCATCCCCACATCCCCGGGAAGAGCCCTGAGACACACGTGAGGGACAGGATCTCCCTTCCTAGGGGCAGGGGCTCAAGGCTTGGCCATTATCCTTCATCAAACAAACCAAGGGTTTTCTCAGCATCAGAGCTGCTGCACTTTGCCTTTGCCTGATGCAATCACTGCCTCCAATTATCTGCTCTAACAAGTCCCTGGGGAGGCTTTGTCAGTAACAGCCCTCAGTGGGGCCCATTAATGCTTCAAGGTACTTTGGGCTTTGCTTCTGACTTGGACTTCTTGAGGAGATTCTTCAGTCTGTCCTTGGTATCTGAGGTTCATGGACTCAGCACCAAATACGCCATGGGGCTCATTAAAACACAGAAAGCCCTAACGAGCAATGTTTCTTTCCTAATTTTCTTCCAATCTTCAAGACTTGTAGAAGTAACTGGAGAGGTTTCAATGGGACACTTACTGATGAAGATTTCAAAGAAGATTTCATAAAGGAGGGGTTTTTCTTTCAAGGGTATTTTCTGTCATTTTTCAGTGTGTAGAAGAAGTGACAGCAGCATTCTGCAATGGACATTGATCCAGAGGGTCTCCTGAAGACATCTGGACAGGCAGGAGAACGGTCTCTTGAGGCTGGACACTGTATGGACACCCTTGCTCCTCACTGCCCACCCCCAGTCTGCCCGTTCCCTCATTGGCCACCTGGGACTGGCATCACTTTTCCTCACATCAGACTTCTGCACTGAGCTCTGCAGGTGGATGCTGCAGCTCCTGCACACCAGCTCCCACCTGCTCTCCTGTGTAAACACTACACAGTTTCATAAACACTAAAACAGTTTCCTCAACTGTGTGTGTAAGCTGGGTCTAATGAGGTCCACCATCCACACGGGACATCCACACAAGAACTGTTTTAGACAGAGAGATAGGAAAGGATATATATAAACACAATTAACACGTTAACTACCATGTTAATTAGACTTCTGAAGAATGGGGCAAGTTTGTAACTCCCTGAAACTCAAATCAGAAACCAGACAGTTGAGAGGCAACTGAATGACCAAAGAGCAAGTGGAGGAGGAAACCTGAGAGCACTGGGAAGGGCAAACGTCCAGACAGTCTGCTGGAAAGTTGTCCTTTGACATGGACATTTAATCAGGAGAGGTGGAAACTCCTGAATGACGAGGGAGTTGAAATAATACAGTGCTGGAAATAAAGGTACAGGAGAAGACCAATATTTGTTTTCGTACCCTTAGTACACTTCCTGGTAATTCACTGTTTAGCATTTTTTTGTGTTTCTGGTGGGTGTTTTTTTGTTTGTTGTGGAATTTTTGTTTTAATATGTTAAAAACCAACCAAACAAAAACCCCCAGAAACAAACAAACAAACAAAACAAACAAGCAAAACCCAAAAAACCCCAAAAAAACCAAACCTAACCAAACCAAACCAACAACAACAACAACGAAGTGCAGCTTTCCAGGCAGACATCAGTCATCAGTTGTCTCACCATGAACAGTCAGTGTCATTTTCGGGGCCCCAGTGCACGGGAGGTGCTGGCCTGGGATTGGCCTCTATCACAGAGGACCTGGGGGAGACCAGAGCACCTTGCAATGCAGTGGAGCCTGGGCAGGGGTTCCCGGGGCATCTACACTGGCACCAGGTGTTTGTGTCCCTGGAGCTGAAGACATTTGTGTCCTAAATCCATTCCCAGTTCTGGAAAACTCTCTGCTTTTCAAAGAAAAGAAACCCTCCCAAAGAAAAAAGGAAAAATAAAGACAAGTATGTTGACACCTTCCTTTGCTTTGGATCTTTGTCTTCAGTTCTTCTTATTTTAATTTTCATTGACATTAACTGACATCTGATGGGCCTACAGGTATTAAGCCAAGATTATTTTGTGTCTTGCATAGCACCCCATGCCCTCTAAACCTTCCCTGCCCAGGACTCCTCACACTTTGCCCAGAGTGTCACACTGAGGTGTTGACTGGTTCACTGGTTGAGATGATGGTTTAGATGGTCACCTACAGCACAGCTGGATTCATGGCCCATAATCGTCTGCTCTGCTCCAGTTAGAAAGAGCCCATCATCACAATGGGATCGTCAGAGAACTGAGGTTGAAGGGACCTCAGGAGTCTGCAGTCCAACCTGTCAGAAACTGGGTCAGACCAAGGTGTTCAACCTTGATTCAATCAGAGATTGAAAACTTGCAAAGACAGAGCCTGTGCAGCCTCTCTGGGTGACCTGAGACAGCACTTGGCTGAGGTCCTGGGGAAAAAGCTTTTCCTTATGTCCTGGTTGAAGCTCTCTCACCTTCCACCCATTCTCTTCTGTGCTTCTACCACGCACCATGGTGAAGAGCCTGGCTGTGTGTTCTCCATGACCTCCTGTAAGAGTCGGTTCGAACAACAGTATTTGCCTCAACATTGCCATCAGGGACTTGGAGAATAGATGCCCTGATAGAAAGAACTGTACAAGGACTTGGAGAGAGGCCTGAGGAAAAGAACTGTGTTGTACAGGTCTCTCTGACCTGGGGCTACAGGTAACAATAGCTGCTGTCCAGAAGATGGATTTTCACCTGCTGCCTCAGCCAAAATTGCCCCCACCTCTTAGCTGCTACTAAGACCAACAATGAAGAGCATGCGCAGAGGCTTGCAGAGGGTCTTGAGGTCACCCAGCGGATCAGTAAGAGACCCCTGAACCGAGGTGATGCAGGCACAGACAAGTTCTGGCAAACAAAGCAGGGACTATTTGGGCCTGCACAGTTCAGCCTGGATCGCGAAACGAAGGCAGAGATTGGCCTCAATCAGTGGGAGAGAGGAGGGGTGAAGAAGCATAAAAGGTGGCTTGTGACTGAACATCATTGAGATGTCCCCACCAAAGGATCGCGGATCACGACGGAGGACCGGCAGGACGGTCCCCGTACGGGACCTGAGACCATAGGGACACCTTTGGAACTCGTGGTGGTAGCTAATCGCCTTTCCCCCTTTTTTTCTCTTCCCCTTTTCTCCACTTTCTCTATCGCGTGCCGCTTTATGGGCAAAATAATAAAGTTAACACTGTTTGATTGAATTATAACCCCTTGGCATTTTGGTCGCTTCAAGATCAAGGAAAACGAACCATCACGAGTACATCATCGAATGGACCGTGACATTAAACCGGTGTCATGGACAGGATTCTGAGAAAACAGAGGAGTGCAGGTACTGTGTGGTCTGTAATAGGAGAAGAAAGTTTCGCTCCAGCCACACCTGGCCCTAACTAATAAGGTGAGAGGTGTCCAGAAACCAAGGGGGGCGATTCAGATTTCCCACACACCACACGCACCTCGGTGTTGAGCGCTCCAAACTTGAGTTGAGGGCTCTGTCTCTGGGATCTCAAAGTGCAAAAATGGGTGTTGTTCTCATGTTGATGAGAATTGTCTGCTAGAGAGAGTGAAGGGGCAATCCTGTGTGTTTGCGTAACTAAGTTGAGCCTGCTCGTAGCAGATTTTTGGCCCCTCCAACCACTCGGGAAAGAGAAGGGTGACACAGCAGTTGCTGTGGGTTTGTATAACTAACTTGTGCCTTCCCGACGTGGGTTTGGTCCCTTCATAGTAAGAATGACTGAAAAGGTTGATAATCAAGATTTTTGGTTAGGGAAAGATCGAGACTCGTTCTACACACTTTTAGCAAAGTAAGGGGCTCGACCCTCCATACCCAGAGAGGACTGGGCTTGTGATAATTGGGCTAATTTACAGAGTGTAGTTGTGGATAACTTGTTAGGAGACACAACATGTATGTGTGGTAAGCAATCCAGGGCTCCACATGGCCGCGGTTTAGGTTTAGGCTGCCGCTTGCCATCCTCTGCCAGCAGAGACATGGAACGTCACGACACGTGGACAGTGGCTGATCACCAATAGCAAATGGGGATGGGAAGCGTGATCAGCGCATTGTAGCCAATCATTACCGTTTCTTTAGCGCGTGCTCAGGGAAAAAGTTCTATATAGTCTTTGTTGTTATGTTGAATAAAGGAGAACGATTTAACCCACATTGGGATGCTGTCGTTATTCTGGCCGACTCTTTCCGTCCAACGAGGCTCGTCCTAAGGATCCACTCCGACATGTAGTGGACCGAGTGATTTCTCTACAGACTAAGTCTAAGTTTAGATCAGATAAGAACAAAGCTATGGTCTGTGCTGTCCTAGGCCAGCCTAGTAGCAGCGATTGAAGATCACCTCAGGCAACGTAGTAATGAAAGAAAAATTATAGAATCCCTTGAAAATCTGGTGCAGATTTCGCAAAAAATGATCTCCAATTTAGAACAATTAGAAAATTCTTCACAACGATTCGAAAAAGAGAGGGAAGAAAACCGCTCATTAAAAGCTACTCTAAAGGAGGAATGTTTAAAAAGCACAAGAGTGCTGAGGGAGCGGCAGCTAGAGGAGAAAAGTATCTGAGAAATAAATCAAATTTACCCTCAGAAAGAATTGGAGGAGATGAGAAAACGTGATGAGGAATACCCACACATGAGACCCTTAGTGAAAACAGAATATTTTTATGCAAATGAAGAGGATACTGACCCTCACATTACAACTAAGCAAACACCTTACACTGCCACCAAGCTGGCAAACTAAAGAAAGAGTATGGGTGCCTCCCTAAAGAATCTGAAACGGAGCACGTGTGGCGCGTATCCCTAACTGGGGGAGACCAAATTCAGTGAAGTGAACAGGAAGCTAATGGTTACTGGGGGCATGGAGTTTTCTTAACAACTGGTGACAGACGTGCCTCATGGTCCCTAACCCAGCGAGCTGCTTATTGGGCTGGAGGGCTAAACCCTTTAGATAGAGGAGAGCCCCCGGCAATCACTGGCACACCTGATCAATTGCTAGAAAGTGCACACAAAGCAGCCTGCTTGCAAATGATACATGAAAGAAAATTGATTCCCAAATGTGAATCCTCAATGATGCTGCCAGTGAGTCCTGACATGATGACTCCCTTGATAAGGGGACTTCCAGAGTCACTTAAACCTTCAAAGGACAATCGCATTGATGAGCCCAGTAGAAAGATTGGAAGGTTTGATCAGGAGCCAGGGTACCAGAAGCAGGAGCTAGAGGGATGGAGCTGACACTGCCATTGATTCACTGTTCACCCCTGCCCTGACTTTCCCCAACCAACCAAATACTAAAAAGGTGTGGACGTGGGGGGAAACAGCACAAGAATTGATACATTATAATAGGAAATATGGCCCTGTAAAAATCCTAGAAGAAAGGTCGAGAGGAATCTGTCATGTTGAAGTCAAGAATGTGCCCCTTTCTACCAGTACTGCTGCTGCTACTAGTGCTCCAAGAAAGCAGCATCCGCATATTAGAAGAGGAAAGGGGGAACAACCTAAGATCCGACAACAATGGTGGGGTTTGGGAATTAAAAAGGGAGTATATAATATATAATAATATAATGGAAGGCTTACTTACCCCTTGATAAACTGAGTAAACTGGTATCAAGGTGGCATAATCCAAAAGAACATTCACAGAGCATGAAAGAAGTCCTACCTGTTACACCTTCAGCTCCTTCCTCCACCGAGGATGAAACTCTCCCAGGAACAGGAAAACTAGAACCTCCATTCCCTCCATTCTGCACTCATACCTGAGGGTGGGACGTGACAGGCTGTGGATATTACAACATAGTCCAGAAGCTTCTCAGCTTCTCTGGGCACCCCCTTTGTTGAGGACCCTGTCAACTGACTGAGGGTCCCACCCCTCCTGCCCCCCAGCTGGTGCAGGTGAAGTCACCCTGCCCGGGGCAGGGGAGGATGTGACTGTCAGCACCTTGGTACCACCCTGGTGTGTACGTGGGGACAGGCACAGTGGGGCACAAAAGGTGCGAAGGAGCCATCGACTGCCCTATTGAAGGCTCTGGATCTCAGGGGGATGTGCAACTGCCACAGTGGGGCATTGTGATGTCACTGGTGATGTCACAAAGGGCCCTGCCCAGGCACCCCTCTAAAAGCAGGGCTGGGGGTGCAGAGCTGCATCCTCTGGCAGGGCAGGGAGGTGGCCACTCCACCATGGCCCGATCCTGGTGAAAGAGGAGATGTCGCCGCAGCTGGAAATGCTGTCGTGGCTGGCGCCACTACCAGAGCCACTCTCGCTGCCGCTGTGTCCCATCCCTGAAACTGTGAGGCCCCTAAGAGCCAAAATTTCCCATCCCTGCACACCTTGAGCCACTCAGGGTAAAATTTCCTGTCCCTGGACCCATTAGGTCACCAAGACCTAAAATGTCACATCCCTGGACCGCTTGGGTCACCGAGAGCCAGAATGTCCCATGCCAGACACCGGATATCCCATCCCTGGAGACTCTGGGACCAAGACCTAAAATGTCCCATCCCTGGATCCAAGATGTCCCGTCTCTAGACACTTTAGGCCACCCAGGCCCAGATATCCCATCTCTGGACCCCATGAAGCCACCAAGACCCAGGATGACCCATCCTTGGAAACTCTGGGGACACCAAGTCCTAAGATGTCCCATCTCCAGCCACCTTAGGCCACCAAGATCAAGATGTCCCATTCCTGGACACTTTGGGCCACCAAGACCTAAAATATCGCATCCCTGGATCCAAGATGTCTCATGCCTGGAGACTTTGGGCCACCAAGACGCAGGATGTCCCATCCTGGGACCCAAGATGTCCCATCTCCAGCCCCCTTGGGCTACCCAGGCCAAGATGTCCCATCCCTGGAAACTTTGGGCCACCAAGACCCAGGATGTCCCATCTCTGGATCCCTTAGGCCACGAAGAACTAAAATGTCCCATCCCTGGACACTTTGGGCCACCAAGATGAAGATGCCTCATCTCTGGACACTTTGGAACACGAAGACCAAGATGTCCCATCTCTGGACCCAAGATGTCCCATCTCTGGACCCAAGATGTCCCATCTCCAGCCCTCTTGGGCCAACCAGACCCCTGATGTCCAATCCCTGGACCCCTTAGGCCAACAAGATGTCCCATGCCTGGACTCTGTGAGGCCATCAGGTGCCAAAATGCCCCATCCTTGGATCCTTTAGGTGACCAAGACCAAGATGTCTCATCCCTGAAAACTGTGAGGTCACCAAGACAGAGGATGTCCCATGCCTGGACACATTTGGTGACCAAGACCTAAAATATCCTATGCTTGGGCCCCTTGGGCTAGCAAGACCTAAAATGTCTCATCCCTGGACACTTTGGGCCACCAAGACCCAGGATATCTCATCCCTGGACTAAAAATGTCCCATTTGCTGCCATCTTGGGCCACCAAGACCTAAAATGTCCCAACCCTTGCACCCCTTGGACCACCCAGGCCAAGATGTCCCATCCCTGGACACTGTGAGGCCATGAAGACCCAAGAAGTCTCATCCCTGCACCCTTTGGGGACACCAAGTCCTAAGATGTCCCATCTCCAGCCCCCTTGAGCCAGCCAGGCCAAGATGTCCCATCTCGGGACCCCTTAGGCCACCAAAAGACCTAAAATGTTCCTTTCCTGGACCCACTGAGCCACCAAAACCCAGGATGTGCCATCCCAGGCTCCAGATGTCCCATCTCTGGACACTTTGGGCCAATCAGACCCAAAATGTCCCATCCTTGGAACACCCAGGCCAAGATGTCCCATCCCTGGACACTTTGGGCCACCAAGACCCAGGTTGTCCCATCTCAGGACCCAAGATGTCTCATCTGCAGCCATCTTGGGCCACCAAGACCTTAAATGTCCCAACCTTTGCACCCCTTGGAGCACCCAGGCCAAGGTGTTCCATCCCTGAACACTGTGAGGACACCAAGACCCAGGATGTCTCATCCCTAGACCCTTTGGGGACACCAAGTCCTAAGATGTCCCATCTCCAGCCCCCGTTGGACCACCCAGGCCAAGATTTCCCATCTCTGGACAACTTTGGCCACAAAGACATAAAATGTCCAATCGTAGACCCCGAATGTACCATCCCTGGAGACTTTGGGTGATCAAGACCTAAAATGTCCCATCCCTGGACCCCTTGGGCCACAGAGAGCAAGGGTGTCTCATCCCAGACCCCGGATGTCCCATCCCTGGACATTTGGGCCAACCAGAGCAAAGAGGTCCCATCCCTGGACCCCTTAGGCCAAAGAGACCAAGATGTCTCATCCCTGGACACTTTGGGCCAACAAGACCCAGGATGTCCCATCTCTGGACACAATATGTCCCATCTCCAGCCCCCTTGAGCCACCAATACCTAAATGCCCCAATCCATGGACCACCCAGGCCAAGATGCCAATTCCCTGGACACTTTGAACCACCAAGACCCAGGATGTCCCTTTTCTGGATCCCTTAGGCCACCAAGATATAAAATGTCCAATCCCAGACCCCTGGACACATTTGGCCACCAAGACCTAAAACGTCCCATCCCTGGACACTTTGGGACACCCAGGCCTAGATGTCCCATCCCTGGACACTGTGAGGCCACCAGGACCCAGGATGTCATATCTCCAGACCCCTTCGGCTACCAAGACCAGAATGTCCCATGTCCAGCCATCTTGGGAAACCAAGACCAAGATGTCCCATCTTTGGACTCCTTGGACCACTGTGAACCAAAATCACCCATCTCAGAGCTCCAATGCCCCATCACTGGAAACCTTGCGCCACTGAGACCAAGATGTCCCATCCCTAGATCCAAGGTGTCCCATCTCTGGACCCAAAATGTCCCATCCCTGGACACTTTAGGCCACCAAGATGCAGGATGTCCCACGTCTGGAACTTTTAAGCCACCAAGACCCAAAATGTCCCATCTCCAGGCATCTTGGTCCACCAAGACCAAGATGTCACATCACTGGACCCCTTGGGCCACCGAGACCAAGATGTCCCATTCCTGGAGCGAAGATGTCCCATTCCTGGACTCTTTGGGCCACCAAGACCCAGGATGTCCAAACCCTTGGACCCCTGGAGCTCCCGGGCCAAGATGTCCTATCCTTGCACCGAAGATCTCCCATCGCTGGACACTCTGGGCCACCAAGATGCAGAATGTCCAATCTCCAGCCCCCTTGCTCCACCAAGACCAAGGTTGTGCCATCTCTGGACCCAAAATGTCCCACCTCCAGCGCCCTTGGGCCATCAAGAGCCAAAATTTCCCATCCCTGGATACCTTGGGCCACTCAGCGCAAGATGTGCCATCCCTGAAACCCTTAGGCCACCAGGACATAAAATGTCCCATATCTGGACACTTTGGGCCATCAATACTGAAAATGTTCTGAACCGGGACCCCTTAGACCACCAATACCCAGGGTGTCCCATCCTTGGACACTTTGGGGACAATAAGACCAAGGACATCCCTTCTCTGGACTCAAGATGTCCCATTTGCAGCCATTTTGAGCCATCAAGATGTTAAATGCACCAACCCACGGACCACCCAGGCCAGGATGTCCCATCCCTGGACACTGTGAGGCCACAAGACCCAGGACGTCCCATCTCTGGACCCCTTCGACTACCAAGATCAGGATGTCCCATCCTTGGACCACCTGGACCACCCAGACCCAGAATATCTCATCCCTGGACTCAAATTGTCCCATCTCCAGCCCCCTTGGGCCATCAAGAGCCAAAATTTCCCATCCCTGTACCCTCTGGGCTACGCAGAGCAGGATGTCCCATCCCTGGACCCCTTAGGCCAACGAGACCTAGAATGTCCCATCCCCGGACACTTTGGGCCACCCAGGCCAAGATGTCACATCCCTGGACCCTGTGAAGCCATCAAGACTCAGGATGTCCTATTCCTGGACACTTCGTCCCACCTCATCTAGAGGGTGGAGAATCCCAGGACCCCAACCATCTCCCCAAATTCACCCCACCTCATATGGAGGATGTTGAACCCCAGCCAAGACTCCAAACATCTCTCCAACATTGTCCCACCTCATCTAGAGGGTGGAGAACCCCAAGACACCAAACATCTCCCGCAGTGTTGTCCCACGTCATCCAGAGGATGTTGAACCCCAACATCTCACTCAATTTTGTCCCATCTGGAGGATATTGAAGCCCAAGACCCCAAACATCTCCCCAACTTCATGCCTTCTTCACCTGGCGGATGTTGAACCCCAACCAAGACCCCAAACATCTTTGCTAATTTTGTCCTACCTCATCTGGAATGTGGAGAACCCAGGACTCCAAAACATCTCCCGCAGTGTTGTCCCACCTGAGGGATGGAGTACCCAAGACCCAACCATCTCCCCCAACTTCACCTCTCCTCATCTAGCCAGTGGAGAACTCCAAGACCCCCAACATCTCCCTCAGTGTTGTCCCACCCGGAGGATGTTGAACCCCAACTGAGACCCCCAAACATCTCCCCAACTTCATCCCTCTTCCCCCGGGAGGATGGAGAACCCAAGACATGAACCATCTCCCCCAATGTTGTCCCACCTCACGCTGACAACGTTGAACTCCAAGACTCCAAGATCTCCCCAACTTTGACCCACCTGGAAGATGTTGAACCTCAACTGAGACCCCCAAACATCTTCGCAACTTCATCCAACCTCATCTGGAGGATGGAAAACACAAGACCCTAACATCTCCCGTCAACTCCTCCTGATTGGTGAGTGGAGGGGGTGGGGTGGGGTGGGGTCTGTGGGCGGGGCCTGCCAGGGGCAGTGGCCACTGCTGCTCTCCCAGGGAAGTTCATCTGGATCCATTTTGGGGCCACCAGGAAGTTGGTGTCACCCAACAAGACGTGTGAGTGAGCGGAGGGCCCAGCAGGGGGCATCTAGTTGGACGGTGTCTACTTGTCCATCATCCATCTGTCCATCCATCTGTCCCTCCACATGGCCATCCCTCCATCTCCTCATCCCACCACCCACCTGACCCTCATTCTCCATCTCCGGGTGTCTCCACCCTCATCTGTCCATCTGTCCATCCTCATCTTCTCACCCACCTCCTGGTCCCTCCATCTCCATCTCCTGGTGTCTCCATCTCCTCGTGTCTCTGTCCATCTGTCCATCCCGAGCTCCTCACCCACTACCCACGCGACTCTCCCTCTCTTGGTGTCTCTATCTCCTCACCCATCCATCTCCTCACATCTCCCTCTCCTGGCCCCTCCATCTCACAGAATCAAAGAAATCAGGGATTGGAAGGTGTAGGAGTCGGTCCGAAGAACAGTATTTGCCTGAACATCACCATCAGGGACTTGGAGAACAGAAGTCCTGATAGAAAGAATTGGAAAATGACTTGGAGAGAGGCCTGACGAAAAAAGTTGTGTTATACAGGTCTCTCTGACCCAGGGGCTACAGGTAACTATAGCTGCTGTACGGATTCCACCTGCTGCCGCAGCCAGACTTGCCCCCACCTCCTAAAAGGAATTGTGTTCTACAGGTCTCTCCGACCTGGGGACAATAGCTGCTGTCCAGAAGATGGATTTTCACCTGCTGCCTCAGCCAAACTTGCCCCCACCTCCTCCCTGCTACTAAGGCCAATGAAGAAGAGCATGCGCAGAGGCTCTCCAAAGGTCTTGAGGTCACCCAATGGACCAGTAAGAGACCCCTGAACCGAGGTGATGCAGGCACAGACGGGTTCTGGCAAGCGAAGCGGGGACTCTTCGGGCCTGCGCAGTTCAGCCTGAATTGCGAAACAAAGGCAGAGATTGGCCTCAATCCATGGGAGCAAAGCGGGGTGAAGAAGCATGAAAGACGATTCCCGACGGGACATCTTTGAGCTCTCCCCACCAAAGGGTCACAGATCACAACGGAGAACCGGCAGGACTCTTCTCACGACACCCGAGGCCATAGGGATGCCTTTGGATCTCGTAGTGGTAGCCAACCCTTTTTTTCCCCCTTTCTTTTCTTTCCTTTTTCTCCAGTCTCTCTATCACGTGCCGCTTTACGGGCAAAATAAATAAAGAAATATTGATGATTGAATTACAACCTCTTGGCTTTTTGATTGCCTTAATTTTTCACTTCAAGATCAAGGTAAATGAAGCATCACGAGTCCATCACCGAATGGATGGTGACAGGCCTGGATCACAAGTCTTATGAGGAGCAGCTGAGGGACATGAGGCCATTTAGCCTGGAAAAAAAGAGACTGAGGGGAGACCTTATCGGTCTCTACAACTACCTGACAGGAGGTTTTAGCATGGTGGGTGTTGGTCTCTTCTCCCAAGCAGCAACTGATAGGAGGAGAGGAAAGGTTCTCACGTTGTGCCAGGGAAAGTTCAGATTGGATATTAGGAGGCATTTCTTCATGGAAAAAGTTGTGAAGCAGTGGAACAGGCTGCCCAGGGAAGTGGTGAAGTCACCATTCCTGGAGGTGTTTAGAAGACATTTAATTGGGTTTCTTAGGGACATGGTTTAGTGCTAGAGTTGGGTTATGGTTGGACTCGATGATCCTGAGGGTCTCTTACAGCTGAAATTATTCTATAAATCAATTGACAAATCAAATTCAGGGCAGTTATTCCCTTATAGTGCCAGTTACAGGCCTGCAGTGTTACGTGAGGTGCCAAGGCTCTCGCACACCCCTACATGTATTGGGCAGGGACAGCGATGGTCCTGTGCAGGGCAGCCATCCCCATCCACAGTGAGTGTGGGACAGACACCCCAGACAGCACTGCAGACAGATTCGGTGCCTTTGTGCAAGAAACTCATTCCCACCTCTGAAGCATCGCAAGATCTGTCCCTTCTCTATCCAGGAGATGTAGGGCAGCCCATGAATAGGAAGCGCTTCACACCGCGGTGTCCATGCGTATAGCAACACTTCCAAATCTCCTTTTTTTCTTTTCACCAAGCCTGTTCTCAACTCCTTGATAACATAAACGAGGAACAGACAAACCATTGTCACATTGGGCCTGTCAGCAGCACCTTGTCATTCCTAGAGATCAGTGACACGTCTGCCCAAGTACCTCAGGGGCAGCAGAGACGCCACTGACAAAACACACGTTTCCTTCCAGGTCTGTCATTGCCAGCCCTGTTTCTCTCTGGCCTTGGGGACAGCAGGGCTTGCTCACTCTCCTGTTGCCCCATTTCAGCCCTAACTTTCCATCTGCCAACCACTGTGACATTGCTCTGCTCTGAAGTCAAACCTTTGCACACATGGGGACCTGGATTCTTGAGACCAACCAGATTTCCCTAAGCCTCTCAGAGCTTGGCCGGGTGCTACAGCTGAGGTGCCACAGCCCAACTGTGCACTGATGCCCTCAGCCAAGGGCACAGCCAGGACAAGCTGCAGCCTGTGCTGTTTGACACCCATGGAGTCACCGCCAGGCGTGGTGGGACAAGTCACACAGCTTGGGGTGCTGCAATGGCTGGGTACAGGCTTTTCAGGAGAGACGGGCTGGAAGGGTCAGCAGTGGGATTCCCTCAGAGTGAAGAAGTTGCTTGGATGTGTGGAGCTCCTTTATGTGGGGAGTGACAAGATGGGTTTTCCCTTGTGAGTGAGGGCACCAATGACAAAGCCCTGGGGCTGTGGGGGCACATGGCCATGCCCTTCAACAATCTGGTGCCACCGAAAATGGGGCACAGCAGTCAGGGAGAGGCACCAGGATAAGGAGGAGAAGAGCAGCACTAAAAGACTGTGCAAGGGAAATTGGAAATTATTTCCTTTTTCTTGAATAAACTCTGGATGGAACCCTGCTACTGCTGCCATTTTAGTGGCCTCTGCCTGGGCTCAGGAGAGTCCTGGAGGGCAGGGCCCCTTTTCTTTAGGGGGCACCGGGGGCTCCCCGGGCGAGTGGTCCCTGCCCTGGCTGGAATTGGAGGGACCGTGGCTGGAGCAGTCCAGGGAGAGTCCGGAACTTGAGAAACTTTGGGGTTCCACCACCAGGAATCTCCTAAGTTTCAAAAGGAGAAGCGGCCAGTCCTGTACCGGGGCAGGAGAATAACCCCATCCATCAGGAGAGAAAAGGACATGACACGCTGAGCAGTGACCCTGAGGGGAAGGGCCTGGGCACTACAAGGGCCGCCACACAAGCCCGTGCTGCACGCTCACCATGAACAAGGCAGCTGCACACGGGGCTGCATGAGGAGGAGCGTGGGGACCCAGACACCTGGAGTTCTCATCCCATTCGGTTCAGCACTGGTGTGACCCCACACACACGGGTGTGTGCCAGTGTGCGGCTCCCAGTTTAGAGAAGCAGGGAGGAACTGGAGAGCGTAGGGCTGTGCCAAGGCAGGGGTCAGGACCTTGTGCACATGGTGTGGGATGCTGAGGGACCTGGGCTGCTCTGGCCCAGCAGCGCTGGGGAGGCTGCAGCAGTGTAGGAGTAGCCTGAGAGTGCTGGAAGGGTGGTTTCAGAGATGGTGGAGGTTTTCTTCATAGTGAGAAAGAGCATGAGAAAGAAATAATGGCACAAAGTGCAGCTGGGGAGGTCCAGGCCGGACATGAGCAGGAAGGAATGTGAGTGGAAGGGCAGTGCTGTGGTGGAGCAGGTCACCCAGAGGGAGTCTGCAGCAGCCCAAGGCTTTGTGCTTCAAGGAACAGCTGGGGAGGATGGAGAGAGATCAGCAAAGGAAGGAAGATGCTCAGACAAGAGCAAGGTGGGCAGCAGGGGGGATGTGTCCAGCCTGCAGGGCAAGAGGTGCAGGGGATGCCACAGCATAGGACAGGCTGTCGTGGAGAGGATCAAGGGATGTAAAGAGGTTTAAAGCCCCCAACAGATATGAGCTCCTTCTCTCCTTGGCTGTGGCTGTTGTCTCCAGCTCTGATGCCTGTGAGGAGACACCTTGTCCTTACAGCACAGGGGCCTCATGGCCTCCTTGTCCCCAGCCAGGAACCTGGGAGGTGTGGGACCATAGTCCTGCCCTTGGCCTTGCACAGCCCCACATCACACTGTCCCAGGAAGGGCCCTGGGCAACGTGGGAGGGACAGGATCTGCCTTCCCAGGGCTGGGGGTCAGGGCTTGGCCCTTTGGTTAATGAAACACATCCAGGTGTACTGATCATCAGAGAGACCTTCACATTGCTTGTCCTGACCTGCCATCTCTGCCTCCAGTTTTCTTCTCTAACCAGACCCTGGGGTCAGTTCCTCAGTAGTGTTCGTCAGTGGGACCCATTAACATTACAAGAAACTTTGCAGTTTGAATCTGACTTGGACTTCTTGAGAGGTTTCTTCAGCTTCCTCCAGGCTCTGAAGTTCATAGCCTCAGCACCAAACCCACCAGAGGGGTCATTAAAGTGCCTTGGGCTGCTCCTGTGCTGCTGAGCTGGGCTGGGCTCCTGGGACACAGGGAGCTCATGGCAAGCGGCAGCGCTGCAGAGAGACAGCTCTGCCCAGGAGCAGCTCCTCTGCAAAGCGCAGCAGGGCTGAGGGCTCTGCCTGGGGATCTCAGGGAGACAAGCAAGGCAGAGAGAGATTAAAGGTGGTCAGGATGGGGAGGATGACTGAGAGCTCACTGGAGGAGAAATCTTTGCAGCCTTTGCCCTGGTAAGTCTCTGGGTGCAGGGCAATGCAGCTGCAGTTCCTGGAGGCATCTCCTCAAGTTAGCACAGGCACAGCTTGTGGGATCTGTAAGGAGGGGGCTCTTGTCAGGCAATTTTGAACAGCTGTGAAGCTGGGTGAGCAGCCAGGGGTGCCCAGGGCTGTCCTGCAGAGCAGGGTCCCTGCACCCCAGGGCTGTGCCGGGGCAGGGACTCTGCCGCCTGCCAGGGTCAGCGCTCAGCCTGCCCGGGGAGATCCCAACAACATTGAGAGAGGAAGCTGTGGGGGGAAGGAGCGACCCCTATCAGGACAGGAAAGGTGCTTCTGCTGTGGAGAGGATGCTGTGTGGGTCAGGGCTGCTCACACCTCCAGATCACCCCCAGGATTTTTCCAAGGGGATGCCTCAAGCAGAAGATTAATGCAAGGATTGTCTAGACAGATAAGGAGCTTTCCTGAGCCTGCCTTTTTTGTTTCCTATCCCAACGGTTGGAGAGTGCAGGAAAGGATACAAGGAAAATGAGCTCTCATGCTTAAGCAAGTCACTGAGACTCCTGAGCTGCAAGTTTGAATGATCAGTACATCTGCCAGAAGCCTCAGAACATCCCTTCACCACCTCTCTTCCTGTGGACAGCACCTGCATCACCTTTGCTGAACCCGTCAGCCTTAACCTGACCTGTCCTGTTTTCCAGCCTGCAAACAGAGAGATGATCCCAGGCAAACAGGCAGGATCTGCAGGGCCAGGGTGAGGGCACAGAGGGTGGGATGGGGTCTGTGAGCAATGACAGAGAAAAGACATGAACAGGGAAACACCTCCCAGGAGGAAAATCTTCAGGTAGCAGGGATGTGATCTGGGAAAGAGAGGAAATCAAAACCAGAAATGCTGGGGGAGGGAGAACAGAGAAAACTCCCTATGACCCCCAGCATATGTGTGTTAGCTGAAAGCTCCATGGAGAAGCATAGAGATGCTGTGACCAAGAAAATGCTGTTGGGCTTGTGAAATGATCCGTGTGTGTCCTGGGCTAAACATGTCATGGTCTGAGGTGGATCCCTCTGCTCTCAGCAGTGCTTGGTGGCTTTTCAGGGTAACACGGCAGTGTGATCACCATTTCAGAAAGGTGCCAGCCCAGGGCAGATGGAGGAAGACGGAGGGACAGACCAGCTACCCTCACTCTGCACTGACCCACAGGCATCCTCTGGTCTTGCAGGACTCGCTCTGTTCTCCCTGAGTGCAGCAGAAATGCTGAGGGTTTCTGACACCCAAGAACACTCCCCAGGCTGTGAGGGGAGAAGGAGCTGTAGAAACGCCAAACCTCTCAAACACAGTTTCTCAGCCCTGCGGGTACAGATGCTGAGAGTCCCTTCTGCAGCAGGAGCGGTTCCATCTGACAAAGCTGAACCCCAGGACTGGCCCCTGCCCCACCCCATCACACAGGCTCAGGCTGACTCCTCAAGAGCCCCTGGGCAGAGACCCTGCTCTTCATTGCACACTCATCAAGCACCGACGAGGGCTCCAGCCAGAACGTTCTCCTGGAAAAAGAAAAGGGTCTCTTTGTGGGAGGGGCTGTGGGAAATGACTTTGGTTTTGCTCAGAGAAGTCTCATCTAAACCGTCACTGTCTTTTCCTCCTTGCACAGGTCCTCATGCCCACAGGCATAGCAAATGTCCAACAGCAGCTCCATCACCCAGTTCCTCCTCCTGGCATTCACAGACACACGGGAGCTGCAGCTCTTGCACTTCTGGCTCTTCCTGGGCATCTACCTGGCTGCCCTCCTGGGCAACGGCCTCATCATCACCACCATAGCCTGTGACCAGCACCTCCACACCCCCATGTACTTCTTCCTGCTCAACCTCGCCCTCCTTGACCTGGGCTCCATCTCTATCACTGTCCCCAAATCCATGGCCAACTCTCTGTGGGATACCAGGGTCATTTCCTTTGCAGGTTGTGCTGCCCAGGTCTTCTTTTTAGATTTCTTCTTAGGTGCAGAGCATTCTCTTCTCACCGTCATGTCCTACGACCGCTACGTTGCCATCTGCAAACCCCTGCACTACGGGACCCTCCTGGGTAGCAGAGCTTGTGTCCATATGGCAGCAGCTGCCTGGGCCACTGGGTTTCTCAATGCTCTGCTGCACACGGCCAATACATTTTCACTGCCACTGTGCAAGGGCAATGCCCTGGACCAGTTCTTCTGTGAAATCCCCCAGATCCTCAAGCTCTCCTGCTCAGGCACCTACTTCAGGGAAGCTGGGCTCCTTGTGGTTAGTGTCTGTTTAGGATTTGGGTGTTTTGTGTTCATTGTGGTGTCCTATGTGCAGATCTTGAGGGCCGTGCTGAGGATCCCCTCTGAGCAGGGACGGCACAAAGCCTTTTCCACGTGCCTCCCTCACCTGGCCGTGGTCTCCCTGTTTGTCAGCACCATTATGTTTGCCTACCTGAAGCCCCCCTCCATCTCCTTCCCATCCCTGGACCTGGTGGTGTCTGTTCTGTACTCAGTGGTGCCTCCAGCAGTGAACCCCCTCATCTACAGCATGAGGAACCAGGAGCTCAAGGATGCCCTGTCGAAACTCATATATTAGTGTTTTCTGAAGCAATAAACTGCCCATCTGCTTCTACATAGCCATTTTAATGTAACTAGTTGCAGGTCCAGTCTCTCATCTGTACTTTCTGTGGTTGCTGGCTTTTTTTTAATTGTGATAATGTTTTAATTCCCTTTCTAAATCACTGTCTGCTTTTCTTTTATAACCAGTGTCTGTGTAAATGAGGAGCCATGATCTGTGTCCTCTGGCAGCTTGGTCACTGTCCTGCTGTGTGTCAGTCCTGTGAGCGCAGGCAGGGACAGGCCATGGGCACTGCTGTGACAGAGCTGGCCTCACAACAGCCTTTCCAGAAAGAAAGGTCATCTCCTATGGGCAGGGCCTGAAGGTTAAGGTCTTTTTACAAACCTTCTCTCAAGAACATGCCCAAGAAAATGGCCACAGATGCAAGCACCACTGTACAGCTGCACAGTGTGTGTGTGCAGGGCTGGGCACACAGCAGTGTCCTCTCACAGCCAGGCCTCCTGCCAGAGACCTGCAGGACCAGCAGAGCAGGGGCTGGGCTGTGCCCCTGTGCACTGGACACCCCATGGAAGCTGCCCCAGGGCATCGTCATGGACTGGCCCCTTAAAAGCACCATTTCCAGCCCAGGCCTCCCTCCCCAGCTCACAGAGGTTGTTCTTCCCTCCATGGATGGACACTGAATGAGTAGGTCAGCAGTCCGAGTTTGTATTGTACAGATGAGATGTGAGCACGCACATCATCATACATGAGTTGAGAGGAACCCGAGTGAGCACAAAAACCATCAGCTATTCCTGGGGGTTCCATGAAGGCCTGTGGCACAGACAAGGTCTCGAGGTCACTTCATGTTGGGAGGAACACCCCATGGGAAACCACCCACTGGGATCTCCTTCCTTGGACTGAGGTCCCTGTGTCCATTCCTCATGACGTGGGACATCTCAGATGAGTGCAGAGCAGGGTGACACACCACAGGGCTGAGGTGTCTCCCGTCCCTCGGGAGTGGCAACAGGAGGCCAGATGGACAGTGTGACTCCTGCCTCTGTGTGTAAAAGGGACAGACTCTGTCTCTGAACATCCCTGGGTGCATAAGGAGCCCACGAGGCCGCCTCAGATGTGGACACCTGACAGAACCTGACATTTCTGTGTGTGACTCCAGGAACAAACCCCACTGGCCCAGGCAGATCAATCTCACGTGCTCCTGTCTGCTATGTCATCCTTACCTGTGAGTCTGAATTGTGGTCTGAAACCTGCCAGAGCAATCAGAGGGGTTCTGAGGTCCTTGGAAAAGGCAGTTGTCAAACCTGTCTTCAAGAAGGGCAGGAATGAGAACTGTGAGAATTACCGGCTGGTCAGCCTGTGTCCTTCCATGGGAAGGGAATGGGACAAGTCCTCCTGCAGCCATGTCCAGGCACTTGGAAAACAAGAAAGGGATTGCTGAACCCAAATGGGCAGGGAAAGAAAGGCATGTTCTATACATGGAATTTCACAGGGTGTCAGACATGGTTTCCCATGGTGTCCTTAAAGTGGGATTGGTGCTCTCTGGGCTCAAGAAGTGAATGCTGGGTGGGAAGCTGGCTGGATGATGAAGCCCAAATGTCACCAGTGGTACAAAGCCCCCCCTGCAGTCAGTTACCAGTGGAATCCCTCAGGGACCAGCACTTGGGCCAGCACTGGTGAATGTCTTTATTCTCCCCCTGAATGAGGTGACGGAGTGAACCTTCAGCTCCTTTGTGGATGGTGCAAAGCTGGGCAGAGGCCTTGGACAACCTCACCTGGTTCACCCTGCCCTGAGCAGGAGAGTGAGACAAGAGGATGTTCAAACCTGAGTTACTCTGTGATTCAGGGAATCTTCCCCTTGGAAAGGTTTTGGAAGACAGAATAGGTGGAGGAACAAGACAAAAAAAAAGGAAAAAAGAGGCAGAGGAGGAGACCTAAAAGGTGTCAACAGAAACAGAGCAGTTCCTGTGAAGACTGTTTCTCTACTCAAATTGTTAGCAGGAAATCTCTAATCAGCTCCCCAAACTTCCTGTTTTGCTCATTGGCCCCCTGGGATTTACATCACATTTCTTTACATCAGATTCTGCACTGCAGTTTGCACCTGATTGTTACAGCTTGTTTGCAGGAATTAGTTCATGTTTCCTTAGAGAACCGGATTAAACAGGCACCGGGGGAATTTTTAATTAGAGGAAACAAAGAAAGGAGAAAAAAAAGAAAACACAATAGAACTTAATGATGTTTCTCAGTTCTATGGTTAAATTAAGTAGTTTCCAGTGAGGTCCATTGCCATAATTGAGTCGCCTATAGGGAGTACTACAGCAACTGCTGAAAGCCTTTACCTGCCTGAAGCTCAAAGCAGGGAGAGAGCTGAGAAGCTCTGAATGAGCAAAGAGTGAGAGGAGGAAGAACCTGTGGGGAGCAATGGAAAGTGCAAAGGTCCAGACAGGCTTCTGAAGAGATGACTTCAGACATGGTGAGCTGAATAAGGACAGGTAGAAACTCCTGGATGTTCAGGGGGATTAAATACACAGCATGATAGACAGAATTGTGGCAATGCAAGCACAGGGAAAGGTCAATGTTTCAACTCCCACACTACATATACATTCTGAAAATTCATATTTTAGCAGTATAGAAATTCCACAGACATTTTATTGGAAATACTGAATCATTTCATCTGAGAAAAAAAGAGTGTGGGGTTTTTTGTTCTTGTTGTTGTTTTTGGTTTGATTTGGTTTTGAAGGGAGTTCTCAGGTTTTCAGGCTGAGCTCCATGGTCTCACTATAAGCACCCAGTGCAAACCTCGAGAGGCCCTAGTATACCTGAGGTGTTTGCCTGGACTGGCAGGTATCAGACAAGACTGATAAAGACATGTTGCTTCCATCATTTACATCTAGTATTCAAGACTTCTGTGCTTAATTAGAAAAGTTTCAGCACTGTAGGCAAAGAGGCAGGTACATGAAGAGCACTGAGAAGAAGTGATAGAAGAATTATCCAGTTGATATCACGGAATCATAGAATCGTTTCAGTGGAAAGAGACCCTCAGGATCATCGAGTCTAACCATAACCTGACTCGAGCACTAAACCATCTACCTTAAGAACCTCATCTAAACTCCTTTTAAGCACCTACAGGGATGGTGACCTCATGACTTCCCTGGGCAGCCTGTTCCAATGCCCGACAACCGTTTCCAAGAAGAATTTTTTCCTAATATCCAGTCTAAACCTCCCCTGGCACAACTTGAGGCCATTTCCTCTTGTCCTATCACTTGCTACTCAGGAGAAGACACAAACACCCTCCCTGCTCCAACCTCCTATCAGGCCGTTATAGACAGTGACAAGGTCTCCCCTCAGCCTCCTTTTCTCCAGGCTAAACAGCCCCAGCTCTCTCAGCCGCTCCTCCTAAGACTTCTTCTCCAGCTTCTTCACCAGCTCCGTTGCCCTTCTCTGAACCTGCTCCAGAACGTAAAGGTCTTTCCTATAGTGAGGGGCCCAAAACTGAACACAGGATTCCAGGTGGGGCCTCACCAGCACTGAGGACAAGGGGATGATCACTGCGCTGGTACTGCTGGCTGTGCTATTCTTGGTGCACGTCAGGATGCTGGTGGCCTTTTTGGCCACCTGGGCACACGCTGGCTCCTGTTCAGCTGCTGTCAGTCAACACCCGCAGATCCCTTTCTGTCGGTCAGCTTTCCAGCCACTCTTCCCTGAGCCTGGAGCCTTCATGGGGTTGTTGTGACCCAAGTGCAGGACCTGGGACTTGGCCTTGTTGAGACTCAGACAACTGGCCTCAGCCCATCAATCCAGCTCGTCCAGATCCCTCTGTATGGCCTTCCTACCCTCCAGCATATCAACACTCCTTCCCCTGCTGTGCTGTGCTTTACTTGGTGGCCAAAACAGCTTTGAGAACACACTGACATTTTTGTTGTTGCTGAGCAGTGCTGGCACAGCCTCAAGGCCTTCTGTGTTTCTCAGTCTGCCCCAAAAACCAGAGGGCTGGATGTGGCTAAAGGCTGGGAGGGGACCAAGCCAGGACAGCTGACCCCAACTGACCAAAGAGATATTCCACACCATATGGCATCATGGTCAGTAACCTCATACAATTGTTCTCAGTCCATCATTTCACCCGGTCCAGATCCCTCTGTGTGGCCTTCCCACCCTCCAGCAGATCAACACTCCCACCCAATTTGGTGTCACCTGCAAGCTTACTGAGGGTGCACTCGATCCCCTCGTCCAGATCATTGATAAAGAGATTAAACAGAACTGGCCCCAATACTGAGCCCTGGGAACACCACTCGTGACCGGCCGCCAACTGGGTTTGTTTCCGTTCACCACAACTCTTTGGGCCCGGCCCTCCAGCCAGTTCTTTATCCATCGCAGATACACCATCCAGGCCATGAGCTGCAGCTTCTCCAGGAGATGCTGTGGGATACGGTGTCAAAGGCTTTACTGAAGTCTAAGTGCACAACATCCACAGCCTGTGTGGCGGATTCACTCCCCCACGACAGACTTTCCCTCATCTGCTAAGCCGGTCACCTTGTCACAGGACGAGATCAGGTTGGTCAGGCAGGACCTGCCTTTCATAAAGCCATGCTGATTGGGCCCGATTGCTCGTCTCGTATGTGTGACCGCACAGTCCCTTTCCCAGCCCTGTTCCTGCTCTTCCTGGGTAGGGGCTGTGGGTACTTTGGCAGGGGTTCTTTCCCAGCCACGTTCGTTCTGCTGGGCTGTGACCTCCAGAGACAGAACTGACCCCACAGTCCCCTTCACAGCCACACGCTGCTTACTGGATTAGGAGTTACCGAGACACAACTGACCTCATAATACCACACCCATCCATCCCCCTCCTTAGCACGCAGGACCCAACCAAGACTGAAGTGTGTTCTACATGGTCCTACACCTGCCCTTCTTTCCCACAGGCCCTAGACACCCATCTCGCTTCCTCACATTTTTTCAAATTTGTCAAATATATTTCCTACTAACAATGTGAGTGAAAAGCACTCCTCACTGGAACTGCTATATTTATGTTAACACCTTCTATATCTCCTCTTTTGACTTTTTTTTTTTTTACTATTCTTCTACCTATTCTCTTTCCAGAAACATCTCCAAGTCAAAAATTATTTCAAATCACAGAATACCTCAGGTTTGAAGAGAGCCCTTGTCTCACTCATCTCACTCTCCTGCTCAGGGCGGGGTGAACCAGGGGAGGTTGCTCGAGGCCTCCTCCCAAGTTTGCATCATCCACAAAGGAGCTGAAAGTGCACTCTGTTACATCATAGAAGGGGAGAATAAAGACATTCAACAGTGTTGGCCCAAGTGCTGGTCACTGAGAGGTGACACTAGTAACTGTCTGCTCGGAGGACTTTGTACAACTCATGCTATTTGGGTTTGATGGTTCAGCCAATTTCCCACCCGGCATCCACTTCTTGAGCCCCATCAGCACCACTCTGCCCAGAAGCACACCATGGCTGAGGCCTTGCAAACGCCCTGTACACAACATGCCTTTCTTGCCCCTCTCCATTGGGGTTCAGCAATCCCTTCCTTGTCCTTCACAGTCCTGGAAATGGCTGCAGGACGACATGTCCCATCCCCTTCCCAGGGAGGGAGGTAGGGTGGCCAGCCTGTTATTCTCTCAGTTCCTGTTTGTGCTCTTCTTGAAGATGGGTTTGAGGTCTGCATTTTCTAAGGACCCCAGATCCATTCTGGTTTCTACGGCACTTTTGAGAGCACAATATGGAATCACGGGTAAGGGTGACATAGCAGACTGGAGGACTTCCAATGAGCCTGTCCAAGGCAGCTGAGATGAAACTCACTGGGCCAGTGGGGTTTGTTCCTGGAGTCACACACAGAAATGTCAGGGTTCCATCAAGCATCCATATCTGAGCTGGCCTCATCGGCTTCTCATGGACCCAGGGATGCTCAGAGCCTGTTCCTTTTCAACACAGAGACAGGATTCACAGTGTCCCTATGGGCTCCTGTTGCCACTCCCAAAGGACAGGAGACACCTCAGCCCTGTGGTGTGTCACCCTGCTCTGCACTCATCTGAGATGTCCCATGTCATGAGGAATGGACACAGGGACTTCAGTTCAAGGAAGAAGATCCCAGTGGGTTGTTTCCCATGGGCTGTTACTCCTGATGTGAAGTGACCTCGAGACAATGTCTGTCCTACAGGCCTTCATGGAACTCCCAGGAATAGCTGATGGTGTTTCTGCTAACTTGGGTTCAACTCACCTCAGCTACATGATGCGCATGCTCACATCTCATCTGTACAATGCAAACACGGACTTCTGACTTCAGGAACAAATTCTCCAATTTGATATGACAGCCCAGTACTGGAAATGGAGGTTGTGAGGGGCCAGTCCATGACGATGCCCTGGGGCAGCTTCCGCGGGGTGTCCAGTGCACAGGGGCACAGCCCAGCCCCTGCTCTGCTGGTCCTGCAGGTCTCTGGCAGGAGGCCTGGCTGTGAGAGGACACTGCTGTGTGCCCAGCCCTGCACACACACACTGTACAGCTGTACCCTGCTGTTTGCATCTGCATGTCACTTCAGCATGTTCTACAGAGAAGCTTGGAAGAAGAGCTAAACCTTGAGGCCCTGCCCATAGGAGATCACCTTTCTTTCTGGAAAGGCTGTTCTGCGGCCAGCTCTGTCACAGCAGTGCCCATTGCCTGTCCCTGCCTGCGCTCACAGGACTGACACACAGCAGGACGGTGACCAGGCTGCCAGAGCACTCAGGCCTTGCACCAACACAAGGGATGAGAAGGAGAGTGTGGGAGTGGAATGAGAACAGCTCTGGAAGGCCAAGCGCTGCTGCTCCCTGGCAGTGCTGCTAGGCTGGACTCTTTTCCCCTCCTCCCATGCACACAGGAACTGTCCCTGCAGCTCCAAACAGGCCTTGGAGGAAGGATATATTGAAAAACAAGTCACTACAGGATGCTTTATTTTGTTTAAGAGAAAAGGAGAGCACGGCTCCTCATTTACACAGCCAGTGGTTAAAAAAGAAAAGCAGACAGAGATTTAGAAAGGGAATGACAATGTTATCACAATAAAAACCAACTTCAATAAAAACAGAAAATACAAGTGAGAGGCTGGACCTGTAACTAGTTACATTAAAACTACTATGTAAAAGGTGAGAAACAGTTTATTGCTTCAGAAAACACTAAGATATGAGTTTCACAGGGCATCCTTGAGCTCCTGGTTCCTCATGCTGTAGATGTGGGGGTTCACTGCTGGAGGCACCACTGAGTACAGAATGGACACCACCAGGTCCAGGGATGGGGAGGAGATGGAGGGGGGCTTCAGGTGGGCAAACATGGCAGTGCTGACAAACAGGGAGACCACGGCCAGGTGAGGGAGGCACGTGGCAAAGGCTTTGTGCCGTCCCTGCTCAGAGGGGATCCTCAGCACAGCCCTGAAGATCTGCACATAGGATACCACAATGAACACAAAACACCCAAATCCTAAACAGATACTAACCACAAGAAGCCCAAGTTCCCTGAGGGAGCTGTCTGAGCAGGAGAGCTTGAGGATCTGGGAGATTTCACAGAAGAACTGGTCCACAGCATTGCCCTTGACAAGTGGCAGTGAAAATGTATTGGCCGTGTGCAACAGAGCACTGAGAAACCCAGTGGCCCAGGCAGCTGCTGCCATGTGGACACAAGCTCTGCTGCCCAGGAGGGTCCCGTAGTGCAGGGGTTTGCAGATGGCAACGTAGCGGCCATAGGACATGATGGTGAGAAGTGAATACTCTGCACCAAACAAGAAACATACAAAGAAGACCTGGGCAGCACATCCTGCAAAGGAAATGACCCTGGTATCCCACAGAGAGTTGGCCATGGATTTGGGGACAGTGGTGGAGATACAGCCCAGGTCGAGGAGGGCGAGGTTGAGCAGGAAGAAGTACATGGGGGTGTGGAGGTGCTGGTCACAGGCTATGGTGGTGATGATGAGGCCGTTGCCCAGGAGGGCAGCCAGGTAGATGCCCAGGAAGAGCCAGAAGTGCAAGAGCTGCAGCTCCCGTGTGTCTGTGAACGCCAGGAGGAGGAACTGGCTGATGGAGCTGCTATTGGACATTTGCTGCCTCTGGGCATGAGGACCTGTGCAAGGAGGAAAAGACAGTGACGGTTTAGATGAGACTCCTCTGGGAAAAACCAAAGCCATTTCCCACAGACCCTCCCACAAAAGAGACTCTTTTCTTTTTCCAGGAGAACGTCCTGGCTGGAGCCCTGGTTGGTGCTTGACGAGTGTGCAATGAAGAGCAGGGTCTCTGCCCAGGGGCTCTTGAGGAGTCAGCCTGACCCTGAGTGATGGGTGGGGCAGGGGCCAGTCCTGGGGTTCAGCTTTGTGAGATGGAACCGCTCCTGCTGCAGAAGGGACTGTCAGCATCTGTACCCGCAGGGCTGAGAAACTGTGTTTGAGAGGTTTAGTGTTTCTACAGCTCCTTCTCCCCTCACAGCCTGGGAAGTGTTTTTGGGTGTCAGAAACCCTCAGCATTTCTGCTGCATTCAGGGAGAACAGAGCAGGTCCTGCGAGACCAGAGGATGCCTGTGGGTCAGTGCAGAGTGAGGGCAGCTGCTCTGTCCCTCTGTCTTGCTCCAGCTGCCCTGGGCTGGCACCTTTCTGAGATGGTGATCACACTGCTTTCATGTTACCCTGAAAAGCCACCAGGCACTGCTGAGAGCAGAGGGATCCACCTCAGACCATGACATGTTTAGCCCAGGACACACACGGATCATTTCACAAGCCCAACAGCATTTTCTTGGTCACAGCATCTCTATGCTTCTCCATGGGGCTTTCAGATAACACACATATGCTGTAGGACGTTTGCATCCTGGAGGGAGGATCACAGCTTGGAAGGAAACCTCAAGGAAACAGCCAAGGATCCTAATGATGCCATTTGATTCAGGGAGACTCAGCTCATTCCCCAGCCCCACACACTGCATTGCCCACAGCCCCACAGGGCAGAGCAAAGCTGGGACACGTGTTCCCATGGACACAGCTGCAGGAAAGGACCCACAAGGTCAGGCTGTGACTCTGCAGCTGAAACTCCCATCCCCAGAGAGCCTGACAGCAAGAACCAGATCACACCAACAGTGACCCAGAGCAGTGGAGCAAGAAGGAAACTGCGGTGAGGGTGGGTGTGAGAGAGGCCAGGGCAGAGGCAGCCGGGCACTCAGACAGCGTCACCCTTCCCCAGCTGTGCAGCCACCTCCCACACACCAGCATTGCCGGGCAGCTGCTCTCAGCCCCTGTGCTCTGCAGAGGGAACTGGAGCTCTGGCTGCACAGGAGCTGCTTCATGCCTTGGAGCCCCCGGCCCTGAGGGCAGAGGCTTTGCTGGGTGGGAGAGGAGGCGAGGGGGCTGCTCAGAGAAGGGATCTGCACTGCAGGGGGTCATAGGGAGTTTTCTCTGTTCTCCCTCCCGCAGCATTTCTGGTTTTGATTTCCTCTCTTTCCCAGATCACATCCCTGCTACCTGAAGATTTTCCTCCTGGGAGGTGTTTCCCTGTTCATGTCTTTTCTCTGTCATTGCTCACAGACCCCATCCCACCCTCTGTGCCCTCACCCTGGCCCTGCAGATCCTGCCTGTTTGCCTGGGGGCATCTTTCTGTTTGCAGGCTGGAAAACAGGACAGGTCAGCCTAAGGCTGATGGGTTCAGCAAAGGTGATGCAGGTGCTGTCCACAGGAAGAGAGGTGGTGAAGGGATGTTATGAGGCTTCTGGCAGATGTACTGATCATTCAAACTTGCAGCTCAGGAGTCTCAGTGACTTGCTTAAGCATGAGAGCTCATTTTCCTTTTATCCTTTCCTGCACTCTCCAACTGTCGGGATAGGAAACAAAAAAGGCAGGCTCAGGAAAGCTCCTTATCTGTCTAGACAATCCTTGCATTAATCTTCTGCTTGAGGCATCCCCTTGGAAAAATCCTGGGGGTGATCTGGAGCTGTGAGCAGCCCTGACCCATACAGCATCCTCTCCACAGCAGAAGCACCTTTCCTGTCCTGATAGGGGTCGCTCCTTCCCCCCACAGCTTCCCCTCTCAGTGTTGTTGGGATCTCCCCGGGCAGGCTGAGCGCTGACCCTGGCAGGCGGCAGAGTCCCTGCCCCGGCACAGCCCTGGGGTGCAGGGACCCTGCTCTGCAGGACAGCCCTGGGCACCCCTGGGTGCTCACCCAGCTTCACAGCTGTTCAAAATTGCCTGACAAGAGCCCCCTCCTTACAGATCCCTCAAGCTGTGCCTGTGCTAACTTGAGGAGATGCCTCCAGGAGCTGCACCTGCATTGCCCTGCACCCAGAGACTTACCATGGCAAGGGCTGCAAAGATTTCTCCTCCAGTGGGCTCTCAGTCATCCTCCCCATCCTGACCACCTTTCATCTCTCTCTGCCTTGCTCGTCTCCCTGAGATCCCCAGGCAGAGCCCTCAGCCCTGCTGCGCTTTGCAGAGGAGCTGCTCCTGGGCAGAGCTGTCTCTCTGCAGCGCTGCCGCTTGCCATGAGCTCCCTCTGTCCCAGGAGCCCAGCCCAGCTCAGCAGCACAGGAGCAGCCCAAGGCGCTTTAATGACCTGTCTGGTGGGTTTGGTGCTGAGGCTATGAACTTCAGACCCTGGAGGAAGCTGAAGAAACCTCTCAAGAAGTCCAAGTCATATTCAAACTCCAAAGTTTCTTGTAATGTTAATGCATCCCACTGAGGAACACTACTGAGGAACTGACCCCAGGGTCTGGTTAGAGAAGAAAACTGGAGGCAGAGATGGCAGGTCAGGAAAAGCAAGGTGAAGGTCTCTCTGATGCTGAGTAAACCTGGATGTTTTTCATTAACCAAAGGGCCAAGCCCTGACCCCCAGCCCTGGGAAGGCAGATCCTGTCCCTCCCACGTTGCCCAGGGCCCTTCCTGGGACAGTGTGATGTGGGGCTGTGCAAGGCCAAGGGCAGGACTATGGTCCCACACCTCCCTGGTTCCTGGCTGGGGACAAGGAGGCCATGAGGCCCCTGTGCTGTAAGGACAAGGTGTCTCCTCACAGGCATCAGAGCTGGAGACAACAGCCACAGCCAAGGGGAGAAGGAGGTCATGTCTGTTGGGGGTTTTCAGCCTCTTCACATCCCTTGATCCTCTCCACGACAGCCTGTCCTATGCTGTGGCATCCCCTGCACCTCTTGCCCTGCAGGCTGGAGACATCCCCCCTGCTGCCCCACCTTGCTCTTGTGTGAGCATCTTCCTTCCTTTGCTGATCTCTCTCCATCCTCCCCAGCTGTTCCTTGAAGCACAAAGCCTTGGGCTGCTGCAGACTCCCTCTGGGTGACCTGCTCCACCACAGCACTGCCCTTCCACTCACATTCCTTGCTGCTCATGTCCAGCCTGGACCTCCCCAGCTGCACTCTGTGCCATTATTTCTTTCTCATGCTCTTTCCCACTATGAAGAAAACCTCCACCATCTCTGAAACCACCCTTCCAGCACTCGCAGGCTACTCCTACACTGCTGCAGCCTCCCCAGCGCTGCTGGGCCAAAGCAGCCCAGGTCCCTCAGCATCCCACACCATGTGCACAAGGTCCTGAACCCTGCCTTGGCAGAGCCCTACCCTCTCCAGTTCCTCCCTGCTTCTCCAAACTGGGAGCTGCACACTGGCACACACCCGTGTGTGTGGGGTCACACCAGTGCTGAACCGAATGGGATGAGAACTCCAGGTGTCTGGGTGCCCACGCTCCTCCTCATGCAGCCCCGTGTGCAGCTGCCTTGTTCATGGTGAGCGTGCGGCACGGGCTTGTGTGGCGGCCCTTGTAGTGCCCAGGCCCTTCCCCTCAGGGTCCCTGCTCAGTGTGTCAGGTCCTGCTCTGTCCTGATGGATGGGGTTATTCTCCTGCCCCGATACAGGACTGGCCGCTTCTCCTTGTACAACTTCAGAGCTCTTTGATGGGTGAATTCCAAAGTTTCTCAAGCACAATTAGCTCAGCTGTTAATCTTTGCATGCAGATGGTTTAACCTGATAAAGGTGTCTCTCCCAAGTTAACAGCAGGAGGAGTTACAGGACACTACAAATAGCCCCTCCTGGAGAAACTGTGGCATCTTGGGGGTCTGGTACTCATAATGCCAGAGCTCTGGACTTAGAGGGGAAGTTTCCCTTCATGTGGGAGAACATCAGGAAGGTGTGGAGCTCTGTCTTGGGACAGACAATGTCAGCTGAAGGCTGAGGAGTCAGCATGAGAGGGCAGAACAACATGGGCAATGTTGTGTTGGGTGGACATCAGCTACTGACTCACTGATGAGGAAGAGGAATTAGATGAGGCCTCCTTCAGACAAATGAAAGAAGCCTCATGTTTCCAGGGCAATATCCTCATGACAGACCTAAGATATCCCAATATCTGCAAGGTACCAGCCATGCAGGAGGGTTTTGGAGCTCATGGACAACATCTTCCTGACACGGGTGGCTGAGGAGTCAGTGAGGTGAGGTGCCCTGTGGGACTTCACACTTACAAACCAGAAAGGGTTGGTCAGGGATGGAACAGTCAGGGATGGGAAAGTGGAGTTGAGGCTCCTGGGAGATGATAAGAAGGCAAAGAGCAGGATTTCAGGAGAGCAGGCTTTGGCCTGCTGAAGGACCTACTTGGGTCCTATGGGATATGACCTTGGTGTCTGCAGTGTTTTTTCTCTCACATTTCCTCCCTGCTCTCTCCCACCTGCTGTTGTGCAGCGTTTTTTACCCTTTCTCAAATACAATATCACAGAGGTGCTGCCAGCATCCCTGAGTGGCTCAGGTTTGGCAAGGAGTGGGTCCATCTTGGAGCCAGCTCATATCGGCTCTGTCTGACATCAAACTCCTGTTGTCTTCTCAGAGAGGTGACAACTGTAGCACACCCACACTCACCCCAGTTCCAAGACTTTGCCATGTAAACCCGGTAGATGGTGACAATGTGTTGGGTGTTACAAACTACTTGATCATGGAGAAGAAGTGGAAAAGATCTTCTGTCAGCAACCTGAGGAAGTCACCAGTAAATGCGCAGGTTCCTATGGGGAACTGTAATTGCCCTGACATTCACTGGCCAGGCAAAGCAGCAGGTGCCAACCGTCCAGAGGATCTTGGGCCAACTGCTTTACAGAGGAGAGGGTGGAAGGCCAGCAGCAGAGCACAGGCTGGTGGGCTCCAGAGGAGAAGACACAGACATACTGGAGGATGGCGGGCGAGATGGTGACATCGTGACATGGAAGTAGGTCTGAAGGGCGAAGGAGCTCAGGAAATCTGGGAAGCCTTACAGGACAGCCTGCTCCAAGCACAAGAATGATCTCTCCAAGTACCCATGAAAAGAAGCATTTATCTCATGAAGCTGCTCCTCTGAGCTGGTGAAGCTCCAGGGCAAAAAGGCAGCACACAGGAGGTGGAAGCAGGGGAAGCTGCAAAGGAAGAATTTAGAAACCTTGTCCATGGATGTGGGGATGATGCCAAAGCTCCCCTGGACTTGACTCCTGCAGCAGATGCTGAGGGCAGCAAGATAAGCTGACACTGCTTCATTTGCAGTAAAAGAATAGACAGGGTGAATGCAGGCCTGCTGCTGAACTTCGTAAGACAGGACTGAGGTGCTTCACGGCTTCTTTGCCTCCATCTCCACCAGCAATGTCTCCTGGGACTTTGTTCCTGTAGGCAGGAATCTGGAGAACAGCCAGGAGTGGATGGGGCTCAAGTCAGGAGTTACCTGAGCAAACTCAGACACCATTACAGAAAAGGAGATGAGTCATTTGACCATCTCCCTAAACACAAGTATCGCTGTGCTGTGGCACCTGAGATTCCCAGGAACACCCACCTCTGGGTCCAGAGGAGGGTGATTCCTCTGGAGGTGCTCTGGTGATTTAGGCACCCACATTTCTGTCATATTCAGTCTTTATCAGGAGATGCTCCACATCAATATGAACAGGAGACTGCTGATACCACCAATTGTGGAAAGGCAGGGAAGGGTGAGGAGGAAAGGAAATAGAAGAAATACTGTTTTATTGCTATTTATTATGGAAATTCTCTCTGCTTGGCTATTCCTGAAATCTCTCTAATCATCCACACCAGACTTCAAGCATTTAGGAAAATGATGCACAAAGCCTTGCCATGTAAGGGCATTTTAGTGTTAATGAGCCCTCTGCTGCCGTGATCCTGAACTGCAGCTACTGAAAGAACAAACCTCTAATGAAGTGAAAGGCCGAAGCAAAACTCAAGGTTCTGAGCGTGCTTCAGACCCCATGAAGGGCCATCACCGACAAAGCTGCAAAGGAAACAACCAGTCGAGGTCCCTGTCCCTGGAGGCTGGTGAAGGAAAGACTTGAAGACACTGGTTACAGGTGGTGAGGGCAATGTGGAGGTGGCTCTGGTGCCATGTCAGCCCTTGATGCTTGTTTATCACCAGAATGGCTGAGACTTGATCCCTGGGCCCTGGTAGATTTTTCTCAAATGTTTTTCAAGGCTTTGCCTGTGGTCAGTGTGAGTGTTTTGTGTTTTGGGGGTGGGTTTCATGTGAAGTGCTGTTGCTTTAACTGCAAGGCTCTGGTTTTCTGTGGAGTTGGAAATGCCTGTGAGTTCCTCACAACTCCTCCAGCTTCTTTCATGCACCTGGCAATGGTCACCAATCACCTCAATGTCCCAGTCCCAAACTTGCTTGAATCCTCTATTGGTATCTGTACCACATCACTCCAGAAGCTCCATGCATCCACCATGTTCATGGATGATTCCTGAGGACCATGCAAGCATGGGCAGTGCAAGAGAGGAGCAGAGCAAGGTCAGCTCATGGGCCATGCCTGAGCACAGCCCCCCCAGCAGCAGCCATTCCCATCTCCCAGGCACAGCCATGCCCACAGCAGGCAAATGTCACTGCCATATATGATTAGCCCAAGAGAGGCCTTTCTTCCTTCCATATTCCCAGGAAAATCTTCCTCCTATTCCTCCTCCACCTGCAGACAACAACTGCTTTCCATTTCTGGGCTCAGACATGGCTGTAAGGGTTCACTAAAGCTATTAGACATCTCATTGCTTCTCCCTGACATGCCCTGTCCCTCTCCCACAACTACACATGGTCAATCTCTACTGCTCAGGGCCTCCCGCTCTTCAGAAGAGGCCTTGAGCTCTTTGGTTCTTCCTGGTGCTTATTATAAACTTCCTCGCTCACCCCAGAGTTCATGGTGAGCTTTCTTGTCCATAACAGCCCCTTTATGACCATGGCTTACTAAATGGTTGTCTTTTTATGATCATTTGTGCAGAAAGAGTAGTCACAGGAAAACACCGAATATGTCAAAACTGATAGTGAGTGCAGTGCCATAAAAACCTGATGAGTTACCTGCATTGATGCGTCTCTCCTGGAAGGAGTCTGTCCCGAGAAGGGCATCCAGCTTCTGCCACTCTCTGGAGAGGCACATGAGCAGTGTCGGTGCACCTGGGGAGGAACAGGGTGATTTTTGCCAGACCACCCTTCATCTGAACCACTTAGATATGTACTTATGGATGGGGTGTCGTGCCTTATACTGCAAATACCTATTGGATTGGCCCTGCCAGTGGGGCTACCACAGATGCAGACTGCTGTGTTACAGATATTTACTATTTTTAATACTGACACTCTTAGAGAAATTACACAACGACTTGAATGATTATTGATGCCTCTTAACATGATTATCCACAGAAGGCCCAGCAGCTTTGCATCTCAAGAAATGGGATGCCAGAGCACAAGGGCAGGATGGCTTGGGCTCTGTCCTGGCATCTGGAAACTGAAGTGTGCGCCCATCTCCCAACACCCGCCCTGCCCAGTGAAGGGTGTGAGAAACTCTGCCAATGAGCTCTGAAATCAGAGCCACGACAGGTATCTTATGTGTAACTGCAGACAGTGTTGTCCTGCCAGCTCAGGATTGGAGCTTCCATCCCTGAAGGTATTGAAAATATGTGTAGACATGGTGCTTAGGGATATGGTGTAATGGGTGGACTTGGCAGTGTCGTATTTACGATTGGACTTTATGACCTTAAGGGTCTTTTCCAACCTAAATTATGATTTGAGTCAAAACCATTTCAATTCCCATCACCTCCAGCTTCCCCTGAGGTCGGCTGTTGTGTGTCACAACTGGCCTGGCTCTCCAGGCAGGTTGGGCACTGGTTTGGTGCCTGCATTGGGAGTTTTCCCCTTTCTGGGGTAAAAGATCTTCGATGAGAGACAGTTGTAGAGATCTGAGTTGCAGAGATTTCAAGCAGTCCTTTCAAAATCTGAGCAGGCTCAGTTTTGGAGCCAGTGAAAAATAGAGACAATCTCAAGGATATTTTTGAAGAGTGGTACAATCATTAATAAGAATAACAGGGAGTTCCTTATTCCTGATGATGATGATGATGATGAACTAAAGTTTTTTAATTTCATTCCTATCAGTCATTCTTGCTTCTCAAAACAGCTGCTACATCTCGGTAGCTAACCTCTTGCATGGAGTTCTTTTTAAGAGCTTTTTCTCTCACTTCTACCAGATTTATAATTTAAAAAGTACTTCCTAGGACAGAATTGCTCTTAAATCACCCCTCTTTCATAATTTTTCCCCCTTTTTTTCTGGTGTGAGAGGAGGTGACATAGGGCAGTTTTATTTCTTTTTTAGCCAAAGAAGGCCAAGGAACAGATCTCAGGTCAGTGCAAAAGCAAAAAGGAATCCAGAATGTTTATGTGGTGTGCACTGACACACACCGTCACCTGCATTTCCAGTCTCTGAAGTTCCAATGGTGCAGCAGAGACTGGAGTTCTGAGCTCCCTTCGTCTGCCCTGCGTGACACATGTAAAATGAAACTACCCCAGCCAAAAGTTGGTTTTGATTCTCTTCACAACCTGAAGCACCACATGGGTCAGGAGATGAGCCAGGATACCCAATGAGGACTCACATGCTCTGCACTTAAATTTCAGGTGTTCCCAGGAATCTCTGCAGACAAGTTGTGCCGATTCCTGGGTGCAAGGAGCTGGTCAAGAGCCCCGTCTCCATTTCTGTAACGATGCCTTTGCTGCCTGGCTGATGTGCAGACTCTGTACATGGATGCTGACACCTGTTGAGCAACCTGCTCTGTAAGGATGAACAAGGTGGGCATGAGGACAGCAGAACAGAACAACCTGGGTGGGGGCAAATGAAAAGGGATGCACAAGATGTGGTCAGGGCTGTTTGGGGGCACTTGTAAGGCAGCCCTGCACCTCATGTGAATTATTCCTGTGGCCAGGGAGAACCTGAGAGCTGTCCCTAAATTGAAAACATGAAGGGAATGAAAGGACAGCATCATTCAGGCTGGATGAGACCTTGGGAGGTGTCTTGACCAACCTCCTGCTCAAAGCAGGGTCAGACCAGATTACTCAGGGCTTTATCCAAACACATCTTGGTCACTTTCTGGGACAGAGTGGATGCGCACCCCTGGGAAACAGCTTCCAGGGCTTGACTGTCCTCAGGATTGGAAAGTTTCTCCCTTTCTATAGCACCTTTCCAAGCCTGACCATCCAGAATGGTTTTTACCCACCTACTTGCACACTGACACAAACCATAATATCCTTCCTTGAACACAAGCATATTGTGGGGGATGATGCTGAATGCCTTGCTGACTTCCAGGTAACGGACCACCACTGCTCTTCCCACGTCCAGCAACCCTGTCCTTTCCTCACAGAAAGCAAAGAGGATGGACAGGCACAACCTGCCCTGGGTAAACCCCGTCACCTTCTCTTCCAGACACCCAGAAATGAGGTCCCAGTGGACATGTTCTGGGGCACAGCCCTTAGTTCCCCTGCTCACGCATTGCCCATTTTTGAAAAGTGCACACACTGTGTGAGAGCTGCCAGTGGTCAAGGAGTGCCCCCAGTCTCCATGAGCTTTCAAAGATGGTGGATAGGAGAGTGTCCTCACTGTGACATGGTCCTGCTGTCTCAGCTCCTGGGATGCTGCCCCTCCTGTCCCATAGACTGGAAAGGATTGTGTTAGTTCCAGGGACCCCTGACTTGATCCCCATCCACTGCTGGTTGTTCTGCCTCCGGTGACAGCGGCCTGAGACACCTTGCTGGTGAAGATGGAGGACCAGAGACACAGAGAATATCACTTCTTTCCCTTATTGAATTCATCAGTAACTTCAAGTTGTTTGTTTCTCCTTTAACTGTTCCTGCTGTAGTAACAGCTCATTATGAGGCCCTTGAATTGACTTACAGATCTAGACTGAGTTTTGCTCTGGACCGTTGCTGTGCTTGGAGGCTGCTGTCCTTGCAGACCAGATGAACTAACTTCTGCCACCCTGCCTTGGCAGTTTATTCCGTCCGTGTCACAGCTCTGTCTGCAACGCTGACAGCTCCAGCTCAGCCAGTCAAGTCCCTGGCTGAGGACATTGCCTCACATCTGGGCTGAACCACCCCAGCTGTGGCACCAGGAAACCTCTGACCTGCCCCATGGAAACCTGGTACCAAGTGTCCAAGATCCCATGTGTGCAAAGGCTTTGCTTCAGAGCACAGACATGACGTGGCCAAAAGATTGCTGGATATCTCTCTAGACCTAGGAGTATAAAACCAAAATATAATGCCTAAATTCATTCAGGTGAACGTATTCCTCCTGCAGTTTTTAGAAATTTGGTCCTTTCCTGTAACGTTCCTTTTGTCCTGCCTAATGATGGGACAAGAAAAGATGATTCTCATACCAATTTATTTTTTAGTACAAAGAACACAATGCTGGCAAGAAGTGTCACTGCAGAGGAGAGAGAATCAACATCACTGATTACTTCAAGTTGTTTGAAAGGATGTGCCCCTGAAGCCCCAGGGACACCTGGAGGGAGCCCAGAGGGGACAGAGAAAGGGACATCATGGGCTGCTCCTGTGCTGCTGAGCTGGGCTGGGCTCCTGGGACAGAGGGAGCTCATGGCAAGCGGCAGCGCTGCAGAGAGACAGCTCTGCCCAGGAGCAGCTCCTCTGCAAAGCGCAGCAGGGCTGAGGGCTCTGCCTGCAGCACCGAAGGGAGAGGAGCCAGGCAGAGAGATGGAAATGCAGTCTGGGGTGGTGAGATGGCTGAGAGATCACTGGGGGAGAAATCTTCACAGTCCTTAACACAGTAAGTCTCTGGGTGCAGGGTGGTGCAGATGAGGATCCTGCAATTATCTCCCAGAGCTGGCAGATCCCATGGCTGGAGTGGAGGAGAAGGATCTGTTCCTTAGCATGGACAGGGCACGACAGCTGCCATCTCCCAGCTGCAGGGTGCCCAGGGCTGTCCTGCAGAGCAGGGTCCCTGCAGCCCAGGGCTGTGCCGGGGCAGGGACTCTGCCGCCTGCCAGGGTCAGCGCTCAGCCTGCCCGGGGAGATCCCAACAACACTGAGGGGAGAAGCTGTGGGGGGAAGGAGCGACCCCCGGCAGGGCAGCATCCTTCTGCTGCTGGGTTCTCCATGGGTCAGGGCTGCTCTTCCAATAGGATGTTTCAAGGAGAAGATCTATACAGGTATTACTACAAAGATCAGGCGCTTTCCCGAGTCTGTCCTTTCAGTCTCCTATTCCAAGACTTGGGGGGTGGGGGGATGGAGGAAAGGATAAATGCAAAAGGAGCTCTCGAGTTGTAAGCAGTCACTGAGACTCCTGAACTGCAACTCAGAGTCATCAGTACATCTGCCAGAAGCCTTATAACATCCCTTCACCACCCCTCTGCCTATGGACAGCAGCAGTATCACCTTGGCTGGACACATCTGCCTTAGATGGACCTGTCCTTTTTTGCAGCCTGCAAACCTCTGCTCTCAGCAGTGCCTGGTGGCTTTTCAGGGTAACATGGCAGTGTGATCAGCCTCCACCTCAGAAAGGTGCCAGCCCAGGGCAGCTGGAGCAAGACAGAGGGACAGAGCAGCTGCCCTCACTCTGCACTGACCCACAGGCATCCTCTGGTCTCGCAGGGCTTGCTCTCTTCTCCCTGCAGCATAAATGATGAGACTTTCTGAACACGCAAGAACACTCTCCAGGGGAGTCGCAGGATTGGACTAGATGATCTTTCGAAGTCCCATCCAATCCCTAACATTCTATGATTCTGTGAAGCTGTAAAAAAACCAAACCTTTCAAATTTCATTTTACCATCCTGTTTCATTCTCTGTCACTGTGCAGATGCTCACAGGCCCTTTTTCACCAGCAGCAGTTTCAGATGACAACTTTGAACCCCTGGTCCGTCCCCTGCCCCCATTCCATGACCCCTGCTGCAGAGCAGGGCTGACACCTGGGCAGCCAGCAGGCACAGGCCCTGCTCCTCACGGCACCTCCAGCCAGCACCACCCAGGGCTCAGCCATGGAGCTGAAGGAAGGTCTGGAAAAGGACAAGGGGTGTGGAGCAGGGGGAAGGCATATGTGAAATGGCTTTGGTTTTTCCCAGAGAAGTCTCATCTAAACTGTCACTGTCTTTTCCTCCTTGCACAGGTCCTCATGCCCACAGGCAGCGAATGTCCAACAGCAGCTCCATCACCCAGTTCCTCCTCCTGGCATTCACAGATATACAGGAGCTGCAGCTCTTGCACTTCTGGCTCTTCCTGGGCATCTACCTGGCTTCCTCTCATAGGAAATGGCCTCAGCTTGTACCAGAGAAGGTTCAGAATTGAAATTAGGAAACATTCTTCATGGAAAAGTTTGTGAAGCAGTGAGCAGGCTGCCCAGGAAAGTGGTTGAGTCACCATTCCTGGAGGTGTTTATGTATAGACGAGGTTCTTAGGGACATGGTTTAGTGCTGGAGTTGGATTCAGTGGTCTCAGTGGTCTGCTCCATCTCAAATGATTCCATGATTCTATGATTCTATGCTTGAAGGGTTATCTCCCAGACTGTGGAAATTTCCTTTGTGGCAGGAATCATAGAATCATAAAGAGTGTTGGAAGGGAGCTTCAAAGGCCATCTAGTCCAACCCCCCTGCCATGAGCAGGGACATCTTCAACCAGATCAGGTTGCTCAGAGTCCCATCCAGCCTGGCCTGGGATGTCTCGAGGGATGGGGCACCCATCACCTCTCTCGGCAACCTGTGGTCATGTTTCATCACCTGCATTGTAAAAAGTGTCTTCCACGTGTCTGGCCTGAATTTCCCCTCTTCTAGCTCACAACCATCACCCCTTGTCCTGTCACAACAGGCCCTGTTAAAAAGTCTGGCCCCGTCATTCTTATCAGTCTCTTTTAAGTACAGAAAGGTTGCAATAAGGTCTCCCTGGAGCCTTGTCTTCTCCAGGCTTAACAACCCCAACTCTCCCAGCCTGTCCTCTCAGCAGAGCTGTCCCAGCCTTCTGATCATCTTGGTGGCCCCGCTCTGGACCCTCTCCAACAGGTCCATGTCTGTCCTGTACTGAGGGCTCCAGAGCTGGATGCAGGACTCCAGCTGGGGTCTCAGCAGAGCGAGGCAGAGGGGCAGAATCTCCTCCCTTGACCTGCTGGTTACGCTCCTCTGGATGCAGCCCAAAATAAGATTGGCTTTCTGGGCTGCAAGCGCACATTGCCAACTTCTGTCCAGTCTTCAACCAGCAGTCCCCCCAAGTCCTCCTCGTCAGGGCTGCTCTCAATCCCCTCACGCCCCAGCCCATACTGACAGCGGGGGTTGCCCCAACCCAGGTGCAGGACCTTGCGTTTGGCGCCGTTGAACCTCTGGAGATTCACATGAATCCACTTCTTGAGCTTATCCAGGTCCCCCTGGATGGCCTTCTGTCCCTCAGGTGTGTCAGCAACACCATTCAGTTTGGTGACATCTGCAAACTTGCTGAGGGTGCACTTGATCCCACTATGCCATTGATGAAGATATTAAACCATACTGATCCCAGTATGGACCCCTGAGGGACACCACTTGTCACCAGTGGCCATCCAGACATTGTGCCATTGACCACCGCTATCTGGGTGCAGCCATTGAAACAGTTCCTCACCCACCAAACAGTCCAGCCATCCAATATATACCTTTCCAATGTAGAGAGAAGGATGTTGTGAGCGACCACGTCAAAGGCTTTACAGAAGTCCAGATAGATCTGACATCCATTGCCCTTCCTTTGTCCACTGACGTAGTTACTCCATCGTAGAAGGCCACTGGGTTAGTCAGGCAGGACTTGCCCTTGGTGAAGCCGTGCTGGCTGTCTCAAATCACCTCCCTGTCCTCCTTGTGCCTTAGCACAGCTTCTAGGAGGATCTGTTCCATGGTCTTCCCAGGCACAGGTCAGAGGCTGACAGGTCAGTAGTTTTCAGGATCCTCCTTTCTCCAGCAGAGAGAAGCACTGCCACACAGCGCAGCTTGGAATGGACATGAGGAGGAAGAAATGTCACTCAAAGGGTACTGCTGTGGTACAAGAAATCATCCAGGAGCATGGGATCAGTCCACCTCCTTGTGTTTCAAGGAACAGAGCAAGACAGTGGAGCCACATCAGTCAATGTATGGAAACATCAGGGTGAGAGCAAGGGGAGGGAGCGAGATGGGTGTCTACAGCCTGCAGGGAAACAGAAGCAGCTGTGGGACAGTGGAGGACAACCCGTGGTGGAGATGGCAAAGGGCAGTGGCAAGGCTGGATGTCGCCAAGAGAACCCAAGTCTTTGTCCCCTTGGCTATGGCAATCATCTCTGCCACCAAGGCCTATGAGGAGCCATGTTGTCCTCAGGCACTGGGGCACCCCATGGCCTCCTTGCACACCCCAGTAAGGCTGGGAACTGTCACACCATTGTCCTTCACTCGGCATCACACAGCCCACGTGCCCCTGCCCCAGGAGGAGCCCTGAGCAACGGGTGAGGGACAGGATCTGCCTTCCCAGGGGCTGGGGGTCAGGCCTTGGCCTCTCTGCTTCGTCCAACAAAACCAGAGTTTTCTCAGCACCTCAGCTGCCTGCACATGACCCTTTGTTTATCTGCCAGCATGGCCTCCAATTCTCTGCTCTAACGAGTCCCTGGGGAGGCTTTGCTGGTACTTGCCCTCAGTGGAACTCATTAATACTTCAAGGGACTTTGTACTTTTTTCTTCTGACTTTGACTTCTGGAGAGGTTTGTGCGATCTCCTCTCAGCACCTGAGGTTCAAAGACTCAGCACCAAATGCACCATGGGGCTCATTACACTGAAGAAAGCTCTAAGAAACCATGTCTCTTCTTGATTGACCCAGGGTCTCTCCTAAGGAGGTCTGGACTGATTGGAGAAGCTGTCCCTTGAGCTCTGACACCGTGTGGACAACCTTGCTCCTCACCTCCCCAACCCCATCGTTTCTCTCATTGGCCACCTGGCACTTGCATCCCTTTTCCTTACACCAGACTTCTCCACTGCAGTCTGCAGCTGGATGTTCCAGCTCCTTTGCACCAGCTCCCACCTGCTCTCCTTGGAGACCTGGCTGCACACAGGCAAAGAGGGACTTTTCCTTACTTTTGAACAAACAAAATAAAACTGATAAGATTCACATTTAAAAGAAAACACACTCCTCAACTGTATGCCAAGGACAAACTGCCACCAACGAGGTTCACTCTCTCCAAGGCATAACCATGCAAGAAATGTTTTAGACAGAAAGGAAATTAGAAAATAAACACAATAAAAGAGTTGGCTAAAGACAGAATTAGACAGACTACTGAAAGACAAGGAAGCTTTTAAGTCCGTGAAGCTGAAAGCAGCAACTGGATTGTTGACAAGTGTCTGAGTGATCAAAGAGTAAGGGGAAGGGCAATCCAGAGACCGATCGCAAGTGCTTGTGTGCAGATCAGCTGCTGGAAATGGGACTTCAGACATGGTCCGTTTAGTTAGGGCAGAGGAAATACCTGAAGGATGAGGGAGATCAGATGCACAGCCTAACAGAGTGCTGACAAGGCAAATCTTGTGGAAGAAAAGAAGTTCTCTTCTTGCTCTTAATGCACATCCAAAATAGTGTCATTTTGATGTCATGGGAAAACACTGGTATTTAAAGTATCAAAACAAAGAAAGGAGAATTACAACACCAACAACGTTTGATGCTTAAAGTTGCAAGAAGACATTTCCTTCACTCTACATCTTTCATTTTGTTTCTTTTTCCCTCCATTTTTAGAAAATGTTCTCTAGACTTCTATCCTACCAAAGCCTACAGCATTAAGAAAGATAATCCTTGTGTCTTGCACAGAGTCGAAGGCACCAAAAAATCCACTGCCCTGGACTGTCAATGCCACTTTTTACTCTTGGCACAGCGTGAGTCATGCTCGAAGCTGTTGGCCACTCTTGCCTGATGGAGGAAAGAAGAATATAAAGCTTAATTGAACTGTTCTCTTTGTAGATGGTCATGTTGACAGTGATCTCAACAGACCTGTGTTATCTGTCTTTCTATGTGAGTATAAGGAAAAAGAAATATTTATGTAGAGGTAAATGAAGAGTAAAATGCATAGGTGCGCCCAGTTACTCAGCAAAGTGCATTTCCTACCAGCACTCTCAAAGGAAGAATCTTTCTTCTGAAAAATTGCTGTTTTGATACTGTCTTTGTCACTCCGTCCCCTGCTCCACTGGCCACTGGGACCAGGGTTCCCTCAGCTGCCTTCCTTGTGCTGACAATATCTTTGGAGAAGCCCTCCTGGGTGCGCTCCCCTTGCATGGCCATTTCAGCCACTGCTCAGCGCTCGCTTTGCTGGCTCCATCCCTGCACCCCCAGGCCAGGTGTCTGTCTGTCTGTCTCCTGGGCAGCCTGTTCCCCTCCAGCCTCCCTGCACGTCCTTCTGCTGTTTGATCTCCTAAGGCAGGGGGTTGCTGTGCACCCATCCTGACCTCTTGCCAGGCCCTGCTCAACTCCCTGACCATCAGATTGGCTTCTTCCTGGGCTTTGAGGATGTTGTCCCTGAATATCCAAGAGAGTTTAACAGCCCCTTTGTTCTCCAGGACAGCCCAAGGAGATCCTCAGCTAACTGAAATCAGCTCTCCTGCAGGACTGCACTGTTGTTCTGCAGTTGTCCTGCTTCTCCACCATCTCACGGTCACTGCAGCCATGGCCGCCCTCATCCTTAGCTCCCCAGCCTGATCCACCTTGTCTGTCAGTAAGAGACCAGCCCTAGTCAGCTCGTCCAGTGTTTGTCTCAAAATGCTGTCTTCCACACCCTGCAGGAACCTCCTGGGTTGCTTGTGCCCAGCCCTGCTGCCCTCCCAGCAGACCGAGAGATGGTCCAACTTGCCATGTAATCCAGGACCTGTGACCATGAAGCTCCCTCCAAGGCAAGGGCTGTGCACGCCAGGCTCCCCTCTGCACAGAGCTCATCTCCACCTCCTCATCCACCCGCCTGCCTTCCTGAGGAGCCCTGCCCACCCATGGCTGCCCTCCCACCACCGAGCTGTCCCACCAGGGCTCTGCAGTCCCCATGGGGAGCACGTTGCTGCCTGCCCAGCAGAAACGACAGTGCTGGGTAGCAAAGAGGAGAGGCAGGTAAAGGGGCAGTGTGTGGGAGGTTGGCTGGGAGGTGACCCCTGGTGCCAGAAGAGGATGATGCAAGGTGGGGCATCATGGGAGGGAGGTGGATTTTGAAGTCACATCTTTGGAAACAACCCAACTGGGCATGTGGTGAGACAGGCCTGGTGATGTCACCTGGATGCTGGGAAACACCCCCAGCAGTGCTGAGAGCTTGGGAGACGGGAGATGCAGGAGAAGGGGAAGATGACACGGCTGGAGGTGGGTTGTGATGCCACTTCTATTGCAGTTACCTGGGGTAGATGTGGACAAAGCCAACATGGCCAGATTGTTACTTGTGAGGTCACCTCATGACAGCAATGTGATTGGCCAGAGGTAGGCAGGTATCATGAGGTCATCAAGGACACCAGACAGGAAGGCTGCAGAAAGATGAGTGAGCCCCTGGTGAGGCCCTGCCCTGGGCTGAAACCACCTGTACGTGCCACGGGAAACTGTGGGACATGCATGAGAAGCTGAGGGATGTGAGAAGGGACCAGCAGTATGGGCAGCTCCGTGTGTGCCAGCTGGGCCTCACAGGTGGCTGCAGATGTGACCAGGTTGGCCAGACTGCACAGAGGGGAGCACTGGGGACTGTCTGGGCAGTCAAGTCTTGCAAGGCCATCAGCGCCTGGAGGAGCCACCAGTGATGCCACTGAAGTCCCAGAGGACCAAGGCAATGGAATGCAAACTATCAAATTTGAGTGCAAGTGGGGAAATCCCGAGCCTACTGGGGAAAAAGAAACTGATGATGGCTATGAATTGTGAGGAGATCGGGGCAGAGAAATTTGGATCATGGAAATAGCCATCTGTGGAAGAGTGGGGAGGAGGGGGGTTCAAGAAACAAGCTGCCCATGGGGAGGTGGCTGGTCAGTGCTGTTCTGGCCAAATCCCCTGCCTGAACACCATGGTCTGTCCTGCTTAATAGACTGGTTTCAGTTGGGATAGAGTTACTTATATTCATAGCAACTTGTATGAGTTCGTTTTACATTTGTGATGGAAACAGTGTTGGTCCCACCCCAATGTTTCAGTCATTGCTGAGCAGTGCTTGCACAGTATCAAGGGTTTTTCTGCTTCTCACACCAACCCCACCAGCATGGGGGCTGTGGGTGCACAAGAAATTGGGAGAGGACATGGCTGGGAGAGCTGAACCAAACTGACCAAAGGGATGTTCCACAACATAGGATAGCATGGTCAACAATAAAATCTGGGAGAAGAAGGGAGGGGAGGACATTCGGGGTGATGGCATTTGTCTTCCCAAGTAACGGTTACATGTGATGGAGCCTGGCTTTTCTGAAGATGGCTGAAAACCCTCCTGCCAATTATGAAGTGAATGAATTCCTTAGTTTTCTTTGATTACATGCATAGATTTTGCTTTGCCTGTAAAACCGTCTTTATCTCAACCCACGAGTTTTCTTTTGTGTTTCCGATCCTCCGCCTCATCCTGCTGTGGGGCAGTGAGTGACAGACTATGTGGTGCTGAGCTGCTTGTCAGGGTTAAACTACAAAACTAATTAAACTCTGCTCCTGGCTCTTTGCTGTATGAGTGGGCTCACTATTGTGTGTGCGTTTGGGTGTGATGGCATGTACACACCTTCTTGGTCAATTCTAAGTGAGGCTAGCAAGGAGGAGGAGGACCCCAGGATCTGGAGAACCCCAGGGCTGGAATGTCCAAGTGGGTAATATCTCTGAGTCTGGGCTGACCCAAACCCCAGGTCCACACGGGAAGGACCACAGGGGTGTGTGAAACTGCAGGTAGGTTCTACCCAGGATGTACAGACCACTCGTGCAACCTTCACACCAGATCAGCCTGAGAGGGGCAACAGGACAGGGTCAGTTCTGTTGCTCATGGTTGTGTAAGTGCTGCTGTTGGTGTGGTGGCTGTGAGGGTGCTGTTGCCTGTTGGAGTTGGTCTGTGTCAGATTGTCTGTGCCCATCTTTGCTTCCCTGCAGATACCTGCATTTAGTGCTTTCCCTTTGATGACTCCGCCTTGGGCCATGTCTCACTCTGTGGGGTCCTGTCACTGCCCACCTCAGGCACAGCCGGTCCGTGTGTATCTCACGGGCTCTCGGGCAGCTCCAGATTCCTCTCCGGGAGGATTGTCCTCTGCCCCATCATGCACTGGGACAGCCCAGTCTGACTGTATCTCATGACCACTCCCCATCTCCACTGTCAACAGACAGCAAGGGTTGTGTCTTAAATCACAACTCTGTTGTGAATCAGCTTCCAAGGTGACATCGAGCTTTTTCCTCAGGCCCTTTTGAGGGAAATTCCTGGGCCCATTGTTGAAAACAGCTTTGGAAGAACAACCAAATCTTGAGGAACTGCACTCTGGAGATGTCATTTTGTTACAGAGATGCTATGGGAGACTAAGCTCTGACACAGTGTTAGAAAAACATTTATACAGGTTTGAGGTGTTTTAAAACTATTTATAATGGGTTCATTATTCAGGATAGTGAGCTAAACATGAACAGTTATGTACCAACATAATAACCATAAATACCAATATGGGTAATGCTAACAAAGTAAAACAGATAAAACAGGGTACAGGCCTGCATTGGGATACAATTAGACATCATTTGTGGACAGTGATGGAAAGATGGTCAGTATTGACAAACGCCCATGAAAACACTTTCCTAATGGACTCCTTGAGCTCCTGGTTCCTCATGCTGTAGATGAGGGGGTTCACTGCTGGAGGCACCAATGCGTATAGAACAGACACCACCAGGTCCAGGGATGGGGAGGAGATGGAGGGGGACTTCAGGTAGGCAAACATGGCAGTGCTGAGGAACAGGGAGACCACGGCCAGGTGAGGGAGACACGTGGAAAAGGCTTTGTGCCGTCCCTGCTCAGAGGGGATCCTCAGCACGGCCCTCAAGATCTGCACATAGGACAGCACAATGAACACAAAACACCCAAATGATAAACAGACACTAACCACAAGAAGCCCAGCTTCCCTAAAGTAGGACTGTGAGCAGGAGAGCTTGAGGATGTGGGGGATTTCACAGAAGAACTGGTGCAGGGCATTGCCCTTGCAGAGTGGCAGTGAAAATGTATTGGCCGTGTGCAGCAGAGCATTGAGAAACCCACTGGCCCAGGCGGCTGCTGCCATGTGGACACAAGCTCTGCTGCCCAGGAGGGTCCCGTAGTGCAGGGGTTTGCAGATGGCAACGTAGCGGTCGTAGGACATGACGGTGAGCAGATAGAACTCTGCCAAAATGAGAAAGACAAAGGAAAAGATTTGGGCAGCACATTCCATATAAGAAATGGCCCTTGTGTCCCAGAGGGAATTGGCCATGGACTTGGGGACAATGGTGGAGATGCAGCCCAGGTCAAGGAGGGCGAGGTTGAGCAGGAAGAAGTACATGGGGGTGTGGAGGTGCTGGTCACAGGCTATGGTGGTGATGATGAGGCCGTTGCCCAGGAGGGCAGCCAGGTAGATGCCCAGGAAGAGCCAGAAGTGCAAGAGCTGCAGCTCCCGTGTGTCTGTGAACGCCAGGAGGAGGAACTGGGTGATGGAGCTGCTGTTGGACATTTGCTGATGAGCATGGGGCACTGTCACAGGAGCAAAAGAAAGTGACAATTTAGGAGAATCTTCTCTGAGCAAAATCACATACCCCCTCCCCCCGCTCCACACCCCTTGTCCTTTTCCAGACCTTCCTTCAGCCTGTGCCCACTGGCTGCCCAGGAGTCAGCCCTGCTCTGCAGCAGGGGTCATGGGAACGGGGGGCAGGGGACAGACCTGGGGTTCAGCTGTGTCAGATGGACCCATTCCTGGTGCAGGAGGGACTGTCAGCATCTGCTCTCCTAGTGATAATGAACCAGGATGGAACAAGGCAGTTTGAGAGGCTTGTTTTATTGCAGCTTCCTGCAACTTCCCTGGAGAGTGTTGTTGGGTGTCAGAAACCCTCAGCATTTCTGCTGCACTCAGGGAGAACAGAGCGAGTCCTGCAAGACCAGAGGATGCCTGTGGGTCAGTGCAGAGTGAGGGCAGCTGCTCTGTCCCTCTGTCTTGCTCCAGCTGTCCTGAGCTGGCACTTTTCTGAGATGGAGGCTGATCACACTGCCATGTTACCCTGAAAAGCCACCAGGCACTGCTGAGAGCAGAGGGACCCACCTCGGACCATAACATGTCTCACCCTTTCCTCAGGTCTCAGCACCCCACTTCTATCCTAGGACACACACGGCTCATTTCACAAACCAAACAGCATTTCTTCCATCATAGCATCTCTGCACTTCTGCATGAGTAATTCAGATAATGCTAACGTGCTATAGGACAGGTTTGCATCCTGGAGGGAAGCTCGCAGCTTGGAAGAAAAACTCAAGGAGACAGCCAAGGGTCCTAATGATGGCATTTGATTCAGGGAGACTCAGCTCATTCCCCAGCCCCACAGACTGCATTGCCCACAGCCCCACAGGTCAGAGCAAAGCTGGGACACGTGTTCCCATGGACACACCTGCAGGAAAGGACCCACAAGATCAGGCTGTGACTCTGCAGCTGAAACTCCCATCCCCAGAGAGCCTGACAGCAAGAACCAGATCACACCAACAGTGACCCAGAGCAGTGGAGCAAGAAGGAAACTGCGGTGAGGGTGGGTGTGAGAGAGGCCAGGGCAGAGGCAGCCGGGCACTCAGACAGCGTCACCCTTCCCCAGCTGTGCAGCCACCTCCCACACACCAGCATTGCCGGGCAGCTGCTCTCAGCCCCTGTGCTCTGCAGAGGGAACTGGAGCTCTGGCTGCACAGGAGCTGCTTCATGCCTTGGAGCCCCCGGCCCTGAGGGCAGAGGCTTTGCTGGGTGGGAGAGGAGGCGAGGGGGCTGCTCACAGGAGGGATCTGCACTGCAGGGGATCAAAGGGAGTTTTCTCTGTTCTCCCTCCATAACAATTCTGAGTTTAGTTTCCTGTCATTTCTGATCATTTCCCTGCTGCCTGGAGATTCTCCGCCTGGGAGGTGTTTCCCTGCCCATGTCTCTTCCCTGTCAGCACTCACAGACCCCATCCCACCCTCTGTGCCCTCACCCTGGCCCTACAGATCCTGCCTGTTCACAGGGCACTGCCTGGGGGCATCTTCCTGTTTGCAGACTGGGGAAAAGGACAGGTCAGAGTAAGACTGACGGGTATAGCCAATGTGATGCTGGTGCTGTGCACAGGCAGAGCAGCGGCTGAAGGGATGTTCTGAGGCTTCTGGCAGACATACTGATCACTTAAATTTGCAGTTCAGGAGTCTCAGTGACTTTTTTAAGCAGGAGGGCTCATTTTCCTTTTCTCTTTTCCTGTACCCCTCACCGCTTCGGATAGGAAACTGAAAAGAAAGGCTCAGAAAAGCTCCCTATCTGTATGGTAATCCTTGCATTGATCTTCTCTTTGAGGCATCACCTCGGAAAAATCGTGGGGGTGATCTGGAGCTGTGAGCAGCCCTGACCCACGCAGCTTCCTCTCCACAGCAGAAGCACCTTTCCTGCCCTGATACGGGTCCCTCCTTCCCCCCACAGCTTCTCCCCACAGCACTGTGAGGATCTCCCCGGGCAGGCTGAGCACTGACCCTGGCAGGCAGCAGAGTCCCTGCCCCGGCACAGCCCTGGGGTGCAGGGACCCTGCTCTGCAGGACAGCCCTGGGCACCCCTGGGTGCTCACCCAGCTTCACAGCTGTTCAAAATTGCCTGACAAGAGCCCCCTCCTTACAGATCCCACAAGCTGTGCCTGTGCTAACTTGAGGAGATGCCTCCAGGAGCTACAGCTGCAATGCCCTGCACCCAGAGACTTACCATGGCAAGGGCTGCTGAGATTTCTCCTCCAGTGAGCTCTCAGTCATCCTCCCCATCCTGACCACCTTTCATCTCTCTCTGCCTTGCTCGTCTCCCTGAGATCCCCAGGCAGAGCCCTCAGCCCTGCTGCGCTTTGCAGAGGAGCTGCTCCTGGGCAGAGCTGTCTCTCTGCAGCGCTGCCGCTTGCCATGAGCTCCCTGTGTCCCAGGAGCCCAGGCCAGCTCAGCAGCACAGGAGCAGCCCCAGGCGCTTTAATGACCCCTCTGGTGGGTTTGGTGCTGAGGCCATGAACCTCAGTCTCTGAGACGCAGTTGAACAAACCTCTCAAGAAGTCCAAGTCAGATTCAAACTCCAAAGTTTCTTGTAATGTTACTGGGTTCCCCTGAGGAACACTACTGAGAAAATGACCCCAGGGTCTGGTTAGAGAAGAAAACTGGAGGCAGAGATGACAGGTCAGGACAAGCAAGGTGAAGGTCTCTCTGATGATCAGTACACCTGGATGTGTTTCATTAACCAAAGGGCCAAGCCCTGACCCCCAACCCTGGGAAGGCAGATCCTGTCCATCCCACATTGCCCAGGGCCCTTCCTGGGACAGTGTGATGTGGGGCTGTGCAAGGCCAAGGGCAGGACTATGGTCCCACACCTCCCAGGTTCCTGGCTGGGGACAAGGAGGCCATGAGGCCCCTGCGCTGTAAGGACAAGGTGTCTCCTCACAGGCATCAGAGCTGGAGACAACAGCCATGGCCAGAGGGAGAAGAAGCTCCAGCTGTTAGTGTTTACATGCAGACGGTTTATCCTGATGAGAGCGTCTATCCCAAGATAACATCATGAGGAGTTACAGGACACTACGAATATCACCTGCAGGAGAAACTTTGTGGTCTTGGGGGGCTAGTGCTCGTAATGCCAGAGGTCTGGACTTAGAGGGGAAGTTTCCCTTCATGTGGGAGAACATCAGGAATGTGTGGAGCTCTGCCTGGGGACAGAGAATATCAGCTGAAAGTTGAGGAGTCAGCATGAGAGGGCAGAACAACATGGGCAATGTTGTGGTGACTGGACATCAGCTACTGACTCACTGATGAGGAAGAGGAATTAGATGAGGCCTCCTTCAGACAAATGAAAGAAGCCTCATGTTTTCAGGGCTGTGTCCTCATGGCAGACCTAAGATATCCCAATATCTGCAAGGTACCAGCCATGCAGGAGGGTTTTGGAGCTCATTGACAACATCTTCCTGACACGGGTGACTGAGGAGTCAGTGAGGTGAGGTGCCCTGTGGGACTTGACACTTACAAACCAGAAAGGATTGGTCAGGGATGTAACAGTCAGGGCTGGGAAAGTAGAGTTGAGGCTCCTGGAAGATGATAACAAGGCAAAGAGCAGGATTTCAGGAGGGCAGGCTTTGGCCTGCTGAGGGACCTTTGGGTCCCATGGGATATGACCTTGGTGTCTGCAGTGTTTTTTCTCTCACATTTCCTCCCTGCTCTCTCCCACCTGCTGTTGTGCAGCGGTTTTTACCCTTTCTCAAATACAATATCACAGAGGTGCTGCCAGCATCCCTGAGTGGCTCAGATTTGGCAAGGAGTGGGTCCATCCTGGAGCCAGCTCATATCGGCTCTGTCTGACATCAAACTCCTGTTGTCTTCTCAGAGAGGTGACAACTGTAGCACACCCACACTCACCCCCAGTTCCAAGACTTTGCCATGTAAACCCAATACAGAGTGATAACGTGTTGGGTGTTACAAACTTCTTGATCATGGGGAAGAAATGGAAAAGATCTTCTGTTAGTAACCTGAGGAAGTCTCCAGTCAATGAGCAGGTTCCTATGGGGAACTGTCATTGCCCTGACATTCACTGGCCAGGCAAAGCGGCAGGTGCCAACAGTCCAGAGGATCTTGGGACAACTTCTTAACGTGGCTGCCTGCTGGGCCAACAAGGGTGATGCTCACCTGGATCTGAAACTGGGAGACAAAGAAGAGCTGGTGAGGGATGTGAACATCAGTGTCCACCTTGGCTGTCATGACCAGGTAAGAGTGGGATTCCAGGCACCAGAGGGGAGGGAGGAAGGCCAGCAGCAGAGCACAGGCTGGTGGGCTCCAGAGGAGAAGACACGGACATACTGGGGGATGGCAGCCAATAAACGTGGTGACATGGAAGTAGGTCTGAAGGCTGAAGGAGCTCAGGAAATCTGACAAGCCTTACAGGACAGCCTGCTCCAGGCATAAGAATGATCTCTCCAAGTACCTATGAAAAGAAGACTTTACATCATGAGGCTGCTTGTCTGAACTGACAGAGCTCCAGGGCAAAAAGGCAGCACATGGGAGGTGGAAGCAGGTCAAGCTGTAAAGGAGGAATTTAGAATCCTTGTCCATGGATGTGGGGATGATGCCAAAGCTGCCCTGGACTTGATACCTGCAGGGGAGGCTGAGGGCAGCAAGATGAGCTGACATTGCTTCCTTACAGTAAAAGAATAGACAGGGTGAACGTGGGCCTGCTGCTGAACTTCGTAAGAGTAGAATCAGACAGGACCGATGTACTTCATGGCTCCTTTGCCTCCATCTTCACCAGCAAGGTCTCCTGGGACTTTGTTCCTGAAGGCAGGAGTCTGGAGAACAGCCAGGAGTGGATGGGGCTCAAGTCAGGGGTTACCTGAGCAAACTCAGACATCATTAGAGAAAAGGAGATGGGTCACTTGACCGGCTCCCTGAACACAAGTATGGCTGTGCTGTGGCACCTGAGATTCCCAGGAGCTCCCACCTCTTGGTCCAGAGTTGTGTGATTCCTCTTGAGGTGTCCTGGCCTGTCTCCTCGCTCAAGTGGTGCATCAGGCACCCACTTCTCTGAAACATTCAGTCTTCATCAGGAGATTCTCTAGATCAATATTTACTGGAGATGGTTGATACCAACTGTTCTGGAAATGAGGGCATTGGGAGCGGGACAGAAATATAAGAAATTTGGCTTTATGACTACTTATTAAGGAAATGCTCACTGTTTGGCTACAGTTCTGAAATCTCTCTAATCATCCACACCAAACCTGAAGCCTTTAGTGAAGTGCTGCAGAGAGCCTTGGCTTGTAAGAGCATTTTGGCTGTTAATGAGCCCTCTGCTGCCATGGTCCTGAACTGCAGCTACTGAAAGAATTAACAAACTCCTAATGAAGTGAAAGGCAGAAGCAAACCCCAAGTTTCTGAGGCTGTTTGGGACCCCATGAGGGGCCATCGCTGACACAAGCAGTCCCTGTCCCTGGAGGCTGCTGAAGGAAAAGCCTGGAGACGATGGTCAGAGGTGGTAAAGGCGATGTGGAGGTGGCTCTGGTGCCCTGTCAGCCCTTCATGGTTGTTTAGCATCAGAATGGCCAAGCCCTGACCCCCAGGGCCTGGCAAAGGAGACCCTTTCAGTCAAATGTTTCTCAAGGCTCTGCCTGTGGTCACTGGGAGGGTATTTGTGTTTTGGGTGTGGGTTTGGTGCCAGGTGCTGTTCCTTTTACCACAAGGCTCTAGTTTTCTGAGGATTTGGCAATGCCTATGAGGTCCCCCAAGCCCATGCAGCTTCTTTCATAGACCTGCAATGGTCACCAATCACCTGAGCTGTCCCGGTCCCAAACTTGCTTGAATCCGCTCTTTGGATCCATGCCCCAGCACTGAAAGCACATGTTCCTTCTTCTGATGCCCTAAAATAAAAAAGAAAAATCAATCTATTCCACGTTAGCATGACCAGACCATGCTCTTCAGGTCTTCTTCTTTAACACAATTACTGCTACGCATAGACCCCTCTCTTCCTGCACTCCCATGTGTCTCTCAGACCTTTCACTCTTGTCCTCCAGTAATGGGCCAACACTCCAGGAGGTTGGTGCTTCCTCCGGGCTCATGGATGATTCCTGAGGACCATCCAAGCATGCGCAGTGCAAGAGAGGAGCAGAGCAAGGTCAGCTCATGGGCCATGCCTGAGCACAGCCACCCCCAGCAGCAGCCATTCCCATCTCCCAGGCACAGCCATGCCCAGAGCAGGCAAATGTCACTGCCATATATGACTAGTCCAAGAGAAGCCTGCCTTCTTTCCATAAAAACCTGAAAATCTTCCTCCTGTTCCCCCTCCACCCACAAACATCAACCACATTCCACTTGCGGGGTTAAACATGGTTGTAAGGATTTGCTGAAGTCATCAGCCATCACCCTTTTCTACCTCACATCCCCTGACCCTCCCACACCACACATGGCCGCTCACTGCTGCTCAGGGCCTCTCACTCTTCAGAAGAGGCCTTGAGCTTCTTGGTTTTTCCTGGCGCTTGTTATAAACTTCCTAACTCCCTCCAGAGCTCATGGTGAGATTTCTTGTCCATCACAGCACCTTTATGACCATGTTTTACTAAATGGGTGTGAGCATTTGAGCTCTCTGCAGCACTTCGCTAAAGGCTTCAGGTTTGGTGTGGATGATTAGAGAGATTTCAGAACTGTAGCCAAACAGTGAGCATTTCCTTAATAAGTAGTCATAAAGCCAAATTTCTTTTTGTGAGCATTTGTGCAGAAAGAGTAGTCTCAGGAAAAAAACAAATATATAAAAACTGATGCCAAGTTAAATGCCATGTAGACCTGAGGAGTTACTCCCATTGCTGTGTCTCTCCTGGAAGGAGTCTGTCCCAAGAAGGGGATCCAGCTTCTGCCACTCTCTGGAGAGGCACATGAGCAGTGTCCGTGCACCTGGGGAGGAACAGGGTGATTTTTGCCAGACCACCCTTCATCTGAACCACTTAGATATGTACTTATGGATGGGGTGTCATGCCTTATACTGAAAATACCTATTGGATTGGCACTGGCTGTGGGGCTGCCACAGATGCAGACTGCTGTGTTACAGATATTTATATGTAGGCAGATGAACCCTTTTCTATTTTTTTAATTATTATTATTTTTAATACTGACACTCTTAGAGAAATTACACAAAGACTTGAATGATTATTGATGCATTTTAACATGATTATCCACAGAAGGCCCAGCAGCTTTGCATCTCAAGAAAAGGGATGCCAGAGGCCAAGGGCAGGATGGCTTGGGCTCTGTCCTGGGATCTGGAAACTGAAGTGTGCGCCCATCTCCCAACACCTGCCCTGCTCAGTGAAGGGTGTGAGAAACTCTGAAGTCACAGCCATGACAGGTATCTTATGTCGAACTGCAGACAGTGTTGTCCTGCCAGCTCAGGATTGGAGCTTCCATCCCTGAAGGTATTGAAAATATGTGTAAACATGGTGCTTAGGGATATGGTGTAATGGGTGGACTTGGCAGTGTCGTATTTACGATTGGACTTCAGGACCTTAAGGGTCTTTTCCAACCTAATTTATTATTTGAGATAAAACCATTTCAATTCCCATCACCTCCAGCTTCCCCCGAGGTCGGCTGTTGTGTGGCACAACTGGCCTGGCTCTCCAGGCAGGTTGGACACTGTTTTGGTGCCCGCATTGGGAGTTTTCCCCTTTCTGGGGTAAAAGATCTTCAATGAGAGACAGTTGTAGAGATTTGGGTTGCAGAGATTTGAAGCAGTCCTTTCAAAATCTGAGCAGGCTCAGTTTTGGAGCCAGCGAAAAATAGAGACAATCTCAAGGATGTTTTTGAAAAGTGGTACAATCACTAATAAGAATAACAGGGAGTTCCTTATTCCTGATGATGATGATGATGAACTAAAGTTTTTTAATTTCATTCCTATCAGTCGTTCTTGCTTCTCAAAACAGCTGCTACATCTCAGTAGCTAACCTCTTGCATGGAGTTCTTTTTAAGAGCTTTTTCTCTCACTTCTACCAGATTTATAATTTAAAAAGTACTTCCTAGGACAGAATTGCTCTTAAATCACCCTTCTTCCATAATTTTCCCCCCTTTTTTCTGGTGTGAGGGGAGGTGACATAGGGCAGTTTTATTTATTTTTTAGCCAAAGAAGGCCAAGGAACAGATCTCAGGTCAGTGCAAAGGCAGAAACGAAGCCAGAATGTTTATGTGGTGTGCACTGACACACACCGTCACCTGCATTTCCAGTCTCTGAAGTTCCAATGGTGCAGCAGAGACTGGAGTTCTGAGCTCCCTTCATCTGCCCTTGCTGACACCTGTTGAGCAACCTGCTCTGAAAGGATCAACAAGGTGGGCATGAGGACAGCAAAAAAGAAGAACTTGGATGGGGGCAAATGAAAAAGGATGCACAAGATGTGGTCAGGGCTGTTTGGGGGCACTTGTAAAGCAGCCCTGCACCTCATGTGAATTATTCCTGTGGTCAGAGAGAACCTGAGAGCTGTCCCTAAATTGAAAACATGAAGGGGATGAAAGGACAGCATCATTCAGGCTGGATGGGACCTCGGGAGGTGTCTTGACCAACCTCCTGCTCAAAGCAGGGTCGGACCAGATTACTCAGGGCTCTATCCAAACACATCTTGGTGACTTTCTGGGGTAAAGTGGATGCGCACCCCTGGGAAACAGCTTCCAGTGCTTGACTGTCCTCAGGATTGGAAAGTGTCTCCCTTTCTATAGCAGCTTTCCAAGCCTGACCATCCAGATTGTTTTTTACCCGTCTACTTACACACTGACACAGATCATAATAGCCTACCTTGGACACAAGAATATTGTGGGGGATGATGCTGAATGCCTTGCTGACTTCCAGGTAACAGTCCACCACCGCTCTCTCCGCATCCAGCAACCCTGTCCTTTCCTCACAGAAAGCAAAGAGGATGGACAGGCACAACCTGCCCTGGGTAAACCCTGTCACCTTCAGACACCCAGAATTGGGGTCCCGGTGGCCATGCTCTGGGGCACAGCCCTTAGTTCCTCTGCTCACCCATTGGCCATTTTTGAAAAGTGCACACACTGTGTGAGAGCTGCCAGTGGTCAGGGAGTCCCCCCAGTCTCCATGAGCTTTCCAAGAAGGTGGAGAGTGGCCTCACTGTGACATGGTCCTGCTGTCTCAGCTCCTGGGATGCTGCCCCTCCTGTCCCATAGACTGGAAAGGATTGTGTTAGTTCCAGGGACCCCTGACTTGATCCCCATCCACTGCTGGTTGTTCTGCCTCCAGTGACAGAGGCCTGGGAGAGCTTGCTGGTGAAGATGGAGGACCAGAGACACAGAGAATATCACTTCTCTCCCTTACTAAATTAATCAGTACCCACACGGTGTCTTTGTTTCTCCTTTAACTCTTCCTGCAGTAGTAACAGCTCATTATAGGGCTTTAGAATTGACTTACAGATCTAGACTGAGTTTTGATCTGGACCATTGCTGTGCTTGGAGGCTGCTGTCCTTGCAGACCAGATGAACTAACTTCTGCCACCCTGCCTTGGCAGTTTATTCCGTCCATGTCACAGCTCTGTCTGCAACACTGACAGCTTCAGCTCAGCCAGTCAGGTCCCTGGCTGAGGACATTGCCTCACATCTGGGCTGAACCACCCCAGCTGTGGCACCAGGAAACCTCTGAGTTGCCCCGTGGAAACCTGGTACCAAGTGTCCAAGATCCCATGTGTGCAAAGGCTTTGCTTCAGAGCACAGATGTGATGTGGCCAAAAGATTGCTGGATATCTCTCTAGACCTATGAGTATAAAACCAAAATATAATGCCTAAATTCATTCAGGTGAACATATTCCTCCCCCAGTTTTTAGAAATTAGATCCTTTCCTGTAACGTTCTTTTTGTCCTGCCTAAAGATAAGAGAAGAAAAGATGATCCTCATACCAATTTACTTTTTAATACAAAGAACACAATGCTGGCAAGAAGCGTCACTGCTGAAGAGAGAGAATCAACATCACTGATTACTTGAGGTTGTTTCAAAGGATGTGCCCCTGGAGCCCCAGGGACAGCTGGAGGGAGCCCAGAGGGGACAGAGGAAGGGACATCATGGGCTGCTCCTGTGCTGCTGAGCTGGGCTGGGCTCCTGGGACACAGGGAGCTCATGGCAAGCGTCAGCGCTGCAGAGAGACAGCTCTGCCCAGGAGCAGCTCCTCTGCAAAGCGCAACAGGGCTGAGGGCTCTGCCTGGGGTTCTCTGGGAGACGAGCAAAGCAGAGAGAAATGAAAGGTGGTCAGGATGGGGAGGATGACTGAGAGCTCACTGGAGGAGAAATCTTTGCAGCCCTTGACCCGGTAAGTCTCTGGGTGCAGGGCAATGCAGCTGTAGCTCCTGGAGGCATCTCCTCAAGTTAGCACAGGCACAGCTTGAGGGATCTGTGAGGAGGAGGCTCTTGGCAGGCAATGTTGAACAGCTGTGAAGCTGGGTGAGCACCCAGGGGTGCCCAGGGCTGTCCTGCAGAGCAGGGTCCCTGCACCCCAGGGCTGTGCCGGGGCAGGGACTCTGCCGCCTGCCAGGGTCAGCGCTCAGCCTGCCCGGGGAGATCCCCACGGTGCTGTGAGGAGAAGCTGTGGGGGGAAGGAGGGACCCCTATCAGGGCAGGAAAGGTGCTTCTGCTGTGGAGAGGAAGCTGCGTGGGTCAGGTCTGCTCACAGCTCCAGATCACCCCCAGGATTTTTCCAAGGGGATGCCTCAACCAGAAGATTAATGCAAGGATTGTCTAGACAGATAAGGAGCTTTCCTGAGCCTGCCTTTTCAGTTTCCTATCCCAAGGGTTGGGGGGTGCAGGAAAGGAAAAAATGAAAATGAGCTCTCATGCTTAAACTAGTCACTGTGACTCCTGAACTGCAACTCAGAGTCATCAGTACATCTGCCAGAAGCCTCATAACATCCCTTCAGCTGCTGCTCTGCCTGTGCACAGCACCAGCATCACATTGGCTATACCCGTCAGGCTTAATCTGACCTGTCCTTTTCCCCAGTCTGCAAACAGGAAGATGCCCCCAGGCAGTGCCCTGTGAACAGGCAGGATCTGTAGGGCCAGGGTGAGGGCATAGAGGGTGGGATGGTCTGTGCGCGCTGACAGGGAAGAGACATGGACAGGGAAACAGTTCCCAGGGGCAGAATTTCCAGGGAATAGGGAAATGATCAGAAATGAGAGGTAACTAAACTCAGAATTGTTATGGGAGGGAGAACACAGAAAACTCCGTATGATCCCCGCAGTGCAGATCCCTCCTGTGAGCAGCCCCCTCGCCTTCTCTCCCACCCAGCAAAGCCTCTGCCCTCAGGGCCGGGGGCTCCAAGGCATGAAGCAGCTCCTGTGCAGCCAGAGCTCCAGTTTCCTCTGCAGAGCACAGGGGCTGAGAGCAGCTGCCCGGCAATGCTGGTGTGTGGGAGGTGGCTGCACAGCTGGGGAAGGGTGACGCTGTCTGAGTGCCCGGCTGCCTCTGCCCTGGCCTCTCTCACACCCACCCTCACCGCAGTTTCCTTCTTGCTCCACTGCTCTGGGTCACTGCTGGTGTGATCTGGTTCTTGCTGTCAGGCTCTCTGGGGATGGGAGTTTCAGCTGCAGAGTCACAGCCTGATCTTGTGGGTCCTTTCCTGCAGGTGTGTCCATGGGAACACGTGTCCCAGCTTTGCTCTGACCTGTGGGGCTGTGGGCAATGCAGTGTGTGGGGCTGGGGAATGAGCTGAGTCTCCCTGAATCAAATGCCATCATTAGGACACTTGGCTGTCTCCTTGAGTTTTTCTCCCAAGCTGCGAGCTTCCCTCCAGGATGCAAACCTGTCCTATAGCACGTTAGCATTATCTGGATTACTCATGCAGAAGTGCAGAGATGCTATGATGGAGGAAATGCTGTTTGGTTTATGAAATGAGCCGTGTGTGTCCTGGGATAGAAGTGGGGTGCTGAGACCTGAGGAAAGGGTGAGACATGTTATGGTCTGAGGTGGATCCCTCTGCTCTCAGCAGTGCCTGGTGGCTTTTCAGGGTAACATGGCAGTGTGATCAGCCTCCATCTCAGCAAGGTGCCAGCCCAGGGCAGCTGGAGCAAGACAGAGGGACAGAGCAGCTGCCCTCACTCTGCACTGACCCACAGGCATCCTCTGGTCTCGCAGGACTCGCTCTGTTCTCCCTGAGTGCAGCAGAAATGCTGAGGGTTTCTGACACCCAAGAACACTTCCCAGGGTGGGAGGGGAGAAGGAGCTGTAGAAACTCCAAACCTCTCAAATTCAGTTTCTCAGTCCTGTGGGTACAGATGCTGACAGTCCCTTCTGCAGCAGGAGCGGTTCCATCTGACAAAGCTGAACCCCAGGACTGGCCCCTGCCCCACCCATCACACAGGGTCAGGCTGACTCCTCAAGAGCCCCTGGGCAGAGACCCTGCTCTTCATTGCACACTCATCAAGCACCAACCAGGGCTCCAGCCAGGATGTTCTCATGGAAAAAAGGGTCTCTTTGTGGGAGGGTCTGTGGGAAATGGCTTTGTTTATTCCCGGAGAAGTCTCATCTAAACCGTCACTGTCTTTTCCTCCTTGCACAGGTCCTCATGCCCACAGGCAGCAAATGTCCAACAGCAGCTCCATCACCCAGTTCCTCCTCCTGGCATTCACAGACACACGGGAGCTGCAGCTCTTGCACTTCTGGCTCTTCCTGGGCATCTACCTGGCTGCCCTCCTGGGCAACGGCCTCATCATCACCACCATAGCCTGTGACCAGCACCTCCACACCCCCATGTACTTCTTCCTGCTCAACCTCGCTCTCCTTGACCTGGGCTGTATCTCCATCACTGTGCCCAAATCCATGGCCAACTCTCTGTGGGATACCAGGGTCATTTCCTTTGCTGGATGTGCTGCCCAGGTCTTCTTTGTATGTTTCTTAATTGTTGCAGAGTTTTCTCTCCTCACTGTCATGTCCTACGACCGCTACGTTGCCATCTGCAAACCCCTGCACTACGGGACCCTCCTGGGCAGCAGAGCTTGTGTCCAGACGGCAGCAGCTGCCTGGGCCACTGGGTTTCTCAATGCTCTGCTGCACACGGCCAATACATTTTCACTGCCACTGTGCAAGGGCAATGCCCTGGAGCAGTTCTTCTGCGAAATCCCCCAGATCCTCAAGATCTCCTGCTCAAACTCGTACCTCAGGGAACTTGGGCTTCTTGTGGTTAGTCTCTTAGTAGTATTTGGGTGTTTTATTTTCATTCTTTTCTCCTATGTGCAGATCTTGAGGGCCGTGCTGAGGATCCCCTCTGAGCAGGGACGGCACAAAGCCTTTTCCACGTGCCTCCCTCACCTGGCCGTGGTCTCCCTGTTTGTCAGCACTGGCATGTTTGCCTACCTTAAGCTCCGCTCCTTCTCCTCCCCATTGCTCAATCTCGTGGTGTCTGTTCTGTACTCGGTGGTGCCTCCAGCAGTGAACCCCCTCATCTACAGCATGAGGAACCAGGAGCTCAAGGATGCCCTGTGGAAACTCCTATCTTAGTGTTTTCTGAAGCAATAAACTGCCCATCTGCTTCCACATAGCAGTTTTAATGTAACTAGTTACAGGTCCAGCCTCTCATTTGTATTTTCTGTTTTTATTGAAGTTGTTTTTTATTGTGATAACATTGTCATTCCCTTTCTAATTCACTGTCTGCTTTTCTTTTATAACCACTGGCTGTGTAAATGAGGAGCCGTGATCTGTGCGTATTTAAACAAAATAAAGGGTCCCGTAGTGATGTGTTTTTCACTATATCCTCCCTGCAAGGCCTGTTTGGAGCTGCAGGGACAGTTCCTGTGTCCATGGGAGGAGGGGAAAAGAGTCCAGCCTGGCAGCACTGCCAGGGAGCACCAGCGCTTGGCCTTCCAGAGCTGTTCTCGTTCCACTCCCACACTCTCCTTCTCATCCCTTGTGTTGGTGCAAGGCCTGAGTGCTCTGGCAGCCTGGTCACCGTCCTGCTGTGTGTGAGTCCTGTGAGCGCAGGCAGGGACAGGCAATGGGCACTGCTGTGACAGAGCTGGCCTCCGTAACACTACTTCTATAAAGGAAAGTGATGTTCATAGGGCAGTGTCTGAGGGCTTAGGTCTTCTTCAAGTTCGTCTTCAGGACATGCACAAGAAAGCAGCCTGCAGGTTGAAACAGCAGTGTAGAGATAAACAGTGTGTGTGTGCAGGGCTGGGCACACAGCAGTGTCCTCTCACAGCCAGGCCTCCTGCCAGAGACCTGCAGGACCAGCAGAGCAGGGGCTGGGCTGTGCCCCTGTGCACTGGACACCCCGCGGAAGCTGCCCCAGGGCATCGTCATGGACTGGCCCCTCACAACCTCCATTTCCAGCCCTGTCCTCTCACCCCAGCTCACAGAGGTTGTCTTCCCTCCATGGAGGGACACTGAATGAGTAGCTCAGCAGTCCAAGTTTGCATTGTACAGATGAGATGTGAGCATGCACATAATGTACACGAGTTGACATGAACCCAAGTGAGCACAAACGCCATCAGTTATTCCAGGGGGTTCCATGAAGGCCCATGGGACAGACAGTGTCTCGAGGTCACTTTATGTTGAGAGTAACATCCCATGGGAAACCACCAGAATGCAGCACTGGGATGTGCTTCCTTGAACTGAGATCCCTCCCTGTGTCCATTCCACGTGACATGGGACGTCTCAGATGAATACAGAGCAGGGGGACACACCTTAGGGCTGAATTACCTCCCATCCCTTCGGAGTGGCAACAGGAGGTTTTCATCGAACAGATGAGCTGTGAGCATGCACGTCATGTATGTGAGGTGAGAGGAACCTCAGGTGAGATGAGCCCAGGTGAAAACAAACAGCCATTCCTTGAGGTTCCATGAAGGCCTGTGGGGCAGACAGTGTCTAGAGCTCACCTCATGTTGGATGTTACATACCAGAGAAATCAGCCTAGATGCAGCACTGGGATATTTCCCCACTTAAATCGTTAGTAGGAAATATATTTGATAAGTTTAATAGAAGAGACATACATTCATCTGGTCAGGTCCTGGGCCATAGGCGTTTTATGGATGGGTATGGTGTGTTATGACATCAGCTGTGCCTCAGACACTCATAATCCAGTAAGCAGTATGTGACTGTGAAGGGGACAGTGAGGTCAGTTCTGTCCCTGGAGGTGACAGCCCAGCAGCAGGAACGTGGCTGGGAAAGAACCTCTGCATAAGTACCCACAGGCCCTACCCAGGAAGAGGCCTTGGAGACAGGTTGTCATGTCCATCCCACCTGAGAACATGATGGGACAGAAACAGGGACATGCTCATGTCTATCAGAGAAGCTGAAGGTCCAGCAGCAGTCATGGTGAGGTTACTTCTCTCTGGTCTAGTGGAAGACCACAAGAAGACTAACAGGTAGGGTTCCCTGCTTGATGGGCAGTTTCTGAGGTGGTATAGCTTTCCCAAGTAGTAGGAACAACCAGGAGAGGAAAAAAAAGCTACCAAGTGCAGATTGGGAAGTGGAGACTGGATATCAGGAGGAAGAAATGTCACTGGAAGGGCAGTGCTGTGGTGCAAGAGGTCACCCAGAGGGAGCTGGATCAGCCCATGGTTTGTGTTCCAAAGAACAGCCAGTGAGGGTGCAGACACATTAGTGAAGGGACAGAAATGCTGGGGTGAGAGCAGGTGGGGAAGCAGATGGGTGTCTGCAGCCTGCAGGGAAAGAGGGGCAGGGATAGGACGGTGTAGAACAGCCTGTGATGGAGATGGCAAAGGGCGCTGGTGAGGCTGGAAGGCACCAAGAGAACCCAGGTCTCTGTCCTCTTGGCCATGGCAGTTGTCTCTGCCACTGAGGCCTGGGAGAAGACATGTTGTCCTCACGGCACTGGGGCCTCGTTGCCTCCTTGCAGCCCCATGGGGAAGCTGGAAGTTGCTGTACCAGTGTTGTCCTTCCCTCGGCCTTGCACACCCACATCCCACGGTCCCAGGCAGAGCCCTGAGCCGTGTGTGAGGGACAGGATCCCCCTTCCCATTGCCTGGAGGTCATGGCTTCTCCTTTCTGCTTCAGAAAGCAAACCAAGGGATTTCTCAGCATCAGAGCTGAGGAAAACACTAAAAGGAGACCTCATGGTGGCTACAGCTTCCTCATAAGGCGAGAAGGAAGGGTAGGTACTGATCTCTTCTCTCTGGTGACCAGTGACAGAACCCGAGGGAACAGCAGGACGATGTGCCAGGGGAGGGTCAGTTGGACATGAGGAAAAGGTTCTTCACCCAGAGGGTGCTGGGCACTGGAACAGGCTGCCCAGGGGGGTGTCACGGCCCCAACCTGACAGTGATCAAGAAGAGACTGGACAAGGCCCTCAGACACACGGTGTGGACTGTGGGGTGTCCTGTGCAGGGACAGCAGTTGGACTCAATGATCCTTGTGGGTCCTTCCAACTCAGGACATTCTATGATTCTATGGAATACTAGGTCAAAAGCCCATGTTTTCATTGTACAGATGAGTTGCAAACATACACATCATGTGCATGTCCACTGTGTGCATGTGGTGAGATGAACCCAAGGGAGCGCAAATGCTTTCAGATATTCATTAGGGATCCATAAAGTTCAGTGGGAGAGAGATGGTGTTGAGGGATCTCTTCCAACCTGTATTATTCTAGGATTCCATGAATCTTTTCTTGGAGAGCTCTTTCACATCAGAATAGACACAGGAAGAGGAAGAAGAAGAAAAAAAAAGAGGCGGAAGCAGAAATATAAAATGCCCCAGTGTAAATACAGCAGCTCCTCTGAGGAACGTTTCTCCACTCAAACCCTTGATAGGAAATCTATTAGATATATTTGATGAAACCAGCTTAGTTTTACCTGCTCACACACTGGAGCACAAGGAGGGTGATGGCTGGGTACGATGCCATGTGCTCAGCTGTGTCTCAGGAACTCACAGTCCAGTAGGAAGCCAATGGCTGTGGAGGGGACTGTGAGTCACTTGTGCCCCTGCAGGGGACAGGCCAACAGCAGGAACAGGGCTGGGAAAGGACTGGGAGGTCACACATACTAGACGAGCAATCGGGCCCAATCAGCATGGCTTTATGAAAGGCAGGTCCTGCCTGACCAACCTGATCTCCTTCTGTGACAAGGTGACCGGTGACAAGGTGACTTAGCAGATGAGGGAAAGTCTGTTGTGGGGGAGTGAATCCGCCACACAGCCTGTGGATGTTGTGCACTTAGACTTCAGTAAAGCCTTTGACACCGTATCCCACAGCATCTCCTGGAGAAGCTGCAGCTCATGGCCTGGATGGTGTATCTGTGATGGATAAAGAACTGGCTGGAGGGCCGGGCCCAAAGAGTTGTGGTGAACGGAGCCAAATCCAGTTGTTGTCCGGTCACGAGTGGTGTCCCCAGGGCTCAGTATTGGGGCCAGTTCTGTTTAATCTCTTTACCAATGATCGGTATGAAGGGATCAAGTGCACCCTCAGTAAGTTTGCAGATGACACCAAACTGGGTGGGAGTGTTGATCTGCTGGAGGGTGGGAAGGCCACACAGAGGGACGTTGGCTGACTGAGGCCAATTATCTGAGATTCAACAAGGCCAAGTGCCGGGTCCTGCACTTGGTTTATAACAATCCCCTGCAACAATACAGGCTTGGGGAAGAGTGGCTGGAAAGCTGCCTGGTGGAAAAAGACTTGGGGGTGTTGATTGACAGCAGTTGAACACGAGCCAGCGTGTGCCCAGGTGGCCAAAAAGGCCAATGGCCTCCTGGCGTGCATCAAGAATAGTGTAGTGGGCAGAACTGGGGCAGTGATCATCCCCTTTACTCGGCGCTGGTGAGGCCACAACTCGAATCCTCAGTTCAGTTTTGGGCTCCTCACTATAAGAAAGACCTTGAGGTGCTGGAGTGAGTGCAGAGGACGGGACAAGGCTGTTGAGGGTCTGGAGCACAAGTCTTCTGAGCAGCAGCTGAGGGACCCTGGGGTGTTTAGCCTGGAGAAAAGGAGACTGAGGGGAGACCTTTTCACTCTCTACAACTACCTGAAAAGAGGTTGTAGCATGGAGGGTGGTGTTGTTCTCCTTAGTAGCAAGTGATAGGATGAGAGGAAATGGCCTCAGCTTGTGCCAGGGAAGGTTCAGAATTGATATTAGGAGACATTTCTTCATGGGAAAGGTTGTGAAGCAGTGGAACAGGCTGCCCAGGGAACTGGTTGAGTCACCATTCCTTGTGCCTTAGCCCAGCTTCTAGGAGGATCTGTTCCATGGTCTTCCCAGGCACAGGTCAGAGGCTGACAGGTCAGTAGTTTTCAGGGTCCTCCTTTCTACAGCAGAAACACTGCCACACAGCACAGCTTGGAATGGACATGAGGAGGAAGAAATGTCACTCAAAGGGTGGTGCTGCGATATGAGAAATCATCCAGAAGGAGCATGAGATCAGTCCACCTCCTTGTGTTTCAAGGAACAGAGCATGAGAGTGGAGACACATCAGCCAATGTATGGAAACACCAGGGTGAGAGCAAGGGGAGGAAGCGAGATGGGTGTCTACAGCCTGCAGGGAAACAGAACCAGCTGTGGGACAGTGGAGGACAACCCGTGGTGGAGATGGCAAAGGGCACTGGCAAGGCTGGATGTCACCAAGAGAACCCAAGTCTTTGTCCCCTTGGCTATGGCAATCATCTCTGCCACCAAGGCCTATGAGGAGCCATGTTGTCCTCAGGCACTGGGGCACCTCATGGCCTCCTTGCACACCCCAGTAAGGCTGGGAACTGTCACACCATTGTCCTTCACTCAGCATCACACAGCCCACATCCCCCTGCCCCAGGAAGAGCCCTGAGCAACGGGTGAGGGACAGGATCTGCCTTCCCAGGGGCTGGGGGTCAGGCCTTGGCCTCTCTGCTTCGTCCAACAAAACCAGGGTTTTCTCAGCACCTCAGCTGCCTGCACATGACCCTTTGTTTATCTGCCAGCATGGCCTGCAGTTCTCTGCTCTAACGAGCCCCTGGGGAGGCTTTGCTGGTACTTGCCCTCAGTGGAACTCATTAATACTTCAAGGGACTTTGTACTTTTTTCTTCTGACTTTGACTTCTGGAGAGGTTTGTGCAATCTCCTCTCAGCACCTGAGGTTCAAGGATTTAGCACCAAATGCACCATGGGGCTCATCACACTGAAGAAAGCTCTAAGAAACCATGTCTCCTTGTAATTTCCTTCTAGTCTTGTACAGTTAATTAGAGACATTTCCTACTGTAGTTATGGAGAGTGATTTCAAAAACATTCTAATAAAACTGACTTTTTTTTTTAATTTCATAAATGATATAGTTTATTTTTTTTCTGTGTGCAGAAGAGGTGATTGCAGCATTATCTGATATTGACCCAGGTCTCTCCTAAGGAGGTCTGGACTGGCTGGAGAAGCTGTCCCTTGAGCTCTGACACCGTGTGGACAACTTTGCTCCTCACCTCCCCAACCCCATCATTTCTCTTATTGGCCACCTGGGACTTGCATCCCTTTTCCTTACACCAGACTTCTCCACTGCAGCCTGCAGCTGGATGTTCCAGCTCCTTTGCACCAGCTCCCATCTGCTCTCCTTGGAGACCTGGCTGCACACAGGCAAAGAGGGACTTCTCCTTACTTTTGAACAAACAAAATAAACTGATAAGAATCATGGTTAAAAGAAAACACATTCCTCAGCTGTATGCCAAGGAAAAACCGCCACCAATGAGGTTCACTGTCTCCAAGGCATAACCATGCAAGAAATGATTTAGACAGAAAGGAAATTAGAAAATAAACACAATAAAAGAGTTGGCTAAAGACAGAATTAGACAGACTACTGAAAGACAAGGAAGCTTTTAAGTCCGTGAAGCTGAAAGCAGCAACTGGATTGTTGACAAGTGTCTGAGTGATCAAAGAGTAAGGGGAAGGGCAATCCAGAGACCGATCGCAAGTGCTTGTGTGCAGATCAGCTGCTGGAAATGGGACTTCAGACATGGTCAGTTTAGTTAGGGCAGAGGAAATACCTGAAGGATGAGGGAGATCAGATGCACAGCCTAACAGAGTGCTGACAAGGCAAATCTTGTGGAAGAAGAGAAGTTCTCTTCTTGCTCTTAATGCACATCCAAAATAGTGTCATTTTGATGTCATGGGAAAACACTGGTATTTAAAGTATCAAAACAAAGAAAGGAGAATTACAACACCAACAACGTTTGATGCTTAAAGTTGCAAGAAGACATTTCCTTCACTCTACATCTTTCATTTTGTTTCTTTTTCCCTCTATTTTTAGAAAATGCTCTCTAGACTTCTGTCCTACCAAAGCCTACAGCATTAAGAAAGATAATCCTTGTGTCTTGCACAGAGTCGAAGGCACCAAAAAATCCACTGCCCTGGACTGTCAATGCCACTTTTTACTCTTGGCACAGAGTGAGTCATGCTCGAAGCTGTTGGCCACTCTTGCCTGATGGAGGAAAGAAGAATATAAAGCTTAATTGAACTGTTCTCTTTGTAGATGGTCATGTTGACAGTGATCTCAACAGACCTGTGTTATCTGTCTTTCTATGTGAGTATAAGGAAAAAGAAATATTTATGTAGAGGTAAATGAAGAGTAAAATGCATAGGTGCGCCCAGTTACTCAGCAAAGTACATTTCCTACCAGCACTCTCAAAGGAAGAATCTTTCTTCTGAAAAATTGCTGTTTTGATACTGTCTTTGTCACTCCGTCCCCTGCTCCACTGGCCACTGGGACCAGGGTTCCCTCAGCTGCCTTCCTTGTGCTGACAATATCTTTGGAGAAGCCCTCCTGGGTGCGCTCCCCTTGCATGGCCATTTCAGCCACTGCTCAGCGTTGGCTTTGCTGGCTCCATCCCTGCACCCCTAGGCCAGGTGTCTGTCTGTCTGTCTCCTGGGCAGCCTGTTCCCCTTCAGCCTCCCTGCACGTCCTTCTGCTGTTTGATCTCCTAAGGCAGGGGGTTGCTGTGCACCCATCCTGACCTCTTGCCAGGCCCTGCTCGACTCCCTGACCATCAGATTGGCTTCTTCCTGGGCTTTGATGAAGCTGTCCCTGAAGATCCTAGACAGCAGTCCCTCTGTTCTCCAGGACAGCCCAAGGAGATCCTCAGCTAACTGAAATCAGCTCTCCTGCAGGACTGCACTGTTGTTCTGCAGTTGTCCTGCTTCTCCACCATCTCACGGTCACTGCAGCCATGGCCGCCCTCATCCTTAGATCCCCAGCCTGATCCACCTTGTCTGTCAGTAAGAGACCAGCCCTAGTCAGCTCGTCCAGTGTTTGTCTCAAAATGCTGTCTTCCACACCTGCAGGAACCTCCTGGGTTGCTTGTGCCCAGCCCTGCTGCCCTCCCAGCAAACCGAGAGATGGTCCAACTTGCCATGTAATCCAGGACCTGTGACCATGAAGCTCCCTCCAAGGCAAGGGCTGTGCACGCCAGGCTCCCCTCTGCACAGAGCTCATCTCCACCTCCTCATCCACCCGCCTGCCTTCCTGAGGAGCCCTGCCCACCCATGGCTGCCCTCCCACCACCGAGCTGTCCCACCAGGGCTCTGCAGTCTCCATGGGGAGCACGTTGCTGCCTGCCCAGCAGAAACGACAGTGCTGGGTAGGAAAGAGTAGAGGCAGGTAAAGGGGCAGTGTGTGGGAGGTTGGCTGGAAGGTGACCCCTGGTGCCAGAAGAGGATGATGCAAGGTGAGGCATCATGGGAGGGAGGTGGATTTTGAGATCACATCTTTGGAAACAACCCAACTGGGCATGTGGTGAGACAGGCCTGGTGATGTCACCTGGATGCTGGAAAACACCCCCAGCAGTGCTGAGAGCCTGGGAGACGGGAGATGCAGGAGAAGGGGAAGATGACACGGCTGGAGGTGGGTTGTGATGCCACTTCTATTGCAGTTACCTGGGGTAGACGTAGGCAAAGCCAACATGCCTGGATTATTACTTGTGAGGTCACCTCATGACAGCAATGTGATTGGCCAGAGGTAGGCAGGTATCATGAGGTCATCAAGGACACCAGACGGGAAGGCTGCAGAAAGATGAGTGAGCCCCTGGTGAGGCCCTGCCCTGGGCTGAAACCACCTGTACGTGCCACGGGAAACTGTGGGACATGCATGAGAAGCTGAGGGATGTGAGAAGGGACCAGCAGTATGGGCAGCTCCGTGTGTGCCAGCTGGGCCTCACAGGTGGCTGCAGATGTGACCAGGTTGGCCAGACTGCACAGAGGGGAGCACTGGGGACTGTCTGGGCAGTCAAGTCTTGCAAGGCCATCAGCGCCTGGAGGAGCCACCAGTGATGCCACCGAAGTCCCAGAGGACCAAGGCAATGGAATGCAAACTATCAAATTTGAGTGCAAGTGGAGAAAACCTGAGCCCACTGGGGAAAAAGTAACTGATGATGGTTATGAATTGTGAGGAGATCAGGGCAGAGAAATTTGGATCGTGGAAGAAGCAGCCTGTGGAAGAGTGGGGAGGAGGGGGATTCAAGGGACCAGCTGCCCGTGGGGAGGTGGCTGGTCAGTGCTGTTCTGGCCAAATCCCCTGCCTCATCACCATGGTCTGTCCTGCTTATCATACTGGTTTCAGCTGGGGTAGAGTTAATTATCTTCATAGCAACTTTTATGAGTCCATTTTACATTTGTGATGGAAATACTGTTTGTCCCACCCCAATGCTTCAGTCATTGCTGAGCAGTGCTTGCACAGTATCAAGGATTTTTCTGCTTCTCACACCAATCACACCAGCATGGGGGCTGTGGGTGCACAAGAAATTGGTAGGGGACATGGCTGGGACAGCTGAACCAAACTGACCAAAGGGGTGTTCCACAACATATAATACCATGGTCAACAATAAAATCTGGGAGAAGAAGGGAGGGGAGGACATTCGGTGTGATGGCGTTTGTCTGCCCAAGTAACCATTGCATGTGATGGAGCCCGGCTTTTCTGAAGATGGCTGAAAACCCTCCTGCCGATGATGCAGTGAATGAATTCCTTAGTTTTCTTTGATTACATGCATAGATTTTGCTTTACCTATAAAACTGTCTTAATCTCAACCCACGAGTTTTCTTTTGTGTTTCCAATCCTCCGCCTCATCCTGCTGTGGGGCAGTGAGTGACAGACTATGTGGTGCTGAGCTGTCTGTCAGCGTTAAACTACAAAACTAATTAAACTCTGCTCCTGGCTCTTTGCTGTGTGAGTGGGCTCACTACTGTGTGTGCGTTTGGGTGTGATGGCATGTACACACCTTCTTGGTCAATTCTAAGTGAGGCTAGCAAGGAGGAGGAGGACCCCAGGATCTGGAGAACCCCAGGGCTGGAATGTCCAAGTGGGTAATATCTCTGAGTCGGGGCTGACCCAAACCCCAGGTCCACACTGGAGGGACCACAGGGGTGTGTGAAACTGCAGGTAGGTTCTAACCAGGATGTACAGAACACTCGTGCAACCTTCACACCAGATCAGTCTGAGAGGGGGAACAGGACAGGGTCAGTTCTGTTGCTCATGGTTGTGTAAGTGCTGCTGTTGGTGTGGTGGCTGTGAGGGCGCTGTTGCCTGTTGGAGTTGGTCTGTGTCAGATTGTCTGTGTCCCTCTTTGTTTCCCTGCAGATACCTGCATTTAGTGCTTTCCCTTTGATGACTCCACCTTGGGCCATGTCTCACTCTGTGGGGTCCTGTCACTGCCCACCTCAGGCACAGCCGGTCCATGTGTATCTCACGGGCTCTCGGGCAGCTCCAGATTCCTCTCCTGGAGGACTGTCCTCTGCCTCATCATGCACTGGGACAGCCCAGTCTGACTGTATCTCATGACCACTCCCCATCTCCACTGTCAACAGACAGCAAGGGTTGTGTCTTAAATCACAACTCTGTTGTGAATCAGCTTCCAAGGTGACATCGAGCTTTTTCCTCAGGCCCTTTTGAGGGAAATTCCTGGGCCTGTTGTTGAAAACAACTTTGGAAGAACAACCAAATCTTGAAGAACTGCACTCTGGAGATGTCATTTTGTTACAGAGATGCTATGGGAGACTAAGCTCTGACACAGTGTTAGAAAAACATTTATACAGGTTTGAGGTGTTTTAAAACTATTTATAATGGGTTCATTATTCAGGATAGTGAGCTAAACATGAACAGTTATGTACAAACATAATAACCATAAATAACAATATGGGTAATGCTAACGAAGTAAAAGGGATAAAACAGGGTACAGGCCTGCATTGGGATACAATTAGACATCATTTGTGGACAGTGATGGAAAGATGGTCAGTATTGACAAACGCCCATGAAATCACTTTCCTAATGGACTCCTTGAGCTCCTGGTTCCTCATGCTGTAGATGAGGGGGTTCACTGCTGGAGGCACCAATGCGTATAGAACAGACACCACCAGGTCCAGGGATGGGGAAGAGATGGAGGGGGGCTTCAGGTGGGCAAACATGGCAGTGCTGAGGAACAGGGAGACCACGGCCAGGTGAGGGAGGCACGTGGCAAAGGCTTTGTGCCGTCCCTGCTCAGAGGGGATCCTCAGCACGGCCCTCAAGATCTGCACATAGGACAGCACAATGAACACAAAACACCCAAATCCTAAACAGACAGTAACCACAAGAAGCCCAGCTTCCCTAAAGTAGGACTGTGAGCAGGAGAGCTTGAGGATCTGGGGGATTTCACAGAAGAACTGGTCCAGGGCATTGCCCTTGCACAGTGGCAGTGAAAATGTATTGGCCGTGTGCAGCAGAGCACTGAGAAACCCAGTGGCCCAGGCAGCTGCTGCCATGTGGACACAAGCTCTGCTGCCCAGGAGGGTCCCATAGTGCAGGGGTTTGCAGATGGCAACGTAGCGGTCGTAGGACATGATGGTGAGAAGAAAATACTCTGCACCAAACAAGAAAAATACACAGAAGACCTGGGCAGCACAACCTGCAAAGGAAATGACCATGGTATCCCACAGAGAGTTGGCCATGGATTTGGGCACAGTGATGGAGATGCAGCCCAGGTCGAGGAGGGCGAGGTTGAGCAGGAAGAAGTACATGGGGGTGTGGAGGTGCTGGTCACAGGCTATAGTGGTGATGATGAGGCCGTTGCCCAGGAGGACAGCCAGGTAGATGCCCAGGAAGAGCCAGAAGTGCAAGAGCTGCAGCTCCCGTGTGTCTGTGAACGCCAGGAGGAGGAACTGGGTGATGGAGCTGCTGTTGGACATTTGCTGTATCTGGGCGTGGACACTGTCATACGCGAAAAGAAAATGAAAAGATAGGGGACACTTCTCTGAGCAATATCAAAGCCATTTCTCACACACCCTCCCCTGGTCCACACCCCTTGTCCTTTTCCAGACCTTCCTTCAGGTCCGTGGCTGAGCCCTGGGTGGTGCTGGCTGGAGGTGCTGTGAGGAGCAGGGCCTGTGCCCGCTGGCTGCCCAGGAGTCAGCCCTGCTCTGCAGCAGGGGTCATGGAACGGGGGGCAGGGGACGGACCTGGGGTTCAAAGTTTCTGCTGCACTCAGGGAGAACAGAGCGAGTCCTGCGAGACCAGAGGATGCCTGTGGGTCAGTGCAGAGTGAGGGCAGCTGCTCTGTCCCTCTGTCTTGCTCCAGCTGCCCTGGGCTGGCACCTTTCTGAGGTGGAGGCTGATCACACTGCCATGTTACCCTGAAAAGCCACCAGGCACTGCTGATAGCAGAGGTTTGCAGGCTCCAAAAAAGGACAGGTCCATCTAAGCCAGATGTGTCCAGCCAAGGTGATGCTGCTGCTGTCCATAGGCAGAGGGGTGGTGAAGGGATGTTATAAGGCTTCTGGCAGATGTACTGATGACTCTGAGTTGCAGTTCAGGAGTATCAGTGACTGCTTACAACTCGAGAGCTCCTTTTGCATTTATCCTTTCCTCTATCCCCCCACTCCCCAAGTCTTGGAATAGGAAACTGAAAGGACAGACTCGGGAAAGCGCCTGATCTTTGTAGTAATACCTGTATACATCTTCTCCTTGAAACCTCCTATTGGAAGAGCAGCCCTGACTCATGGAGAAGCCAGCAGCAGAAGGACGCTGCCCTGCTGGGGGTCGCTCCTTCCCCCCACAGCTTCCCCTCTCAGTGTTGTTGGGATCTCCCCGGGCAGGCTGAGCGCTGAGCCTGGCAGGCGGCAGAGTCCCTGCCCCGGCACAGCCCTGGGGTGCAGGGACCCTGCTCTGCAGGACAGCCCTGGGCTCCCTGCAGCTGGGAGATGGCAGCTGTCGTGCCCTGTCCATGCTAAGGAACAGATCCTTCTCCTCCACTCCAGCCATGGGATCTGCCAGCTCTGGGAGATAATTGCAGGATCCTCATCTGCACCACCCTGCACCCAGAGACTTACTGTGTTAAGGACTGTGAAGATTTCTCCCCCAGTGATCTCTCAGCCATCTCACCACCCCAGACTGCGTTTCCCTGTCTCTCCCTGGCTCCTCTGTCGTCGGTGCTGCAGGCAGAGCCCTCAGCCCTGCTGCGCTTTGCAGAGGAGCTGCTCCTGGGCAGAGCTGTCTCTCTGCAGCGCTGCCGCTTGCCATGAGCTCCCTCTGTCCCAGGAGCCCAGCCCAGCTCAGCAGCACAAGAGCAGCCCATGATGTCCCTTCCTCTGTCCCCTCTGGGCTCCCTCCAGCTGTCCCTGGGGCTCCGGGGGCACATCCTTTGAAACAACCTCAAGTAATCAGTGATGTTGATTCTCTCTCCTCTGCAGAGGCACTTCTTGCCAGCATTGTATTCTTCCTATTAGAAAATAAATTGGTAGGAGAATCAGCTTTTCTTGTCCCATTATTAGACAGAACACCAGAAAGGTTACAGCAAAGGATCTAATTTCTGCAAACTGGGGGAGAAATATGTTCACCGGAATGAATTTAGGCATTATATTCTGGGTTTATACTCCTAGATCTAGAGAGACATTCAGCAATCTTTTGGCCATGTCATGTCTCTGCTCTGAAGCAAAGCCTTTGCATGCACGTAGTCTTGGACACTTGGTACCAGGTTTCCACGGGGCAACTCAGAGGTTTCCTGGTGCCGCAGCTGGGGTGGTTCAGCCCAGATGTGAGGCAATGTCCTCAGCCAGGGACCTGACTGGCTGAGCTGGAGCTGTCAGTGTTGCAGACAGAGCTGTGACACGGACGGAATAAACTGCCAAGGCAGGGTGGCAGAAGTTAGTTCATCTGGTCTGCAAGGACAGCAGCCTCCAAGCACAGCAACAGTCCAGATCAAAACTCAGTCTAGATCTGTAAGTCAATTCTAAAGCCCTATAATGAGCTGTTACTACTGCAGGAAGAGTTAAAGGAGAAACAAAGACACCGTGTGGGTACTGATTAATTTAGTAAGGGAGAGAAGTGATATTCTCTGTGTCTCTGGTCCTCCATCTTCACCAGCAAGCTCTCCCAGGCCTCTGTCACTGGAGGCAGAACAACCAGCAGTGGATGGGGATCAAGTCAGGGGTCACTGGAACCAACACAATCCTTTCCAGTCTATGGGACAGGAGGGGCAGCATCCTAGGAGCTGAGACAGCAGGACCATGTCACAGTGAGGCCACTCTCCACCTTCTTGGAAAGCTCATGGAGACTGGGGGGACTCCCTGACCACTGGCAGCTCTCACACAGTGTGTGCACTTTTCAAAAATGGCCAATGGGTGAGCAGAGGAACTAAGGGCTGTGCCCCAGAACATGTTCACTGGGACCCCAGTTCTGGGTGTCTGAAGGTGACAGGGTTTACCCAGGGCAGGTTGTGCCTGTCCATCCTCTTTGCTTTCTGTGAGGAAAGGACAGGGTTGCTGGATGTGTGGAGAGCAGTGGTGGACTGTTACCTGGAAGTCAGCAAGGTATTCAGCATCATTCCCCACAATATTCTTGTGTCCAAGGTAGGCTATTATGATCTGTGTCAGTGTGTAAGTAGATGGGTAAAAACCAATCTGGATGGTCAGGCCTGGAAAGCTGCTATAGAAAGGGAGAAACTTTCCAATCCTGAGGACAGTCAAGCCCTGGAAGCTGTTTCCCAGGGGTGCGCATCCACTCTGTCCCAGAAAGTGACCAAGATGTGTTTGGATAAAGCCCTGAGTAATCTGGTCTGACCCTGCTTTGAGCAGGAGGTTGGTCAAGACACCTCCCAAGGTCCCATCCAGCCTGAATGATGCTGTCCTTTCATCCCCTTCACGTTTTCAATTTAGGGACAGTTCTCAGGTTCTCTCTGACCACAGAAATAATTCACATGAGGTGCAGGGCTGTTTTACAACTGCCCCCAAACAGCCCTGACCACATCTTGTGCATCCCTTTTCATTTGCCCCCACCCAGGTTCTTCTGTTTTGCTGTCCTCATGCCCACCTTGTTCATCCTTTCAGAGCAGGTTGCTCAACAGATGTCAGCATCCATGTACAGAGTCTGCACATCAGCCAGGCAGCAAAGCCATCGTTACAGAAATGGAGACGGGGCTCTTGACCAGCTCCTTGCACCCAGGAATCGGCACAACTTGTCTGCTGAGATTCTCGGGAACACCTGAACTTTAAGTGCAGAGCATGTGAGTCCTCGTTGGGTATCCTGGCTTGTCTCCTGACCCATGTGGTGCTTCAGGCTGTGAAGAGAATCAAAACCAACTCTTGGCTGGGGTAGTTTCATTTTACATGTGTCACGAAGGGCAGATGAAGGGAGCTCAGAACTCCAGTCTCTGCTGCACTGTTGGGACTTGAGAGACTGGAAATGCAGGTGACGGTGTGTGTCAGTGCACACCACATAAACATTCTGGCTTCCTTTCTGCCTTTGCACTGACCTGAGATCTGTTCCTTGTCATTCTTTGGTCAAAAAAGAAATAAAACTGCCCTATGTCACCTCCTCTCACAACAGAAAAAAAGGGGGAAAAAGCATGAAAGAGGAATGATTTCAGGGCAATTCTCTCCTAGGATGTACTTTTTAAATGATAAAACTAGTAGAAGTGAGAGAAAAAGCTCTTAAAAAGAACTCCATGCAAGAGGTCAGCTACTGAGACGTAGCAGCTCTTTTGAGAAGCAATAATGACTGTTGGGAATGAAATGAAAAAACTTTACTTCATCATCATCATCACCATCAAGAATAAGGAATTCCCTGTTATTCTTATTAGTGATTGTACCACTTTTCAAAAACATCCTTGAGATTGTCTCTATTTTTCGCTGGCTCCAAAACTGAGCCTGCTCAGACTTTGTAAGGACTGCTTCAAATCTCTGCAACCCAAATCTCTACAACTGTCTCTCATTGAAGGTCTTTTACCCCAGAAAGGGGAAAACTCCCAACGCAGGCACCAAACCAGTGCCCAACCTGCCTGGAGAGCCAGGTGAGTGGTGCCACACAACAGCCGACCTCGGGGGAAGCTGGGGGTGATGGGAATTGAAATGGTTTTATCTCAAATCATAAATTAGGTTGGAAAAGACCCTTAAGGTCCTGAAGTCCAGTAGTAAATACAACACTGCCAAGCCCACCCATTACACCATATCCCTAAGCACCATGTTTACACATATTTTCAATACCTTCAGGGATGGAAGCTCCAATCCTGAGCTGGCAGGACAACACTGTCTGCAGTTACACATAAGATACCTGTCATGACTGTGACTTCAGAGTTTCTCACACCCTTCAGTGAGCAGGGCGGGTGTTGGGAGATGGGCGCACACTTCAGTTTCCAGATGCCAGGACAGAGCCCAAGCCATCCTGCCCTTGTGCTCTGGCATCCCATTTCTTGAGATGCAAAGCTGCTGGGCCTTCTGTGGATAATCATGTTAAGAGGCATCAATAATCATTCAAGTATTTGTATAATTTCTCTAAGAGTGTCAGTATTAAAACCAGTAAATATCTGTAACACAGCAGTCTGCATCTGTGGTAGCCCCACTGGCAGTGCCAATCAAATAGGTATTTGCAGTATAAGGCACGACACCCCATCCGTAAGTACATATCTAAGTGGTTCAGATGAAGGGTGGTCTGGCAAAAATCACCCTGTTCCTCCCCAGGTGCACGGACACTGCTCATGTGCCTCTCCAGAGTGGCAGAAGCTGGATGCCCTTCTCAGGACAGACTCCTTCCAGGAGAGACACAGCAATGGGAGTAACTCCTCAGGTCTTCATGGCATTTCACTCAGCATCAGTTTTTATATATTTGTTTTTTTCCTGAGACTACTCTTTCTGCACAAATGCTCACAAAAAGACACCCATTTAGTAAACATGGTCATAAAGGTGCTGTTATGGACAAGAAACCTCACCATGAGCTCTGGAGGGAGGGAGGAAGATGATAATAAGCACCAGGAAGAACCAAGAAGCTCAAGGCCTCTTCCGAAGAGAGAGAGGCCCTGAGCAGCAGTGAGCGGCCATGTGTGGTGTGAGAGGGTCAGGGGATGTGAGGTAGAAAAGGGTGATGGCTGATGACTTCAGCAAATCCTTACAACCATGTCTGAGCCTGCAAGTGGGATGTGGCTGATGTCTGCGGGTGGAGGAGGAATAGGAGAAAGACTTTGGGGGATCCTGGAAAGAAGGCAGCCTTCTCTTGGACTAGTCATATATGGCAGTGACATTTGCATGCTGTGGGCATGGCTGTGCCTGGGAGATGGGAATGGCTGCTGCTGGGGGGGCTGTGCTCAGGCATGGCCCATGAGCTGACCTTGCTCTGCTCCTCTCTTGCACTCCCCATGCTTGGATGGTCCTCAGGAATCATCCATGAGCCCAGAGGAAGCACCAGCCTCCTGGAGGACAAGAGTGAAAGGTCTGAGAGACACATGGGAGTGCAGGAAGACACGGGTCTATGCATAGTAGTAAACGTGTTAAAGAAGAAGACCTAAAGACCATTGGCTGATCGTGCTAATGTGGAATAGATTGATTTTTCTTTTTTATTTTAGGGCAGCAGAAGAAGGAATGTGTGCTTTCAGTGCTGGGCCATGGATCCAAAGAGCGGATTCAAGCAAGTTTGGGACTGGGACAGCTCAGGTGATTGTTGACCATTGCAGGTCTATGAAAGAAGCTGCATGAGCTTGGGGGACCTCACAGGCATTGCCAAATCCTCAGAAAACCATAGCCTTGTGGTAAAAGTAACAGCACTTGGCACCAAACCCACACCCAAACCACAAATACCCTCCCAGTGACCACAGGCAGAGCCTTGAGAAACATTTGACTGAAAGGGTCTCCTTTGCCAGGCCCTGGGGGTCAGGGCTTGGCCATTCTGATGCTAAACAACCATGAAGGGCTGACAGGGCACCAGAGCCACCTCCACATCGCCTTTACCACCTCTGACCATCGTCTCCAGGCTTTTCCTTCAGCAGCCTCCAGGGACAGGGACTGCTTGTGTCAGCGATGGCCCCTCGTGGGGTCCCAAACACCCTCAGAAACTTGGGGTTTGTTTCTGCCTTTCACTTCATTAGGAGTTTGTTAATTCTTTCAGTAGCTGCAGTTCAGGACCATGGCAGCAGAGGGCTCATTAACAGCCAAAATGCGCTTACAAGCCAAGGCTCTCTGCAGCACTTGCCTAAAGGCGTCAAGTCTGGTGTGGATGATTAGACAGATTTCAGAACTGTAGCCAAACAGTGAGCATTTCCATAGTAAATAGTAATAAAGACAAATTTCTTATATTTCCATCCCCCTCCCAATGCCCTCATTTCCAGAACAGCTGGTATCAACAATCTCCAATATTGATCTAGAGAATCTCCTGATAAAGACTGAATGTGTCAGAAAAGTGGGTGCCTAAAGCACCACTTGAGTGAGGAGACAGGCCAGGACACCGCAAGAGGAGTCACACAACTCTGGACCCAGAGGTGGGAGTTCCTGGGAATCTCAGGTGCCACAGCACAGCGATACTTGTGTTCAGGGAGCTGGTCAAGTGACCCATCTCCTTTTCTATAATGGTGTCTGAGTTTGCTCAGGTAACTCCTGACTTGAGCCCCATCCACTCCTGGCTGTTCTCCAGACTCCTGCCTTCAGGAACAAAGTCCCAGGAGACCTTGCTGGTGGAGATGGAGGCAAAGAAGCCGTGAAGTACCTCAGTCCTGTCTGATTCTACTCTTACGAAGTTCAGCAGCAGGCCCACGTTCTCCCTGTCTATTCTTTTACTGTAAGGAAGCAATGTCAGCTCATCTTGCTGCCCTCAGCCTCCCCTGCAGGTATCAAGTCCAGGGCAGCTTTGGCATCATCCCCACATCCATGGACAAGGATTCTAAATTCCTCCTTTACAGCTTGACCTGCTTCCACCTCCCATGTGCTGCCTTTTTGCCCTGGAGCTCTGTCAGTTCAGACAAGCAGCCTCATGACATAAAGTCTTCTTTTCATGGGTACTTGGAGAGATCATTCTTGTGCTTGGAGCAGGCTGTCCTGTGAGGCTTCTCAGATTTCCTGAGCTCCTTCACCCTTCAGACCTACTTCCATGTCACCACCTTTATTGGCCACCATCTCCCAGCATGTGAAAGTCTTCTCCTCTGGAGCCCACCAGCCTGTGCTCTGCTGCTGGCCTTCCTCCCTCCCCTCTGGTGCCTGGAATCCCACTGTTGCCTTGTCACCACAGCCAAGGTGGACACTGATGTGCACATCCCTCACCAGCTCTTCTTTGTCTCCCAGTTTCAGATCCAGGTGAGCATTGCCCTTGTTGGCCCAGCAGGCAGTCACGTTAAGAAGTTGTCCCAAGATCCTCTGGACTGTTGGCACCTGCCGCTTTGCCTGGCCAGTGAATGTCAGGGCAATTACAGTTCCCCATAGGAACCTGCTCATTGACTGGAGACTTCCTCAGGTTACTAACAGAGGATCTTTTCCATTTCTTCTCCATGATCAAGAAGTTTGTAACATCCGACACTTTATCACCCTGTATTGGGTTTACATGGCAAAGTCTTGGAACTGGAGTGAGTGTTGGTGTGCTACACTTCTCACCTCTCTGAGAAGACAACAGGAGTTTGATGTCAGACAGAGCCGATATGAGCTGGCTCCAAGATGGACCCACTCCTTGACAAACCTGAGCCACTCAGGGATGCTGGCAGCACCTCTGTGATATTGTATTTGAGAAAGGGTAAAAACCGCTGCACAACAGCAGTTTGGAGAGAGCAGGGAGGAAATGTGAGAGAAAAAACACTGCAGACACCAAGGTCATATCCCATAGGACCCAAGCAGATCCCTCAGCTGGCCAAAGCCTGCTCTCCTGAAATCCTGCTCTTTGCCTTGTTATCATCTTCCAGGAGCCTCAACTCTACTTTCCCAGCCCTGACTGTTCCATCCCTGACCATCCCTTTCTGGTTTGTAAGTGTGAAGTCCCACAGGGCACCTCACCTCACTGACTCCTCAGTCACCCGTGTCAGGAAGATGTTGTCCATGAGCTCCAAAACCCTCCTGCATGTCTGGTACCTTGCAGATATTGGGATATCTTAGGTTTGCCATGAGGACACTGCCTGAAAACATGAGGCTTCTTTCATTTGTCTGAAGGAGGCCTCATCTAATTCCTCTTCCTCATCAGTGAGTCAGTAGCTGATGTCCACCCACCACAACACTGTCCATGTTGCTCTGCCCTCTCACGCTGAGTCCTCAAATTTCAGCTGATATTCTCTGTCCCCGGGCAGAGCTCCACACATTCCTGCTGCCGTCCCACATGAAGGGAAACTTCCCCTCTAAGTCCAGACCTCTGGCATTACGAGCACTAGCCCCTCAAGACCGCAAAGTTTCTCCTGCAGGTGGTATTCGTAGTGTCCTGTAACTCCTCATGATGTTATCTTGGGATAGACGCTCTCATCAGGATAAACCATCTGCATATGAACACTAACAGCTGGAGCTTCTTCTCCCCTTGGCTATGGCTGTTGTCTCCAGCTCTGATGCCTATGAGGAGACACCTTGTCCTTACAGCACAGGGGCCTCATGGCCTCCTTGTCCCCAGCCAGGAACCTGGGAGGTGTGGGACCATAGTCCTGCCCTTGGCCTTGCACAGCCCCACATCACACTGTCCCAGGAAGGGCCCTGGGCAACGTGGGAGGGACAGGATCTGCCATCCCAGGGTTGGGGGTCAGGGCTTGGCCCTTTGGTTAATGAAACACATCCAGGTGTACTGATCATCAGAGAGACCTTCACCTTGCTTGTCCGGACCTGTCATCTCTGCCTCCGTTTTTCTTCTCTAACCAGACCCTGGGGTCGGTTCATCAGTAGTGTTCCTCAGTGGGACCCAGTAACATTACAAGAAACTTTGGAGTTTGAATCTGACTTGGGCTTCTTGAGAAGTTTCTTCAGCTTCCTCCAGGGTCTGAGGTTCATGGACTCAGGAGCAAACCCACCAGAGGGGTCATTAAAGCTCCTTGGGCTGCTCCTGTGCTGCTGAGCTGGGCTGGGCTCCTGGGACACAGGGAGCTCATGGCAAGCGGCAGCACTGCAGAGAGACAGCTCTGCCCAGGAGCAGCTCCTCTGCAAAGCGGAGCAGGGCTGAGGGCTCTGCCTGGGGATCTCAGGGAGACGAGCAAGGCAGAGAGAGATGAAAGGTGGTCAGGATGGGGAGGATGACTGAGAGCTCACTGGAGGAGAAATCTTTGCAGCCCTTGCCATGGTAAGTCTCTGGGTGCAGGGCAATGCAGCTGTAGCTCCTGGAGGCATCTCCTCAAGTTAGCACAGGCACAGCTTGAGGGAATAGTAAGGAGAGGGCTCTTGTCAGGCAATTTTGAACAGCTCTGAAGGTGGGTGAGCACCCAGGGGTGCCCAGGGCTGTCCTGCAGAGCAGAGTCCCTGCACCCCAGGGCTGTGCCGGGGCAGGGACTCTGCCGCCTGCCAGGGTCAGCACTCAGCCTGCCCGGGGAGATCCCCACGGTGCTGTGGGGGGAAGCTGTACGGGGAAGGAGGGACCCTTATCAGGGCAGGGAAGGTGCTTCTACTGTGGAGGGGGTGCTGTGTGGGTCAGGGCTGTTTCACAGCTTCAGATCACCCCCAGGATTTCTCCAAGCGGATGCCTCAAGCAGAAGATCAATGCAAGGATTGTCTAAACAGATAAGGATCTTTCCTGAGCCTGCCTTTTCAGTTTCCTATCCCGACGGTTGGAGAGCGCAGGAAAGGATAAAAGGAAAATGAGCTCTCATGCTTAAACAAGTCACTGAGACTCCTGAACTGCAACTTTGAATGATCAGTACATCTGCCAGAAGCCTCAGAACATCCCTTCAGCCGCTGCTCTGCCTGTGCACAGCACCTGCATCACCTTTGCAGAACCCGTCAGCCTTAATCTGACCTGTCCTGTTTTCCAGCCTGCAAACAGGAAGATGCCCCCAGGCAGTGCCCTGTGAACAGGCAGGATCTGTAGGGCCAGGGTGAGGGCACAGAGGGTGGGATGGGGTCTGTGAGTACTAACAGGGAAGAGACATGGACAGGGAAACACCTCCCAGGAGGAAAATCTCCAAGCAGCAGGGAAATTATCAGAAAGGAGAGGAAACTAACCCTGGAATTGTTATGGGAGGGGGAACACAAAAAACTCCGTATGATCCCCGCAGTGCAGATCCCTCCTGTGAGCAGCCCCCTCACCTCCTCTCCCACCCAGCAAAGCCTCTGCCCTCAGGGCCGGAGGCTCCAAGGCATGAAGCAGCTCCTGTGCAGCCAGAGCTCCAGTTCCCTCTGCAGAGCACAGGGGCTGAGAGCAGCTGCCCGGCAATGCTGGTGTGTGGGAGGTGGCTGCACAGCTGGGGAAGGGTGACGCTGTCTGAGTGCCCGGCTGCCTCTGCCCTGGCCTCTCTCACACCCACCCTCACCGCAGTTTCCTTCTTGCTCCACTGCTCTGGGTCACTGCTGTTGTGATCTGGTTCTTGCTGTCAGGCTCTCTGGGGATGGGAGTTTCAGCTGCAGAGTCACAGCCTGATCTTGTGGGTCCTTTCCTGCAGGTGTGTCCATGGGAACACGTGTCCCAGCTTTGCTCTGCCCTGTGGGGCTGTGGGCAATGCAGTGTGTGGGGCTGGGGAATGAGCTGAGTCTCCCTGAATGGCATCATTAGGACACTTGGATATCTCCTGGGAGTTTCCATAGATGCTCTGAACTATCCTCCAGGATGCAAACCAGTCCTACAGCATCTGTGTGGTATCTGAAGGCTCCAAGGAGAAGCTGTGACAGACAAAATGCTGTTTGGTTGGTTGAATGAGGTGTGTGTATCCCGAGCTAAACAGGCTGAGACCTTAGGAAAGGGTGGGACATGTCATGGTCTGAGGTGGATCCCCCTGCTCTCAGCAGTGCCTGGTGGCTTTTCAGGGTAACATGAAAGCAGTGTGATCAGCCTCCATCTCAGAAAGGTGCCAGCCCAGGGCAGCTGGAGGAAGACAGAGGGACAGAGCAGCTGCCCTCACTCTGCACTGACCCACAGGCATCCTCTGGTCTCGCAGGACTCGCTCTGTTCTCCCTGAGTGCAGCAGAAATGCTGAGGGTTTCTGTCACCCAAGAACACTCTCCAGGGTGGAAGGGGAGAAGGAGCTGTAGAAGCGCCAAACCTCTCAAACTCAGTTTCTCAGGCCTGCGGGTACAGATGCTGACAGTCCCTTCTGCAGCAGCAGCGGTTCCATCTGACAAAGCTGAACCCCAGGACTGGCCCCTGCCCCACCCCATCACACAGGCTCAGGCTGACTCCTCAAGAGCCCCTGGGCAGAGACCCTGCTCTTCATTGCACACTCATCAAGCACCGATGAGGGCTCCAGCCGGGACGTTCTCCTGGAAAAAGAAAAGGGTCTTTTTGTGGAAGGGTCTGTGGGAAATGGCTTTGGTTTTGCTCAGAGAAGTCTCCCCTAAATTGTCACTATCTTTTCCTCCTATGACAGTGCCCATGCTTAGATACAGCAAATGTCCAACAGCAGCTCCATCACCCAGTTCCTCCTCCTGGCGTTCACAGACACACGGGAGCTGCAGCTCTTGCACTTCTGGCTCTTCCTGGGCATCTACCTGGCTGCCCTCCTGGGCAATGGCCTCATCATCACCACCATAGCCTGTGACCAGCACCTCCACACCCCCATGTACTTCTTCCTGCTCAACCTTGCCCTCCTCGACATGGGCTGTATCTCCATCACTGTGCCCAAATCCATGGCCAACTCTCTGTGGGATACCAGGGCCATTTCCTTTGCAGGATGTGCTGCCCAGGTTGTCTTCTTAGGTTTCTTGTTAGGTGCAGAGTATTCTCTTCTCACCATCATGTCCTACGACCGCTACGTTGCCATCTGCAAACCCCTGCACTACGGGACCCTCCTGGGCAGCAGAGCTTGTGTCCACATGGCAGCAGCTGCCTGGGCCACTGGGTTTCTCATTGCTCTGCTGCACACGGCCAATACATTTTCACTGCCACTGTGTAAGGGCAATGCCCTGCACCAGTTCTTCTGTGAAATCCCCCAGATCCTCAAGCTCTCCTGCTCACAGTCCTACTCCAGGGAAGCTGGGCTCCTTGTGGTTAGTGTCTCTTTAGGATTTGGGTGTTTTGTGTTCAACGTGCTGTCCTATGTGCAGATCTTGAGGGCCGTGCTGAGGATCCCCTCTGAGCAGGGACGGCACAAAGCCTTTTCCACATGCCTCCCTCACCTGGCCGTGGTCTCCCTGTTTGTCAGCACTGCCATGTTTGCCTACCTGAAGCCCCCCTCCATCTCCTCCCCATCCCTGGACCTGGTGGTGTCTGTTCTATACGCATTGGTGCCTCCAGCAGTGAACCCCCTCATCTACAGCATGAGGAACCAGGAGCTCAAGGATGCCCTGTGGAAACTCATATCTTAGTGTTTTCTGAAGCAATAAACTGCTCTTCTGCTTCTACTTTGCAGTTTTAATGTAACTGGTTACAGGTCCAGTCTCTCATCTGTATTTTCTGTTGTTATTAGCCTTTTTTTAAATAGTGATAACATTTTCATCCCCTTTCTAATTCACTGTCTCCTTTTCTTTTTTAACCACTGGCTGTGTAAATGAGGAGCCATGATCTGTGTGTATTTAAATAAAATAAAGCATCCTGTAGTGACTTCATTTTCACTATATCCTTCCTGCAAGGCCTGTTTGGAGCTGCAGGGACAGTTCCTGTGCATGGGAGGAGGGGAAAAGAGTCCAGCCTGGCAGCACTGCCAGGGAGCACCAGCGCTTGGCCTTCCAGAGCTGTTCTCGTTCCACTCCCACACTCTCCTTCTCATCCCTTGTGTTGGTGCAAGGCCTGAGTGCTCTGGCAGCCTGGTCACCGTCCTGCTGTGTGTCAGTCCTGTGAGCGCAGGCAGGGACAGGCAATGGGCACTTGTGTGACAGAGCTGGGCTCAGGCTGAGGTGCCTCCCGTCCCTTGGGAGTGGCAGCAGGAGGCCAGAGAAACAGAGTGTTTCCTTCCTCTGTGTGTAAAAGGGACAGACTCTCTCTCTGAACATCCCTGGGTGCATAAGGAGTCCTCAAACCGGCTCAGAGATGGATGCCTGTTGGAACCCTGACATTTCTGTGTGTGACTCCAGGAACAAACCCCACTGGCCCAGTGAGATTCATCTCAGCTGCTGGGACAGGCTCATTGCAAGTGCTCCTGTCTGCTACATCACCCTTGCCCATGATTCCGGATAGTGCTTTCAAAAGTGACAGCAGAATCAGAGAAGTTCTGAGATCCTGGGGAAACGAGGATGTCAAACCCATCTTCAAGAAGGGCAGGAAGGAGAATCTGATGAATTACGGGCTGGTCAGCCTACCTCCATCCCTGGGAAAGGCACAGGCCGTGTCTTCCTTCACCAATCTCCAGGCACCTGAAGGGCAAGGAAGGGATTGCTGAACTGAAATGAGTGGAAAATCCAATGAGTCCCAAGAAATGCTCTGAACCCATTCCAGAGCTTCAGACCCCTGGGAAAGAGCTCAGTGACAGTGCAGCCCATGCAGTTGCATCTGTGTCCCTCACTGAGCAGCACAACCAGTGTGGAGTCACCCCATGGTCCTGCAGCCAACCTGCTCTGTAGAGCATCAGTGCCAGGTTGGGGCCCTGTGGGTAGCACAGGGAAGGGGCCAGGAGCACCAGACCAGATCAGAGGAGGGATGGAGGGAGATCAGACAGGAGCTGACTGGGGCTGGAAATTGCCTTGGAGAGAAAAATGCTGGTGTTCAGCTGCCCCAAGATTATACCCAGAGTTCAGGGTGCAGGGCCAGAAGTCCTTGCTGTCCTGGTGCTTCACCAGGCCCGGGAAGTAGCTGGAGAAGGATTGGTGTCCCCCACTTGCCATCTCTTAGTGCATCATCCCTCGTGAAGGGTGGCATGGAAAGCAAGTCTGGGACTCTGTTTCGGGATTTGCACCGAAGAAAGTATTCGCCCAGAAGCCACATCATTTTGCTCTGGTACTTCAGTCCTGGTGCTCATCACATGTCCTTAAGACAAACTTATGCACCCCTCTTGTCAACCTTACCCCAAAAGTCACCCCTAGACAAGGCTCCTGAGCTGGGGCCGAGCTGGAGAACTGGGGTCCAGCTGTGACCGGACGAAGGACAAGGCCTGTTCTGGGTCCTCTAAAGGGCCGGCAGCCTCTGTGATCTCCACCAGAAAAGGCAGCATGCAGGAAACTGTAGACCATCCCCATGCCCATTGGAGGCCCTTAGGAAGAGTTCCTCTCTCCAACTATCCAGCCCAGCTTGTTGCTGCATGAACAACCAGGAGAAACTGCCCCAGGACCCTCATTCCAGACCCCATCTCCTCCACCCCATACAGGCAGTGCTCTCCCCCTTGTCACTGAGGTGGTTCCAGGGACCCAAGGGACACCTGTGAGGAGGAGATGCTGGGTAGGGACATGGTGTCCTTCAGTGCTCCTCATGGTACCTCCTGCTGGGCTTTGTGCTGCTGGTCACAACCCTCTGAGCCTGGCTGTTCAGTCAGTTCTCCGTGGTGCTAAACAGGAATATGCCCATGAGCACATTGGGCTGCACTGGGAGGAGCGTGGCCACCCAGCCAAGGGCAGTTATTGTCCATCTTGACTCCGCACTGGTGTGGTCACATCTGGAGCGGGGTGTCCCAGTGGGAGGTTCCCCACTCTGGAGGAACGGGGAGGAGATGTCGTGTGGCCGGAGAGAGTCTGGGTCATGTGTGGAGGTGTTCAGAGACCCAAACTTCTTTAGCCTGGTGAAGTGGAGGCTGAGGAAACGTGCTGTTTTTACTGAGATTGAGTTAATTTTCTTCATGCATTTTGAATCTCTCTCCTTCATAGCTAATACAGTCTTTTGTTTAAATTTGCTACGAGAATAATAACGCTGTTTCTTCCCTGGGATAGATTTAATTTTTTCTTTTAGCAGCTTTCAAGTGTTTGCCATTTGGTATGAAAGGAATGTCAGAACTCACTGATATCTTGGCTGTTGTCAGGGAAACCAAGGGCTTCTTTGGCCATCCAGCTGCAGATGCAACTCGGCAGGAGGGGACACAGACAGGACAGCACCTGGATTGACATGCAGGCTGATCAATGAAATATTCCCTATGATTAGCGTCATGCTCAGTCTAAAGCTGGAGCCAGCTTTTAGGGCTTGTTACATCCGTTACTTTGGGTTTTCTGGCTAGTTTGGTTAGTTCCATTCAGAAGTTTCATTCTGTCAGGAGTTCGATGTCAGTCTGGCCTTTTGCCGTTCTGCCATTTTGCAGTTGGCCCTTGGGCCTTTCGCACTTTTACTTTCTCTTGCTGGGATCGGCTGTTCAGGACCAGGGCGCTCCCTTCTCTTGGGCTGTCTGTTTGGCACAACTGGAGTTATGTGAGGGATTGCACTGAGTATCATATATTTTACTTTATGTATATTCTAGTATATTAGTAGTAGTAGTGTATTATTTTTATTGTCTTATAATTTTTTTTTTCTAAACCCACAGGTTTCTCCCTTCCCCTTCAGTTCTCTCCCTTATCCCACTTGGAGACCGGGAGCAGGATGTGAGCAGCTCTCATGGTCTTAGTTGGTGGCTGTGGTAAAACCACGACAAGAAAGAGTACTAGTAGCTTCAGAAATCTTGAAAATCACTTTCCAAGATGATGGCACTTTTTTGGGTTTGTTGGGTTTTTTTTTTTTGGTAGAGGGAAACAACATGAGAAAGGAAAACCGTCAGAAACTGCAGCTCTGGAGGTCCAGAGTGGACCTCAGGGTAAAGAAATGTCATTCTGAGCACAGTGCTGTGTTCATTCAGAAGGACTCTGGATCAGTCATGGCTTTGTGTTTCAAGGAACAGCGGGTGGGGATGGAGAGACAGCAGCACAGGTGGGGACACACCGGGGTGAGAACAAGGTGGGGAAGCGCATGGGGTGTCTGCAGCCTGTGGGGAAACAGCCACAGGCCTGGGACAGTGTAGGATGGATCGTGGTGGAGATGGCCAAGGGTGCTGGCAAGGCTGGATGTCCCTGAAAGACCTGAGGTCTTTGTCCCCTTGGCTATGGCTGATGTCCCTGACAGCGAGGCTGAAGAGGAGACACATGGTTCTCATGGCCATGGCACCCCATTGCCTCCTTGCACCCCCCAGGGAGTGTCACACCATTGTCCTGCACTGGGCATCATCCCCACATCCCCAGGAAGAGCCCTGAGACACATGTGAGGGACAGGATCTCCCTTCCTAGGGGCAGGGGGTCAAGGCTTGGCCATTGTCCTTCATCAAACAAATCAATGTCTTTCTCAGCATCAGAGCTGCTGCACTTTGCCTTTGCCTGATGCAATCACTGCCTCCAATTATCTGCTCTAATGAGTCCCTGGGGAGGCTTTGTCAGTAACAGCCCTCAGTGGGGCCCATTAATGCTTCAAGGTACTTTGGGCTTTGCTTCTGACTTGGGCTTCTTGAGGAGATTCTTCAGTCTGTCCTTGGTATCTGAGGTTCATGGACTCAGCACCAAATACGCCATGGGGCTCATTAAAACACAGAAAGCCCTAACGAGCCATGTTTCCTTCCTAATTTTCTTCAAATCTTCAAGACTTGTAGAACTAACTGGGGAGGTTTCAATGGGACACTTACTGATGAAGACTTCAAAGAAGATTTCATAAAGGAGGGTTTTTTCTTTCAAGAGTATTTTCTGTCATTTTTCAGTGTGCAGAAGAAGTGACAGCAGCATTCTGCAATGGACATTGATCCAGAGGGTCTCCTGAAGCCATCTGGACAGGCAGGAGAACAGTCCCTTGAGGCTGGACACTGTATGGACAACCTTGCTCCCCACCCCCCACCCCCAGTCTGCCCGTTCCCTCATTGGCCACCTGGGACTTGCATCACTTTTCCTCACATCAGACTTCTCCACTGAGCTCTGCAGGTGGATGCTGCAGCTCCCGCACACCAGCTCCCACCTGCTCTCCTGTGTAAATACTACACAATTTCATAAACACTAAAACACTTTCCTCAACTGTGTGTGTAAGCTGGATCTAATGAGGTCCACCATCCACAAGGGACATCCACACAAGAACTGTTTTAGACAGAGAGATAGGAAAGGATATACATAAACACAATTAACACATTAACTACCATGTTAATTAGACTTCTGAAGAATGGGGCAAGTTTGTAACTCCCTGAAGCTCAAAGCAGAAACCAGACAGTTGAGAGGCAACTGAATGACCAAAGAGCAAGTGGAGGAGGAAACCTGAGAGCACTGGGAAGGGCAAACGTCCAGACAGTCTGCTGGAAAGTTGTCCTTTGACATGGGCATTTAATCAGGAGAGGTGGAAACTCCTGAATGACGAGGGAGTTGAAATAATACAGTGCTGGAAATAAAAGTACAGGAGAAGACCAATATTTGTTTTCGTACCCTTAGTACACTTCCTGGTAATTCACTGTTTAGCATTTTTTTGTGTTTCTGGTGGGTGTTTTTTTGTTTGTTGTGGAATTTTTGTTTTAAGATGTTAAAAACCAACCAAACAAAAACCCCCAGAAACAAACAAACAAACAAAACAAACAAGCAAAACCCAAAAAACCCCAAAAAAAACAAACCTAACCAAACCAAACCAACAACAACAAAAACAAAGTGCAGCTTTCCAGGCAGACATCAGTCATCAGTTGTGCCATTTTCGGGGCCCCAGTGCACCTGAGGTGCTGGCCTGGGATTGGCATCTATCACAGAGGACCTGGGGGAGACCAGAGCACCTTGCAATGCAGGGGGAGCCTGGGCAGGGGTTCCCGGGGCATCTACACTGGCACCAGGTGTCTGTGTCCCTGGAGCTGAAGACATTTGTGTCCTAAATCCATTCCCAGTTCTGGAAAACTCTTTGCTTTTCAAAGAAAAGAAACCCTCCCAAAGAAAAAAAGAAAAATAAAGACAAGTATGTTGACACCTTCCTTTGCTTTGGATCTTTGTCTTCAGTTCTTCTTATTTTAATTTTCATTGACATTAACTGACATCTGTTGGGCCTGCAGGCATTAAGCCAAGATCATTTTGTGTCTTGCATAGCACCCCATGCCCTCTAAACCTTCCCTGCCCAGGACTCCTCACACTTTGCCCAGAGCGAGTCACACTGAGCTGTTGGCTGGTTCACTGGTTGAGATGTTGGTTTAGATGGTCACCTACAGCACAGGGGGATTCATGGCCCAAAATCGTCTGCTCTGCTTCTATTAGAAACAGAGCCCAGCATCAAAATGGGATCGTTAGGAGAACTGAGGTTGAAGGGACCTCAGGAGTCTGCAGTCCAAACTGTCAGAAACTGGGTCAGACCAAGGTGTTCAAGCCTTGATTCAATCAGAGATTGAAAACCTGCAAAGACAGAGCCTGTGCAGCCTCTCTGGGTGACCTGAGTGTCCTGGCTGAACCTCTCTCACCTTCCACCCATTCTCTTTTGTGCTTCTACCACACACCATGGTGAAGAGCCTGGCTGTGTGTTCTCCATGACCTCCTGTAAAAGTCGGTCCAAAGAACAGTATTTCCCTCAACATCACCATCAGGGACTTGGAGAACAGATACCCTGACAGAAAGAATTGGACAATGGCTTGGAGAGAGGCCTGAGGAAAAGAACTGTGTTGCACAGGTCTCTCCGACCCGGGGGCTACAGGTAACAATGGCTGCTGTATGGATTCCACCTGCTGCCGCAGCCAGACTTGTCCCCACCTCCTAAAAGGAATTGTGTTCTACAGGTCTCTCCGACCTGGGGACAATAACTGCTGTCCAGAAGATGGATTTCACCTGCTGCCTCAGTCAAACTTGCCCCTACCTCCTCCCTGCTACTAAGGCCAACAAAGAAGAGCATGCGCAGAGGCTTGACAAAGGTCTTGATGTCACCCAGCGGACCAGTAAGAGACCACTGAACCGAGGCGACACAGTCGGGTTCTGGCAAGCGAAGCGGGGACTCTTCAGGCCTGCGCAGTTAAGCCTGGATGGCGAAAAAAAGGCGGTGATTGGCCTCAATCCCTGGGAGCGAGGTGGGGCGAAGAAGCATAAAAGACAATTCCCAAGTGGACATCATGGAGCTCACACCACCAAAGGATCATGCGTCATGACGGAGGACCAGCAGGACGCTGCTTTCGGGACCTGAGACCATAGGGACGCCTTTGGAACTCGTGGTGGTAGCTAATCCTCTTTCCCCCTTTTTTTTTCTCTTTCTCTTTTCTCCACTTTCTCTATCGCGTGCCGATTTACAGAGAAAATAATAAAGTTAACACTGTTTGGTTGGATTATGACCCCTTGGCATTTTGGTCGCTTCGAGATCAAAGTAAATGAACCATCACGAGTCCATCAACGAATGGACTGTGACATTAAATTTGTGTCATGGACAGGAGTACTGTGTGGTCTGTAATAGGGGAAGAAAGTTTCACTCCATCCACACCTGGCCCTACACCCGATAAGGTGAGAGGTGTCCAGAAAGCAAGGGGGGGCGATTCAGATTTCCCACACACCATGCACGCCTTGGTGTTGAGTGCTCCAAACTTGAGTCGAGGGCTCTGTCTCTGGGATCTCAAAGTGCAAAAACAGGTGTTGTTCTCATGTTGATGAGAATTGCCTGCCAGGGAGAGTGAAGGGGCAATCCTGTGTCTTCGTGTAACTATGTTGAGCCTTCCCATAGCAGATTTTTGGCCCCTCCAACCACTCGGGAAAGAGAAGGGTGACACAGCAGTTGCTGTGCTTTTGTATAACTAAGTTGTCCCTTCCTGAAGTGGGTTTGGTCCCTTCATAATAAGAATGACTGAAAAGGCTGATAATCAAGATTTTTGGTTAGGGAAAGATAGAGACTCGTTCTACACACTTTTAGCAAAGTATGGGGCTCGACCCTCCGTATCTGGAGAAGACTGGGCTCGTGATAATTGGGCTGGTTTACAGAGTGTAGTGGACCGAGTGATTTCTCTACAGGCTAAGTCTAAGTTTAGATCAGATAACAGCAAAGCTACAGCCTGTGCTGTCCGAGGAGCCAGCCTAGTCGCAGTGATTGAAGATCGCCTCAGGCAGCATAGTAATGAAAGCAAAATTATAGAATCCCTTGAAAATCTGGTGCAGATTTTGCAAAAAACAATATCCAATTTAGAACAATTAGAAAATTGTTCACAACAATTAGAAAAAGAGGGAAGAAAACCGCTCATTAAAAGCTACTCTAAAGGAGGAATGTTTAAGAAACACGGGAGTGCTGAGGGAGCGGGAGCTAGAGGAGAAAAGTATCCAACAAATAAATCAAATTTACCCTCTGAAAGAATTGGAGGAGGTGAGAAAACGTGATGAGGAATACCCACACGTGAGACCCTTAGTGAAAACAGAATATTTTTATGCAAATGAGGAGGATACTGACCCTCACATTACAACTAAGCAAACACCTCACACTGCCACGAGCTGGCAAACTAAAGAAAGAGTATGGGCGCCTCCCTAAAGAACCTGAAACGGAGCACGTGTGGCACATATCCCTAACTGGGAGAGACCAAATTCAGTTAAGTGAACAGGAAGCTCATGGTTACTGGGGGCATGAAGTTTTCTTAACAACTGGTGACAGACGTGCCCCGTGGTCCCTAACCCAGCGAGCTGCTTATTGGGCTGGAGGGCTAAACCCTTTCGATAGGGGAGAGCCCCTGGCAATCACTGTCACACCTGATCAATTGCTAGAAAGTGTACACAAAGCAGCCTGCTTGCAAATGATGCATGAAAGCAAATTGATTCCCGAATGTGAATCCCCAATGATGATGCCAGTGAATCCTGACATGATCACTCCTTTGATAAGGGGACTCCCAGAGTCACTTAAACCTACTGGGATTAACCTTCAAAGGACAATTGCATTGATGAGCCCAGTAGAAAGATTGGAAGGTTTGATGAGAAGCCAGGGTACCAGAAGCGGGAGCCAGAGGGATGGAGCTGACACTGCCGTTGATTCACTGTTCACCCCTGTCCCGACTTCCCCCAGCCAACCAAATACTAAAAAGGTGTGGATGTGGGGGGAAGCAGCACAAGAATTGATGCATTATAATAGGAAATGTGGCCCTGTAAAAATCCTAGAAGAAAGGTCGAGAGGAATCTGTCATGTTGAAGTCAAGAATCTGCCCCTTTCTACCAGTACTGCTGCTGCTACCAGTGCTCCAAGAAAGAAGCATCCGCATATTAGAAGAGGAAAGGGGGAACAACCTAAGATGCGACAACAATGGTGGGTTTTGGGAATTAAAAAGGGAGTTCCCGGAGATATAATGGAGGGCTTACTTACCCCTTGATAAACTGAGTAAACAGGTGTCAAGGTGGCATAATCCAAAAGAACATTCACAGAGCATGAAAGAAGTCCTACCTGGTACACCTTCAGCTCCCTCCTCCACCAAGGATGAAACTCTCCCAGGAACAGGAAAACTAGAACCTCCATTCCCTCCATTCCGCACTCATACCTGAGGGCAGGACGTGACAGGCTGTGGATACTACAACATAGTCCAGAAGCTTCTCAGTCTCTCTGGGCACCTCCTTTGCTGAGGACCCTGTCAACTGACTGAGGGTCCCACCCCTCCTGCCCCCCAGCTGGTGCAGGTGAAGTCACCCTGCCCGGGGCAGGGGAGGATGTGACTGTCAGCACCTTGGTACCACCCTGGTGTGTACGTGGGGACAGGCACAGCGGGACACAAAAGGTGCTAAGGAGCCATCGACTGCCCTATTGAAGGCTCTGGATCTCAGGGGGATGTGCAACTGCCACAGTGGGGCATTGTGATGTCACTGGTGATGTCACAAAGGGCCCCACCCAGGCACCCCTTTAAAAGCGGGGCTGGGGGTGCAGAGCTGCATCCTCTGGCAGGACAGGGAGGTGGCCACTCCACCATGGCCCTGTCCTGGTGAAAGAGGAGACGTGGTGGCAGCCGGACATGCTGCCATGGCCGGCACTGCTACCGGAGTCGTTCTCGCTGCCGCTATGTCCCATCCCTGGAAACTGTGAGGCCACTAAGAGCCAAAATCTCCCATCCCTGGACACCTTGGGCCGCTCAGGGTTAAATTTCCTGTCCCTGGACCCATTAGGGCCCCAAAACTTAAAATGTCGCGTCCCTGGACTCCTTGGGCCACCGAGAGCCAGAATGTCCCATGCCAGACACCGGATATCCCATCCCTAGAGACTTTGGGACCAAGACCTAAAATGTCCCATCCCTGGATCCAAGATGTCCCATCCCTAGACACTTTAGGCCACCCAGGCCCAGATATCCCATCTCTGGACCCCATGAAGCCTCCGAGATCCAGGATGACCCATTCCTGGAAACTTTGGGGACACCAAGTCCTAAGATGTCCCATCTCCAGCCCCCTTGGACCACCCAGACCAAGATTTCCCATCTCTGGACAACTTTGGCCACAAAGACATAGAATGTCCAATCCCAGAACCCGGATGTACCATCCCTGGAGACTTTGGGTGATCAAGACCTAAAATGTCCCATCTCTGGATCCCTCAGACCACCAAGACCAAAAATGTCCTATCCCTGGACCACTTGGGCCACAGAGAGCAAGGGTGTCTCATCCCAGACCCCAGATGTCCAATCCCTGGACATTTGGGCCAACCAGAGCCAAGATGTCCCACCCCTGGGCCCCTTATGCCAAAGTGACGAAGATGTCTCATCCCTGGACACTTTGGGCCAACAAGACCCAGGATGTCCCATCTCTGGACACAATATGTCCCATCTCCAGCCCCCTTGAGCCACCAATACCTAAATGCCCCAATCCATGGACCACCCAGGCCAAGATGCCAATTCCCTGGACACTTTGAACCACCAAGACCCAGGATGTCCCTTTTCTGGACCCCTTAGGCCACCAAGATATAAAATGTCCAATCCCAGACCCCTGGACACATTTGGCCACCAAGACCTAAAACGTCCCATCCCTGGACACTTTGGGACACCCAGGCCTAGATGTCCCATCCCTGGACACTGTGAGGACACCAAGACCAAGGATGTCTCATCCCTAGACCCTTTGGGGACACCAAGTCCTAAAATGTCTTAGCCATCTTGGGCATGTCCAGCCATCTTGGGCAACCAAGACCAAGATGTCCCATCTTTGGACTCCTTGGGCCACTGTGAACCAAAATGACCCATCTCAGAGCTCCGATGCCCCATCCCTGGAAACTTTGGGCCACTGAGACCAAGATGTCCCATCCCTAGATCCAAGACGTCCCATCTCTGGACACAAAATGTCCTATCCCTGGACACTTTGGGCCATCAAGATGCAGGATGTCTCATCTCCGGAACTTTTAAGCCACCAAGACCCAAAATGTCCCATCTCCAGGCATCTTGGGCCACCAAGTCCTACAGTGTCCCAACCCTTGGGCCCATTGGACCACCCAGGCCAAGATGTCCCATTCCTGAACACAAGAAGTCCCATCCCTGCACACTTTGGGCCATCAAGACGAGGATGTACCATCTCCAGTCATCTTGGTCCACCAAGACCAAGATATCACATCACTGGACCCCTTGGGCCACCGAGACCAATATGTCCCTTTCCTGGAGCGAAGATGTCCCATGTGAGCAGGTAAAACTAAGCTGGTTTCATCAAATTTATCTAATAGATTTCCTATCAAGGGTTTGAGTAGAGAAACATTCCTCAGAGGAGCTGCTGTATTTACACTGGGGCATTTTATATCTCTGCTTCTGCCTCTTTTTTTCCATTCTTCCTCTTCCTCTGTCTATTCTGATGTGCAAGAGCTCTCCAAGGAAAAGATTCATGGAATCCTACAATAACACAGGTTAGAAGAGATCCCTGAACACCACCTCTGTCCAACTGTCATTTATGGCACTCTAATGAATAGCTGATAGCATTAGTGCTCCCTTGGGTTCATCTCACCACATGCACGCAGTGGACATGCACATGATGTGTATGTTTACAACTCAGCTGCACAATGAAAACATGGATTTTTAACCTAGTATTTCATAGAATCATAGAATGTCCTGAGATGGAAGGGACCAACATGGATCATCGAGCCCAACTGCTGTCCCTGCACAGGACACCCCACAGGTCACACCGTGTGTCTGAGGATGTTGGCCAGTCTCTTCTTGAACACTGTCAGGTTGGGGCCGTGACACCTCCCTGGGCAGCCTGTTCCAGTGTCCAGCACCCTCTGGGTGAAGAACCTTTTCCTCATGTCCAACCTAAACCTCCCCTGGCACATCTTCCTGCCATTCCCTTGGGTTCTGTCACTGGTCACCAGAGAGAAGAGATCAGTACCTACTCTTCCTTCTCCCCTTGTGAGGAAGCTGTAGCCACCATGAGGTCTCCTTTTAGTGTTTTCTTCAGCTCTGATGCTGAGAAACCCCTTGGTTTGCTTTCTGCAGCAGAAAGGAGAAGCCACGACCTCCAGGCAATGGGAAGGGGGATCCTGTCCCTCACACATGGCTCAGGGCTCTTCCTGGGACCGTGGGATGTGGGTGTGCAAGGCCGAGGGAAGGACAACACTGGTACAGCACCTTCCAGCTTCCCCATGGGGCTGCAAGGAGGCAACGAGGCCCCAGTGCCGTGAGGACAACGTGTCTTCTCCCGGGCCTCAGTGGCAGAGACAACTGCCATGGCCAAGGGGACAGAGACCTGGGTTCTCTTGGTGCCTTGAGCCCCTCCAGTGCCCTTTGCCATCTCCATCACAGGCTGTTCTACACAGTCCTACACCTGCCCCTCTTTCCCTGCAGGCTGCAGACACCCATCTTGCTTCCCCACCTGCTCTCACCCCAGCATTTCTGTCCCTTCACTGATGTGTCTGCACCCTCCCTGCCTGTTCTTTGGAACACAAACCATGGGCTGATCCAGCCCCCTCTGGGTGACCTCTTGCACCACAGCACTGCCCTTCCAGTGACATTTTTTCCTCCTGATATCCAGTCTCCACTTCCCAATCTGCACTTGGTAGCTTTTTTTTCCTCTCCTGGTTGTTCCTACTACTTGGGAAAGCTATACCACCTCAGAAACTGCCCATCAAGCAGGGAACCCTACCTGTTAGTCTTCTTGTGGTCTTCCACTAGACCAGAGAGAAGTAACCTCACCATTACTGCTGCTGGACCTTCAGCTTCTCTGATAGACATGAGCATGTCCCTGTTTCTGTCCCATCATGTTCTCAGGTGGGATGGACATGACAACCTGTCTCCAAGGCCTCTTCCTGGGTAGGGGCTGTGGGTACTTATGCAGAGGTTCATTCCCAGCCACGTTCCTGCTGCCGGGCTGTCACCTCCAGAGACAGAACTGACCTCACTGTCCCCTTCACAGTCACATACTGCTTACTGGATTATGAGTGTCTGAGGCACAGCTGATGTCATAACACACCATACCCATCCATAAAACGCCTATGGCCCAGGACCTGACCAGATGAATGTATGTCTCTTCTATTAAACTTATCAAATATATTTCCTACTAACGATTTAAGTGGGGAAATATCCCAGTGCTGCATCTAGGCTGATTTCTCTGGTATGTAACATCCAACATGAGGTGAGCTCTAGACACTGTCTGCCCCACAGGCCTTCATGGAACCTCAAGGAATGGCTGTTTGTTTTCACCTGGGCTCATCTCACCTGAGGTTCCTCTCACCTCACATACATGACGTGCATGCTCACAGCTCATCTGTTCGATGAAAACCTCCTGTTGCCACTCCGAAGGGATGGGAGGTACCTCAGCCCTAAGGTGTGTCCCCCTGCTCTGTATTCGTCTGAGATGTCCCATGTCATGTGGAATGGACACAGGGAGGGATCTCAGTTCAAGGAAGCACATCCCAGTGCTGCATTCTGGTGGTTTCCCATGGGATGTTACTCTCAACATGAAGTGACCTCGAGACACTGTCTGTCCCATGGGCCTTCATGGAACCCCCTGGAATAACTGATGGCGTTTGTGCTCACTTGGGTTCATGTCAACTCATGTACATTATGTGCATGCTCACATCTCATCTGTACAATGCAAACTTGGACTGCTGAGCTACTCATTCAGTGTCCCTCCATGGAGGGAAGACAACCTCTGTGAGCTGGGGTGAGAGGACAGGGCTCTTCCCTCCTTCCATTTTCGGATGATGATGTGGGACGGAATAGAAAAATTGAGTCCGTAAATGATTGGCTTTGGGACTGGTGCTACAGGCAGGGCTTTGGGTTCTTTGATAATGGCTGGTTTTATAAGACACCAGTCCGGTCAGTGATATGTGGGAAAGGTTTATCCCACAGGGGTAAAAAGATGCTGGGACAGGAATTAGCAGGGCTCATTTGCAGGGCTTTAAACTAGATTTGAAGGGGGATGGGGTTGTAGCTGGGCTTGCATCAGTGGGGCAGCACACTGGAATCCATAAAGACCGGGAGGCCCCCCAGGCCCCTAGGGTGAAATCGGTGTACTCGGCTCGCTCCCTGAAGTGCCTGTACACCAATGCGCGCAGCATGGGGAATAAGCAGGAGGAGTTAGAAACCTGCGTTCGGTCAGGAGATTATGATCTGGTGGCAATTACAGAGACATGGTGGGACAGCTCACATGACTGGAATGTGGTCATGGATGGCTATGCCCTTTTCAGGAAAGACAGGCCAGCCAGGCGAGGTGGTGGAGTTGCTCTTTATGTGAGAGAGGAACTGCAATGTATAGAGTACTGTCCAGGTGCGGTTGAGGAGCGAGTTGAGAGTCTGTGGGTGAGAATTAAGGGGCAGGCTGGCAGGGGTGACACTGTTGTGGGAGTCTATTACAGGCCACCAGATCAGGGTGAGGAAGTTGATGAGGCCTTCTATGGGCAGCTGAGCGTGGCCTCACAGTCACAGGCTCTGGTTGTTATGGGGGATTTTAACTACCCTGATGTTTGCTGGAAGGACTACTCAGCCAGCCAGCCTCAGTCTAGGAGGTTCCTCCATTGCATTGACGATAACTTTCTGATGCAAATGGTGGAGGAGCCGACTAGAAGAGGTGCGCTGCTAGATCTCGTCCTCGCTAACAAGGAGGGTCTGGTCGAAGCAGTAAAGGTGGGGGGCTGCCTTGGTTGCAGTGACCATGAGATGGTGGAGTTCAGAATCTCCTGTGGTGGGAGCAGAATACCGAGCAGAATTGCAACCCTGGACTTCAGCAGGGCTGACTTTGGCCTTTTCAAACAGTTGCTGGAGGAAATCCTGTGGGCAAGGCTGCTTGAAGGTAAAGGCGCCCAAGATAGTTGGTTAACATTCAGGGACTGCTTCTACCAAGCTCAAGATCAGTGCATCCCGACGCGCAGGAAGTCAAGGAGGGGAGCCAGGAGACCTGCGTGGTTAAACAGGGAACTGCTGGGCAAACTCAAGTGGAAGAGGAGGGTTTACAAATCATGGAAGGAGGGGCTGGCCACTTGGGAAGAATATAAGGCTGTTGTCAGAGGATGTAGGGAGGCAACTAGGAAAGCTAAGGCCTCCTTAGAGTTAAACCTGGCGAGAGGGGTCAAGGACAACAGGAAGAGGTTCTTCAAATACATGGCAGATAAAACTAACACCAGAGGCAATGTAGGCCCACTGATGAACGGGGTGGGTGCCCTGGTGACAGAAGATACAGAGAAGGCAGAATTACTGAATGCCTTCTTTGTCTCTGTCTACTCTGCCGGAGGCTGTCCTGAGGAGCCCCGTACCCCTGAGGCCCCAGAGGAAGGCAGGGCAATGGAGGAGTCTGCCTCAGTTGATGAGGACTGGGTTAGGGAGCAATTAAGCAATCTGGACATCCATAAATCCATGGGTCCAGATGGGATGCACCCGCGGGTGCTGAGGGAGCTGGCTGAAGTCATTGCTGGACCGCTCTCCATCATCTTTGCCAAGTCTTGGGAAACGGGAGAGGTGCCTGAGGACTGGAGGAAAGCAAATGTCACTCCGGTCTTCAAAAAGGGCAAGAAGGAGGACCCGGGCAACTATAGACCGGTCAGCCTCACCTCCATCCCTGGGAAAGTGATGGAACACCTTATCCTTGGTGCCATCTTAAGACATATCAAGGATAAGAGGGTCATCAGGGACAGTCAACATGGCTTCACCAAGGGGAAGTCGTGTTTGACCAACCTCATAGCCTTTTATGAAGACGTAACAAGGTGGATTGACGATGGCAGAGCAGTGGATGTGGTCTACCTTGACTTCAGCAAAGCATTTGACACCGTCTCCCACAGCATCCTCACAGCAAAACTGAGGAAGTGTGGACTGGATGATCGGGTAGTGAGGTGGACTGCAAACTGGCTGAAGGAGAGAAGCCAGAGAGTTGTGATCAATGGGGCGGAGTCTGGTTGGAGGCCTGTATCTAGTGGAGTGCCTCAAGGGTCAGTTCTGGGACCAATACTGTTCAATATATTCATCAATGACTTGGATGAGGGAATTGAGTGTACTATCAGCAAGTTTGCTGATGACACCAAGCTGGGAGGAGTGGCTGACACGCCAGAAGGCTGTGCTGCCATCCAGCGAGATCTGGACAGGCTAGAGAGTTGGGCGGGGAAAAATTTAATGAAATATAACAAGGGGAAATGTAGAGTCTTGCATCTGGGCAGGAACAACCCCAGGTTCCAGTACAGGTTGGGGAATGACCTATTAGAGAGCAGTGTAGGGGAAAGAGACCTGGGGGTCCTGGTGGACAGCAGGATGACCATGAGCCAGCACTGTGCCCTTGTGGCCAAGAAGGCCAATGGCATCCTGGGGTGTATTAGAAGGGGGGTGGTTAGTAGGTCCAGAGAGGTTCTCCTTCCCCTCTACTCTGCCCTGGTGAGACCTCATCTGGAATATTGTGTCCAGTTCTGGGCCCCTCAGTTCAAGAAGGACAGGGAACTACTGGAGAGAGTCCAGCGCAGGGCCACAAAGATGATTAAGGGAGTGGAGCATCTCCCTTATGAGGAAAGGCTGAGGGAGCTGGGTCTCTTTAGCTTGGAGAAGAGGAGACTGAGGGGTGACCTCATTAATGTTTATAAATATATAAAGGGTGGGTGTCACGAGGATGGAGCTAGGCTCTTCTCGGTGACAACCAACAGTAAGACAAGGGGTAATGGGTTCAAGCTGGAACACAAGAGGTTCCACTTAAATGTGAGAAGAAACTTCTTCTCAGTGAGGGTGACAGAACACTGGAACAGGCTGCCCAGGGGGGTTGTGGATTCTCCTTCTCTGGAGACATTCAAAACCCGCCTGGACGCCTTCCTGTGTAACCTCACCTAAGTTTTCCTGCTCTGGCAGGGGGATTGGACTAGATGATCTTTTGAGGTCCCTTCCAATCCCTAACATTCTGTGATTCTGTGATTCTGTGAAATGGAGGTTGTGAGGGGCCAGTCTATGACGATGCCCTGGGGCAGCTTCCGCGGGGTGTCCAGTGCACAGGGGCACAGCCCAGCCCCTGCTCTGCTGGTCCTGCAGGTCTCTGGCAGGAGGCCTGGCTGTGAGAGGACACTGCTGAGTGCCCAGCCCTGCACACACACACTGTGCAGCTGTACCCTGGTGTTTCATCTGTGGCCACTTTCGTGGGCAAGTTTTTGAGAGAATGTTTGTAAAAAGACCTAAACCTTGAGGGCCTGCCCATAGGAGATGACCTTTCTTTCTGGAAAGGCTGTTCTGAGGCCAGGTCTGTCACAGCAGTGCCCATGGCCTGTCCCTGCCTGCGCTCACAGGACTGACACACAGCAGGACGGTGACCAGGCTGCCAGAGCACTCAGGCCTTGCACCAACACAAGGGATGAGAAGGAGAGTGTGGGAGTGGAACGAGAACAGCTCTGGAAGGCCAAGCGCTGGTGCTCCCTGGCAGGGCTGCCAGGCTGGACTCTTTTCCCCTCCTCCCATGCACACAGGAACTGTCCCTGCAGCTCCAAACAGGCCTTGCAGGGAGGATATAGTGAAAAACACATCACTACGGGACCCTTTATTTTGTTTAAATACGCACAGAGCACGGCTCCTCATTTACACAGCCAGTGGTTATAAAAGAAAAGCAGACAGTGATTTAGAAAGGGAATGACAATGTTATCACAATAAAAAACAACTTCAGTAAAAACAGAAAATACAAGTGAGAGGCTGGATCTGTAACTAGTTACATTAAAACTACTATGTAGAAGGAGAGAAGCAGTTTATTGCTTCAGAAAACAGTAAGATATGAGTTTCCACAGGGCATCCTTGAGCTCCTGGTTCCTCATGCTGTAGATGAGGGGGTTCTCTGCTGGAGGCACCACTGAGTACAGAACAGACACCACCAGGTCCAGGGATGGGGAAGAGATGGAGGGGGGCTTCAGGTGGGCAAACATGGCAGTGCTGACATACAGGGAGACCACGGCCAGGTGAGGGAGACACGTGGCAAAGGCTTTGTGCCGTCCCTGCTCAGAGGGGATCCTCAGCACAGCCCTGAAGATCTGCACATAGGACAGCACAATGAACACAAAGCAGCCAAAAGTTAAACAGACAGTACCTACAGGAAGCCAAACTTCCCTGAGGGAGGCATCTGAGCAGGAGAGCTTGAGGATGTGGGGGATTTCACAGAAGAACTGGTCCAGGGCATTGCCCTTGCACAGTGGCAGTGAAAATGTATTGGCCGTGTGCAGCAGAGCATTGAGAAACCCAGTGGCCCAGGCAGCTGCTGCCATGTGGACACAAGCTCTGCTGCCCAGGAGGGTCCCATAGTGCAGGGGTTTGCAGATGGCAACGTAGCGGTCGTAGGACATGACGGTGAGAAGAAAATACTCTGCACCTAACAAGAAAAATACACAGAAGACCTGGGCAGAACAACCTGCAAAGGAAATGAACCTGGTATCCCACAGAGAGTTGGCCATGGATTTGGGCACAGTGATGGAGATGGAGCCCAGGTCGAGGAGAGCGAGGTTGAGCAGGAAGAAGTACATGGGGGTGTGGAGGTGCTGGTCACAGGCTATGGTGGTGATGATGAGGCCGTTGCCCAGGAGGGCAGCCAGGTAGATGCCCAGGAAGAGCCAGAAGTGCAAGAGCTGCAGCTCCCGTGTGTCTGTGAATGCCAGGAGGAGGAGCTGGGTGATGGAGCTGCTGTTGGACATTTGCTGCCTGTGGGCATGAGGACCTGCGCAAGGAGGAAAAGACAGTGACGGTTTAGATGAGACTCCTCTGAGCAAAACCAAAGCCATTTCCCACAGACCCTCCCACAAAGAGACCCTTTTCTTTTTCCAGGAGAACGTCCTGGCTGGAGCCCTCGTCGGAGCTTGATGAGTGTGCAACGAAGAGCAGGGTCTCTGCCCAGGGGCTCTTGAGGAGTCAGCCTGAGCCTGTGTGATGGGGTGGGGCAGGGGCCAGTCCTGGGGTTCAGCTTTGTCAGATGGAACCGCTCCTGCTGCAGAAGGGACTGTCAGCATCTGTACCCGCAGGGCTGAGAAACTGAGTTTGAGAGGTTTGGCGTTTCTACAGCTCCTTCTCCCCTCCCACCCTGGGGAGTGTTCTTGGATGTTAGAAACCCTCAGCATTTCTGCTGCACTCAGGGAGAACAGAGCGAGTCCTGCGAGACCAGAGGATGCCTGTGGGTCAGTGCAGAGTGAGGGCAGCTGCTCTGTCCCTCTGTCTTGCTCCATCTGCCCTGGGCTGGCACCTTTCTGAGATGGAGGCTGATCACACTCCCATGTTACCCTGAAAAGCCACCAGGAGTGCTGAGAGCAGAGGGATCCACCTCAGACCGTGACATGTCTCACGCTTTCGTCAGGTCTCAGCACCCCACTTCTATCCCTGGACACACACGGCTCATTTCACAAACCGAACTGCATTTCTTCCATCATAGCATCTCTGCACTTCTGCATGAGTAATTCAGATAATGCTAACATGCTATAGGACAGGTTTGCATCCTGGAGGGAAGCTCACAGCTTGGAAAAAAAACACTCAAGGAGACAGCCAAGAGTCCTAATGATGGCATTTGATTCAGGGAGACTCAGCTCATTCCCCAGCCCCACACACTGCATTGCCCACAGCCCCACAGGTCAGAGCAAAGCTGGACACATGTTCCCATGGACACAGCTGCAGGAAAGGACCCACAAGATCAGGCTGTGACTCTGCAGCTGAAACTCCCATCCCCAGAGAGCCTGACAGCAAGAACCAGATCACAACAGCAGTGACCCAGAGCAGTGGAGCAAGAAGGAAACTGTGGTGAGGGTGGGTGTGAGAGAGGCCAGGGCAGAGGCAGCCGGGCACTCAGATAGCGTCACCCTTCCCCAGCTGTGCAGCCACCTCCCACACACCAGCATTGCCGGGCAGCTGCTCTCAGCCCCTGTGCTCTGCAGAGGGAACTGGAGCTCTGGCTGCACAGGAGCTGCTTCATGCCTTGGAGCCCCCGGCCCTGAGGGCAGAGGCTTTGCTGGGTGGGAGAGGAGGCGAGGGGGCTGCTCACAGGAGGGATCTGCACTGCGGGGATCATATGGAGTTTTCTGTGTTCTCCCTCTGATAACAATTCTGAGTTTAGTTACCTCTCATTTCTGATCATTTCCCTATTGCCTGGAGATTCTCCTCCTGGGAGGTGTTTCCCTGTCCATGTCTTTTCCCTGTCAATGCTCACAGATCATCCCACCCTCTGTGCCCTCACCCTGGCCCTACAGATCCTGCCTGTTCACAGGGCACTGCCTGGGGGCATCTTCCTGTTCACAGACTGGGGAAAAGGACAGGTCAGAGTAAGACTGACGAGTATAGCCAATGTGATGCTGGTGCTGTGCACAGGCAGAGCAGCAGCTGAAGGGATGTTATGAGGCTTCTGGCAGATGTGATGATTAATCGGAGTTGCAGTTCAGGAGTTACAGTGACTTGTTTAAGCATGAGAGCTCATTTTCATTTTTTCCTTTCCTGCACCCCCAACCCTTGGGATAGGAAACTGAAAAGGCAGGCTCAGGAAAGCTCCCTATCTGTCTGGTAATCCTTGCATTGATCTTCTGCTTGAGGCATCCACTTGGAAAAATCCTGGGGGTGATCTGGAGCTGTGAGGAGCCCTGACCCACACAGCAGCCTCTCCACAGCACAAGCACCTTTCCTGCCCTGATAAGGGTCCCTCCTTCCCCCCACAGCTTCTCCCCACAGCACCGTGGGGATCTCCCTGGGCAGGCTGAGCGCTGACCCTGGCAGGCGGCAGAGTCCCTGCCCCCGCACAGCCCTGGGGTGCAGGGACCCTGCTCTGCAGGACAGCCCTGGGCACCCCTGGCTGCTCACCCACCTTCACAGCTGTTCAACATTGCCTGCCAAGAGCCTCCTCCTCACAGATCCCTCAAGCTGTGCCTGTGCTAACTTGAGGAGATGCCTCCAGGAGCTACAGCTGCATTGCCCTGCACCCAGAGACTTACCATGGCAAGGGCTGCAAAGATTTCTCCTCCAGTGAGCTCTCAGCCATCTTCCCCATCCTGACCACCTTTCATCTCTCTCTGCCTTGCTCGTCTCCCTGAGACCCCCAGGCAGAGCCCTCAGCCCTGCTGCGCTTTGCAGAGGAGCTGCTCCTGGGCAGAGCTGTCTCTCTGCAGCGCTGCCGCTTGCCATGAGCTCCCTGTGTCCCAGGAGCCCAGCCCAGCTCAGCAGCACAGGAGCAGCCCATGATGTCCCTTCCTCTGTCCCCTCTGGGCTCCCTCCAGCTGTCCCTGGGGCTCCAGGGGCACATCCTTTGAAACATCCTCAAGTAATCAGTGATGTTGATTCTCTCTCTTCAGCAGTGACACTTCTTGCCAGCATTGTGTTCTTTGTATTAAAAAGTAAATTGGTATGAGGATCATCTTTTCTTCTCTCATCATTAGGCAGGACAAAAAGAACGTTACAGGAAAGGATCTAATTTCTAAAAACTGGAGGAGGAATATGTTCACCTGAATGAATTTAGGCATTATATTTTGGTTTTATACTCATAGGTCTAGAGAGATATCCAGCAATCTTTTGGCCACGTCACGTCTGTGCTCTGAAGCAAAGCCTTTGCACACATGGGATCTTGGACACTTGGGACCAGGTTTCCACGGGGCAGGTCAGAGGTTTCCTGGTGCCACAGCTGGGGTGGTTCAGCCCAGATGTGAGGCAATGTCCTCAGCCAGGGACCTGACTGGGTGAGCTGGAGCTGTCAGTGTTGCAGACAGAGCTGTGACACGGATGGAATAAACTGCCAAGGCAGGGTGGCAGAAGTTAGTTCATCTGGTCTGCAAGGACAGCAGCCTCCAAGCACAGCAATGGTCCAGATCAAAACTCAGTCTAGATCTGTAAGTCAATTCAAGAGCCCTATAATGAGCTGTTACTACTGTAGGAACAGTTAAAGGAGAAACAAACAACTTGTAGTTACTGATGAATTTAATAAGGGAAAGAAGTGATATTCTCTGTGTCTCTGGTCCTCCATCTTCACCAGCAAGGTCTCCCAGGCCTCTGTGACTGAAGGCAGAACAACCAGCAGTGGATGGGGATCAAGTCAGGGGTCCCTGGAACTAACACAATCCTTTCCAGTCTATGGGACCGGAGGGGCAGCATCCCAGGAGCTGAGACAGCAGGACCATGTCACAGTGAGGCCACTCTCCACCTTCTTGGAAAGCTCATGGAGACTGGGGGGACTCCCTGACCACTGGCAGCTCTCACACATTGGGTGCACTTCTCAAAAATGGCCAATGGGTGAGCAGGGGAACTAAGGGCTGTGCCCCAGAGCATGGCCACTGGGACCCCAATTCTGGGTGTCTGAAGGTGACAGGGTTTACCCAGGGCAGGTTGTGCCTGTCCATCCTCTTTGCTTTCTGTGAGGAAAGGACAGGGTTGCTGGATGTGGGGAGAGCAGTGGTGGTCTGTTACTTGGAAGTCAGCAAGGCATTCAGCATCATCCCCCACAATATTCTTGTGTCCAAGGTAGGATATTATGGTTTGTGTCAGTGTGTAAGTAGACGGGTAAAAAATAATCTGGATGGTCAGGCTTGGAAAGCTGCTATAGAAAGGGAGAAACTTTCCAATCCTGAGGACAGTCAAGCCCTGGAAGCTGTTTCCCAGGGGTGCGCATCCACTCTGTCCCAGAAAGTGACCAAGATGTGTTTGGATAAAGCCCTGAGTAATCTGGTCTGACCCTGCTTTGAGCAGGAGGTTGGTCAAGACACCTCCCAAGGTCCCATCCAGCCTGAATGATGCTGTCCTTTCATCCCCTTCACGTTTTCAATTTAGGGACAGCTCTCAGGTTCTCTCTGACCACAGAAATAATTCACATGAGGTGCAGGGCTGCTTTACAAGTGCCCCCAAACAGCCCTGACCACATCTTGTGCATCCCTTTTCATTTGCCCCCACCCAGGTTCTTCTGTTTTGCTGTCCTCATGCCCACCTTGTTCATCCTTTCAGAGCAGGTTGCTCAACAGATGTCAGCATCCATGTACAGAGTCTGCACATCAGCCAGGCAGCAAAGCCATCGTTACAGAAATGGAGATGGGGCTCTTGACCAGCTCCTTGCACCCAGGAATCGGCACAACTTGTCTGCTGAGATTCTCGGGAACACCTGAACTTTAAGTGCAGAGCATGTGAGTCCTCGTTGGGTATCCTGGCTTGTCTCCTGACCCATGTGGTGCTTCAGGCTGTGAAGAGAATCAAAACCAACTCTTTGGCTGGGGTAGTTTCATTTTACATGTGTCACGAAGGGCAGATGAAGGGAGCTCAGAACTCCAGTCTCTGCTGCACTGTTGGGACTTGAGAGACTGGAAATGCAGGTGACGGTGTGTGTCAGTGCACACCACATAAACATTCTGGATTCCTTTCTGCCTTTGCACTGACCTGAGATCTGTTCCTTGGCCTTCTTTGCCTAAAAAAGAAGTAATCTGCCCTGTGTCACCTCCCCTCACACCAGAAAAAAAGGGGGAAAAGTATGAAAGGGGTGATTTCAGGGCAATTCTGTCCAAAGAAATACTTTCTAAATGATAGAAATGGTAGAAGTGAGAGGAAAAGCTCTTAAAAACAACTCCATGCAAGAGGTTAGCTACTGAGATGTAGCAGCTGTTTTGAGAAGCAAGAACGACTGTTGGGAATGAAGTTAAAAAACTTTAGTTCATTGTCATCATCATCATCATCAGGAATAAGGAACTCCCTGTTATTCTTATTAGTGATTGTACCACTTTTCAAAAACATCCTTGAGATTGTCTCTATTTTTCCATGGCTCCAAAACTGAGCCTGCTCAGATTTTGAAACGACTGCTTGAAATCTCTGCAACCCAAATCTCTACAACTGTCTCTCATCGAAGATCTTTTACCCCAGAAAGGGGAAAACTCCCAATGCAGGCACCAAACCAGTGTCCAACCTGCCCAGAGAGCCAGGCCAGTTGTGCCACACAACAGCCGACCTCGGGGGAAGCTGGAGGTGATGGGAATTGAAATGGTTTTAGCTCAAATCATAAATTAGGTTGGAAAAGACCCTTAAGGTCATAAAGTCCAATCATAAATACGACACTGCCAAGTCCACCCATTACACCATATCCCTAAGCGCCATGTCTACACATCTTTTCAATACCTTCAGGGATGGAAGCTCCAATCCTGAGCTGGCAGGACAACACTGTCTGCAGTTACACATAAGATACCTGTCATGGCTGTGACTTCAGAGTTTCTCACACCCTTCACTGAGCAGAGCGGGTGTTAGGAGATGGGCGCACACTTCAGTTTCCAGATGCCAGGACAGAGCCCAAGCCATCCTGCCCTTGGCCTCTGGCATCCCTTTTCTTGAGATGCAAAGCTGCTGGGCCTTCTGTGGATAATCATGTTAAGAGGCATCAATAATCATTCAAGTCTTTGTGTAATTTCTCTAAGAGTGTCAGTATTAAAAATAATAAATATCTGTAACACAGCAGTCTGCATCTGTGGTAGCCCCACTGGCAGGGCCAATCCAATAGGTATTTGCAGTATAAGGCATGACACCCCATCCGTAAGTACATATCTAAGTGGTTCAGATGAAGGGTGGTATGGCAAAAATCACCCTGTTCCTCCCCAGGTGCACGGACACTGCTCATGTGCCTCTCCAGAGTGGCAGAAGCTGGATGCCCTTCTCAGGACAGACTCCTTCCAGGAAAGACACAGCAATGGGGGTAACTCATCAGGTCTTCATGGCATTTCACTCAGCATCAGTTTTTATATATTTGGTGCTTTCCTGAGACTACTCTTTCTGCACAAATGCTCACAAAAAGACACCCATTTAGTAAAACATGGTCATAAAGGTGCTGCTATGGACAAGAAACCTCACCATGAGCTCTGGAGGGAGGGAGGCAGATGATAATAAGCACCAGGAAGAACCAAGGAGCTCAAAGCCTCTTCTGAAGAGTGAGAGGCCCTGAGCAGCAGTGAGCGGCCATGTGTGGTGTGGGAGGGTCAGGGGATGTGAGGTAGAGAAGGGTGGTGGTTGATGAATTCAGCAAATCCTTACAACCATGTCTGAGCCTGCAAGTGGGATGTGGCTGATGTCTGCGGGGGGAGGAGGAATAGGAGAAAGACTTTGGGGGATCCTGGAAAGAAGGCAGGCTTCTCTTGGACTAGTCATATATGGCAGTGACATTTGCATGCTGTGGGCATGGCTGTGCCTGGGAGATGGGGAACGGCTGCTGCTGGGGGGGCTGTGCTCAGGCATGGCCCATGAGCTGACCTTGCTCTGCTCCTCTCTTACACTGCCCATGCTTGGATGGTCCTCAGGAATCATCCATGAGCCCAGAGGAAGCACCAGCCTCCTGGAGTGTTGGCCCATTACTGGAGGACAAGAGTGAGAGGTTCGTGAGACACATGGGAGTGCAGGAAGGGACGGGTCTATGCGTAGTAGTAAATGTGTTAAAGAAGAAGACCTGAAGAGCATGGTCTGGTCATGCTAATGTGGAATAGATTGATTTTTCTTTTTTATTTTAGGGCAGCAGAAGAAGGAACGTGTGCATTTCAGTGCTGGGGCATGGATCCAAAGAGCGGATTCAAGCAAGTTTGGGACCGGGACAGCTCAGGTGATTGGTGACCATTGCAGGTCTATGAAGGAAGCTGCATGGGCTTGGGGAACCTCACAGGCATTGCCAAACCCTCAGAAAACTAGAGCCCTGTGGTTAAAGCAACAGCACTTGGCACCAAACACACACCCAAACCATAAATACCCTCCCAGTGACCACAGGCAGAGCCTTGAGGAACATTTGACTGAAAGGGTCTCCTTTGCCAGGCCCTGGGGGTCAGGGCTTGGCCATTCTGATGATAAACAACCACGAAGGGCTGACAGGGCACCAGAGCCACCTCCACATTGCCTTTACCACCTCTGACCATCGTCTCCAGGCTTTTCCTTCAGCAGCCTCCAGGGACAGGGACTGCTTGTGTCAGCGATGGCCCCTCGTGGGGTCCCAAACACCCTCAGAAACTTGGGGTTTCTTTCTGCCTTTCACTTCATTAGAGGTTTGTTCATTCTTTCAGTAGCTGCAGCTCAGGATCATGGCAGCAGAGGGCTCATTAACAGCCAAAATGCTCTTACAAGCCAAGGCTCTCTGCAGCACTTGCCTAAAGGCGTCAAGTCTGGTGTGGATGATTAGAGAGATTTCAGAACTGTAGCCAAACAGAGAGCATTTCCATAACAAATACTAATTAAGTCAAATTTCTTATATTTCCGTCCCCCTCCCAATGCCCTCATTTCCAGAACAGCTGGTATCAACAATCTCCAATAAATATTGATCTAGAGAATCTCCTGATAAAGACTGAATGTGTCAGAAAGTTGGGTGCCTGACGCACCACTTGAGCGAGGAGACAGGCCAGGACACCTTAAGAGGAGTCACCCTCCTCTGGACAAAAAGGTGGGAGTTCCTGGGCATCTCAGGTGCCACAGCACAGCAATACGTGTGTTCAGGGAGCTGGTCAAGTGTCCCATCTCCTTTTCTGTAATGGTGTCTGAGTTTGCTCAGGTAACCCCTGACTGGACCCCCATCCACTCCTGGGTGTTCTCCAGACTCCTGCCTTCAGGAACAAAGTCCCAGGAGACCTTGCTGGTGGAGATGGAGGCAAAGAAGCCATGAAGTACCTCAGTCCTGTCTGATTCTACTCTTACGAAGTTCAGCAGCAGGCCCACGTTAGCCTTGTCTATTCTTTTACTGTAAGGAAGCTGTGTCAGCTGTGTCAGCCTCAGGGTCTGCTGCCAACCTGCCTTCAAATCATCTCTTCCCAGCTGGAGTCACTGCGAGTGTTGCTGTTCTCCTTCGGGCAGCGCGGTGCTCACCCAGCACAGCCAGAGCTGTTCCTGCGCCAGGAGGAGATTCACACAGAGCCTTGGCCGATGGTGACAGTTCCCACCAGCCGTCCAGCTCTGGAAGGTCCAGATGCCACAGAGGAGACACGGACCGGTTGTCACTTCTCTTGCAGGAACAGGATCGAACAGCAGAGGGGAGGCAGGACGAGAGGGTCCATGAGTCAGAAAGCACATCAGACAGCTGGTACAGTCGCAATGGCAGCAGAGGGAGAAGAGAAAGAGATGCAGTGACCTGGCTGGGACAGTGCTTCTGACGTAACACCTGCCACACAAACACAGAGACACATACATCACCACATAATGCCGAAAGCAGAAGTTAGAACACATGAAGCACCATGGATCAGCTAGGAATCATCCAAATTATATGTGAGAAGGAAAATATACCTGGTGACAAGAACATCATCTGCCAAAGGATGCAACAGGAGAACACTTGAAAATGAAATATTAGATAATTTAGAGCAGCAGCTGACCTAACAATATCAAAACTAAATACAAATTCTGGATGGTTGCCTATGGACGTAACACGACACGCACAGAAGGCAACTGAACGGGGAGAATGAATAAATTGGTATAATATGTATCAAATGTCAATGGCACACGGAACACACCCTCCTGGTAGAAACTAAAGCCACACTATTTTTTAAATAATGCAGTACATTTATTATAAACATTCAGAAAGGGAAAAGTTAGGGTTACCCTTCCCCTTAAAAGTGTTTGTATTTCATGCGGTTATTTGATGGCATCAGTGTGGAAAGCTTTTCTTTCCTTTTAGTCTCTACAGAGACAGACAGAGGCCTTGGTGGGTCCCGGAGCAGGTGGGAAAGGTGCCTGGGAGGGAGGAGAGCACGGGGAGGTGGGGACAGAGGTGCAGACAGAGCAGAGAGCCGGTGCTGGCGGTGAGGACACTCCTGCTGTGCAGGTGCTGCTGAGGTCACAGCCCCACAGCAGGTGACAGACATGAACGGGCCACTGGCTTGTGCTGGTCCCCGTGGAGCAGAAATGCCCCTGCAGCCTCTGGAGCTCCACGCAGGAGCAGTGTCGCCACCACGACGGTCCTTTCTCCAGCCCTTGTTCCACCCCATGGGCGTCAGGCTCAGGTCCCACACGATCCAACACGTCCTCACCAACCACCGCTCCCCTGCCCACCCTTTGCTGTCACACACACAGTTGCCCTCAGTCCATGGGCCGCCCTGTGAAACGTCCATAAATGTCACAACTCCCCGTTGAGCTCATGGAGTCCGTGGCTTTGGGCTCCGTCTGTTCCGTGGCCACTCCGGACAGCACAGGTGTCTGTTCCGTGGGGTCACGGGCACCAAACCCAGCTCGGGTGGGAACCAAGAGGGTCCCCTCGTGTTCAGGGCCCAAAGCGCCATCTGTAGCACCTGCCCGTCCTTTTGAGTGCCCAGAGCCTCCTTCTTGGGGCCCAAATCCTCATGTTCAGGGTCCCAAGGTGCCTTTTATCACCCACGGCCTTTGTTCAGGGCCCACAGTTTCAGTTTCAGGTGGAGCTCGTTGCCTGGCAACAACCAACCAGAAGTCTATGGGGAGTCAGTGGAGCCAGGGCAGCCAATCACATTTGAGAAGGTGGGGCAAGTCATGTGATTGACATGTAACCAGCCAATCAAGCTTTGAGGCCTGCAGGACAGGTGGTGAGAGTTGACCAATCTGGGCAGCGTTCAGGGGCGGGCTGTGCTGGCTGCACCAATCACAGCTGGCAGGAGAGTGGCATACAAATGATTGATAAGCAGTCTGTCCAATCACTTGATGGGAGGAGCCAGGGGGAAATGCGAGGCAGCCAATCAGAGGAAACAGCACCTCAGGGCAGGGTGGGCCCCAAACCAGGGCAGAGTGATAGCCCAGGCAGCCAATCCCAGCAGCATCACCTCCAGCCAGGAGACTGACAGCCCTCCCGACCAATGGCAGTGAAGAATGATGTGAGCAGGAGGTGGCTCCGCGGGCGGCCAGGCCGAGCTCTGACATGGCGCCCGTCAGGCCTGCCCGAGCTCGAGCAGCCCCGGCCCAGCCCCGGGGCCCCTTCCTCTCTGCCGCCCTCCCCGTCCCTCCCGTCCCCACAGCCACCCCCATGTTCCAGACCCCGCGTCTCCGTGGCACCACCCGCTCACACAGTCGGTATCCCGGGCCGTGCCGCTGGAACGCAGCCATGGGCCATCCGGCTTCTCGCCGCCACCGCCGACCGCGTGCGACCGTCGTGGCCCCTGCTGTCCCCTGGGCCACGGCCCATGGCAGCGGAGCCGCTGGCAGCGCAGAGCCCAACCCATTGGGGCTGCTGAATCCTGGCGAGATGTCGCTGCCCGGCTGGAGAACCTGCCCGTGAGAGTGCGCCACGTAGAAGCTCCTGTGCCCGAGAGTCGGTCACTGAAGAACCCGATCCGAACACCAGCGGGGGGATCGAGCTGCCCAGATTAAAGTGGCTGAGGTAGGTTTGCACTGGCAAGATGAAGGTGAATTATTGATGGCCCATTGGGCCCACGGTGCCTCAGGTCATCGAGGAAGGGATGCAACATATGGATGGGCTCGTGATCGAGGGGTGGACTCGACCATTGACGCTGTTGCACAGCTTATTCACCATTGTGAAGCATGCACTAGCATCAAGCAAGCCAAGCGGTCAAAGCCTGTGTGGTATAGGGGGGTGATGACTGAAGTGTAAATACGGAGAGGCCTGGCAAATTGACTATATCACACTGCCAGAAAATGGTCACGGCAAGAGCTCTGTGCTTACAGTGGTGGAGCCACCACCGGATGGCTGGAAACATACGCTGTGCCCCACGGCACTGCCCGCAACACTGTCCTGGGCCTTGAAAAGCAAGTCCTGTGGCGACACAGCAGCCCAGAGAGAACTGAGCCAGACAGCGGGACTCCTTTCTGGAACCTCCTCATAGATGCCTTGGCCAAGGAGCCCGTCATTGAGTGTGTCTGTCACATCCCCACCATGCACCAGCCTCCGGGAAAATCGAGCGGTGCAACGGACTGTTAAAGACTATGCTGGGAGCAGTGGGTGGTAAAACTTGAAGAAACTGGGATTCAAATTTAGCCAAGGCCACCCCGAGAGCACCCAGGTGCCCGGGGCTGAGCTGGCCCTGAGCCTCCCAATGGGACCCCCCGACCTCCCTCCCCAGGCGCAGGGTCACAGTGGGGCCCTTTGTGACCTCACTTGGTGCCGCTCTGTTGCGGGGGAGTAATTGAGGGGTTTTGCTTGCTGCAGAACAATGTTTAGATTTCTTAAAGAGAAGCGCGACTTCAAAGAGTTCGGCGGCAGGTTCACTCTGTTATTTACCACGTGGGGGAAATACGCCAAGCCGAATGCTGCTGACCTTCTCTCCAGGTGCCTGTACCCGTTCACGAAGGAAACTTTCACGCGTCTTCCCTTCCCGATAACCGTTCACTCCAGGGGCTGTGTCTTGGAGCTCCGGAGACAAACTTTCAGGTGAGGCCGTGTCCGTCGCGGTGCAAACTGTCAGGATTCCTCTTTCCCTGATAAACGTTCGCTCCAGAGTTTGCATTTTAGAACTCCAGCAGTAAACTTAGAGGCGAGGCCTTATGACCATGTGCAGAGCAGACTTTCAGGAGACAAAATTCTCAGAAAATAAAAAATTTGATGGAGTAGAATAGCAGGAGGGCTGGCTCAAGCTGGGTACCTGCGCAGAGGTCCGCCCCAGCATAGAAAACTACAAACTTTTATATCTTTACAGACCATTCACACCAAGATCCCGTCCAATAGCAAAATTTTACCACCAGGTCCTTTGCTCCCCATTGGACCCTTTTTCCCTGACTCCACGTGGGCCTCTGTTTTGTTCAGTTGTAGACATTGGTTTTGGTCCATATCCTTGAAGGTGCCATTTTGTCTGGATAAATCCTTCTCAGTGAAGTGCAAAAATAGGCCCGGCTTTGCAGATGTCTGTGATGTCTCTGCGTTAGCCTTGGATCGTTGTTTTTCCACTCAGTTCCATTTTTCCCAGCAAAACGCAAGCTAGACTTTATCATGCAAGGTGTTTAGTGTAGTCTGCAGTCGCTTTTGGCAAATATGAGCTTAAAATTTTAGCAAATCTAGTCTACTAAGTAGCATGAATCAAAGAGTATATTAAAAAAATCATACAAACTTATATCTCTAAATAATCCGTTACATTTGGTGTGCATCTACTTAAGCTAAATGATGAATATTGAAGTTGAATTAGGCTCATCCAGTGACCCGTGAGTAGTAAAACCATTGCCATACAGCTCACTTATTTAGCAGGGAGCGCTCATAATGGCTCATCCAGGCTGTCGTATTTCTAGAATGAAGTGGTTGACTTGTAGTCAAATTGCATAGAGTAGGAAAAGTCTGCACAAGACTCCATGTGCCCACAAGCCACCGGCGTTCGGTTGACCACAGTCAATCCCCTTCATCCTCTCATAGACTGGTACTGTGGTTACCTCTTGCCTCTATGTCATAAATACATGGCATGTTGTAGTTCAGTGGTAAGAGTCCAATTGTTTGATAAACTATTCGGTTTAAATGCTAATATCATCTATATACGGTGTTAGCGTGCATGTGAACTTTTGTTTAAGCAGATAGCTTCAATAATATAGAATATCACTATAAATTGTATTATCACACAGAATCACAGAAGGAAAGGAAAGGAAAGAAAAGGAAAGGAAAGGAAAGGAAAGAAAATAAAAGAAAAGGACAGCCTCCGGCAGAGTAGACAGAGACAAAGAAGGCATTCAGTAATTCTGCCTTCTCTGTATCTTCTGTCACCAGGGCACCCACCCCATTCATCAGTGGGCCTACATTGCCTCTGGTGTTAGTTTTATCTGCCATGTATTTGAAGAAGCTCTTCCTGTTGTCCTTGACCCCTCTCGCCAGGTTTAACTCTAAGAGGCCTTAGCTTTCCTAGTTGCCTCCCTACATCCTCTGACAACAGCCTTATATTCTTCCCAAGTGGCCAGCCCCTCCTTCCATGATTTGTAAACCCTCCTCTTCCACTTGAGTTTGCCCAGCAGTTCCCTGTTTAACCGCGCAGGCCTCCTGGCTCCCCTCCTTGACTTCCTGCGCGTCGGGATGCACTGATCTTGAGCTTGGTAGAAGCAGACCCTGAATGTTAACCAACTATCTTGGGCCCCTTTACCTTCAAGCAGCCTTGCCCACGGGATTTCCTCCAGCAATTGTTTGAACAGGCCAAAGTCGGCCCTGCTGAAGTACAGGGTTGCAATTCTGCTCGGTATTCTGCTCCCGCCACATGAGATTCTGAACTCCACCATCTCATGGTCGCTGCGACCAAGGCAGCCCCCCACCTTTACTGCTTCAACCAGACCCTCCTTGTTAGCGAGGACGAGATCCAGCAGCGCACCTCTCCTCGTCGGCTCCTCCACCATTTGCATCAGAAAGTTCTCGTCAATGCACTGGAGGAACCTCCTAGACTGAGGCTGGCTGGCTGAGTAGTCCCTCCAGCAAACATCAGGGTAGTTAAAATCCCCCATAACAACCAGAGCCTGTGACTGTGAGGCCACGCTCAGCTGCCCGTAGAGGCCTCATCAACTTCCTCACCCTGATCTGGTGGCCTGTAATAGACTCCCACAACAGTGTCACCCCTGCCAGCCTGCCCCTTAATTCTCACCCACAGACTCTCAACTCGCTCCTCAACCGCACCTGGACAGTACTCTATACATTGTAGTTGCTCTCTCACGTAAAGAGCAACTCCACCACCTCGCCTGGCTGGCCTGTCTTTCCTGAAAAGGGCATAGCCATCCATGACCGCATTCCAGTCATGTGAGCTGTCCCACCATGTCTCTGTTAATGCCACCAGATCATAATCTCCTGACCGAACGCAGGTTTCTAACTCCTCCTGCTTATTCCCCATGCTGCGCGCATTGGTGTACAGGCACTTCAGGGAGCGAGCCGAGTACACCGATTTCACCCTAGGGGCCTGAGGGGCCTCCCGGTCTTTATGGATTCCAGTGTGCTGCCCCACTGATGCAAGCCCAGCTACAACCCCATCCCCCTTCAAATCTAGTTTAAAGCCCTCCAAACGAGCCCTGCTAATTCCTGACCCAGCATCCTTTTACCCCTGTGGGATAAACCTTTCCCACATATCACTGACCGGACTGGTGTCTTATAAACCCAGCCGTTATCAAAGAACCCAAAGCCCTGCCTGTAGCACCAGTCTCGAAGCCAATCATTTATGGACTTAATTTTTCTATTCCATCCCACATCATAACCCAAAAATGGAAGGAGGGAAGAGAAGATAACTTGAGCCCCAGACTATTTCACCATTCGATCCAAGGCCTTGAAGTCTTTCTTCATTCCCCTCAGACTACGGGATGCTGCTTCCTCCCCATCTGTCTGGAAGATCAGTAGTGGGTAATAGTCCGTTGGGCGCACCAGTTTGGGGAGCGCCCTGGCGATGTCCCTGATCCGAGCTCCAGGTAGGCTACAGACTTCCCGATGCTGAGGGTCAGCTCTGCACATCGGGCCCTCCGTCCCTCTCAGAAGGGAATTGCCTACCACAATTACTCTTCTTTCTTTTTTATCGGAGGCAGTCTTGAGGCGTGGAGTCGATCGTCTCTTCCTATGTGACCTCGTAGGCGGCCCTTGCACCACATCCCCACCTACATCTTCTTCAATATCCAGGGCCTCAAGCCTATTCCGGAGGGGCACCTGGGGAAGCAAAGCAGGAGGGAGGGGGGTTGCCCGTGACGCCTAACTGGAACTTGCTTCCAACTCTCCTCAGCTTTTTCATCCCCTACCTCTGCCCGACAGCGACAGGGCAGGGGCTGTCTCAGGTCTTCCCTCTCTGCCCGACAAGGCAGGGGGTCCATCACCTTTTGGGGGGTTCCCCCTTGGGGGGAAAATGAAGTCATTACAGGATGCTTTATTTTGTTTAAATACAGACAGATCATGGATCCTCATTTACACAGCCAGTGGTTATAAAAGAAAAGCAGACAGTGAATTAGAAAGGGGATGACAACATCATAACAGTAAAAAAACCCCAACCGATAACAACAGAAAATACAGATGAGAGGCTGGACCTGTAACTAGTTACATTAAAACTGCAATGTAGAAGCAGATGGGCAGTTTATTGCTTCAGAAAACACTAAGATATGAGTTTCCACAGGGCATCCTTGAGCTCCTGGTTCCTCATGCTGTAGATGAGGGGGTTCATGGCTGGAGGCACCACCGAGTACAGAACAGACACCACCAGGTCCAGGGAAGGAGAGGAGATGGAGGGGGGCTTCAGGTAGGAAAATATGGCAGTGCTGACATAGAGGGAGACCACGGTCAGGTGAGGGAGGCACGTGGAAAAGGCTTTGTGTCGTCCCTGCTCAGAGGGGATCCTCAGCACAGTCCTCAAGATCTGCACGTAGGACAGCACGATGAACACAAAACACCCAAATCCTAAACAGACACTAACCACAATAAGCCCAGCTTTCCTGAAGTAGGTGTGTGAGCAGGAGAGCTTGAGGATCTGGGGGATTTCACAGAAGAACTGGTCCAGGGCATTGCCCTTGCACAGTGGCAGTGAAAATGTATTGGCCGTGTGCAGCAGAGCATTGAGAAACCCAGTGGCCCAGGCAGCTGCTCCCATGTGGACACAAGCTCTGCTGCCCAGGAGGGTCCCATAGTGCAGGGGTTTGCAGATGGCAACGTAGCGGTCGTAGGACATGATGGTCAGAAGAGAATACTCTGCACTAATCAAGAAACCTACAAAGAACACTTGGGCAGCACATCCTGCAAAGGAAATGACCCTGGTATCCCACAGAGAGTTGGCCATGGATTTGGGGACAGTGATGGAGATGGAGCCCAGGTCGAGGAGGGCGAGGTTGAGCAGGAAGAAGTACATGGGGGTGTGGAGGTGCTGGTCACAGGCTATGGTGGTGATGATGAGGCCGTTGCCCAGGAGGGCAGCCAGGTAGATGCCCAGGAAGAGCCAGAAGTGCAAGAGCTGCAGCTCCCGTGTGTCTGTGAACGCCAGGAGGAGGAACTGGGTGATGGAGCTGCTGTTGGACATTTGCTGCCTGTGGGCATGAGGACCTGCGCAAGGAGGAAAAGACAGTGATGGTTCAGATGAGACTTGTCTGGGAAAAACCAAAGTCATTTCCCACAGACCCTCCCACAAAGAGACTCTTTTCTTTTTCCAGGAGAACGTCCTGGCTGGAGCCCTCGTCGGTGCTTGATGAGTGTGCAATGAAGAGCAGGGTCTCTGCCCAGGGGCTCTTGAGGTGTCAGCCTGACCCTGTGTGATGGGTGGGGCAGGGGCCAGTCCTGGGATTCAGCTTTGTCAGATGGAACCGCTCCTGCTGCAGAAGGGACTGTCAGCATCTGTACCCCCAGACCTGAGAAACTGAGTTTGAGAGGTTTGGCGTTTCTACAGCTCCTTCTCCTCTCACAGCCTGGGGAGTGTTCTCGGGTGTCAGAAACCCTCAGCATTTCTGCTGCACTCAGGGAGAACAGAGCGAGTCCTGCGAGACCAGAGGATGCCTGTGGGTCAGTGCAGAGTGAGGGCAGCTGCTCTGTCCCTCTGTCTTGCTGCAGCTGCCCTGGGCTGGCACCTTTCTGAGATGGAGGGTGATCACATTGCCATGTTACCCTGAAAAGCCACCAGGCACTGCTGAAAGCAGAGGGATCCACCTCGGACCACAACATGTCTCACCCTCTCCTAAGGTTTCAGTATCCCATGTTTATCCCAGAAACCACGGGTTTCACAAACCCAACAGCATTTTCTCTGTCACAGCATCTCTGTGCTCCTCCATGGGGCTTTCACATAACACAGAGATGCTGTAGGACAGGTTTGCATCCTGGAGGGAAGCTGACAGCTTGGAAAAAAAACACTCAAGGAGACAGCCAAGTGTCCTAATGATGGCATTTGATTCAGGGAGACTCAGCTCATTCCCCAGCCCCACACACTGCATTGCCCACAGCCCCACAGGGCAGAGCAAAGCTGGGACACGTGTTCCCATGGACACAGCTGCAGGAAAGGACCCACAAGATCAGGCTGTGACTCTGCAGCTGAAACTCCCATCCCCAGAGAGCCTGACAGCAAGAACCAGATCACACCAACAGTGACCCAGAGCAGTGGAGCAAGAAGAAAACTGCGGTGAGGGTGGGTGTGAGAGAGGCCAGGGCAGAGGCAGCCGGGCACTCAGACAGCGTCACCCTTCCCCAGCTGTGCAGCCACCTCCCACACACCAGCATTGCCGGGCAGCTGCTCTCAGCCCCTGTGCTCTGCAGAGGGAACTGGAGCTCTGGCTGCACAGGAGCTGCTTCATGCCTTGGAGCCCCCGGCCCTGAGGGCAGAGGCTTTGCTGGGTGGGAGAGGAGGCGAGGGGGCTGCTCACAGGAGGGATCTGCACTGCAGGGATCATACAGAGTTTTCTGTGTTCCCCCCCCCATAACAATTCCAGGTTTAGTTTCCTCTCATTTCTGATCATTTCCCTATTGCCTGGAGATTCTCCTCCTGGGAGGTGTTTCCCTGTCCATGTCTTTTCCCTGTCAATGCTCACAGATCATCCCACCCTCTGTGCCCTCACCCTGGCCCTACAGATCCTGCCTGTTCACAGGGCACTGCCTGGGGGCATCTTCCTGTTCACAGACTGGGGAAAAGGACAGGTCAGAGTAAGACTGACGAGTATAGCCAATGTGATGCTGGTGCTGTGCACAGGCAGAGCAGCAGCTGAAGGGATGTTATGAGGCTTCTGGCAGATGTGATGATTAATCGGAGTTGCAGTTCAGGAGTCACAGTGACTAGTTTAAGCATGAGAGCTCATTTTCATTTTTTCCTTTCCTGCACCCCCCAACCCTTGGGATAGGAAACTGAAAAGGCAGGCTCAGGAAAGCTCCCTATCTGTCTGGTAATCCTTGCATTGATCTTGTGCTTGAGGCATCCACTTGGAAAAATCCTGGGGGTGATCTGGAGCTGTGAGCAGCCCTGACCCACACAGCAGCCTCTCCACAGCACAAGCACCTTTCCTGCCCTGATAGGGTCCCTCCTTCCCCCCACAGCTTCCCCCCACAGCCCTGTGGGGATCTCCCTGGGCAGGCTGAGTGCTGACCCTGGCAGGCGGCAGAGTCCCTGCCCCGGCACAGCCCTGGGGTGCAGGGACCCTGCTCTGCAGGACAGCCCTGGGCACCCCTGGCTGCTCACCCACCTTCACAGCTGTTCAACATTGCCTGCCAAGAGCCTCCTCCTCACAGATCTCTCAAGCTGTGCCTGTGCTAACTTGAGGAGATGCCTCCAGGAGCTGCAGCTGCATTGCCCTGCACCCAGAGACTTACCATGGCAAGGGCTGCAAAGATTTCTCCTCCAGTGAGCTCTCAGTCATCCTCCCCATCCTGACCACCTTTCATCTCTCTCTGCTTTGCTCGTCTCCCAGAGAACCCCAGGCAGAGCCCTCAGCCCTGCTGCGCTTTGCAGAGGAGCTGCTCCTGGGCAGAGCTGTCTCTCTGCAGCGCTGCCGCTTGCCATGAGCTCCCTCTGTCCCAGGAGCCCAGCCCAGCTCAGCAGCACAGGAGCAGCCCATGATGTCCCTTCCTCTGTCCCCTCTGGGCTCCCTCCAGCTGTCCCTGGGGCTCCAGGGGCACATCCTTTGAAACATCCTCAAGTAATCAGTGATGTTGATTCTCTCTCTTCAGCAGTGACACTTCTTGCCAGCATTGTGTTCTTTGTATTAAAAAGTAAATTGGTATGAGGATCATCTTTTCTTCTCTCATCATTAGGCAGGACAAAAAGAACGTTACAGGAAAGGATCTAATTTCTAAAAACTGGAGGAGGAATATGTTCACCTGAATGAATTTAGGCATTATATTTTGGTTTTATACTCATAGGTCTAGAGAGAAATTCAGCAATCTTTTGGCCACGCCACGTCTGTGCTCTGAAGCAAAGCCTTTGCACACATGGGCTGTTGGACAGCTGGTACCACGTTTCCATGGGGCGACTCAGAGGTTTCCTGGTGCCACAGCTGGGGTGGTTCAGCCCAGATGTGAGGCAATGTCCTCAGCCAGGGACCTGACTGGCTGAGCTGGAGCTGTCAGCGTTGCAGACAGAGCTGTGACACGGATGGAATAAACTGCCAAGGCAGGGTGGCAGAAGTTAGTTCATCTGGTCTGCAAGGACAGCAGCCTCCAAGCACAGCAACAGTCCAGAGAAAACTCAGTCTAGACCTGTAAGGCAATTCAAGAGCCCCATAATGAGCTGTTACTACTGCAGGAACAGTTAAAGGAGAAACAAAGACACCGTGTGGGTACTGATTAATTTAATAAGGGAGAGAAGTGATATTCTCTGTGTCTCTGGTCCTCCATCTTCACCAGCAAGCTCTCCCAGGCCTCTGTGGCTGGAGGCAGAACAACCAGCAGTGGATGGGGATCAAGCCAGGGGTCACTGGAACCAACACAATCCTTTCCAGTCTATGGGACAGGAGGGGCAGCATCCCAGGAGCTGAGACAGCAGGACCATGTCACAGTGAGGCCACTCTCCACCTTCTTGGAAAGCTCATGGAGACTGGGGGGACTCCCTGACCACTGGCAGCTCTCACACATTGTGTGCACTTTTCAAAATGGCCAATGGGTGAGCAGGGGAACTAAGGGCTGTGCCCCAGAGCATGGCCACTGGGACCCCAATTCTGGGTGTCTGAAGGTGACAGGGTTTACCCAGGGCAGGTTGTGCCTGTCCATCCTCTTTGCTTTCTGTGAGGAAAGGACAGGGTTGCTGGACGTGGGGAGAGCAGTGGTGGTCTGTTACCTGGAAGTCAGCAAGGCATTCAGCATCATCCCCCACAATATTCTTGTGTCCAAGGTAGGCTATTATGATCTGTGTCAGTGTGTGAGTAGATGGGTAAAAACCAATCTGGATGGTCAGGCTTGGAAAGCTGCTATAGAAAGGGAGAAATTTTCCAATCCTGAGGACAGTCAAGCACTGGAAGCTGTTTCCCAGGGGTGCGCATCCACTCTACCCCAGAAAGTGTCCAAGATGTGTTTGGATACAGCCCTGAGTAATCTGGTCTGACCCTGCTTTGAGCAGGAGGTTGGTCAAGACACCTCCCAAGGTCCCATCCAGCCTGAATGATGCTGTCCTTTCATCCCCTTCATGTTTTCAATTTAGGGACAGCTTTCAAGTTCTCCCTGGCCACAGGAATAATTCACATGAGGTGCAGGGCTGTTTTACAACTGCCCCCAAACAGCCCTGACCACATCTTGTGCATCCCTTTTCATTTGCCCCCACCCAGGTTCGTCTGTTTTGCTGTCCTCATGCCCACCTTGTTCATCCTTTCAGAGCAGGTTGCTCAACAGGTTTCAGCATCCATGTACAGAGTCTGCACACCAGCCAGGCAGCAAAGCCATCGTTACAGAAATGGAGACGAGGCTCTTGACCAGCTCCTTGCACCCAGGAATCGGCATTTCTTGTCTGCTGAGATTCTCAGGAACACCTGAACTTTAAGTGCAAAGCACGTGGGTATCCTGGCTTGTCTCCTGACCCATGTGGTGCTTCAGGCTGTGAAGAGAATCAAAACCAACTTTTGGCTGGGGTAGTTTCTTTTTACATGTGTCACGAAGGGCAGATGAAGGGAGCTCAGAACTCCAGTCTCTGCAGCACCATTGGAACTTCAGAGACTGGAAATGCAGGTGACGGTGTGTGTCAGTGCACACCACATAAACATTCTGGCTTCCTTTCTGCCTTTGCACTGACCTGGGATCTGTTCCTTGGTTTTCTTTGTCTAAAAAAGAAATAAAACTGCCCTATGTCACCTCCTCTCACACCAGAAAAAAAGGGGGAAAAATTATGAAAGAGGGGTGATTTAAGAGCAATTCTGTCCTAGGAAGTACTTTTTAAATTATAAATCTGGTAGAAGTGAGAGAAAAAGCTCTTAAAAAAACTCCATGCAAGAGGTTAGCTACCGAGATGTAGCAGCTGTTTTGAGAAGCAAGAATGACTGATAGGAATGAAATTTAAAAACTTTAGTTCATCATCATCATCATCAGGAATAAGGAACTCCCTGTTATTCTTATTAGTGATTGTACCACTTTTCAAAAACATCCTTGAGATTGTCTCTATTTTTCACTGGCTCCAAAACTGAGCCTGCTCAGATTTTGAAAGGACTGCTTGAAATCTCTGCAACTCAGATCTCTACAACTGTCTCTCATCGAAGATCTTTTACCCCAGAAAGGGGAAAACTCCCAACACAGGCACCAAACCAGTGCCCAACCTGCCTGGAGAGCCAGGTGAGTGGTGCCACACAACAGCCGACCTCGGGGGAAGCTGGAGGTGATGGGAATTGAAATGGTTTTGACTCAAATCATAATTTAGGTTGGAAAAGACCCTTAAGGTCATAAAGTCCAATCGAAAATACGACACTGCCAAGTCCACCCATTACACCATATCCCTAAGCACCATGTCTACACATCTTTTCAATACCTTCAGGGATGGAAGCTCCAATCCTGAGCTGGCAGGACAACACTGTCTGCAGTTACACATAAGATACCTGTCATGGCTGTGACTTCAGAGTTTCTCACACCCTTCACTGGGCAGGGCAGGTGTTGGGAGATGGGCGCACACTTCAGTTTCCAGATGCCAGGACAGAGCCCAAACCATCCTTCCCTTGCCCTCTGGCATCCCTTTTCTTGAGATGCAAAGCTGGTGGGCCTTCTGTGGATAATCATGTTAAAATGCATCAATAATCATTCAAGTGTTTGTGTAATTTCTCTAAGAGTGTCAGTATTAAAAATAATAAATATCTGTAACACAGCAGTCTGCATCTGTGGTAGCCCCACTGGCAGGGCCAATCCAATAGGTATTTGCAGTATAAGGCATGACACCCCATCCATAAGTACATATCTAAGTGGGTCAGATGAAGGGTGGTCTGGCAAAAATCACCCTGTTCCTCCCCAGGTGCATGGACACTGCTCATGTGCCTCTCCAGGGAGTGGCAGAAGCTGGATGCCCTTCTGGGGACAGACTCCTTCCAGGAGAGACACAGCAATGGGAGTAACTCCTCAGGTCTTCGTGGCATTTCACTCAGCATCAGTTTTTATATATTTGTTTTTTTCCTGAGACTACTCTTTCTGCACAAATGCTCACAAAAAGACACCCATTTAGTAATACATGGTCATAAAGGTGCTGCTATGGACAAGAAACCTCACCATGAGCTCTGGAGGGAGGGAGGCAGATGATAATAAGCACCAGGAAGAACCAAGGAGCTCAAAGCCTCTTCTGAAGAGTGAGAGGCCCTGAGCAGCAGTGAGCGGCCATGTGTGGTGTGGGAGGGTCAGGGGATGTGAGGTAGAGAAGGGTGATGGCTGATGAATTCAGCAAATCCTTACGACCATGTTTAACCCCGCAAGTGGAATGTGGTTGATGTTTGTGGGTGGAGGGGGAATAGGAGGAAGATTTTCAGGCGGTTATGGAAAGAAGGCAGGCCTCTCTTGGACTAGTCATATATGTCAGTGACATTTGCATGCTGTGGGCATGGCTGTGCCTGGGAGATGGGAATGGCTGCTGCTGGGGGGGCTGTGCTCAGGCATGGCCCATGAGCTGACCTTGCTCTGCTCCTCTCTTGCACTGCCCATGCTTGGATGGTCCTCAGGAATCATCCATGAACCTGGTGGATGCATGAACTTCCTGGCATGATGGGGTACAGATCCAAATAGAGGATTCAAGCAAGTTTGGGACTGGGACATTGAGGTGATTGGTGACCATTGCCATGTGCATGAAAGAATCTGGATGAGTTGTGAGGAACTCACAGGCATTTCCAGCTCCACAGAAAACCAGAGCCTTGCAGTTAGAGCAACAGCACTTGACATAAAACCCACCCCCAAAACACCAAACACTCACACTGACCACAGGCAAAGCCTTGAAAAACATTTGAGAAAAATATGCCACATCCCAGGGGTCAGGGCTCAGCCACTCTGGTGATAAACAAGCATCAAGGGCTGACATGGCACCAGAGCCACCTCCACATTGCCCTCACCACCTGTAACCAGTGTCTCCATGTCTTTACTTCACCAGCCTCCAGGGACAGGGACCTCGACTGGTTGTTTCCTTCACAGCTTTGTCGGTGATGGCCCTTCATGGGGTCTGAAGCGCGCTCAGAACCTTGAGTTTTGCTTTGGCCTTTCACTTCTTTAGAGGTTTGTTCTTTCAGTAGCTGCAGTTCAGGATCACGGCAGCAGAGGGCTCATTAACACTAAAATGCCCTTACATGGCAAGGCTCTGTGCATCATTTTCCTAAATGCTCCAAGTCTGGTGTGGATGATTAGAGAGATTTCAGGAATAGCCAAGCAGAGAGCATTTCCATAATAAATAGCAATAAAACAGTATTTCTTCTATTTCCTTTCCTCCTCACCCTTCCCTGCCTTTCCACAATAGGTGGTATCAGCAGTCTCCTGTTCATATTGATGTGGAGCATCTCCTGATAAAGACTGAATATGACAGAAATGTGGGTGCCTAAATCACCAGAGCACCTCCAGAGGAATCACCCTCCTCTGGACCCAGAGGTGGGAGTTCCTGGGAATCTCAGGTGCCACAGCACAGCGATACTTGTGTTTAGGGAGATGGTCAAATGACTCATCTCCTTTTCTGTAATGGTGTCTGAGTTTGCTCAGGTAACTCCTGACTTGAGCCCCATCCACTCCTGGCTGTTCTCCAGATTCCTGCCTACAGGAACAAAGTCCCAGGAGACCTTGCTGGTGAAGATGGAGGCAAAGAAGCCGTGAAGCACCTCAGTCCTGTCTTACGAAGTTCAGCCCTCTCTTACGAAGTTCAGCAGCAGGCCTGCATTCACCCTGTCTATTCTTTTACTGCAAATGAAGCAGTGTCAGCTTATCTTGCTGCCCTCAGCATCTGCTGCAGGAGTCAAGTCCAGGGGAGCTTTGGCATCATCCCCACATCCATGGACAAGGTTTCTAAATTCTTCCTTTGCAGCTTCCCCTGCTTCCACCTCCTGTGTGCTGCCTTTTTGCCCTGGAGCTTCACCAGCTCAGAGGAGCAGCTTCATGAGATAAATGCTTCTTTTCATGGGTACTTGGAGAGATCATTCTTGTGCTTGGAGCAGGCTGTCCTGTAAGGCTTCCCAGATTTCCTGAGCTCCTTCACCCTTCAGACCTACTTCCATGTCACGATGTCACCATCTTGCCCGCCATCCTCCAGTATGTCCGTGTCTTCTCCTCTGGAGCCCACCAGCCTGTGCTCTGCTGCTGGCCTTCCACCCTCCCCTCTGTAAAGCAGTTGGCCCAAGATCCTCTGGACTGTTGGCAGCTGCTGCTTTGCCTGGCCAGTGAATGTCAGGGCAATTACAGTTCCCCATAGGAACCTGCTCATTTACTGGTGACTTCCTCAGGTTGCTGACAGAAGATCTTTTCCACTTCTTCTCCATGATCAAGTAGTTTGTAACACCCAACACATTGTCACCATCTACCGGGTTTACATGGCAAAGTCTTGTAACTGGGGATGAGTGTGGGTGTGCTACAGTTGTCACCTCTCTGAGTAGACAACAGGAGTTTGATGTCAGACAGAGCCGATATGAGCTGGCTCCAAGATGGACCCACTCCTTGCCAAATCTGAGCCACTCAGGGATGCTGGCAGCACCTCTGTGATATTGTATTTGAGAAAGGGTAAAAAACGCTGCACAACAGCAGGTGGGAGAGAGCAGGGAGGAAATGTGAGAGAAAAATTGCTGCAGACACCAAGGTCATATCCCATAGGACCCAAGCAGGTCCCTCAGCAGGCCAAAGCCTGCTCTCCTGAAATCCTGCTCTTTGCCTTGTTATCATCTCCCAGGAACCTCAGCTCTACTTTCCCAGCCCTGACTGTTACATCCCTGACCAACCCTTTCTGCTTTGTAAGTGTCAAGTCCCACAGGGCACCTCACCTCACTGACTCCTCAGTCACCCGTGTCAGGAAGATGTTGTCAATGAGCTGCAAAACCCTCCTGCATGGCTGGTACCTTGCAGATATTGGGATATCTTAGGTCTGTCATGAGGATATTGCCCTGGAAACATGAGGCTTCTTTCCTTTGTCTGAAGGAGGCCTCATCTAATTCCTCTTCCTCATCAGTGAGTCAGTAGCTGATGTCCACCCACCACAACATTGTCCATGTTGTTCTGCCCTCTCACGCTGAGTCCTGAACTTTCAGCTGATATTCTCTGTCCCCAGGCAGAGCTCCACACATTCCTGATGTTCTCCCACATGAAGGGAAACTCCCCTTCTAAGTCCAGACCTCTGGCATTACGAGCACTAGCCCCCCAAGACCGCAAAGTTTCTCCTGCAGGTGATATTCATAGTGTCCTGTAACTCCTCATGATGTTATCTTGGGATAGACGCTCTCATCAGGATAAACCGTCTGCATGTAAACACTAACAGCTGGAGCTTCTTCTCCCCTTGGCTGTGGCTGTTGTCTCCAGCTCTGATGCCTGTGAGGAGACACCTTGTCCTTACAGCACAGGGGCCTCATGGCCTCCTTGTCCCCAGCCAGGAACCTGGGAGGTGTGGGACCATAGTCCTGCCTTTGGCCTTGCACAGCCCCACATCACACTGTCCCAGGAAGGGCCCTGGGCAACGTGGGAGGGACAGGATCTGCCTTCCCAGGGCTGGGGGTCAGGGCTTGGCCCTTTGGTTAATGAAACACATCCAGGTTTACTGATCATCAGAGAGAACTTCACCTTGCTTGTCCTGACCTGTCATCTCTGCCTCCAGTTTTCTTCTCTAACCAGACCCTGGGGTCAGTTCCTCAGTAGTGTTCCTCAGGGGGACCCATTAACATTACAAGAAACTTTGGAGTTTGAACCTGACTTGGACTTCTTGAGAGGTTTCTTCAGCTTCCTCCAGGGTCTGAGGTTCATGGACTCAGCACCAAACCCACCAGAGGGGTCATTAAAGCGCCTTGGGCTGCTCCTGTGCTGCTGAGCTGGGCTGGGCTCCTGGGACAGAGGGAGCTCATAGCAAGCGGCAGCGCTGCAGAGAGACAGCTCTGCCCAGGAGCAGCTCCTCTGCAAAGCGCAGCAGGGCTGAGGGCTCTGCCTGGGGATCTCAGGGAGACGAGCAAGGCAGAGAGAGATGAAAGGTGGTCAGGATGGGGAGGATGACTGAGAGCTCACTGGAGGAGAAATCTTTGCAGCCCTTGCCATGGTAAGTCTCTGGGTGCAGGGCAATGCAGCTGTAGCTCTGGGAGGCATCTCCTGAAGCTGGATCAGCCACAGTTGTGGGATCGCTATGGAGGGGACTCTTCTTCAGCTATTTTGAAAATCAAAGCAGATGGGTTTGCAGCCAAGGGTGCCCAGGGCTGTCCTGCAGAGCAGGGTCCCTGCACCCCAGGGCTGTGCCGGGGCAGGGACTCTGCCGCCTGCCAGGGTCAGCGCTCAGCCTGCCCGGGGAGATCCCCACGGGGCTGTGGGGAGAAGCTGTGGGGGGAAGGAGCAACATCTGGTAGGGCAGGGTCGTGCAATAGAATGGGGGCTGCATGGGTCAGGGCTGTTCACAGCTCCAGTTCACTAAAGGACATTCTCAGGAGGCTTTTAAAGAAGCACAGTAAGACAGGGGCTTTGTGAAAGGGAAGTATCTTATTCTAACAATCTCATACTCTGCGTTGTCTGTGTGGCCAATGGGACACAGAAATTAATGTCTCAGTTCAGGAGGAGGCACTGAAATTCCAGATCCATTTCTCTTAGAGGTGAATAAACCTGCGAGTATCAGAAATCAACACACCCTGGCTTCCAGACAGGACCAGGATCACTTTTCCATGCTCATTATTGTTGGTCTGATGTTCCCATCAGAGCCGGCCCACACAGAGCTGCCCCTGGGCAGTGCCCGGCTGCTGGGAGGGGTCTGCAGGGCAGAGCTGAGCACACAGCGGCTGGGATGGGGTCTGTGACACTGACAGGAGGAGACCTGGGCACAGAGACACAGCTGCAGGCAGGGACAGCTCCAGGCAGCAGAGCAGGGGCTGGTCAGGAGCTCTTCTGCTCCTGCTCTGCAGGTGGCTGCTGGGGGTTGTCTGCTGGGCAATGATCGGACTGTCCCTTTAGCACATCCCATCTCCAGGAGCCCTGACTCTGCTCTGCCTCTCCTGCTGGGCTCACCAGCTGCCCCCAGAAAGGCCCAGCTCTGCTGTAGGATCCCAGGAGTGCTGAGCCTTTCCTTGGGGTCCGCACTCTCCTGCCAGAGTCCTTTGCTTGTCTGGGAGAGGGGTCGTGTCCTGCTCTCTCCATCACGTCTCCACCTCTGGGCTGGGGCAGAGAAGAGTTTGCAGATCTGCCCTTTCAAACAGGGCTCCCTGCTCCAGTACGAGTCCAGTGTTGGGTTTTCTTTTAAAGAGAGGATTGTTTATGAAGTTGTTTTTAAGGCAGCACAAGTGAGAGCACAGGGCAAATGGGTAAAAGCTGCTCTCCTGACTCCGCACTGGGCCACAGAGAGATGAGCCCTTTTGCCTGTCCTGACTCTTCACATTTTCAGTCATATATATGAGAAACTCAAGCCCTACAAAAATCTAGTCATGAGATGTGATGGTGGAAAATTAAAAACATGGACAAAATCATAATAATGACACACTAAGCCTCCGCTCTGCAGCCCATGCTCTTAAGTGTCATGAGAGCAGATATTGAAGTTTTTCATGAACAGTGCATAACATATGACATTGCTTGTGAACATCAGAGCTCTCAAACCAGCTCCCATGTCCCCACTGCAGCCGAGCAAAGCTGGCTGCTGGGCCCCAGACGGGCAGAGGTCCTGCTCCTCACAGCACACTCAGCCAGCACATAGCAGAGAAACGAAATGCATTTCAAATGGGGCTGGGTGTGAATGAAAAATGGAGTGGCTTTGCTCAGAGGAGTATGTCCTGATTTTAAGATGTCATTTCCTTTTTGGAAGAGAGTCCCCACGGCAAGAAACAACAAATGTCCAACAGCAGCTCCATCACGCAGTTCCTCCTCCTGGCGTTCTCAGACACACGGGAGCTGCAGCTCTTGCACTTCTGGCTCTTCCTGGGCATCTACCTGGCTGCCCTCCTGGGCAACGGCCTCATCATCACCACCATAGCCTGTGACCAGCACCTCCACACCCCCATGTACTTCTTCCTCCTCAACCTCGCCCTTCTTGACTTGTGCTCCATCTCCATGACTGTGCCCAAATCCATGGCCAACTCTCTGTGGGATACCAGGGTCATTTCTTATATGGGATGCACTGCCCAGCTCTTTCTGTTTGTCTTTTTCATTGCAGCAGAGTTTTATCTTCTCACCGTCATGTCCTACGACCGCTACGTTGCCATCTGCAAACCCCTGCACTACGGGACCCTCCTGGGCAGCAGAGCTTGTGTCCACATGGCAGCAGCTGCCTGGGCCACTGGGTTTCTCAGTGCTCTGCTGCACACGGCCAATACATTTTCACTGCCACTGTGCAAGGACAATGCCCTGGACCAGTTCTTCTGTGAAATCCCCCAGATCCTCAAGCTCTCCTGCTCACAGTCCTACTTTAGGGAAGCTGGGCTTATTTTGGTTAGTGTCTGTTTATCATTTGGGTGTTTTGTGTTCATTGTGCTGTCCTATGTTCAGATCTTCAGGGCCGTGCTGAGGATCCCCTCTGAGCAGGGACGGCACAAAGCCTTTTCCACGTGCCTCCCTCACCTGGCCGTGGTCTCCCTGTTTGTCATCACTGCCATGTTTGCCTATCTGAAACCCCCCTCCATCTCGTCCCCATCCCTGGACCTGGTGGTGTCTGTTCCGTACTCAGTGGTTCCTCCAGCAGTGAACCCCCTCATCTACAGCATGAGGAACCAGGAGCTCAAGGATGCCCTGTGGAAACTGATGACTGGATTTTTTCTGAAGCTATAAACTGTCTCTGTCTTCTTCTACATACGAGTTATAGTCTAACTCATTGCAGGTTCATCCTGTGTGCAGTATTTTTTGTCTCTAGTTGTGTTTTTCTCTTATGATACTACTGTAATTTCATTTTTAGTTCACTGCCTGCTTTTCTTTTCTCACTGAGTGTCTGTGTCCATGAGGAATCATGCTCCCTGTGTTTAAGCAAAATAAAGGGCTCTCCAGCAAACTGTTTTCTGCTGACATCCAAACTCCAAGACCTTTTTCAAGCTGCAGGGACAGTTCCTGTGTGCATGGGAGGAGGGGAAAAGAGTCCAGGCTGGCAGCCCTGCCAGGGAGCACCAGCGCTTGGCCTTCCAGAGCTGTTCTCGTTCCACTCCCACACTCTCCTTCTCATCCCTTGTGTTGGTGCAAGGCCTGAGTGCTCTGGCAGCCTGGTCACCGTCCTGTTGTGTGTCAGTCCTGTGAGCGCAGGCAGGGACAGGCCATGGGCACTGCTGTGACAGAGCTGGCCTCTGTAGCACTACTTCTATAAAGGAAAGTGATGTTCATAGGGCAGTGCCTGAAGGCTTATGTCTTCTTCAAGTTCATCTTCAGGACATACACAAGAAAGCAGCCTGCAGGTGGAAACAGCAGTGTAGAGATAAACAGTGTGTGTGTGCAGGGCTGGGCACACAGCAGTGTCCTCTCACAGCCAGGCCTCCTGCCAGAGACCTGCAGGACCAGCAGAGCAGGGGCTGGGCTGTGCCCCTGTGCACTGGACCCCCCACGGAAGCTGCCCCAGGGCATCATCATGGACTGGCCCCTCACAACCTCCCTTTCCAGCACTGGGCTGTCACACCAGATTGAGAATTTTTTCCTGAATGAGTAGGTCAGAAGTCCATGTTTGCATTGTTCAGATGAGATATGAGCATGCACATCATGTACAGGAGGTGAGATGAACACGAGTGAGCAGAAATGCCATCAGCTATTCCTGGGAGTGCCAGGAAGGCCTGTGGGACAAACATCGAGGTCACACACATTGGGAGTAACAGCCCATGGGAAACAACCCACTGGGATCTTCTTCCTTGAACTGAGGTCCCGTGTCCATTCCTCATGACGTGGGACATCTCAGATGAGTGCAGAGCAGGGTGACACACCACAGGGCTGAGGTGCCTCCTGTCCTTTGGGAGTGGCAACAGGAGGCCAGATGGACACTGTGACTCCTGCCTCTGTGTGTGAAACGGAGAGACTCTGAACATCCCTGGGTGCAGAAGGAGCCCATGAGGCCAGCTCAGATGTCAATGCTTGACGGAACCCTGGTATTTCTGTGTGTGACTCCAGGAACAAACCCCAGTGGCCCAGTGAGATTGATCTCAGCTGCCTTGGACAGGCTCATTGCAAGTGCTCCAGTCTGCTACGTCGCCCTTGCCCGTGATTCTGGATTGTGCTCTCAAAAGTGCCATAGACACCAGAATGGTTCTGGGGTCCTTAGGAAACACAGACCTCAAAGCCATCTTCAAGAAGAGCTGGACTAAGAACTGGGAGAATAACAGGCTGGCCACCCTACCTCCCTCCCTGGGAAGGGGATGGGACATGTCCTCCTACAGCCATTTCCAGGAACGTGAAGGACAAGGAAGGGATTGCTGAACCCCAATGGAGAGGGGCAAGAAAGGCATGTTGTGTACAGGGCGTTTGCAAGGCCTCAGCCATGGTGTGCTTCTGGGCAGAGTGGTGCTGATGGGGCTCAAGAAGTGGATGCTGGGTGGGAAGTTGGCTGAACCATCAAACCCAAATAGCATGAGTGGTACAAAGTCCTCCGAGCAGACAGTTACCAGCCTCATCTCTCAGTGACCAGCATTTCGGCCAACACTGTTGAACGTCTTTATTCTCCAGTTCTATGATGTAACACAGTACACTTTCAGCGCCTTTAAGGATGATGCAAAGCTGGGTGGAGGCCTTGAGCAACCTCCCCTGGTTCACCCTGCCCTGAGCAGGAGAGCGAGACAAGATGAGTGAGACAAGGGCTCTCTTCAAACCTGAGCATTCTGTGATTTGGAATAATTCTTGCCTTGGAGAGGTTTCTGGAAAGAGAATAGCTAGAGAATAGGGGAAAAAAAGAAAAGCAGAGGAGGAGATATAGAAGGTGTTAACGTAAATAGAGCAGTTCCAGTGAGGAGTGCTTTTCACCCATATTTATTGTCATTTGAGGAATTAATGCTCCCATTACTTCCTCGTTTGCTCCCATTTTTGCTACTGGATCAGCTTTGTGATTTCCTTTAACACTATCAGTTTGCCCAGATTGGTGTGCTTTACAATGCAGAATTGCTGCTTCTTTTGGTTTCATAACAATTAATTAAATACAGCCCCCCACAATTAAATACAGCTCCCTAACTAAACACACCCTCCAATTAAACACAGCCCCCCCAGCTAAGCACAGCTCTCAATTAAATACGGCCCCCCACAATTAAATACGGCCCCCCATAATTAAATACAGCTCCCTAATTAAACACAGCCCCCCCCAGTTAAACACAGACCACAATTAAATACAGCCCCCCGCAATTAAATACGGCCCCCTCCAACTAAATACAGCTCCGGAATGAAACACAGCCCCCCAAATTAAACACAGCTCCCCCAGTTAAACACAGCTCTCAATTAAATATGGCCCCCCGCAATTAAACACAGCTCCCTAATTAAACACACCCCCCAAATTAAACACAGCCCCCCCCAGTTAAGCACAGACCACAATTAAATACAGCCCCCGCAATTAAATACAGCCACCTCCAATCAAATATAGCTCCCTAATTAAACACAGCCCCCCCAGTTAAACACAGACCACAATTAAATATGGCCCCCCACAATTAAATATGGCCCCCTCCAACTAAATACAGCTCCGGAATTAAACACAGCCCCCCAAATTAAACTCACCCCCAATTAGTCACAGCCCCCCCAGCATCGGGAGGGGACAGGAGGCTGGGAGGGGGCAGATGGGGAACCCGCAGCTGCTCCCCGCCATGGGTGTGCAAGGGGGTGTGTGCACAGGGAGCGTGGGCACCAGGAGCAAACGTGCCAGCGGGTGTGTGGCCGGGGAGCACGTGGGGACACGGGGGTGCTGGGGACCGGCTCGGGGTCCCCCCCAGGCTCCCCCAGCTCCAGGCAGCGCCCCAGGGTCGGGCTGAGCCCGCAGGCCTCAGTGTCACGGCCGGGACAAGGGGGGACACTGGGGACCCCAGGGTGGGCGCCCCCCCCGGGCAGGGGACCCAGGCGTCCGGGACGGGACACCCCCCGCCATGGAAGCCAACGAGCTCTCCAGACTCGTGCCCACCCCTCAGGAGCACGAACGGCAGAGCCAGAGCAGCGCCCGCTCAGCGCCGCTGCCCGCCCCCATGGGCAGAGTGCCCGCCGCGCCCAGCTCACGAGCATCAACGGCCTCCGAGCGCCCGTGCTGCCCCTCGGCAGTTACCGAGATGCCCGGGCACGGCCCCCGGTGGCTGCTAACGAGCCGCCGGCAGCCGAACCGGCTCCTCGCCGCTGCTCCCGGCCCGGCGTTGCACAGAAGCCGCCCCCTCAGGCCCGTCCCCGCCCGGGCTCACGGCAGCGCCGCCGGGCCGCTGAGGGAGGGACCCGGCCCCTCATGAGCCGCGAACGTCCCCGGCAGGGCCGTCCCGGGCTCCGGACAGGGCCCGGCGCCCCCGGGCGCCATCCCGGGCGGGACCCGCCCGTCCCGCTCCCCCGCAGCCCGAGGCCGCCCCGGCAGCGCCAGCAGCAGCGCCGGGGCCGCCCCCCGGCCGGGCCGTGTCCTCCCGGGGCCGCCCCCCGGCCGGGCCGTGTCCTCCCGGGGCCGCCCCCCGGCCGGGCCGGCTGTCGCGCTCCCTGCCCCGGGGAGTCCGGGCAGCGCCGGGCCTGCCCGCTCGTGGAGAGCGACTGCCCGCGGCTGAGGGGCGTGAGGGGCGGCCCCGGGGGGCGGCGGGGTCCCCTGAGCCCCGGGGCCGTGTCCCCCAACCTGTGTCCCCTCAGTTCTGGCCCTGTCCTCCAACGTGTGTCCTCTCAGCAACGGGGCCGTGTCCCCCAACTTGTGTCCCCTCAACCTCGGGGCCGTGTCCCCCACTTGTCCCCTCAGCAACGGAATGTCTCCCCTCAGTTCTGACCCTGTCCCCCAACCTGTGTCCCCTCAGTTCTGGCCCTGTCCCCCACTTGTCCCCTGAGCCATGGGGCCGTGTCCCCCACTTGTCCCCTCAGCCACAGGACTATGTCCCCCAACCTGTGTCCCCTTAGTTCTGGCCCCATCCCCCGCTTGTCCCCCCAGCCTCAGGGCCGTGTCCCCCACTTGTCCCCTCAGCCTTGGGACTGTGTCCCCTCAGTTCTGGCCCTGGCCCCCAACATGTGTCCCCTCAGTTCTGGCCCTGTCCTCCAACGTGTGTCCTCTCAGCAATGGGACTGTGTCCCCCAACCTGTGTCCCCTCAACCTCGGGGCCGTGTCCCCCACTTGTCCCCTCAGCCACGGGGCCCTGTCCCCCAACCTGTGTCCCCTGAGCCCTGGGGCCCTGTCCCCCACTTGTCTCCTCAACAATGGGACTGTGTCCCCCAACCTGTGTCCCCTCAACCTCAGGGCTGTGTCCCCCACTTGTCCCCTCAGCAATGGGACTGTGTCCCCCAACCTGTGTCCCCTGAGTTCTGGCCCCGTCCCCCACCCTGTGCCCCCTCAGCCATGTCCCTGCCTCCCCTGCCTGTGTCTCCTCACCGCTGCCCCTGTCCCCTCCCTCCATGTCCCCTCATCTCCGGCCCTGTCCCCCCCAGCCTGTCCCCACAACCGCGACCTCCCACGGCCCCCCCTCCATGTCTCCCCTTCACCACATCCCCCTGCCCCCCACGCCATCCCCCCCCACCACGTCCCTGTCCCCACAGGTGACCCAGGGCGGGGAGGCCGCCAACCGGGTGACAGTGGCCACCGCAGCCCCCAGCCCCGGCCTCCCGCTCCCCGACCTCCTGCTGCTGGCGCGGCCGGTGCCACCGTCACCCCCCGACCCCGTGCACCTCTGGCCCTGGGCGGGGAGGGCATCCCAGGGAGTGCTGCACCCCCAAAATGGAGCCCCAGCATTAATGCCCCTAATAAAGCACCCCATAATTTAACACCCCCCAGTAAAACACAGCCCCTCCAATTAAATACGGCTCCCTAATTAAACCTACACCTCCCCAATTAAGCCCCCCAACTAAACAAACCCCAGTTATTCACAGCTCCCTCGATTAAACACACATCTGCAGAATTAGACACCCCCAATATTAACCCCCAAATTAAACTCCCTCCAATATTAAGTGCACCTTCAAAATTAAACATCCCAAAGCTAGACATAAGACCCCCCAAAAAGCACAGCCCCTAATTAAACACACCTCAAACTACCCCACCAATTAAGCCCTCCAATTAACCCTTCCCAAAGCCCCCAAGGTCCCCAGAAATCGCGCCCCCCCTGCCCTGTCCTGCTTCACTATCACCTTCGCTGGGGCACTGTGCAGGGAGAGGCACATGCTGGGGGACTGCCACTGCCCCCCCAGGTCCCAGGGTTCCCCCAGAGCCCAGGGTGCCCCCCAGATATCAGGTACCTCCCTCAGGTATGGGGGACCCCCCTGCACCCCGGATCTCCAGCCGGCACTCGGTCAGCGCCCCCCCAGCTCGGTGACTGCCCAGCAGCCGTAGGTGCCCCCGTCCCTGGTTTGCGGATCTGGGGGTCAGCACCCCCTGGCTGTGCCGGGCCAGGAGCCAGGGGTCCTCCCCGATGGCCACTGGTTCTTCAGCCACACCCCCTGGGGCTGGGGGGGCACAGAGTCAGGGCATCCCAAACTGACCAGCCGGTGACAAGTGGTGTCCCTCAGGGGTCCGTACTGGGGCCAGTACTGGTTAAACCTTCATCAGCGACACAGACGGTGGGATCGAGCGCACCCGCAGCGAGTTTGCGGATGACACCAAGCTGAGCGCTGCAGGTGACACGTCTGAGGGCTGGGATCCATCCAGAGGGACCTGGACAAGCTCGAGAAGTGGTTCCATGCAAACCTCATGAGGTTCTACAAGGCCAAGTGCGAGGTCCTGCACCTGGGTCGAGGCAAGCCCGGGTACCAGTCCAGGCTGGGGATGGAGGGGTTGAGAGCAGCCGCGCGGAGAAGGACTTGGGGGTGCTGGGGGATGAAAGACGGGCCATGAGCTGGCAATGCACACTTGCAGTCCAGAAGGCCGATCGCATCTTGGGCTGCATCAAAGGGAGCGTGGCCAGCAGGTCTCCTCTCTGGTGAGACCCCACCTGGAGTCCCGTGTCAAGCTCTGGAGCCCTAAGAACAGGACAGACATGGACCTGCCAGAGAGGGGCCAGAGGAGCCACCGAAACGGCCCGAGGCTGGAACAGCTCTGCTGGGAGGACAGGCTGAGAGAGCTGGGGTGTTCAGCTGGAGAAGAGAAGCTCCGGGGAGACCTTAGTGCGGCCTTTTGGTACTTAAAAGGGGCCAAGAAGAAAGATGGGGAGAGACTTTTTAGCAGGGTCTGTTGAGACAGGACAAGGGGTGATGGTTTAAATTAAAAGAGAGGAGATTGAGGCCAGACATGAGGAAGGAATTGTTGGCCCTGAGGGTGGTGAGAGCCTGGCCCAGGTTGCCCAGAGAGGTGGTGGATGAACCATCCCTGGAGACATCCCAGGCCAGGCTGGACGGGGCTCTGAGCAACCTGAGCTGGTTCTGTGATTCTATGAACCCGCCACTGCCCCGGCTCAGCCCGGCAGTGCCGCTGGGAAAGCATCTCCAGGAAAGGGCGAAAGCGCCAGGCAGCAGCTGCTGGCGATGAGGGGAGGGCAGCGTGAGAGACGAGGCCCGGCAGCCCAGAGCCGAGGGTCTCGCTCGCTGAGACGGCGCTGTGGAAAGCCTCGGGGGATGGCAGGAGCTGAGGGCAAAACGGTGGGAAACAGCTCCTGAGGCGCTGGGACCAGCCCCACTCTAAACCTGCGTGTCTTTGCTGCCCCTGTGCCTGCCGTACCCGCACGGCCATCCGCCTCCGCTGCCTGCGCGCCGCAGGGCAGGGCCTGGGGGCCAGCGAGCGCCCGCCCGCCGGCACCGTAACTACGCCTGGAACCATGCTGTGCTGAGGGACAGACGTCCTGCGGCAGCGGGAGAGGCCAGGAACGGCACTGTCTGCTCAGCACGCTCAGGGCGCTGCACATCTGAAGGACACCAGGGCTTTGGCGTTCTCCTCCAGCTTTATTAAAATCCGGCCCTTCTCCTGAGAAGAGCTGCACCTCCGCTGGGCTTAGCGGGGCCAGCAGCACAGGGCTCGCAGGGTCCATCGCGCTCTTGACTGCTCCCTTGCGTTGCTCAGGATGAGGATGGTCTGAGCTGCCAGGGAGCAGATGGAGGGTTCACTGTCCTCCTCCAAGGGCTGAATGGCTGCAACAGAAAGCAGCAGAGCCCAGATGACCTCCCACGTCTGCCGAGACCCCCAGGCATCCCCTCCCGACCACACTCCCTGCTCACCGCTGCAGATCTCAGCCAGCTCCTCCTTGCTTGGGTCCCTCAGGGGCCGCGCAGCCAGCCCTGGGCACAGAGTTCTGTCAGACCCCTGTTCCTCCCCTCATCAGAGCTGACCCCAGGGGAGACCAGAAGCTGAGATGGTGGGACCGAGCAAGGCGGCCACCAAGGCCACCTGCATGGGCAGGGCTGGGAGGGGAGGCCAAGGCCCTGCACAGGGCAGCCGGGGCTCTGGCAGCGACAGGGCTGTTCCTTGTGCCAGGGCAGCGGTGGGGACTGGGGCCAGGCTGCCGAAAGAGGGACCCCGGGGGCTGTGACTCACCGATGAACCTCACGGCTGCCTCTCGCAAGCTGGCCTGAGCATCCCTCAGGTACGGCAGGCTCTGATACAAGTATTCTTGAGCCCTGCTCCTGTCCTGCTCCAGCTGGAGAGAGCACAAGGGGATGAGCATGTCGCTGTCCCTCCCCAGCTGGCTGGACCAGTCCCTCCTCCAAGCAACCCACCTTCCCCTTCCCCCCCGGCCATTCCCGTGTCCCAGCCAGGAGCCCTGTGGGGCTGAGGCTGAGAGAGACACAGGCCGAGGGGTCCCAGGGCTGCTGAGAGCCCTCCCTCCCACTGGCTGTAGGGCAGAGAGAAGAGCCCTTGGGGGCTCTGTTCTGGAGGACAGGGCACAAGGATGCAGCTCGGGGCTGCAGCAGGGCAGGCGAGGCACATCTGCAGAGCCCACAGCCCAGACATGTGCGGCAGCCCCTCTCCAGCCGGGGCCCTGGCCCTTGGGGGTTGTCCTCACCAAGCTCTCTCCAATCCACCATGTCTGCTCTGTCTGCACCAGGTGTTTGAGCTGTTTCCACCTGAGCAGCTCTGCTGCACCAAAGAGGGCTTCCCCGGCGGCCTGCGGAACAGCAGAAGCTGGGAGATGGCACCACGGTCTGGGGCAGGAGACCTGGCGTCCCCCTGCTCTGGGCTTTGTTCCTGGGGTGATTCTGCCCTTAGGGAGCTGGGACATGCCCTGGCCCAAACGTCCAGGGGTCTCTTCCCTGCATCACTGCTCAGCTTTGAAATCTGTACCTTGGCCACGCTCTGCATTTGGTCACTCATGTGGAAGAAGAGAGGGAGCGGGCCAAGTCGCACAGTGTTCCTCATCTCTCTCTTGTCGTTCCGCACCACCATCTTCATCAGGTCTCTGAAGAGGCTGATGGAGCTCTCTCTCAGCTGGCTCAGCTCCTGGGAGGGAGAAGCACAGTAGGACGGGAGCACCAGCAGCTCTCTGCCTCAGCAAGCAGAAGCTCCTGCATGGCTGATGTGAGGGGAGATACACAGGGCGGTATCTCCATCTGCAGGGCTCGGGCTTATACATCAGCCTTACGTCATCAAAGAAGGGCAGGAGAAATTTTGCCAGTGGCACAGCGATGGGGCTGGCCTCCTTCTTCTTCAGCCGAGCCGTCACGGTTCTGAAGATCACCAGCGCCTTCATCTTGATGGCCTTATTGCCATACTGCAGGACCTGCATCAGGTCTGGCAGCATGACCTTCATTTTTCTGGCCTGTATGAAGAAGAGAGTTGCCTGTGGACCGGGGTCATCTTCTCTGTACACGTTCACCTCTGGCCTGGTGTGATGAGTTGGCTGGGACTCAGACTGCTGAGTTGGTTAGAACTGGCATATCTCCTGTCCTATGCCCAAGTTTCGGTTATCTAATTCACCCAAGGATGCACCAAGAATGCACTCAAGATTTTGTCTCCCTGCAAGGCCTGTAAAGTCGTCGATAAACTCTTGTTTCTCTTACACAAGGCTAAGCAAAGCTAGGCAATTGTAATGTGGGTTAAGGGTTCTAAGCGTTGTGGGTTAACGGTTTGCTCTCTAAGCGTTAGCTCCTTAAGTGTTAGTTCTCTAAGTATTAATTAGTTAAGTGTTAATTAGTTAATTCTCTGTATCAAGGATGAGGGGCAACGGGCACAGGCTGAATAATGGAACGTTCCATCTGAATTTTAGGAGAAACTTCTTTATACCCTCAGGGTGACACAGCACTGGAACAGGCTGCCCAGAGAGGTTATGGAGTCTCCTTCTCTGCAGACATTCAAGACCCGCCTGGACACGATCCCGTGTGGTCTGTTCTGGTGACCCTACTCTAGATGTACCTGCTTTAGCAGGTGTGTTGGACTAGATGATCTCCAGAGGTTCCTTTCAACCCCAACCTTTCTGTGATTCTGTGGTAACTGCAGAACAGCCTCAGGAGAGCTGGCAGCGCGAAACAGCCATAAAACCCTGCAGCTCCACTTCCCTTGGCAGCCGTAGGTCTGGGAAGTTCTCTGCGTGTTGATGGTGGCACCTGGAAGGAAGGGAGAGCAGATGACTGCAAGAGGCCACAGATCAGGAGGACACGGTGCTCAGACGCAACTCGTGAGGCCGCTGCCAGCTCCTCATTTTTCAGTCCTGTCCTCATTGCCGCTTTGGAGAGCAGCGCCGGGAGCACGGCTGGGCTGCTTGTGTCCATACCAGCGCTCTGCAGCGCCCAGTCAGACATCTCCACGGAGACTTCCGAAGCCGCCTTGGACGCTGCCTGGGTTGAGAAACAGCACGGTCAGCAGTGCGAGCCCACCAACAAGCCCAAGGAGGCTTTCTCGGCGGTTCTGCCCAGCCAAACCTCCTTCCCCAAATGCACCCTCACCTTCCTCGCGCTGCGGAACTCCCCCCTCAGCCAAGCCACCTCCTGCAGCAGGAGCCGCATCTTTTGGGTTTGTGCTGCCAACAAAGCCCGGTAATTGCTGACGGACCAGGAAACCAAATGGAAATGTTCAGCGAGAGGGGAAGTCTGTGCAGGGTTATGCTCTTCACACCCACTGCGCCAATCACACGATCAGCTGTTTGTCACAGGCAGACAGAAGGGCACAGATGATTCCAAGGAGAGCAGTAGCTGTGGAAAAGTACCTCTGGATCTCAGAAAGCCCCCAAAGATCTGATGGATGATGGTAGTTGACTGAGAAGAGGTGTCCACGCTGGAAACAAATGGGAAGACAGAGAGTTATCTCCTCCAAGAGTCTGGCTTTGTCTGAAAGCCCTGGGCATAGTTTTCCTTGAAGAGAGTACATCAAGGAGTCCAAAGGGCTCTGGAACGCTGGAAAGACAATTTGCTTGTACTTACTCGCTGTTTCCACTCAGACAAGCTCTCTGCATGCCATCCACAGTGCAGTGTAAGAACTCGTGGGCGTCCTCGTGCCTGCCATGCTGGAAATGTTTGCCTGTTTCTAAGAAAGAAGTTACTAGTTCTCTCCGACAAGAATGGCGTAAAACATGTCAAAGTACCTGAAATGGCTTACGGGTGAGAACTCTGACAACCGCCCAAGGCTCGATGGCACTGGCTGAGGAATGCAGGACCTTGTTAACATGCGCTTCCATTCTGCACATCATGCAGAAGCCTTCCTGGCTGCCTGAAGAGGGAGAGAGGGACGCTGCACAGATCAACAAACTATCCACAGTGACGGGAAACCTAATGGAGATCTTGAAGTTCTACGAAGGGTGTCCACTCCTCTTGTCCCAAGGTGCCAATGTCCCAACAAGCACAGGACATTTTAGTGCACAGAAAACCTTCTTCAGAGGGATGTTGAACTGATGGAAGTTTTCTGTGCAATAAGCAAAGGAGTTTAACTTGCAGGAATGGGGAGTGAGACCCGGGGACAGGAAGAGGTGCCTTTCTGGAGAGGAACACATCCAGGCACAACAAGCGGGTTCTACGCTTGCGTGTTCAAAGAAGAGCCCTGAGGGCAGTGACAAGGAAGGGCTGCTTTTCTCCTAAATCAGCTCCAGATTCTGGGAGCCCTTGGGCAGTGCCCAACAAATGTACAAGGAAATGTTCACAAAAGTACTGACAGGCCTGGCTGAGCTCCTCAGAGAGCAGGTGGTTGGCCAGAGGGCGAGTGTGTGTCAGGCACTGCAGGACAGAGTTGAGGAAGCTCGTGTTGCCCAGGTTGTGCAGTCCCGCTCCAGCTCTCTGGCTGTGCTGCCGGGCCATGCAAATCTTCTCTGGGGGAAAGAGGATCCTCTGTGGGGGAGCCATTCCCTCAGCAATGACTGCCAAGAAACCACGTTTGAAAAGAGATGAGATGACATTGCTGCAGGAAAGCACGTTTTAAAAGTTGAGTTCTCTACAGGAGCACCCAGGACAACCAGGTCTAACCTCCGACACAGAAACATTGCAGCAAGCCGAGCACTGCCATTGAAATTTGCTGCTTAAGAAACAGTTTTGGAAAACAGCATGTTCCCCTGCTCCCTGCTTGGCCAAAAGTCCAACAAACCCCAACTCATTTCTGTGCCTTGGGCAACATGCTTTTTCCCTCTAGAGCCATGAATTGCATCACCAGGTCAAGTCTTCCCTTTTCCTGGCTGTAACTTGATGAAAAAAGCAAGTACCTGGCACAGAAAGTAACCCTACTGACATCAGATCTTGCTGCGAGCAACGACACTTTTCAAACGCGGTACGTAGTGGGGGGAGTGACAAAACACATTTCCCTGTGTCTAATTGACAATACCTTGGTAAGTCTGGCTGCTCTCAAGAAATGCCCCAGAATTCACTCCAGGCCGTCAGCACATCAGCGTTCAGGGATGGAGCACCAGACATGTCCGTTGCCTTTGGGGATTCACAAAGTCTGAGGCTGCTGCTGAAGCTGCTACTCACCAGAGTCGTTCCCCATTGCGGCCATCGCTCCTCTCAGGAGCAGAGGGCAGAGCTCTGAATGACAAAGGATGTCAGGATGTGCTCCAGAAAGAGGAGCGCCAGTGCCATCACCTGATTCCAAACAAATAATTGTACCTCAACAAAATGATTTAAAAAAGCCAAAATGAAACCCACAAACAGCATGCGCCACCAAGAGTGTTTCAGTGACTCTGAACTGCTGCAGAGCTGCAAGGCTGATGGCCTCACCACAACTGTCACAGGGCCCCAGTTCACAGCAGTTTCAAAGGCCTTTGGAAAGACTCCGATGCACGTCACCTGCTCTGCAGAGGAGCTGCTGCTGACCTGTTGCCAGCGCTGACAGCAGAGCCCTCTGGCTCTGCAGCCCACCCCTTCCCACCTCGTGTGCGGCAGTGACCAGCTTTCATCCGCTACTTTAACGGCTGCCTTTGCCGCGCTCCTTTTCTGTTTCCCTTCCTACTGCACCAGTCAGGGTGGGCTTCTTGTAATTCTAGGCTGAGCCCAACAGCTCAGACTGCACTGCCACCCCTACTTACCTGTGCCAGGATATGGTAAGGAAATAAGATTTAGCAAATAGGAACTCTCCCCATAGCACGTATGTGGGCAGCCTATAATGGTGTAATAGCTCAGAAGGTATAGACCAACCTTGACTTTTATCCCGGGATCTGGACAAATGGGAGAACTGGGCAATCACCAACCACATGAAGTTCAACAAGAGCAAGTGCTGGATTTTGTGCTTGGGACACGGCAACCCTGGCTGTACAGAGAGACTGGGTGACGAGGTGCTGAAGAGCAGCTCTGCGTGGAGAGATCTGGGCGTTCTGGTCAACGGCAAGTTGAAAACAAGCCAACAGCGTCCCTGGAGCCAAGAGGGACCCGTGTCCTGGTGCATCCAGCACAGCACGGCCAGCCGGGCAGGGAGGGGATTGTCCCGCTCTGCTCTGCGCTGGGGCGGCCTCACCTGGAGCATTCACTGTGTGCAGGGCTGGGGACACAGGAGAAAAGGAGGTAAAGCTACTGGAGAGTGTCCAGAGGAGGCTACGAAGTTGGTGAAGGGTTTGGAGACGAAGCCATATGAGGAGCGGCTGAAGTCGCTGGGTTTTTTCAGCCTGGAGAAGAGGAGACTGAGGGCAGAGCTCATGGCGGCTTCAGCTTCCTCAGCAGAGGAGCAGGAGGGGCAGGGCTGAGCTTTTCTCTCTGTGACCAGTGACAGAACCCCAGGAACGGCAGGAAGATGTGCCAGGGGAGGGTCAGTTGGACATGAAGAAAAGGTTCTTCACCCAGATGCTGCTGCACACTGGAACAGGCTCCCCAGGGAGGTGTCACGGCCCCATGCCTGACAGTGTTCAAGAAGAGACTGGACGACGTCCTCAGACCCATGGTATGAACTGTGGGGTTGTCCTGTGCAGGGACAGGAGTTGGACGCGATGATCCTTGTGGGTCCCTTCCCGCTCAGCACATTCTGTGATTCTGTGTTTCTGTGATTCTGCCAGGGTGCAGGATCGGGCCCAGGTCACATCGCTTGGGGCTCCTGGGGATGCAGCTCCTGGGAGAGCTCAAGAAATGGTGGCACTTGCCCCTAATTGCTATTTTTGGTCTCTCCCCATTGCTCTCTGGCTGGCTCCCTGCGCCCCTTCTGTAATTCCCCCCTTCTGTCTTTAGCCCATTGTGCTGGTTTAAATGGTATGAAATGGCAGAACCCCAACTGCATCCTGGGATGCCCACTCACCAGCTCCGTCTCTCAGGAGCCCCTTGGAATCCTCCAGCAACCCCCAGGAAACACTCTTGCCCATCAGCGAGCTGCCCCGACCCCCTGCCCATCCTACACGCTGTTAGAGCTGCCAGGAGCACGGAGTTCCAACCCTGCCCAGCCCTGGAATGCCAGTGCCGAGGGGAGGGCAGAATAACAAGGGGAGGAACACTTCAAAATTCCACGTCAACACTAATCAATCTGACACAAACGAACCTCTGACACAGATTAGCCAGATCAAGGACAGGAACGTTCATGGGGTGAGGAATCGGATTTGCAAATCTTCCACACCGATCTGAACCGACACATCATTTTTAATTTTTTTGCCTTTGTTTCTGCCCTGGTTTCAGCCGAGGCTTTCTGGTTTCGCCATCTTCCCGTGAACCTGCACTCGATAAATGCAGGTGTACTTCGGGTTTCCCCAGTTGCTCTTCACAAAAAATTTGACATAGGAAAAGGCTCTGCGAAGTGGCGCGTTCTGTGAAGAGGGAAAAGGAAACAGAGGCGTTAAGAGCAGCAGTGCAGTCAATGGCTCTGCCCCTGCCAGCCCCGCTCCTGCACAGGAACAAGCTCCCAAAAGTGCTGTGGGCCCCTGTGCCCAGCGAGAAAACGTTCACGCTCTTCCTGCTGCGGACTTGCAGGCAAACCTGCTTCGCTCCCTGGCATCTTTCCCCCGCAGGTGGACCGTACCTTCAGAGGGAAGGTCTGGATGGGCTCTTTCGCCACGTCGTACATGAACGTCCCAAGCAGAGTCCCCTCTTCTCCATCCGCATCCACTCCCTCGGGGGCAAAGCACAAGGAGAGCAGCTCAGACTCATCCCAGCACTGAGGAGACGTACGTGCTGGACCAGCCCCGTCCCGTTCCCAGCCTCTCCTGGGACTCCAGCACTCGTCTGGCACTGGTTGGGCTGGAGCTCAGTCTCCGCCTGAAGTTTTGGTGAAGAGCCCTGAGGTGCTTTGGCCAGAATAAGTCTTGAGAGAGAGGAAATCTCTAGAGCCCTTGAAGTGTTGTGCCATGGCACGGCCGGGCTCAGGAGAGAGTGGGGCACAAACCTCAGAGGACGCACAAAGTCGCTGTCACGGCTTTGCCCCAGGGCCAGATCCCAGGCAGAAGCGCCCGGCAGAGACTTACAAAGACGGCGACGTCTCTGGGGGCGCTGATGACGGACCCAGAGGGAGAGGCTTCCTTGGAGACGTGCTGCACGGTGACGGCGCTCAGATGGACTCGTGCTGGCAACCTGATGACCACCTGGCCCTGACGCCCTTGGAAAGGCCAGCAGTTCCCTGGGGAAACATCCGGCTGCAACGGGAACAGCAGAGAAATGAAGCGTGAGAGACCGCTGGGGCCAACACAACTGCTCCTGGAGCTTGAAGCGCAGGCACCGGCGTGTCTGTGGGGTCTGCTGCAGCTAGGAAGTGCCCTGAGCTCAGTCCCCAACTTCCCAGGAAGGCAAGACGCCAGCACTGAGGATTTCTGCTGCCATACCTGCAGAACAGCCTCAGGAGGGTTGACAGGTGGAAACAGCCGTAAAACCATGCAGCTCCACTTCCCTTGGCAGCCGTAGGTCTGGGAAGTTCTCTGCGTGTCGATGGTGGCACCTGGAAGGAAGGGAGGGCAGATGACTGCAAGAGGCCACAGACCAGGAGGACGCGGTGCTCAGGCGCGACTCGGGAGGCCGCTGCCAGCTCCTCATTTTTCAGTCCTGTCCTCATTGCTGCTTTGGAGAGCAGCGCCGGGAGCACGGCTGGGCTGCTTGTGTCCATACCAGCGCTCTGCAGCGCCCAGTCAGACATCTCCACGGAGACTTCCGAAGCCGCCTTGGACGCTGCCTGGGTTGAGAAACAGCACGGTCAGCAGTCCAAGCCCACCAACAGGCCCAAGGAGGCTTTCTCGGCGGTTCTGCCCAGCCAAACCTCCTTCCCCAAATGCACCCTCACCTTCCTCGCGCTGCGGAGCTCCCCCCTCAGCTGAGCCACCTCCTGCAGCAGGAGCCGCATCTTTTGGGTTTGTGCCGCCCACAAAGCCCGATAATTGCTGAAGGACCAGGAAAGCAGATCTCGTCAGAGAGTGGTCCATCCCCTCTGGGGAGCGCTGGAGCTCAGCAAGGAGCACAGACACGTGTGCTCGCCCGGCTTTGCGAGCGCTCCCCTCCTCACCAGGCTGAGCAAAGCGAAGGCCGGAGGGAAGGACAGGAGCCCCAGCTTTAGGAAAATGGGTAGCACGAGTTGTTGGCTGAGGCTTCTGCACAGACCCAGTTCCAGCTCAGGAAACATCTCTTACCTCCGAGTCTGCCATTCTGTCGCAGACCCACATGTCTGCTCCTGAAAGGGAAGAATTCCCCATTAGAGTCTCCACTACCAGAGCTGCCAGGGCTCCCCAGGGGAGGCTTCCCCAGGAGCCACGGCACAAGCTGCTCCTTCTTTGGGTCACCCTGCACAGAAGCAGAAGAGCCCATGATTTCTCCAGCCGCTGTCCTCAGTGCTCCCTCGCAGGAGTCACCCACCTCCATCCATCCCTTTGCCCGTGTTGTCCACCCTGGCGTCGAGGTCACGCAGTAAACGCCAAGAGCCACCAGGAGCAACAAGAGGATGACTCGGAAGAACCTCACGTCCCTCAGGAAGTGCATCGTCTGCATGTCCATCACAAACCGCTTCTTTGTTGGTTCCATCTTGTGCCTGCAAAAGAGGGAGTCCAGGGGCTGCCAAGGAGCCAAGTCTCGAGCAAACCCCTTCACAGCTGGATTTGTGTTTTTAGGCTGAAAAGCTGCCATTTGGGAAGCTTGCTGCTGACTGTGCCCAGCAGGAACATGATTTCTGTCCACACTGCTCAACACTACTGGCAGCTCTTCCCCAGAGGAAGAGCTGCAGGAGCACCTTCTGAAAGAGAAGGAAAATAATCCATAAAGAACAAATGAAGACACTTGTCAGCAGCCTTGGGGTGTAGACCTCGCTCTCTCTCTTTGGCTGAGAAAGCAGGTTTGTTCTCACATGGAATCACAAAATAGTTTGGGTTGAAGGGATCTTCAAAGCTCATTGAGTCCAATCTCCAGCTTGCACTGGCCCTGGACATCCCCTTCCCCCTCTCCACAGCAGTAACCTGGACTACGTACACGGTGAAGACGCACACGCTCAGCAGACGTGTCCACAGGGAGAGCAGGGCACCTGCCCCATGGCAAGTGAGGCTGAAGAGCATGCCTGGGAAAAAAAAAAAAAACAACAGAGAAAAGTCAGGCCTGTCTCTTGAGGTCTCCTCTCCAGGAGCTCACGCCCAAGCACTTCACAGTGAGCAGCAGTGGCTGAACTTACATGCAATTTTTGTGGCCTTATTGCACCACTTTGCAGACCCCCGAGTGGCTAAGCCGGGACTTGACTTCCACAATCGTGTCACCAGCTCCAACCTCGTGCCGGGGCTCCTGCGGGAGGACAAAAGGAGATGCCGCTTGCCCACCAGCCCCACGCTGTGTGAGCCGAGGCCCTGGCCAGAGCTCGGCCTCGGGAAGCCTCGCAGGGGACGTCTCAGCTGCGGGGACAGAGGCAGCACAGCTGGGCTGCTGCCAGGGGTCCCCCCTCTCCTTTCCCCATCTCCTCAAGCTGGTCCATCCCACACTTGGCAGGATCTGGCAGGATCTCTCACAGGGTCTCTGGCGCAGAAGAGAAGAACGTGCTCCATCCTGGCCTCCCCACAAGCCCCTGCTGCACCCTGGCTTTCGGCCGGGACAGCGAGCTGGCCGGCCAGCCCAGAGCCCTCCCCACAGACGTGGGGATTCGCCAGCCACGGGGTCTTCTTCATAGAATCACAGAACCATTTTGCTTGGAAGAGACCCTCACGATCATCAAGTCCAAACGCTACCCCAACCCTGTCACTGCCCCATGTCCCTGAGAACCTCATCTCCGTGTCTGTCCAACCCCTCCAGGGATGGTGACTCCAGCACTGCCCTGGGCAGCCGGTTCCAATGCCCGACAGCCCTTTGGGGAAGGAATTGTTCCCAAGATCCAACCTCAACCTCCCCTGGTGCAACTTGAGGCCGTTTTCTCTCATCCTGGCGCTTGTTCCGGGGGAGCAGAGCCAGAACCCCCTGGCTCCAAGCTCCTTTCAGGCAGTTCAGAGACCAGGTCTCCCCTCAGCTCCTGTTCTCCAGGCTGAACCCCTCAGCTCCCTCAGCCGCTCCACCCCACTTGTACTCTGGCCCCTTCCCCAGATCCATTTCTCTCTCCAGAAGCCTCGGCCATCTTCCCACGTTGCTCCCCGCCCCACGGGCCGTGTCCGGCCACGTCCCAGCTCCCACCCCAACCTGCCGCCCCGGGCAGGAGCAGCCAACTTCTTACCCGCTCGTCTGGCAGCAGCTCGGTCCTGCTGCCTCCCCTGCCGGCTCTTGGTCGGCCTTGATCCCCGAGGAGCCTCTGGAGCCCCCTTGGCGTCTTTTCTGGGATGCCTTTCTCCTCGCCATGGCTGGCAAAGGTGGGCTCCCCAGTCGGCGCAGCCCTTGGCCCGTCCAGGCACCAACCGCTCCAGCAGCCCCAGAGCACCCACAGCACCAGCTGCCTGCCCAGGGCAACAGCCACACGGCAGCTGGGGGCTCCTTCCCCAGGCGGGCAGGCCACGCTGGCCAACTCTGACCTCACAGCGGCGGCTCTGATGTCACACTGGGGCTCCCCAGGGCTGAGCAGGACGGGGACACGCTGGGGCGACACGGCTGCCGCCTGCCCGGGCACAAACGCACCCTCGGCAGAGGAGCCAGATGGAAAACGGGGACGTTCCCGGGGGGAGGAACGCGGTTTCCAACAGCCCGCAGGGAAGGAGACGGGACGAGCGCAGGTTCTGAGCTGCAGACGGGCAAACTTGGGCCTCGTCCTGTGGCTTCGAGTGGGGGAGCTGGCGGAGGCATCGACCCCCAGCCAAACCAGCAGCAGTTTGGTGCAGGCTCCAGAAGAGGGAAAGGCCGGAGCTGCAGCCGGGCCCAGAACTCCCGCGGGGAAACCCCCGAGGGTGCAGAACAACACACTGAACTGCTACGAGAAGTGGCTGCACGGAGCCTCGTGCAGACCTTTCCCACCGGCTGCCACTGGGCTACAAAACAGCCACTTTATTCCATCAATAGGACAGCCTGGGGAGCTGCTGGGAGCTCTCTGCTGAGCAAGCTGCCCGTACAGCGATGGTTTTACTGCTCACGGGTCAGTCGATGAGCCCAATTTAAGTTTTACATCAATCCCTTAGCTTAATTAAATGCATCCTAGATAGAACGAATCACCCAGAATGATAAGGTTGTGTGATTTTTAATATCCTCTTGGCTTCATGGTACTTAGTGAGCTGAATTTGCTGAAATGTGAAGCTGTAAAATTCCGCTCGTATTCACCAGAACGGCTCCAGACTGCACTGACCACCTGTGAGATCAGGTCTGGTCCGCACTTTGCTGGGAAGAACGGAATCGACTGGGGAGAAAATAACGACTTCAGGGCTAAAAGGGAGACATGACAGGGCCTGTTCCGCACTTCTCTGGGAAGAAAAGGATTTATTCGGACTGAGCAGAACCTTCGAGGTGATGGACTAGAAACAATATTGGCAGTTTAACAAAACAAAGGCCCATCCGAGATCAGTGAAAGATCCCACAAGCAGCAAGAAGAGCCCAGACTTAAATATCGCTGTTGGACAGACTCATGGTGTGAATGGGCTGGGAAGATCTAAGAATCGCCGGTTTGTGTGCTTTAGCAACAGCCAGAACAAGCAGAGCTGTCGGGAGGGCCGCTCCAGAAACGGGAAACTCCCAGGGAAGCTCCGCAGGGCAGAGGAAGCGTCTGAGAGTTGGACGCAAGGATGGAAAGAAAGACGAATCCAGAGATAGGGCTGGTTCTAGGAAAGCCAGAGCTCTCATCTAGTTGAGACTTGCGTGGAAGGACGAGCTGTCGCGGCTTCAGGAGCAGCTCCGGAAATGAAGAGAAGCTGCAGCAGCACCAGGCCTTTGTGTCCCTCTGGCCGCCGTTTGGAGCCCTGAGGTGATTCTGGTGCCCCTGGGGCAATATGGGGCAGTTTCTGGCAGTTGTGGGGTGATGTGTGACAACATGTGAACGGGAGGGGACGTGGAGCTCAGCATCTGGGGCTGCCCCTCCCCCCTTTTATAATGTTGATTTATTGAAATGAAAGTGACTTTAGGAAAAAGAAAAAGCCCCAATTTGGGGGCAAGAGGGGAGGGAACCCCCCGCTGTGGGGCCGGGACCAACCTGGGGGTCACTGGCCCCAACTGAAGGGTGCAGGGGTCCAGGTGTGATCACCCCAGCCCCCAGTTTTCAGGTGAAACCAGATGTTTCCAGAGTTCCTTTCCACACACAACTTTATTGCCATGACCCAACACCCTTCCCAGGCACCTGGGTCCCCTGATATGTGGGACGCGGACTCCTGGGTCCCTCCAATATGTGGGTCCTGCACTCCTGAGTCCCCCCAGATGTGGGTCCGGGACTTCTGGGTCCCTCCAATGTGTTGGTCCGGGCAGGGAGGGGATTGTCCCGCTCTGCTCTGCGCTGGGGCGGCCTCACCTGGAGCATTCACTGTGTGCAGGGCTGGGGACACAGGAGAAAAGGAGGTAAAGCTGCTGGAGAGTGTCCAGAAGAGGCTACGAAGTTGGGGAAGGGTTTGGAGGGGAAGCTGTATCAGGAGCAGCTGAAGTCCCTGGGTTTGTTCAGCTGGAGCAGAGGAGACTGAGGGCAGAGCTCATGGGGCTGCAGCTCCAGCAGGGGAGCAGGAGGGGCAGGGCTGAGCTCTTCTCTCTGTGACAGTGACAGAACCCAGGGAATGGCAGGAAGACGTGCCGGGAAGGGTCAGCTGGACATGAGGAAAAGGTTCTTCACCCAGAGGTGCTGGACACTGAACAGGCTCCCCAGGGAGAGGTCACGGCCCAACCTCACAGTGTTCAGGAAGAGACTGGACATCGTCCTCAGACACACGGGGTGACCTGTGGGGTGTCCTGTGCAGGGACAGGAGTTGGGCTCCATGATCCTGTGGGTCCTTCCAAATCAGGACATTCTAGGATTTTATGATTCTGATCTTGGTCTTCACCACCATTGGTCGGTACGGCTGTCAGTCTCTTCCCCTGAGCTGATCCTGCAGCTGATTGGCTGCCTGGGCCATGAGTCTGCCTGGTTTGGGGCCCACCCTCCCCTGAGGTGATGCTCTCCCTGATTGGCTGCCTGAAGGGTCGGTCCCCCCAATAGTGCCCACCCTTCCCCCCCCCCCCCCCCCACCCTGAGGCACTGTTTCCTCTGATTGGCTGTCTGGGATTTCCCCCTGGCTCCTCCCATCAAATGATTGGTCAGACTGCTTGTCAATCATCCATGAGCACCACGCTGCCGGAAGGAGAACAGCAACACTTGCAGTGACTCCAGCTGGGAAGAGATGATTTGAGGGCAGGTTGGCAGCAGACCCTGAGGCTGTGCCAGGGGTGGCCACATCTGTGTCATTCCAGCAGGATTTTGGAAAGTCCTTTCCCAGCTGTGAGCGCCAGGCCAAGGGCATGGGGTAGAAATAGCCCCAAACTCCAAGGGCCCAAGCCCCAAACTGGCCTCTGTCCCCAAATTAATAAAACTTCTAAACAGACTCTCCCTATACCTGAATTATCTTCATTTTTAGAAACAAATGAACGAACAAACAAACAAACAAATGTGTACTTCTGGATGAGGATGGAGCAGGTTCGGGATCAGTACCGGGGTGCTGCAGGAGCAGGTGTCTCCAGCACGGACAGGCTGGACGGACCTGTCGACCTCAGCACCCCTGGGCCCACCATGGCCCAGTTCAGCAGCCCTGGGCCCGAGGGCTCAGCCCAGGGACAGCCCCACAACCAGGGTCAGGGTGGTTCCTGCTGCTGCCCCGAGGGTCACCAGCCCCAGTCAGCCCTGGGCCAGAGTGCAGCTGTCTGAGCTGGGCTGAGGTGGAAGGGGCTGGAAAACAGCTCATCGGGAGGAGGCGATGGAAGAAGGTGCCGTGTGTGTGGCACCGGGGATGAACTGACACCCTCAGGTTGGTGTCTGGATCAGTGCTGGGCTTGCACATGGACTAAGCCCCAGCTCAGAGCACAAATTGCTGTTCCCAGTCCTGGGTGCCAAGCGCTGCTCCTGCTCTCTCCTCCCCGGTGTGACCCGAGTGCAGGACTGCCCTGCCTGCTCCTGCCTTGGGGTTGGGGAACTCGGGGTCAAAGGGAAAGACAGACTCCTGCAGCTGTGGGATCTCTTAAGTGTCCTGGGATTGCTTTGCTAATCACTCTGTAACGTTTCCTGGGCTATGAACTCGATGTGTGCCCAGAGAGGCAAATAAGTCCATGAACCAACTTTCCAATTAAGGTTTCCTTCTTACAAAAAAACACACTTCCATTTTCTCATGGGCAACAGACTGAAAGGTGGAAGCTGAAGCAGCATGTGCCTCTTGTGTAAACAGGTAACAACAGATGGTTCCATTCAGTCGATCCTCAGTTGCTTCCTGCACAGGAAACCTCTCCCTTAATTTAATCTTTGGTGTACAGGCAGGGCCTTGCTGATGTTCCTGTATAGGCAGCAAGTGTGTGGCTGTCAGGCTTTCTGCAGATTTGTGACTGAGTTTTCCTGTTTCTTTTAATAAGGACAATCTTGCTGTGTACTCCTGAAGTCTCCCATAAGCTGGTGGTTCGAGAGAAGGACGGGGAGCCCAAGCTAGCTCAGGGAGGACCAGTCAGCATCACAGGCAAAGCAGACTGCAACTGGACTTGGTGAAAATTAATGGAATTTATTGACAGAAGAAACTGGCACCTCTCCCCTGTCTTTGGGCGGATCACCATGCACCCTGAACCGATACAGGCAGGTGTGGTCCGGGTGGCCCCAGTTGCTCAGCACTTGCAGCTGGATGTAATTCACGACCCCAGGGAGCTCGTTCTGAAACGACAAGAAGAAATGAGTCGCCTTTTCCTCTCTGGTACGTGACCACTGACAGAAGTGCCGCAGCGACGGCTTCGTTCAACAGCTTCCTTCCTGCTGCCCCGCGAAGGCTTTTGACAGTCGTGGTCAAGACGTTCTTATCCTGATCTCCCTCTTTGGGCCATGAGAACAGCAAAGGAAGAAGCAGCGACCAGATGCCTCAGCAAATACACTAGAAAGTTCTCGCCTGCTTTGGGGCACAGGCTTCCACAGTCAGAAGACCCAGTGGTGGTGTCAGGAAAATGCCTCATTGTCTTCTCTAGAAAGCCAAGGAAACAGAATGGCCTCCCTGTCACTACTCACTGCCAGCACCAACAGAATCCTCAGGAAGCCCAGTATTTCTGGTCTTTAACTGGCAGAGCAGCAGTCGTGCATCCTACGGGATGTGGCCTCTTGTGTGCACTTGGGGTCCAGACAGTCAAGCTGATTCCAGCTTCAACTGTGGCGCTTCTAAGTGCTGAAGTTTAAACCCAAAATGAAAGAGAAGAAGAGCGGCAGTCCAGCCATCTGCCACCAGGAAGTTAAAGCACAAGAAAGGCCAGCGTGGCACATGTTCAAGGACAGGGCTGCCTGTAGCCCTTTGGCAGAGAAGCCTCTCCCCATCCAGCCACATTTCTCCTCCTCTCCTACAGTTCTCCCCCTCTTTGTCCCCATACCTTCAGCTGGAAGGTCTGACTGGGGTTCAGCGGTGCCAGGAAAGTGAACTGTCCCAGGAACGTTCCCTGCTCCTCGTGTTCTTCCTTGAAGCCCTACAGAAAGACAGGGGTGGAGAAAACAAGAGCGTCTCATATCACTATGGGGAGACTGAACTTCAGTTGGTGAAGTACGGGGTTATTTCCACTATGTAGTCCAAGGACAATGAGGACAAGATGAGAAGCTGCAGGTGGGCAGCACGCCACACTTGCCTACTCAATGAGTCCAAGCTGCCAGTCAGAAAAGGAGCAGATGCTCCCAGTGAGAGCGAGGAAACCTGAGGATCACAAATGCCACTGGGATTGGAAGCCAAGAAGGTCTAGGACCATGCACTGTCCGGCTCCTTTTTCCTGTGGCTCCTGGAGTAGCATCTTGCCCCAGAAGGTTTTTTTTTTTGAGTGGTACATAGAATAAAAGGGGAATATAATGGGAAGGAAGCAACTCCAAGGAGCCTGTTTCTTCTGAGAGCCAGGAGGAAGCTTCAGGCCACTCCACTCTTAGACCCATCTTCACCCCCTGCTTAGAAATGTTGTGCAAGCCCCTGCCCCCCGTCTAGAGAAATCACTCACATAGACAGCAAAGTCCTTGGGAGCTCTGGAGAGACTTTCTCCATGGAACGCTGTCCCTGACACATGGTCCATGGTGACTGCTGTGGGAATGACTGGCACAGACAACTTGATGAAGATGTGTCCCTGACTTCCTGGGAAGGGCCAGCAGTTACCAGGATGATTTTCTGGCTGAAAGGACAAGAAGAAACAACATTGACATGGAGAAGGTTGCCCTGGCTCTCGTTCCTCTGAGCAGTGTGTGTGGCTCATTCCCTCGACCTTTGTTTTACTGCTTCTTGGTGCTCCTACCTCCAGAATAAGCTCAGGGGACCTCATGTAATCCATCACCGGCAGGGAATACAAGAAGACCTTTGCTTTGGCAGTCTGGAGGGTTGGAGAAGTCCTGGAACGAATGATGGCAGCCCCTGGAAATTAAAACATGAGCAAGATCATCAGGCAGTGTCAGAGCAATATTACACTGTTGACTTGGAAAAAGCTCCTCAGTTGTCATCCATGTCCTACAGTGGGTTCCCCTCTTTCTCACTGGCACGACCCCTCTGCAACACACAGCAGGGAGTCATCAAACTGTCGTATGGGGCCATGGGAAAAGACAAGAACGTGAGCCAGGCTTTCTGTGCTTCCCATGGGGTCTGGCCCGTTACAGCCTCTGTCAGTGGGGGCACTTTTAGGGCATGAGGTGACCCGTGACTTCTCACCCCTTCTCTCCTACCCCTGGGCATGTTCCAATGCCCATCTTGTCAATCTGGGCAAGAAGTGCTTTAAAACTGGTTTGTATGTACAATGTCACGGCACCTGCTGATTTGAGGGCATAATCAGGCATTGGGACCCGGATTTCCTCCAGCTTCTCCAGGGCTTGATTGATGATCTCCTGAACCACCTGGGAAGGAACACAAAGGAGAGCGGCTGTTGGAAGGAAAAAGAATGGGGCAAGCAGCTCCCCTGCAAGGCCAGCCAAGGTGAATGGGGACAGGGCCCATATCAGATGGAAGGAACACCCAAATTGCCCGGAAGCCTCCCAAGTTTGCTCTGCTGTGATTGATGGGATCAGAAAGGGGGGGCTGCTCACTCCAGTGCTCTGAATGCTGGAGCTGTGGGAAAGGGCTTTTCCTGTGGAGAGGCCCCAGGCCGGGCAGCACGGACAGACAAGCCTTCTGGGCATGAGATAGGACTGGCTTAACTCTGGACCTCTGAGAACATTCTTTCTTTCCAGTCCTCCCTTGAGGAGGACCCAAGATGTGGATGCAGAGGAAGGTACGACTCAGACAGCTGTCATTCCCATCATGCTCTGCCCCATAAAGAAGTGTGGAGCAACAGGAAAAGGAAGCGTGGCCATGACAGCACTTGTTCCAGCAGCACCAGCCTGTTGGCTGTGACAGGGAATGCAGTAGGATACGTGCCGGAGGGAGGATAAAACCCCTGAGTAGATCCTTCTGCCTTGTGCCCTTACCCGTCTGGTAAAGCCTGGGAGCTTTGCCTGCTTCACACCTTCCTGGAGGGCCCGCTCAGCCACATCCTTTGTGCTCCATCGCAGACTATAAAGCTGTTCCTGGAGCTTACGGAGCTGGTCTGGCAGTGATTGGGTTTCGCTCAGGTCTCCTAATTCCGCTACAGTGCTCCAGAGCGATAAGGCGCCGAGTCGTCCCATGTGGTAAACACCTGTCAGGCACACACCAGAGCTTAGAACTTGGTCTAAGGCTGGGTTGTGCCTTGGGCTGCCCTCTCCCCTTTCTGTGTCTCTCCCCAGTGCCATTGTTGTCTCTCCTCTTCTTATCTTTGACGGTGGCCATCATGGTGTACGGGCTCCTCAATAGATGGACGTTCCCTGCCCTGGACTGTGCTCCTTGTCCTGCAGAAGATTCTCACCCCCTGGGGCAGGAGAGCTCAGCCACGGCCTCTCCCTCGGCTGAAGAGAACTGGCTTAGCCCTCCTGGGGAAGGCAAGTCAGCCCTTCCTCACCCCCACACCCGTCCCGCTGGAGCAGGGACTGGCACAGCTCTGTCGGGGACTTTCTGCTCTCAGCTGAGCTCCTCTGGTCACAGCGGGGGAAGTGGAACACGACAGGATGGAGCCCCAAGTACCTCCTAAAGCACCATCCTCAGGTCGGAGCTCTGCAGGGACTCACCGAAACAGAATAGACCAAAAAGCAGCACCAGGATTGTTGCCTTCAGCGCCTTCATCATCCTACAGAGCAACAAGGAGGAAAAGGCTGGTGAAGCTGGCGGTTCCCGTGCAGATCAGCAGCAGGCCAGAGAGCAGCAGCAGGGGCTGCAGCCCTTGAGCCTGGCGTTCCTGGCGTGTGCGTTGGCTTGGTCCTGCACCAGCTCGAGTCACTGCTGGGGTTGTCTGCACCAGTGGGGGATTTGTCATGGCAGCGATTGTTTCGTTAGGGACAAAGGGCTCAAGATTGACTCCGGACTAAGAGCAGGAGCTGCAACGGGAGCTCTTGCCACACTGCATGTCTGTGGGGCTGGAGAGGGATTCTTTGGAAACAGAAGGGACACAACGAACACCTGTTTCTCCTGCCCACCATCCGATCACACTTGTGCTGATCCTGTTCTCCACCCTCCCAAGAGAAGGTTCAGCCTGTGCCCCTACAGGTCAACAGCTGCCAGGCAGGGGGTGTGTGTCTCCCCTCCCGCAGCATTTCTTTAGCAGCCGCGTTATCTCTGGCCCTTCTCTTGGCATAACTGCAGACAAATGCAGACTGGGGAAAGAGGGAGGGAGGCTGAATGTCAATGCGTGCTGGCAAGCAACGGGCAACCAAGGAAGCACCAAAGAAGCACTCTGCTGGCTGGGCCCTGCTGCCCTGAGCCTGATCTGCCAAGACACAGCACACAGCGCTCTGCAAGGGGGAAATTCCTCCTGCCTGTTCCAGGAGGCTCTCAAAAGGCTCACAGCGTACACTTCATCAGGAATGAACAATCCCCTTTTGTTCTCCTAGAGAACTCCTTGCACCCTTCAGAGGATCATGTTCCCCTTTCCTAAGGCAGAGCCCTGGTGAGGAACTGACTGGGTTTCTGAAAGAAACCTCCTCTGTCAGGAACACAAGTCAAATTCATGGCCAACAGAGGACACGCTGGTGTCCTTCTGGTCCGAGTGGAGAGGAAAACCAAGCAGGCTCAGGGCCATAACCCACGCTGCAGAGCACAATACAGGACTGAGCTGAGCTCTCACAATTACTACGGCAGGCTGTATCGGGGCCACCGCTTGGGACTCCATCCATGCGATTCAAAATAGACCTGTCCCTCATTCTGCAGAGATCAAAGGCTTTCTGGGCCTTGCCCCTGTGGTCATGAAGAGACTGAAAGGCGGCTGCTGCCTTCCACCAGCTCCAGACCGAGCTCTCAGGCTGCCCTCATGTTCCTCTCCTGTCCACCTGCCACCCACCCCAGCTGACGAGGTGGAAAAAAATCACCTGGGCAAAGGGGAGGAGGATTTTTAAAACATACCTGTTCAGACCTTCAACCTTCTCTGGCTGGCTCTTGGTACCTGCTGAGGTGCAGGTAACAAGCATCTTGCTCGCTCAGAAGTGAGCCAAGAACTCTGCGATCTCTGTTCCGTCAAGATCGAGAGTGACAAAGGCGCAGGGAGACCCCTGGTTTTATACCCTGCTGTGCCCACCTCAGCGCTGATGCTGCTTTGTGACATCAACGGCAGTGGGTGACGTCACAATGGAAGAGGCTGCGTCACGTTTGGAGGCAAAGTCCAGCCTGATAGGAGCGGGTCTTGCAGTCCTCTCTGCAAGGGAAGAAATCCTTCACCATAGAAAGACTGGAAAGGTACAGGAACATGTTACTCTCAGAAAACAGACACTGTCAACCACTCTTCCTCTTGCTTACTAAAGTTCAGATGGTGTGAGAAAAAAAAAACCACAAAAAAGCAAGATTCTTGTTCTTATTTTATGGAGCCCATTATATCAGCCACTCAACATTAAGTCCAACTCCAGTCTGAACTTCAGAATAAGAAATGCCATCTTAAAATTTCCAGGAAACAGAAGGGCTTTGAAGTGGCAAGACCAGAAAACATTCATGAAAACACCGCCATGCAAGTCCACACCCCTGATCACAGACCACCTGCCCCGTTACCTAAGGCAGTGATGTTCTCAGCTGATTCACAGCCACTGACATCTGGAAAACAGCACAAGGTCTCTTGTTCTTTAGCGTTAAGCACATAGGTTGGCACTGGAGCTGGTAAAAAAACCATCTACAGTCAGTCTGGTTTCATTGGAGGACATCAGGACAAGTGCAGTTCACATTCACAAGGAATCACAGCAGGTCCCACCAGTCCCTGCAGACCCCAACATGGCTCCTGTGCAGGGTCCCAAGGAGCAGTGAGCGCAGAACAAGAAACCTTCCTTCAAAAGAAGGTCCCCAGCCGGCTCTTTCCCCAAGCTGCACAGAGCAGCAGCTGAGAACAACCTCTGCCACAACTACAGCCGGCTCTGCCGTCTGCAGGAGGAGACCAGCTCCTAAATGATCCCCAGCCCTACAGACACAGATCTTCTCCAGGGCAGTGCCCAGCAAATACCAGAGCACAGCGACACCTGGTCATTCAGTTGAAGCTGCTGGGGAGAAGGACAGGGGACTAGAAAGAGACAAATCAGACAAGAGAGAAGAGAGAGGAGCCCAGAGAGAAAGAAACACACAGGGAAAAGGCTGGAGAGAGGGAGAGATCAAGAGAAATAGGGACGAGGAGCCACAATGAGACAGGGAGGAAGAAAGAGGAGGGTGGAGGAGCAGGACAGAGGGACAAGGGGATGGGAAGGAGAAGAAGGAAAGTTGGGTAGAGAAAGACAAGGACAGGGAGGGGGATGTACAGATGGAGAAAAGGAAGGACAGAGAGCAGAACAAAGGGACTGAGAAATAAAGGGAAGGTCAGATGGGGATGAAGAGACTGACAAAGGGAGAGAACCCACAGTGAGCTGGAGGAAGAGGAAAGGAGGGCTGAGAAGCAGCAAAGAGGAAGAGACAAAAAATAAAAGGCAGAGCCAGCTGGACAGGGGTCTATTGCCAGAAGCAATGGGACAGGCATTGGGGCAAGAATAAAGACAGAAAAGATGGGGACAGGCAGCAGGACAGAGGGACAGTGAGAGGATAAAAGGGGCAGGGAACAGGATATACATGGAGAAACAATCAGCAGTAACAGAGAGAAAGATAGAAGAGAAAAAAGAGATAAAGAGGGACATGGGACAGGGAGAGAAAGGAAGAAGGAAAGGGAGCAGGACAAGGATTGTCAGAGAAACACAAAGACGGGAGCAGGACAGGGGAACACAGACAGAGAAAAAAGAGTCAGGGAGGCAGCACAAAGGGAAAGACAAAAATGAGAGACAGGCAGCAGGGCACAGATAGAGGTAAAAAGGCCTGGGCTGGGCAGCAGGGCAGAGATGGAGACCAAAAAGCAGCTTTGGGCTGCAGGACAGAGATGGAGTGAGAAATGAAAGTGACAGGGAGCAGGAGAGAGTGACAGAGAGAGTGGAAAAACCACAGAGGGAGCAGGACAGCAAAACAGAGCGGGGGACAGACAGGGAGAAGGGCAGAGAAACAGAGAGGGAATGAGAGGGGCAGGGAGCAGGACAGAGAGCTGGAGCAGGAAGGGAAAATGAGATGGGCAGCAGAGCAAAGGGAAGGAGAGACAAAGACAGGGGCAGGGAGCAGGACAAAGGGGTGGAAGAAGAAAAAGTAGTAATGGTTCAGGACTGAGATGAAAAAACAAATTAAAAATACACCGGGACTGGGATGGAGTGACAGAGAAAGGGCAAAGGAACAGGGGACGGGACAGCACTGAAGGAATAAACAACTGTGGTGGGCAGTGGGACAGAGAGATGGAGAGAGGAAAAACAGAGCAAGAGAGAGAGGAAAGAAGGGGCAGCAGCTGGACAGGGGGATACAGCGAGAAAAGATGGGACCAGGAACAGAACAGAAAGGAAAGAAAAAAAAGGAAAAAAAGTAAGCAAGAGGGGAAAATGCACAAACAAGCAATCAGGTCAAGAAGCCGACACCGGGGGGGCAGCAGCTGGGGAGAAACCGGGGACACCAGAGACCCTGATGAAGCCTCTCGAGTACCAAGGATGGACTTCAGCAAAGTTATGGCGGGGTTATGGAAATAATTTATGTTTGATGCATTAACTAAGCGGGAGAAACAAATGAATATGCAATAGGTGTATGTAAGAAATACCAAGAACTGCGAATCACACACACGCTCAATCAGAGCAGCAATCTTCCAAGTGTCTGGCGCTGTAACAAAAGTGCTGCTTTTACCACTTTCCAAACCGTGTTAAAGAACCTTTTTGCCGACTTTTCGGTACCATTTCCCCCCGCCCAGGAGAACAAGTCCAGAGCAGCCCACGCACACCTGAGCCAGATGCAGCAACAACATCCCCAGGGCCCCAGTTGCAGGAAAAAGGGCCCTAGGGCTGGGCCGGGGGCTGCTCAGCCTTGGGGCAGCTCCAGGGGCGCCACGGCAAAGCTCAGCCTGGCCGCCTGCAGAGCCGCCGCCTCCTCAGCCTGGGCTGCGCCGCCATTGGGCGGGAGGGCTGTCAGTCTCCTCCCCTGAGGTGATCCTGGATCTGATTGGCTGCCTTAGGGGTCACTCCCCACACAGTGCCCGCCCTGCCCTGAGCTAATGTTTCCTGTGATTGGTCGGCTGGGATTTCTCGTTTCCCCCCTTACCAAGTGATGGGTCAGACCACTTGTCAATCATCTATGTGCTGCACTCCCACCAGCCGTGATTGGTGCAGCCAGCACGGCCCGCCCCTGAACGCTGCCCAGATTGGTCAACGCCTGCCACCTTTCCTGCAGGCCTCAAAGCCTGATTGGCTGGTTACATATCAATCACATGACTTGCCCCGCCTCCTCAAATGTGATTGGCTGTCCTGGGTCCACTGACTGCTCACTGACTTCTGGGTGGTTGTTGCCAGGCAACGAGCTCCACCTGAAACTGAAACTGTGGGCCCTGGTCAGAGGCCGTGAGTGATAAAAAACGTTGGGACTCTAAACATGAGGATTTGGGCCCCAAGAAGGAGGCTCTGGGCACTCAAAAGGACGGGCAGGTGCTACAGATGGCGCTTTGGGCCCTGAACACGAGGGGACCCTCTTGGTTCCCACCCGAGCTGGGTTTGGTGCCCGTGACCCCACGGAACAGACACCTGTGCTGTCCGGAGTGGCCACGGAACAGACGGAGCCCAAAGCCACGGACTCCATGAGCTCAACGGGGAGTTGTGACATTTCATGGACGTTTCACAGGGCGGCCCATGGGCTGAGGGCAACTGTGTGTGTGTGACAGCAAAGGGTGGGCAGGGGAGCGGTGGTTGGTGAGGACGTGTTGGATCGTGTGGGACCTGAGCCTGACGCCCATGGGGTGGAACAAGGGCTGGAGAAAGGACCGTCGTGGTGGCGACACTGCTCCTGCGTGGAGCTCCAGAGGCTGCAGGGGCATTTCTGCTCCACGGGGACCAGCACAAGCCAGTGGCCCGTTCATGTCTGTCACCTGCTCTGGGGCTGTGACCTCAGCAGCACCTGCACAGCAGGAGTGTCCTCACCGCCAGCACCGGCTCTCTGCTCTGGCTGCACCTCTGTCCCCACCTCCCCGTGCTCTCCTCCCTCCCAGGCACCTTTCCCACCTGCTGCAGGACCCACCAAGGCCTCTGTCTGTCTCTAGAGAGACTAAAAGGAAAGAAAAGCTTTCCACACTGATGCCATCAAATCAACGCATGAAATACAAACACTTTTAAGAGGAAGGGTAACCCTAACTTTTCCCTTTCTGAATGTTTATAATAAATGTACTGCATTATTTAAAAAATAGTGTGGCTTTAGTTTCTACCAGGAGGGTGTGTTCTGTGTGCCACTGACATTTCACACATATTATATGAATTTATTTATTCTCCCTGTTCAGTTGCCTTCTACACATCTTGTTATGTCCATAGGGAACCATCCAGAATTTGTATTTAGTTTTGATCTTGTTAGGTCAGTCGTTGCTCCAAATTATCTAATCTTTCATTTTTGAGTGCTCTCCTCTTGCATCCTTTGGCAGATGATGTTCTTGTCACCGGGTATATCATCCTTCCCACATATCATTTGGATGGTTCCTAGCTGATCCATGGTGCTTCATGTGTTCTAACTTCTGCTTTCGGCATTACGTGGTGATGTATGTATCTCTGTGTCTGTGTGGCAGGTGTTACGTCAGAAGCACTGTCCCAGCCAGGTCACTGCATCTCTTTCTCTTCTCCCTCTGCTGCCATCATGACTGTACCAGCTGTCTGATGTGCTTTCTGACTCATGGACCCTCATCCTGCCTCCCCTCTGCTGTTCGATCCTGTTCCTGCAAGAGAAGTGACAACCGGTCCGTGTCTCCCCTGTGGCATCTGGACCTTCCAGAGCTGGACGGCTGGTGGGAACTGTCACCATCAGCCAAGGCTCTGTGTGAATCTCCTCCTGGTGCAGGAACAGCTCTGGCTGTGCTGGGTGAGCACCGCGCTGCCCCAAGGAGAACAGCAACACTCGCAGTGACTCCTGGGCAATGGGAAGAGATGATCTGAGGGCAGGTTGGCAGCAGACCCTGAGGCTGTGCCGGGGGTGGCCACATCTGGCACCTCCCAGCAGGATTTTGGAAAGCCCCTTCCCAGCTGTGAGCGCCAGGCCAAGGGCACGGGGCAGAAACAGCCCCCAGCCCCCAGCTGGCTGCTGTCCCCAACCTGTGAAAACTTCCAAACAGGCTCTCCCTCTCGTCCCGTCTGACTCAGTGCAGGGAGGGCAGAGTTAACTTTTGAATAAGTTCTGCGGTAACTCGGAATAATGACAATTACTCGAGGCATTCAATTAAATCACAAATTTACTAAAAATTACAGCAAATAGTGGCTTGGCAAAAGTTTGTAACTATATCATAAATCTTAGCGAGACCTCAACAACAAAACACAACAACATTACTCTTAGGTGCCCATAATAAAGTTAGAAAGAGAGAAAGAGAGAAAGATTAAGATAACAGAGGAAAAGTAAGATTTCAGCACTCCAAAGGTCAGTTCATCCATCAGTGATCTCTGTAGTTCTCTTGATGGTGGGTGCGATGAAACTTCGATAATGCCGCACACACACCGGTGTCCCGAGTGAGGAGCTGTTATGCTTTGGTTCATTTGCTTGCGAGATAGGAGAGGGCAGCTCGGCTCCTCCCTCTGCTCGCTCTTCATGCTAATTAAGGAGATTTTTCCAGAAATAGGTTGGGTGTTTCAGCAAATAGGTCCATGGTCTCAAAAGTGCCTGAAAGTGAGTCGTTTTATGCTCTACAGATAGCTGTTGAATTGTTATTTCTCAGTGATCGCTGAATGACCTGCCTTGATTCCAGCTCAATCAGGAATGAGGACTTTTTCCTTGATAAGTCTCAAGGAAAAAACACCATTCATGCTTTTATCTCAAAAATTTATACCTTCTTTTTGCAAAGACCTTGAGGAACAGACAGAAGTTCCGTTACCGCGGCATTTATCTATTCCTGTCAGAAACTGCAAAAAAACAGCTGTTTAAGGCATAACATATACTGTTAATGAGGCCTTTGTTCTGCAAAGAATAGGGAGGCCTCAAGGCCATCACGGTTCTCAAAGGCGGAATTGGACGTTTTCGAAAGCAGAGCTCCCAGGTTCTCCATGGGGACCTGAACTCACCTTGCAGACAAGACTGTCAAACCAGGGCCGGCAGAGGACGGCACAGGAAGGGTAAGGCAGCCGCCTTCTGCTCCTGCGCTGCTTTGCCAAAGCCGCCCCGAATCATCTCCTCTTCCGCTGGCGCTGCTGAGAGCTGCAGAGTGTCGGACTGGAGCGACAAGCTGTTCACACCAGCTCTGATGAGCTTTTCAGTCTATTTGCTGCTGAAAACAAGATTTTTTCTCTACTGTCCTCAAAAAACCCCAAAAAACTAAAAACTCAAGGGATGTCTTTTACCTCTTACGCTGCTGTTATTCTCTTTTGTTCACATTCCTCCCCAAAACGAGAAGAGAATGCCAATAAATAACAGCATCGGGACATCTTGAATGCTCTGCTAATTGAGGTTTCCAGCAGCGTGCCACGGTAATAGGTGCAGCGAGCTGGAGGCTGCAAGGCACACATACAGCGGCGCGTGATGAGGAGCGGCCAGTGCACATCGGCACCCTTGCTCTGGCAGACGGCCGTCGCTGGTGACAAGTCTGCTGGGTCAGGACGCTGAACTGCGCTGCACCCACAGCCAGCCCTGACCAAAAGGGGACAGAGAGAGACGCAGAGCGACTGTCCAGAAACGGCACTGGGCCCAGGGGGACATGCGCTCTGGGCAACAGGCGCCCAGACAAGTGATAACAAGTGCCTGGGGTCACCGTTTTCTCCTTTCTCGCTCACAGGGGATGCTGATCAAGCCTGAGGCACCTGCAGCCACGTTTGGACTGCGCTGTTCACTGGACACGACTCCACTGATACTGGATGTCTGAGACACGTTTCATAAAACACGGTGCTCCCAAAGAGGTTTTTTTCTTCCCCTTGAGACATGGGGAGGGGGTTTCTGTGGGTGAGGAAGATCCGCCAGACGGCAGCTGGGTCCTTCCCTGCACGCTCTCGGCACAGAGCAGAGCATCCTGGGGACAGTTCAGGAAAAATAATCATTAATTCGTATGGGAAAAGGTGACAAATGGTGATGCAGAGAGGATTCATCCTGGGTGGCAAGGCATGTTTGACAGGCAAGCTTGCAATGATGTGGCTGGGATGCACAGAGAGCAGAGCATCCTGGGGACAGTTCAGGAAAAATAATCATTAATTCCTATGGGAAAAGGTGATAACCAGACCAACGCATGCAGATGCTGAAGGCTGTTTCCCTTCCCCGCAGCAGCTGAGCTGCGTGGAAAAGCCTGTTCCAAGCAGCCAAGGAGAGAAGGGCGCAAGGACTCTGTCCTGGGCAGAGCAGCTCTGCTCCACTCCCCTCCGCCAGCCTGGCGCTCAGCCCAGGCGGCTCTGCTCAGCCGCGTGCTTGCTCTGATGTGCAGGAGAAATTCCAGTTGTAACCGCTCGGCGCTGGTAATTTGTGACCAGGGAAGCTCTGCTTCTCTGCCCTTTTGCACCAGCAACTGAAGCTCCTCTGCTCTCCTCATGGAGGATGAGAAGGGGCCAAGCAGGCTGGAAGCAGGAATGGCAGAGCCAGAGGGGCTCCACGTCAGGGAGGGAGGTTTCCCTGGCTGGCGAGGGGAGAAGCTCAGCAGTTCTCCTTGTCCCGTAGCCGTGGTGCAACGTGGGGGAGCTAACGACACCTTTGGCCAGCAGAGCTGGCACTGGAGCACGGACTCTACACCGGGCTGAGGCACCCCATGCTGCGGCCCAGCAGATCAGCGCTGGTGCCGGTCCCTGAAGAACAGCCACGAGCAGGTTAAAGCTTCTTGTGGGTAAGAATCAGAGAGCAAGTCAACGGAGGAAACCATGTGGATGGTGTCTACGACAGGCCACCTGACCAGAGGGAAACTATTGATGAAGCCTCTTAGTCCAGCTGCAGGAGGCATTGTGCCTGCAGGCTCTTGTCCTGCTGGGGGACTTCAACCACCCTGCCACCTGCTGGAAAAGTAGACTGGCGAGCTGTAGGCAATCCAGGAGCATCCTGGAGTGCATGGAGGATAAGTTCTCAAACCAGGGAATAGCCCCGGGGGATGAAAGATTGGACATGAGCTGGCAATGTGTGCTTGCAGCCCAGAAGACCCGTTGTATCTTGGGCGGCACCTTGGGCTATGAGGTCACAGAGCTGCGCTGCGTCACGTCCCGCTGTGCAGCGCTGTGCCGTGGCACCGCTCCGGCAGTGCTGGCAGTGGCAGCAGCAGTGCCGGCAGCAGCAGTGCTGGCAGTGGCTGAAACATTGGCGGCAGCCGCAGTGGCAGGAGCAGCAGCGCCATGGTCCAGGCACAGGGGGCCGTAACCCCCACTCTGCTCTTTTTCCTCCTCCTGGTGGCCCTGCAAGTCCAGGACGTCGGGGCTGCTCCGTGGCGAGGATGGGAATTAGGTAGAGGGCAGCAAGGGTCAGCACGCAGGCCTGGCAGCAGCTGGGGGTGACAGTGGGGCTGGGCTGTGGTGGGGCAGCGCTGGGAGAACATGGGCCGGGCTGGGCCAGGTGAGCCGTGGCAGCTCCGTGGGCAGTGGGAGGCAGATGCCCCGCAGAGAGGTCCAGAGGGCTGCAGCTGCTGTGGGGGCATTTTCCAGCTGAAAGGGGGGGACAGGAGAGAAACTGTCCCTAGAGCTGTCCCTGTGCCAGCCTGCCCTGGGGCAGCCTTCCCCCAGCCCGCATGTTGGGGCTGGAGCGGCACCGCAGGGCCAGGCAAGAGCCTGCGGGAGCATTTCATCCCCGGGCTGGTCACAGCCGTGCTCGGGGCTGCGGCTCTGACGCTTCCCAGCTGGATCCTGCCTTTCAGCCCCGGGGATGTCTGTCCTTGGGAGATGTCTGCTTAGGAAAACAGGAGCGCTCCTGCTCTTGCCCTGCGGTGCTTTCCTTGGGGCAACCCAGGTGCTCGTGGGACACACAGCCTGGGGAACAGAGGGGGCTGCTGCAGCCTCTCGCTGGCCAGTGGGTTCTTCTCTGTGAGATGTGGGAATGGGCGTTTTTTCCTCCCGTGCTTTCGTGTGGGCTTCTTTTGTGCACAGTAGAGATCTCCCAGCCAGAAATCCCTGAGGACGGTTGTCCTGGAAGGGCGTTGCACATGGCCTGGAAACAGCATTTTGAGAGCTGCCAGGTGCCAGCAAACAGGTCAGCCCAGCTCCTCTGCAGCTTTGGGAATCTCCACCCACGTCTGGGCGCCCTGTCATCACCTGACCCCCCCTCCAGTCACTGCAGGTCACTGAGAAAGAAGTAGATGACAAGATCTAATGGAAATGTGCTTGATTACAGCTGTGCCTGGAGCAAACGGCCACCCGACTTCCCAGCCGGATCTCGTCTGGGAGCCTCAGGGCAAACCCCCAGGTCTGTCGCTTGAATGAGTGAACATTCAGGTTTAAACATGCTGTTCATATGAAATTTAACTTCATCTTTTCTTGGCCTATGCTCGGACATGCAGAAGAGCAGAGAGGGAACGGGTGAGGCGCAGTGATGTGCCCCGGGGCGCTCTGCCTTGCAAAGCTCCTTCCCAGCCTCTCTGAGCCTGCGCTGCTTCCAGTGCTGCAAAGCCAGCGGGCTTGTTGGGCTTGAGTTGAGACCTGGTGTGGGCTCCAGGGAGTCCTTTCTCCCAGCAGCTCCGTGCCTAGTTTGCTTTAGACCAGCATGGTCCAGGCACCCAGGAACCTCACAGCGCTCCGGAGCGGAAGGGAGACACCGATGCCATGGAGCAACCCCGTGGTTGAACCGCATTCACTGCCGTTCAGCTCTAAAGAAGTACATTGAAATATTTCATGGGAGCTTCTCTGTTCTGTCTGTTTGCAGACGTGGCTGGACGTGATGCATATCCAGCTTCCGGGCTGGGTTCCAGGGCTGAAAGTTGGGGCCATCGCATGGGTACGTCACGCCTTTTTACTTCCTTCGAGAGCTGCCAGCTCAGAGCCCAAAGAGGGCTGAGACATCTCTCGCAAGTGGGAGAATACGGACCTGCATTGTGCCGTGTCCTTATGCGATCCCCTGATACGTTCTGCTGTTCAGTTAGGACGGTGTGTATTGATGCCGAAAAGTCAGCAAAAAGACTCCTGAACACTGGTTTGAAAGTGTTAGAAGCAGCTCTTTTATTACAGCATGCCGGATGCTCGGAGGATTGCTCCTCTAATCGAGCGTGCATGTGATTCGCACTTCTTGTTATTTATTACAAATACCTGTTGCATATTCATTTGTTTCTAGCGCTTAGTTAATGCGTCAAACATAAATTATTTCCGTGACCCCGCCCTTGGCCGGAATTCCATCTTTGCTGTTCCAGAGTCTTCACCAGGGGTCTCTGGTGTCCCCAGTGTCTTTGCAGCTGGTGCCCCCCTGTGTTGGCTTTGTGACCTGGTTTCTTGAGCGCGCACTTTGTCATTTTGTGCTGCTACTCAGCAAGTCACGTAGCTCTTTCTTCATTTAGTGGAACATTCCGCTTTCCCAGCTTGCAAGCCAAGGACATCCCGCTTTGCCTCGTGTCCAGTCTCTGTGGAGCTATTGTTTCTGTTAGGTTTCTGTGACATTATGCCTAGTCTTGCTACATTAGGCCTAGGGGTTTCTAAAAGATTTTTGTTCCTCCTATCACTATCGCAATGCATGCTGGAAACTGGTGGTGGGTGTTCAGTTGCGGGTGTGGGGACAGGGAGGGCTTTTCCAGCTCCCCAGCTGGATCCCTCGCCTGGCATCGCAGCGGTGAGTAGTCAGCTTTGACTGACTTCACAGACTAAGCTCTCACTTTCAGTATTTTATTTGTGAGGAATTTAACTTTACACTTTCTGTTAAGGTCCTCAAAGAGCAAAGTATAAGGCAGAAATAGGAAAACCTTCCCGGCGGTCATCAGAAGTCCTAGAAGAAATCCTGAAGGAGCTGGACAAAGCAGAACATGGTGGGTATATATCGCTCTTAAGCAGAAGACTTGGGAAGCTGAGGTTAGATGCACGTGTGGACAAGCTGTCGCCTACACGGCAGGAAGGGATCGATCAGAGCAGACTTTGCCTGGGCTGCAGGCCTGGCCTGGCCAGGAGCAGAGCAGCCCCGGATCCCGGCCTGGTCCAGCCCCGCCGTTCTCCTCGGTGTCTGAGGACTCTCAGGGACACCTTGGGGCCAGGGACAGGTGAGGGCTGGTCCAGCCCCGCCGTTCTCCTCGGTGCCTGAGGACTCTCAGGGACACCTTGGGGCCAGGGACAGGTGAGGGCTGGTCCAGCCCCGCCGTTCTCCTTGGTGTCTGAGGACTCTCAGGGACACCTTGGGGCCAGGGACAGGTGAGGGCTGCTCCAGCCCCGCCGTTCTCCTTGGTGCCTGAGGACTCTCAGGGACACCTTGGGGCCAGGGACAGGTGAGGGCTGGACACCCAGCTTGAGGCCGGACACCAGACTTAAAAGCAGCTGAAGATGAAGGGCTCTGAATTCAGTCCCAGGGGGTTCAGCTCTCTGTTTCTAGCTGTGTTTTAGATAACGTGGTGGTAGTTTTCCTCTTCTTTTGGGGGACAGTGGGCTCTTAACTGCCACTTGCGAAAGTGCCCAGGATACGGTTGCAGGAGCTTGCAGTTCAGTCCCCGCTGTGAGTCTGCCGCCCTTCCCATGTGGTGGAGTTGGCGTGATGGGAAGGGCTGCTCAGAAGGGCTCTTTCCCTGGCTGAACTGGCTGCAGCACTTTCCCGTCCTCTGGGAAGGAAGTCATTTACCATCGTCTCGCAGTTTGCCAAAAGCTCACCAGGTGGAATATGAACGAGATCACATGCAATCTCCTAGTCCCTCAGCAGCTCAGGATTTGCTGTCTACTGGTAAACTGGAAAGTGTCAAGCACTTACATTTTTCTCCATGACCGACACGTTGTTTGGCTTGCTGGCTAGATGCACCCTCAAATGTCCAGGCTTTGTTTCTAAGTGTTATTAATGTCTTCTGAGAAGTATTGCCGCCTGAAGATATCATGTTTCTGATGAGAAATGGTTACTTCTAATTAAACCAACCCAATTTCTTTCTAAAGAGCTGGGCCATGAGATGCTGGAGAACGAGGCGTTTCAGAAAGGAGGCGGTCACGCAGTGCTGGTCTCTGATGAAAAACCGCGGGCGATTCAATCACCGGGCATGCCAGGTAATTGCTGTCCTTCGGTCATCCAGTGTCATAAACCAAAATCACTCTGCCAGTTTGGGAACGAGCCCACCCGAGCCACGCTCAGCAGATGATGGGGAACATGACTCGTAATCAAATGTACCTCCTGCAATCCCTGCATCCCAGAGCTTGCCATGAGTCCCCCCAGGCACAACAGAGGGGAATCCCTCCTGTCAGCCGAGGTCCAAAGGGATGTGCTGAGAGATCGAGCAGGGGTTAGAGGGAACCTGCACCATCCTCCCGCATCCTCTGTGCCCGAGCCGTGCTGAGGCTTTACCTTTCTCTGATTCTTGGCAGTGCTGTCCAACCCCGGGGAAGCCCGAAACGCCAAGATATATGATTTTTTTCAAAAGATTCCAGGCACTGAGCAGCCTTGCAGGGAGCCATAAGTGGGTGTCACAGAGGCATCCCAAAATAAGTTTAGGCGGAGAACAAGGTCCAAAAGAAAACTTTATTCTGACTGGAAAAGTACTGCAAATAAACCAATCAGAAACGGGGTTTATACAATTAGTTAGCACTCTGGTAACTTAAGATACAAGTTCGGATATTAGGTTAGGAGATTATTTGGGGTGCAGCGAAATAAGAATAATGAGGATCCACAGCGTGCATATACACACTCACAAGCAAACAAACCAGAGCCCCCTCTGCCCCGTTTTGCCCATAAGAGAGAAACACTAGCCTGCCGTGGCCAGGACTTTACACTCGTCTGTCCCAGACGAGGAATTTACACTCGTCTACCAGGCAAGGAGTTACTAAAGCATATATTCAGGAATTTATCACTCACCCACACGCGGAGGTGAGGCGCTCCCAATCCCAGGAGGTCACCTTAGACGGCTTCTCCGTCTAAGGGGAGGGACTCCCCAGCACGGCAGACCCGCAGCTCCGAGCAGACCACACAAAGGGAGTCTCCGGCGGGAACCCCATTTATCGTCTGCTCAGATCTGGCTGTGGCCATTCCAGAAGCTTCTCGGCTCCTCTACACCCCGCCCCCTCGAGTGTGGGCCTTCGAGAAGCTTCTCAGCTCCTCCGGGCTGTGGGCGCTCTCGGCCCCTCCTCTGCTGACGACCCTGCCCAGCGACTCTGGGTCTCCACAAAGAGCCGTTGGCTGCCCCATTGAAGGCTCCAGTTCTGAGAGGGGGACGGGCAGCTACCAGTGCAACTGCCACACCAGTTCTCAGGGCGCGGGGTGGGGGAAGTGCAACTGCCAACACGGTGGGAGACAAGTCCTGAAGGCTGGGGGCATGCACGCCGTGCCCGTGCTGGAGCAAAGGCAAAGAGGGAGAGCGAGGTCCAGGTGCCTCCTGAGAGGGCCCAACTCTGTCCTCCTGGGGCGTGGGTGCCCTGGGGAGGGAGAGCTGGGGGTGGCATTCCCTGACACGGGGATGGTTTTTGTCTGTCTCACTCAAAGGGGCAGTTGGTCAAACAGCTGCGCTCCCCCAGCTGCTCTCCATCGCGAGTTCTGTCCAGTGGGACAGCTTGTCCCAGAGGCTCAGAGGAGCCTCCGTGCAGCAGCACTAGTGAGCCTTGGAAAGGGAAGGTGGGTGAGCACTAAAGAAACTGTGTGCAAATGGGAAGGATCACCAAGAAGGAAGAACAAACCCCGGACTCTGAGAAAACTGGATTATGGCCATCTCAGAGTGTTAAGCGAGGCTGAGAGGAGAAAGAGAGGCTCCAGAGTGCATCAGTTTGCATCAGCTTTGGGAGTTTCCTTTGCTTCTACGGAAACCAAGGAACCGTTGCAGCCCCAGGTTGTTCACCGATTCCGAAATGCTGACAAAGCGAGAAAGAACATTTCCTGGCAATGTCAGACTCCTGCGAGGTTACCTGTAGTGTGCAGGGCACACTAACGTACGGAATTGTTCCCCCAGGTCACGATGGCAAGAGAAACACTGTGGATCATTACATTTCCAAGACGTACTGTGGAGAAGGCTTCCTAGTGATCTTGGGCTCCGTGCTGTTTGGGGTGACAGTGTGTTGCGTGTTCTGGCTGTGGAGCAGGAGACAAAAGTGAGTTGTTGGGGCTGGTGTTGCCAAACTCGTATATGAGATGGCTACTGTTAGCCACGAAGCATTTAGAGGTAGGGTATTCCGAAGTGCCGAGTTAGTTACTGGCCAAACTCCACTGAGAGTTCTGCTGAAAGACGTTGTAACTGGCCTCTCAGTTCCTGGGCACTCTTTTCCAAAACCTGTTCTTACTGTCGCAGCTGTTAGTTAAAAGTGACTCTGCCTCAACAAGAGCAGCCCCACAGCCAGATATAGGCAGAGCAAGGTCAAGAACAAAAATGAAGGATGACATTGCTGTAGCAAGTGAGAAGCGCAATAGTGACATCTCCCTACCAGTGAAACCAGCAGCAGAAATCGCCCTGTTGGGTGCTGCTGTGAATCCCAGATGTTCAGCTCAGCTGAGGAGTCCCAGCGCCTCTGACCGCAGCTCCCACGTGCAGCGGGGTGCCCGCACCCCACAGTGCCCCAGCGCTGCCCCGCAGCCTCGCCCCTGCCCGCACCACGGCCACGGCGGGGCCTCAGCAGCCTCTTCTCTCCGCAGACGCCGCGACGAAGCTTCGTGAAGCCGGCCCGACACCAGGAGCCATGGCCTGCGCCTGGAAAACTGGGGTAGCAATAAATATAGATCAGCAGCACAGCTGTCTGGGTTGTGATGGCAGCAAACCCAGGAAGTCACCAGTTCTGTGCCAAACTTCATATCGGGGCGCACGGGGAGGTGGACGCCTGCGATGCCGGCAGCCGGGAAGCTGGGCATGGGACCCGCCGACGGGCTGGGGGAGCCCGGCTTCCCTGCTGGGACCGGCCTGTGAAATTCCGAGCCACAGAGGCACAGACGGGGCTCGGTAACAGGTCATCGCCCCCAGCTCTGCGCCCCATGCCAGCTCTGTCCTGGGGTGCACAGGACGGGGACGATGTGTAGGGCAATACCAGCCCCAGCCCCTCCGTTGTCCGCATGCCATAAGGCAAAGCCATGGATAAAACACGGAGTGGCACAGAGCTGATGTCAGACATCTGCTCTGGTTGTGGCTGGGGTGGAGTTCTCTTCCCAGCAGCCCACGTGGTGCCGAGTGTTGGGTTTGTGAGCAAACCAGCGTCGCAGCTGCGAGCGCTGGTTGTGTCCGACGGCTGTGGGCAGGAGTGCGGACCCAGCGCGTGGTGCCCGGGGCCGGGTGCTGAACTGGGCTGTCCCTTGGGCAGGGACAAGCTGGAAGGCTCCTGGAAAAGGAACATATTTTAAGGAGCAGAAACACGACCTCCTCACGTTTTCCTCAGCATTTGCTCCAAACTGAGAATCAAAGCGAACCAGGAGGATCCTGAATCCAAGTAGCAAGAAAGAGACACTAACGAGAGATGCCTCTTTGCGCAGTCTGGACTGTGTTCCCTATTTCAGTGTTTCTACAAGACCCCTTGTGGCTATCGTTTGCAGTATTTTCACGGGAGGACCTTTTTTTGTCGGATGTGTGACTTCTGGGAATATTGTTTCCTGCTCCAGTCCCTTTTCCAAATCTTACGGAGCCACGGCAGCGGTGGGGCTTTTATCCCTTTAGGAAACTGGGCTGAATAAATATGAAGTCAGGCAAAACTCAGGGTGCTCACTGACTGCCCAATCTGTAGCAGTGGTAAAGACAAGACAGTGCCTGTACACCCTTTTCTGAAATGAGCAACTGTAAGGAACTTTTAACGAAGAACTGTTGTTTTTACATCACTGAGGACCTGGCACCTGAGCCCAGCAGGGGGGGAAGGACCGAGAGACATTGGACTACGAATTCTTAATGTAAAACACAGTCTCTTCCCAGAGTATATACTGATACCTGTATACATACTGATACCTGTATTTACAAGTTAATTTAGGGGGAAGGACGGAGAGACATCTGACTATGAATTCTTAATGTAAAACACAGTCTCTTCCCCGAATACATACTGACACCTGTGTGATAGACAAACTTACTCGGCACAGACAGAGTCTGCGCTCAAGAGAAGTTTATTCTAGTAGCGATAAGCAAAGCAGCGCTGGGTGCGTGGGGAACCTGCGTTCCACCTACACGCACACCTGACAAAGTTTTTAGTGGTCATTACATACCCCCCTCTTTGTGATTACAATTCTCTATTTTTGGGAATTATCCCACCTACTAATACATATTCGTACTAATAGATACGCATGCTCTGTCGTGGTGTCAGGGTCTTCTCTCCCCATCTGGTGGTCGTCAGGATGAAGACTCTCCTCTTCCTCCGTTTGTCCTTTATCTGAACTCGGGGGTCCAGGCAGAAAAAAAATCACTGTCCTTCTGGCTTTGGCCGACGTTTCTGTTATCTCCCCCATTTGGTCATCTTCTTGTCCTTCAGTCCACGATTTATCTGTTCCTGTGTTTCGGTACATCTGGTTTCTTCAAAATAGACTCGGAACATCCTTATCAATAACACGAGCCAGCTGCCATCCCATTTAACTGCGAACGGGAATCGCTAGGTCGCTCTAACGTTTCCTACAGCTGTATTTACAAGTTAATTCAGGGGGAAGTGTAGCCAAAGTGCCAGGAACCCATATTGATAAGGGGAAGGGTATCGTATGCGTGGGGCGGTCTGTAAACCCTGCCGTGCCGACCCATGGGGAGCAGGGGAGGGAAACCGCGGCCGGGATTTTGGGGGGATACGAGCAGGGGCTTTCTGCCCTGTTGGGTGTGCGGGCCTTTAGGTAGAACACCCGGTCTTGCAGAATCGTTATTAAAATATGCTTTGCTGAGAGATCCTGCCGGAGCCTACTGTATTTGCGAAATAATTGTTTCCTACGGCGACCATCCCCAAACTGATCCACTGGTGTGCACCATGTGAAAACAAGGGACAAAAGCTGGATGCGGATGTAAGCAAGCGGCTTGCAGAGGGGCTGCACGGCTGCTCCAGCCCCGCAGGGACAGCAGGGCCGCTCTGCTCCCTTCGGGGGGATTCGCTCTGGGGACGGAGGAGCGAGGCCGACACGGGCAGGAGCGGCCCGGGCCGAGGGAAGAGCCCGAGCCGCTGCGGCTCTGGGGCCGCTTCTAGTCAGGCCGCGCAGCGGACACCCCCGTTGCTATGGCAGCGGGGGCTTTCCAGGGCCGGCCCCGCGCGGCGCAGCCCCTGTCGCTATGGGAACGGGTCCTTCCCCGAGCGCGGCGCGCTCCGTGCGGGCGGCGGGCTGGCTGAGCGCCGCGCCGTGCGGCGGCGGGGCCGGGCGGGAGTTCGGCACGGCCGGGGGGTGACGGGCCGAGCAGCCCCGGTTCCCCCGGGCGGGCGGTGGGAGCCGGTGGGGGTGCAGGGGGGGAAGCTCTCGGCCCCTGGACTCCCCGAGCGCGGCTGTCGGGGCGGGCTCAGGGAGGAGCTGGGCTGGGAGCTGCGAGGCGCTTCCCGCATCCAGCCCTGGGGCGGGCGGGCTGGGGCTGGTGGGGCAGAGGAGCCCCAGGGGTGAGCCGGGGTGGGCTCCGCTGGCACCAGCACTGGCCCGCGGGGGAGCGGGAGGAGGGGCCGGTGCCGTGGCCAGCACGTCCCCAGCCAGGGCAGCGCTGGGCGGCAGCAGAGGGGTCAGGGCTGGGACTGCGGAGCAGCCCGAGCTCAGCGTCCTGTTCCCAAATCCTCTGCGCACTCGGGGTGCAGCGTGCGGGTGTCGTGATGGCAGCAACAGCTCTGTGCCGTCACCCCTCAGGAGCTCTCTCCGGGCAGGACCTCGGCGAAGGTGTCAGGAGGATGGAGCCAGGCTCTTCTCGGGGGCAGCCAGTGGTAAGACAAGGGGTAATGGGTTCAAACTGGAGCACAGGAGGTTCCACTTAAATTTGAGAAAAAACTTCTCGGTGAGGGTAAGAGAACCCTGGCCCAGGCTGCCCAGGGAGGTTGTGGAGTCTCCTTCTCTGGAGACATTCCAACCCGTCTGGACGCCTTCCTGTGTAACCTCATCTGGGTGTTCCTGCTCCGGCGGGGGGATTGCGCTGGATGAGCTTCCGAGGTCCCTTCCAACCCCTGACATCCTGTGATTCTGTGATTGTGTGAAGGTGCAGGAGACCCCCGGGCAGCGGGAGCAGGTGCTGCGGCGGGAGAAGGAGCAGCGGGCGGCTCGGCTGCTGTGGCCGCGGCAGGACGCGAGGCAGGAGCGGGCAGAGCTGCTGGCGCGGCACCAGCAGCGCCTGAGTGCGCTGGAGCAGCAGCACCAGCCGGAGCGGCTGCGGGAGCTGCAGAGGTGAGAGCGGCACCAGCGACACACGCGTGGGGCCGCTACCCCCGGTCTGGGCAAAGGAACCAGGGGATGGTTTGGGGAGGCGGTGAAAGGAGAAAATCAGAGTCCAGAAGCGCTGGGTTGTGGGCAGCTGGGTGTCTCCTGGAGTGGGGGTTTGCTTTGTAGGTGGACACTGGGATCTGGCAGGAGACATCGACATGATGCGTTGTGCTTTGAAAGGGGCTGGACCCTGTCTTTTGTCTCCCCCAAATCTCTTCCATTCAGGTGAATGAGTCACTGACATAATCTGGGTCAATGAGAAATCTGGTTTTGGTAGAGAAGCCCCTAACCCCCAGATGTGTCCGTCCCAGATGTGGATGCCGGTCAGTGGGATGCCCCATGACAGACCACCGTGCCAGCCCAGCTCCTGGGACCTGGTTCCACACACAGTCACGCGTGTGCACACACACACAAACGTGCATACACACAGACCTACATACACGCACACGCGTGTGCGCACACACCGCTGTGCAGACATTCTCATACAATCACAGAATCCCTGGCTGGAAGGGACAAGGATCACCTGGTCCAACCTTTCCTGGCACAAGCCCAGTCTAGACAAGCTGGCCCAGCACCCCGTCCAGCTGAATCTTTAAAGTGTCCAATTTTGGGGAATTCACCACTTCCCTGGGGAGATTATTCCAATGGCTGATGGCTCTCATGGTGAAAAATTTCCTGCTTGTGTCCAGTCAGGATCACCCCAGGAGTAGTTTTTACCCATCAGCCCTTGTCTTTTCTCTAGGACTCCTTGTACAAAGGGCATGTCCATCTTTGTAGCCACCCTGGAAACACTGGAACATGGTGCTGAGCTCTCCCTGAGCCGCCTTTTCTCCAGGCTGAACAAGCCCGGTTCTCTCAGCCTTTGCTCGTATGGCAGCTGCCCAGTCCTTTGATCATCTCTGTGGCCCTTCTCTGGACCCTCTCCAGCATGTCCACATCTGGTTTGGCTGAAAGCGGCTTAATTTTCTTCATGCAGTTATATAATTATTACTGCAGTACTGAGGGTATGAGGGGAAGAATGATTTGGGGAGGACAGGACACTTTATACAGCCATCACGTGTTTTGCAACACAGTGTTTGTGGGTCCCTGACAAGACGATCAGAGAGGTGGTGGCTGGGGTTCTGTGATGGAAATGCTTTTGTTCTGGTATTGAAGCCCAAATCGCCTCTAGCAGTCTTAAAGCAGTGAATCTGGAAGTGTTGGTTTGCCTCAGCAGGCAAAGCCTCCGCTCCCCAGTGGATCTCTGTGACCACTGTGTCACTTGTCAACACCGTCACTGAGTGCAAGGGCGGTGTAAAAACCGGGTGCTTTGGAAAGCTCCCCCGCTCTCTGCTGACGTTCAAAACCTGTCTCATGTGCACCCTGAAAATATGCATTGAGGCAGGAAAGCAGATCTCAGGAAGGTCTGACCCTGCAGGCTGGACGTCCCCAGCCCTGGATCAGCCAGGTGATGCAATAGCACAGCCTCCCGATGTCATAGTGCGTTTCCATGACGGTCCCAGGCTGTCCCCAGGGTCCCCTGGCCGCTGACACCACAACCTCTCTTGCCAGATCTCTGGATGCCCTCACTGCTCACCACGCTCTGTGCCGCAGAGACGAAGCAGATGCAGACTTTGTCGTCCTCATCCCTTTCGACGGCCACGGCTGAGACAGGTGGAGTCCTGAGACTGCTCCTTCCCTGCCCTAGTTCAGCATCAGGGGTGAGCTCCATTGTGCCTGAGGGGGTTTGCATCCCCAGGCCTTGAGCAAATCCACTGAGGAGGAATCCACAACTGCTCTGGGCAACCTGTTCCAGGGTCTTGCCAACCTCGTAGTAAAAAATGTTCTTTTATCGAGAACATTGGTATTCTCTGGTGAGACAGAACTCTCATGGTACAGGAACAAGATGTCACCAGTGGGTGATTGAGATGGCTTAGAGAACCCCTGTCAAAGATATTAGCAAAAGTGCTTTTAATATGATGTTGTAAAAGTGCAACTTAACCAAGTTTGATGGCAAGTTCACTCTATCAGTGTACGGCACAATCATTTGAACAGTGATTGAAAACTCCTGAGGCACAGGTCAAAGTAGCAAGATGCTCTTCAGCTCTTTCCTCAGGCTTTATCAGCATCTCGCAGCATGGACAGAGCCCGGGTGGGGAGTTGGAGACATCATGGCCCATGGGGCCCCATCATGGCCCAGTTCACCAGCCCTGGACCCAAATACTCATTCCGAGGAACAACAGGTAAAACAAGGATCAGAGTGGTGTGTTAGAGCACACCCGTGGTAAAATCAGCTACAAACCTGTTTCTCTTTTTCCCCCTTCTCAGAGAAGCCCCCTGCTCCTAAAACCTTCCCACGCAAACCCAGTACATGTGAGGTTTGTTTGTTTGTTTTTTAGTTTTTATTTCTCTATGATTATCACTGGAGCCAGACTGTCAGGCGGTCCGGTTTCTCTTTAAGATTATTTAGCAATGCAGTTGCAGAAGCTTTTATGCTTAGAGATTTACTGTTTGTTACTACAAGGCACAGTACAGCTCACCTTTATTACTGTTGGAGGAAAAAGGATGGGAATTTTGTGAGCTCGGCAGCTCAGTCTCCTGCAGCTTCAAAGGAGCTTTGAAATGGGGTTGCCTGCAGGTGGCCTTTCACGTGCTGTTCTTCATAGGTTCCCTGAACCACAACCCCCCAAAGCCCCCGCTTACCCCTGTCAAGGGGCAGAACCTCATCAGCTCATGTAGCTCACGTAGCGCTCATCAGCTCTCATGGAAATCTCCCTCCTGCTCTGAGATAAGCCTCATCTCTGCTCCTAGTCCTTGCAGGTTGAATTCGCTTTGCTTGATTGTCACTGTGGAGAGCTGGCAGTGGAGAAGAAGGTGGAGGAGAAAAATCCTCAGAGCAATTCCTGAAACATATTTCTGGCAGAAAACCAAACCCCTTCTTTCAGGCATCTGCTCTGAGCTACTTAGGATCAGGATTTCACATCCAGTGGCCATAAAAACGCACAAAGAGAAAAATGGCTGCCCACACCTCCACCAACTTGCAATAGAAGGGCTGTGGCATTTCCAAATCCTTTACATTCCTGCAGAATTTAAAAACCATTGGGGAATACCCAGGGATGATCACAAACCCCCGGTGCTCTGCCGCTGTACACATGAACTCCCATCGCGCTCGAGATTGGTCCCTTGGCAACCTGGCAGTGTGAAGAGCCGGCGAGAACTGATGGGAACGGCTCCAGGGGATCTCCTCCTGGAGGGCACAGCTGCTGCAAGGCTGAGCTGTTGCAATGAAAAGTTGAAATCTGCCATCACAGATTCATAGAATCATTTTGGTTGGAAGAGACCCTCAAGATCATCAGTTCCAACCATAACCTAACTCTGGCACTAACCATATCCCTGAGAGCCTCATCTGTATGTCTGTTAAACCCCTCCAGAGATGGTGACTCCCCCACTTCCCTGGGCAGCCTCTTCCAATGCCTGACAGCCCTTTGTGTGAACAATTTTTTTCCTAATATCCAATGTAAACCTCCCCTGGTGCAACTTGAGGCCTTTTCCTCTTGTCCTATCACTTGGTACGTGGGAGAAGAGACCAACACCCTCCATGCTCCAACCTCCTTTCAGGCAGTTCAGGGAGCGATAAGGTCTCCCCGCAGCCTCCTGTTCTCCAGGCTGAACAGCCCCAGTTCCCTCAGCCGCTCCACATCACACTTGTGCTCCAGGGTCTTCAGCAGCTCCATTGCCCTTCTCTGAGCTCGCTCCAGCACCTCAAGGTCTTTCCTATAGTGAGGGGCCCAAAACTGACCCCAGGACTCAAGGTGTGGCCTCACTGGTGCCGATACAGGGGACAATCACTGCCCTGGTCCTGCTGCCCACACTATTCCTGATACAAGCCAGGATGCTGGTGGCCTTTTTTCCACCTGGACGCACCCTGGCTCATATTCAGCTGCTGTCAATCAGCACCCCCAAGTCCTTTTCTGCTGGGCAGCTTTCCGGCTGCTCTTCCCTGAGCCTGTAGCGCTGCCTGGGGTTGTTGTGACCCAAGTGCAGGACCCTGCGATTGGCCTTGTTGAACCTCAGACAACTGGCCTCAGCCCAACCATCCAGCCAGTCCAGATCCCTTTTTAGAGCCTTCCTACCGTCCAGCAGATCAACACTCACACCCAGCGTGGTGTCATCTGCAAACATACTGAGGGTGCACTTGATCCCCTCATCCAGATCATTGATAAAGAGATTAAACAGAACTGGCCCCAATACTGAGCCCTGGGGACACCACTCGCGACCGGCCACCAACTGGATTTGGCTCCGTTCACCACAACTCTTTGGGCCCGGCCCTCCAGCCGGTTCTTTATCCATCGCAGATACACCATCCAGGCCATGAGCTGCAGCTTCTCCAGGAGATGCTGTGGGATACGGTGTCAAAGGCTTCACTGAAGTCCAAGTATGCAACGTCCACAGCCTTTCCCTCACCCACAAGATGGAGCTCCTTGTCATAGGAAGAGATCAGGCTGGTCAAGCAGGACCTGCCTTTCATAAACCCATGCTGACTGGGCCTGATTGCTTGGTTGTCCTGTGTGTGCCATGTGATGTCACTCAGGATGATCTGTTCCATGAGCTTCCCTGGCACCGAGGTCAGATTGACAGGCCTGTAATTCCCTGGATCCTCCTTCTGACCCTTCGTGTAGATGTGCATCACATTCGCCAACTTCCAGTCGACTGGGACCTCCCCGGCTAGCCAGGCTTGCTGATACACAATTGAAAGTGGCTTAGTGATCACGTCTGCAAGCTCCCTCAGCAGCCTTGGATGGATCCCATCTGGCCCCATAGACTTGTGTGTGTCTAAGTGGTGTAACAGGTCACCAGCCATTTCCCCTCGGAAACGGCCTGTGGTGGAGATGGCCAAGGGTGAGGCTGAATGTCCCTGGAAGGCCCGAGGTCTTTGTCCCCTTGGCTATGGCTGATGTCCCTGCCACTGAGGCCTAAGAGGAGACCCATCACTGTCATGGCCATGAGGCCTCATTGCTCCTTGCACCTCCCCAAGGGAGGTTGGGAGGTGTCACATTGTTGTCCCTCCATGGCATCGCACTCCCCACATCCCCAGCAAGAGCCCTGAGACACGCGTGAGGGACAGGATCTCCCTTCGTAGGGGCAGGGGCTCAAGGTTTGACCATCCTCCTTCATCAAACAAACCAAGGGTTTTCTCAGCATCAGAGCTGCTGCACTTTGCCTTTGCCCGATGTAATCACAGTCTCCAATTATCGGTTGTAACGAGTCCCTGGGGAGGCTTTGTCAGTAATGGCCTCAGTGGGACCCATTAATGCTTCAAGGAACTTTGGAATTTGCTTCTGCCTTGGACTTCTTGAGGAGATTCTTCAGTCTGCTCTTGGTATCTGAGGTTCATGGACTCAGCACCAAATACGCCATGGGGCTCATTAAAATACAAAAAGCCCTAACGAGCCATGTCTTTTCCTGTCATTTTCTTCCAGTCTGCAAGACTTGTACAACTATTTGGAGAGGTTTTGGTGGGTTACTTCGTGATGAAGATTTCAAAGAAGATTTCATAAGGGAGGGTTTTTTCTTTCAGTGGTACTTTCTATCGTTCTTGATTTCATAGAAGAAGTGACAGCAGAATTCTACACTGGGCATTGATCCAGAGGGTCACCTGAAGACACCTGGACAGGCAGGAGAACAGTCCCTTAAGGTCGGACACTGTAGGGACAACCTTGCTCCTCATCCCTCCTCTGCACCAGCTCCCACCTGCTCTCCTTAGAGACCTGGCTGCACTCAGGCACAGAAAGGTTTCTCTTCAATGCCAACAAATAAACACAATACAATTTAATAGAGTAAAACACTTTCCACAACTGTCTAAGCTGCATCTGGTGAGGTCCACCATCCACAAGGGACATCCACACAAGAACTGCTTTAGACAGAGTTAGGAAAGGATAGATATAAACACAAATAATGTGTTGACTGCCATGTTCGTTAGAGCTCTGAAGAATGGGGCAAGTTTGTAACTCCCTGAAGCTCCAAGCAGAAACCAAACAGTTGTGAGGCAACTGAATGACCAAAGAGGAAGCGGAGGAGAAAACCTGAGAGTGCTGGGAAGGGTGTGTGTCCAGACAGTCTGCTGAAAAGTTTTCCTTTGACATGGACCTTGAATCAGGAGAGCTGGAAACTCCTGACTGACAAGGGAGATGAAATAATAGAGTGTTGGTAATAGAAGTACAGGGGAAGACCAATATTCTCCTCCCCTTAGTATGCTTCCTGGTAATTCACTTTTTGACATTTTTTTTAATATGTAAAAAAGTAATACGTAAAAGGCTTATCTGTGTAGCTGAAGACATGTGTGTCTTATATCCATTTCTATTTCTGGAAAACACTTTCCTTTTTGAGTGTAGGGGAAAGGGACCTGGGGGTCCTGGTGGACAGCAGGATGACCATGAGCCAGCACTGTGCCCTTGCGGCCAAGAAGGCCAATGGCATCCTGGGGTGTATTAGAAGAGGGGTGGTTAGTAGGTTGAGAGAGGTTCTCCTTCCCCTCTACTCTGCCCTGGTGAGACCTCATCTGGAATATTGTGTCCAGTTCTGGGCCCCTCAGTTCCAGAAGGACAGGGAACTGCTGGAGAGAGTCCAGCGCAGGGCCACAAAGATGATGAAGGGAGTGGAGCATCTCCCTTATGAGGAAAGGCTGAGGGAGCTGGGTCTCTTTAGCTTGGAGAAGAGGAGACTGAGGGGTGACCTCATCAATGTTTATAGATATATAAAGGGTGGGTGTCACGAGGATGGAGCCAGGCTCTTCTCGGTGACAACCAACAGTAAGACAAGGGGTAATGGCTTCAAGCTGGAACACAAGAGGTTCCACTTAAATTTGAGAAGAAACTTCTTCTCAGTGAGGGTGACGGAACACTGAAACAGGCTGCCCAGGGACATTGTGGATTCTTCTTCTCTGGAGACATTCAAAACCCGCCTGGACGCCTTCCTGTGTAACCTCACCTGGGTGTTCCTGCTCTGGCAGGGGGATTGGACTAGATGATCTTTCGAGGTCCCTTCCAATCCCTAACATTCTGTGATTCTGTGATTCTGTGAAAAGAAAACCTCTCAAAGACTTTAAAAAAAAAGTATGTTGACATCTTTCTTTGCTTTGGATCTTTGTCTTCAGTTCTTATTTTAATTTTCATTGACATCAGCTGACATCTGATGGGCCTACAGGCATTAAGCCAAGATCATTTTATGTCTTGTATAGCGCCCCATGCCCTCTAAAACTTCCCTGCCCAGGACTCTTCACACTTTGGCCAGAGCGAGTCACACTGAGCTGTTGTCTGGTTCACTGGTTGAGATGTTGGTTTAGATGGTCACCTACAGCACAGGTGGATTCATGGCCCATAATCGTCTGCTCTGACCAGTTAGAAACAGAGCCCAACATCACAATGGGATCATATGAGAAGTGAGGTTGGAGGGCCCTCAGGAGTCTGCAGTCCAACCTGTCACAAACGGGGTCAGACCAAGGTGTTCAAGCCCTGATTCAATCGGAGTTTGAAAACGTCCAAGGACAGAGGCTGCTCAGCCTCTCTGGGTGACCCGAGGCAGCACTTGGCTGAGCTCCTGGGGCAGGGGTGTCAAACTCATTTTCACTGGGACCACATCAGCCTCACTGTTGCCTTCAAAGGGCCAACTGTAATTTTAAGACTGTATAAATGTAGGAATAGTTGTATATATACAGTCCTAAAACTACATTCGTCCCTTTCAAGGCAACCATTAGGCAGATGTGGCCCCCGGTGAAAGTGAATTTGGCACCCCTGTTCTAGGGAAAAAACTTTTCCTTATGTCCTGGCTGAACCTCACCTCTTTCACCTTCCACCCATTGTTTCTTGTCCTTCTGCAATGCACTACAGTGAAGAGCCTGGCTCTGCATTCTCCATCACCTCCTCGCTGGCACTGGCAGGCTGTGATGAGGTCCCCGTCAGCCTTCCCTTCTCTGGCACGGACAAGCCCGGCTCCCTCAGCCTCTCCCCACGGGCAAAGTGCTCCAGTCCCTGGCTGTCCCCAGGGCCCTTTGCTCAACCCGCTCCAGCTTGCCAATATCTTTCCTGAATTGGGATCTGAGATCTGGATGGAGTATTCCAGAGAATCCCTTCCCTCCACCTCCTGGCCGTGCTCCTGGTGGCACAGCCCAGGGTGCTCCTGGCCTCCCGTGCACCAGGGCACACGCTGCCTCCTGCCCAGCTCCCTGCCCACCCAGACCTTTCCCACAGAGCTACTCGCAGCCAGGCAGCCCCAGCCTGTGCCATTGCCAGGGTGAGTCCCTGCAGGGGCAGACGCTGCTGTTTGTCCTGCTGGGGCTTCCTGAGGTTCCTGCCAAGACGTGCTCTCCTCCTTGAAGCCCTTCATTGAGCACAGAGGCCTGGGTGGGTGTTCCAGTAAAGAGCCAGACACAGAAGACATTGAGTCCCTCAACCCCAGCATCACTCTCTGCTGTTATTAAATTCCCCTCCCCACCCAGTAACGGCCCCGCATTTCCCTTGTTCTGCCTTGGTCTCCGATGCAGTGGTCTCTTTTCTTGCAGCCACCAACTCCAGGTGAGCTTTGCCCTTCCCAAAGTCATCCCTGCACAGCAAAGGTGATGCACATAGACTCCTTGTCTGTCCTTGTCCTTGCTGTCACCCCTGGCAGCTGCTTTGTGGCCCCTGTCTGCACCCTGTGCTGTGACAGCCCAGCCCTGCTGCCCCACGCATGGTCCCACAGCCCCACGGTGCAGGCACAGCACAGGACAGGGGGCATTTGGGGTGGGGAACAGTCTCCCGGTGTGATGCCCACATGGTCCTTGGTGCTTTCTCACCCCATGGCCTTCCTGCGTGGCAGCCTCTCCAAGCTCCTGGAGAGGCCGTGCCAGCTGTGGGGTTCACAGACAGCCCCGCTCCAGGGTGTGCCAGGGTCTGGGCCAGGAGAGAGGCTGGGCAGGGCTGGCCGTTCCCTGAGACGGGCCCTGAGCCCAGCAGGAGGATGGAGATGGCCTCACAGGGAACCTCACCCGGCAACCTGGGCTGAGCGGCCAGTGCTGGAAATGGCCCATGAGAGGTGGCCGGTGGCTGGGGGGTGACGAAGGCCCTGGGCCACCTTCCTGGTCTGTCCATGCCACCAAGGTCACAGAGCAGCTTCATCTCTCCCGCACCTGCAGGACATTGATCCCTCCCACAAGCCCTGGCTCTGCACCACAACCCCTGGTGTGAGTCTTCACCCTGCATGGTCGTGCAGCACGAGATACAGGCTGATGTTTTTCTCTCCCAGGTCCTTTCCAGCCCAGCCCAGCTCCCTCGAGTCTCTCCCACCTCCCCTGCCCTCTCTCCACCTTCAGTGCCCTCTCCCCAGCAAAGCCCAGTGTGGGGCTGGTCCCACACCAGTGCCCATTGCAGGTGCTCTGGGCAGTCACCCCACAGCCTCTGCCCCTCTGAAGGGCACAGCAGCTCCTGGGGCTCAGAGAACAGTCAGCCCCGGAGGTGGGTGGACACACATGGCAAAAGGAAATGGAGGCACCTGTGTCCTTTGCTCTCCTCTCCAGCAGATCCTGAGAGGTCTGCAGCCCCTCCAGGCCATCCCACCTCCCCAGGCCAGCATGAAAGCCCTGGCCCTTGAGGTCCTCAGGAGCTCTTACTGCCGCAGGCACAGAGCAGCCTTCCTAAAGCTGGTGCAGCCAAAAGGTGTTTTCATTTCCCATTCATCCCTGATACAACGAGGATGGGTCTCAGACATAAGAAAAAGAACCTAAAAAATAAAAAAAAATTAAAATCATGTTCATTCGTTTCGCTTGTATTTAAGAGACTCCCTGGTTAAAAAAGGTGTCTGGATCATGCAACATGAGTGGATACTTAGGCAGGAAAAGATGACCAGTGGCATTTCTTCAAAAACAACAATATCACAAGTGGAAAAAGAAAAAAAATGTATAAGAAGGAAACAAAGCTTGGCCTGTCATGACGTACACTGGGAGCCATTGAAGAGGAAGGTAGGCAGTCTATGGCTGAAAACATCCAGTCATCAGCCTCCTCAGAGCATCCTTGAGCTCCTGGTTCCTCATGCTGTAGATGAGGGGGTTCACTGCTGGAGGCACCACTGAGTACAGAACAGACACCACCAGATCCAGGGATGGGGAGGAGATGGAGGGGGGCTTCAGGTGGGCAAACATGCCAGTGCTGACAAACAGGGAGACCACGGCCAGGTGAGGGAGGCACGTGGCAAAGGCTTTGTGCCGTCCCTGCTCAGAGGGGATCCTCAGCACAGCCCTCAAGATCTGCACATAGGACAGCACGATGAACACAAAACATCCCCAAAATAGAAAAGCACTAAAAGCAGTAAGACCAGTTTCCCTGAGGTAGGCATCTGAGCAGGACAATTTGAGGATCTGAGGAATTTCACAGAAGAACTGGTCCAGGGCATTGCCCTTGCACAGTGGCAGTGAAAATGTATTGGCCGTGTGCATCAGAGCAATGAGAAGCCCACTGGCCCAGGCAGCTGCTGCCATGTGGACACAAGCTCTGCTGCCCAGGAGGGTCCCGTAGTGCAGGGGTTTGCAGATGGCAACATAGCGGTCGTAGGACATGACAGTGAGAAGAAAATACTCTGCACCAAACAAGAAACATACAAAGAAGACCTGGGCAGCACATCCTGCAAAGGAAATGACCCTGGTGTCCCACAGAGAGTTGGCCATGGATTTGGGCACAGTGATGGAGATGGAGCCCAGGTCGAGGAGGGAGAGGTTGAGGAGGAAGAAGTACATGGGGGTGTGGAGGTGCTGGTCACAGGCTATGGTGGTGATGATGAGGCCGTTGCCCAGGAGGGCAGCCAGGTAGATGCCCAGGAAGAGCCAGAAGTGCAAGAGCTGCAGCTCCCGTGTGTCTGTGAACGCCAGGAGGAGGAACTGGGTGATGGAGCTGCTGTTGGACATTTGCTGCCTCTGGGCATGAGGACCTGTGCAAGGAGGAAAAGACAGTGACGGTTTAGATGAGACTCCTCTGGGAAAAACCAAAGCCATTTCCCACAGACCCTCCCACAAAGAGACCCTTTTCTTTTTCCAGGAGAACGTCCTGGCTGGAGCCCTCGTCGGTGCTTGATGAGTGTGCAATGAAGAGCAGGGTCTCTGCCCAGGGGCTCTTGAGGAGTCAGCCTGACCCTGTGTGATGGGTGGGGCAGGGGCCAGTCCTGGGGTTCAGCTTTGTCACATGGAACCGCTCCTGCTGCAGAAGGGACTGTCAGCATCTGTACCCCCCGACCTGAGAAACTGTGTTTGAGAGGTTTGGCGTTTCTACAGCTCCTTCTCACCTCCCACTCTGGGAAGTGTTGTTGGGTGTCAGAAACCCTCAGCATTTCTGCTGCACTCAGGGAGAACAGAGCGAGTCCTGCGAGACCAGAGGATGCCTGTGGGTCAGTGCAGAGTGAGGGCAGCTGCTCTGTCCCTCTGTCTTGCTGCAGCTGCCCTGGACTGACACCTTTCTGAGATGGAGGGTGATCACATTGCCATGTTACCCTGAAAAGCCACCAGGCACTGCTGAGAGCAGAGGGACCCGCCTCAGACCTCGACATGTCTCATGCTTTCGTCAGGTGTCAGCACCCCACTTCTGTTCCAGGACACACTCGGCTCATTTCACAAACCAAACAGCATTTCTTCCATCATAGCATCTCTGCACTTCTGCATGACTAATTCAGATAATGCTAACGTGCTATAGGACAGGTTTGCATCCTGGAGGGAAGCTCACAGCTTGGAAGAAAAACTCAAGGAGACAGCCAAGGGTCCTAATGATGGCATTTGATTCAGGGAGACTCAGCTCATTCCCCAGCCCCACACACTGCATTGCCCACAGCCCCACAGGTCAGAGCCAAGCTGGGACACGTGTTCCCATGGACACAGCTGCAGGAAAGGACCCACAAGATCAGGCTGTGACTGTGCAGCTGAAACTCCCATCCGCAGAGAGCCTGACAGCAAGAACCAGATCACTCCAACAGTGACCCAGAGCAGTGGAGCAAGAAGGAAACTGCGGTGAGGGTGGGTGTGAGAGAGGCCAGGGCAGAGGCAGCCGGGCACTCAGACAGCGTCACCCTTCCCCAGCTGTGCAGCCACCTCCCACACACCAGCATTGCCGGGCAGCTGCTCTCAGCCCCTGTGCTCTGCAGAGGGAACTGGAGCTCTGGCTGCACAGGAGCTGCTTCATGCCTTGGAGCCCCCGGCCCTGAGGGCAGAGGCTTTGCTGGGTGGGAGAGGAGGCGAGGGGGCTGCTCACAGGAGGGATCTGCACTGCAGGGGGTCATAGGGAGTTTTCTCTGTTCTCCCTCCCGCAGCATTTCTGGTTTTGATTTCCTCTCTTTCCCAGATCACATCCCTGCTACCTGAAGATTTTCCTCCTGGGAGGTGTTTCCCTGTTCATGTCTTTTCTCTGTCATTGCTCACAGACCCCTTCCCACCCTCTGTGCTCTCACCCTGGCCCTACAGATCCTGCCTGTTTGCCTGGGGGCATCTTTCTGTTTGCAGGCTGGAAAACAGGACAGGTCAGGTTAAGGCTGACGGGTTCAGCAAAGGTGATGCAGGTGCTGTCCACAGGAAGAGAGGTGGTGAAGGGATGTTATGAGGCTTCTGGCAGATGTACTGATCATTCAAACTTGCAGCTCAGGAGTCTCAGTGACTTGCTTAAGCATGAGAGCTCATTTTCCTTGTATCCTTTCCTGCACTCTCCAACCGTTGGGATAGGAAACAAAAAAGGCAGGCTCAGGAAAGCTCCTTATCTGTCTAGACAATCCTTGCATTAATCTTCTGCTTGAGGCATCCCCTTGGAAAAATCCTGGGGGTGATCTGGAGGTGTGAGCAGCCCTGACCCACACAGCATCCTCTGCACAGCAGAAGCACCTTTCCTGTCCTGATAGGGGTCGCTCCTTCCCCCCACGGCTTCCTCTCTCAGTGTTGTTGGGATCTCCCCGGGCAGGCTGAGCGCTGACCCTGGCAGGCGGCAGAGTCCCTGCCCCGGCACAGCCCTGGGGTGCAGGGACCCTGCTCTGCAGGACAGCCCTGGGCACCCCTGGGTGCTCACCCAGCTTCACAGCTGTTCAAAATTGCCTGACAAGAGCCCCCTCCTTACAGATCCCACAGGCTGTGCCTGTGCTAACTTGAGGAGATGCCTCCAGGAGCTGCAGCTGCATTGCCCTGCACCCAGAGACTTACCATGGCAAGGGCTGCAAAGATTTCTCCTCCAGTGAGCTCTCAGTCATCCTCCCCATCCTGACCACCTTTCATCTCTCTCTGCCTTGCTTGTCTCCCTGAGATCCCCAGGCAGAGCCCTCAGCCCTGCTGCGCTTTGCAGAGGAGCTGCTCCTGGGCAGAGCTGTCTCTCTGCAGCGCTGCCGCTTGCCATGAGCTCCCTCTGTCCCAGGAGCCCAGCCCAGCTCAGCAGCACAGGGGCAGCCCAAGGCACTTTAATGACCCCTCTGGTGGGTTTGGTGCTGAGGCTATGAACTTCAGACCCTGGAGGAAGCTGAAGAAACCTCTCAAGAAGTCCAAGTCAGATTCAAACTCCAAAGTTTCTTGTAATGTTAATGGGTCCCACTGACGAACACTACTGAGGAACTGACCCCAGGGTCTGGTTAGAGAAGAAAACTGGAGGCAGAGATGACAGATCAGGACAAGCAAGGTGAAGTTCTCTCTGATGATCAGTACACCTGGATGTGTTTCATTAACCAAAGGTCCAAGCCCTGACCCCCAGCCCTGGGAAGGCAGATCCTGTCCCTCCCACGTTGCCCAGGGCCCTTCCTGGGACAGTGTGATGTGGGGCTGTGCAAGGCCAAGGGCAGGACTATGGTCCCACACCTCCCAGGTTCCTGGCTGGGGACAAGGAGGCCATGAGGCCCCTGTGCTGTAAGGACAAGGTGTCTCCTCACAGGCATCAGAGCTGGAGACAACAGCCACAGCTAAGGGGAGAAGGAGCTCATGTCTGCTGGGGGCTTTAAACCTCTTTACATCCCTTGATCCTCTCCACGACAGCCTGTCCTATGCTGTGGCATCCCCTGCACCTCTTGCCCTGCAGGCTGGACACATCCCCCCTGCTGCCCCACCTTGCTCTTGTCTGAGCATCTTCCTTCCTTTGCTGATCTCTCTCCATCCTCCCCAGCTGTTCCTTGAAGCACAAAGCCTTGGGCTGATGCAGACTTCCTCTGGGTGACCTGCTCCACCACAGCACTGCCCTTCCACTCACATTCCTTCCTGCTCATGTCCGGCCTGGACCTCCCCACCTGCACTTTGTGCCATTATTTCTTTCTCATGCTCTTTCTCACTATGAAGAAAACCTCCACCATCTCGGAAACCACCCTTCCAGCACTCTCAGGCTACTCCTACACTGCTGCAGCCTCCCCAGCGCTGCTGGGCCAGAGCAGCCCAGGTCCCTCAGCATCCCACACCATGTGCACAGGGTCCTGAACCCTGCCTTGGCACAGCCCAGCACTCCCCAGTTCCTCCCTGCTTCTCCAAACTGGGAGCCACACACTGGCACACACCCGTGTGTGTGGGGTCACACCAGTGCTGAACCGAATGGGATGAGAACTCCAGGTGTCTGGGTCCCCACGCTCCTCCTCATGCAGCCCCGTGTGCAGCTGCCTTGTTCATGGTGAGCGTGCAGCACGGGCTTGTGTGGCGGCCCTTGTAGTGCCCAGGCCCTTCTCCTCAGGGTCACTGCTCAGCGTGTCAGGTCCTGCTCTGTCCTGATGGATGGGGTTATTCTCCTGCCCCGGTACAGGACTGGCCGCTTCTCCTTTTGAAACTTCAGAGATTCCTGATGGTAGAACCCCAAAGTTTCTCAAGTTCTGGACTCTCCCTGGACTGCTCCAGCCACGGTCCCTCCAATTCCAGCCAGGGCAGGGACCACTCGCCCGGGGAGTCCCCGGTGCCCCCTAAAGAAAAGGGGCCTCAGCCTCCAGGACTCTCCTGAGCCCAGGCAGAGGCCACTTAAATGGCAGCAGTAGCAGGGTTCCATCCAGAGTTTATTCAAGAAAAAGGAAATAATTTCCAATTTCCCTACCACAGTCTTGCAGTGCTGCTTTCTCCTCCTTATGCTGGTGCCTCTCCCTGACTGCTGTGCCCCACTTTCAGTGGCACCAGATTGTTGGGGAGCATGGCCATGTGCCCCCACAGCCCCAGGGCTTTGTCATTGGTGCGCTCACTCACAAGGGAAAACCCATCTTGTCACTCCCCACGTAAAGGAGCTCCATACATCCAAGCAACTTCTTCACTCTGAGGGAATCCCACTGCTGACCCTTCCAGCCCGTCTCTCCTGAAAAGCCTGTACCCAGCCATTGCAGCACCCCAAGCTGTGTGACTTGTCCCACCACGCCTGGCGGTGACTCCATGGGTGTCAAACAGCACAGGCTGCAGCTTGTCCTGGCTGTGCCCTTGGCTCAGGGCATCAGTGCACAGTTGGGCTGTGGCACCTCAGCTGTAGCACCCGGCCAAGCTCTGAGAGTCTTAGGGAAATCTGGTTGGTCTCAAGAATCCAGGTCCCCATGTGTGCAAAGGTTTGACTTCAGAGCAGAGCAATGTCACAGTGCTTGGCAGATGGAAAGTTAGGGCTGAAATTGGGCAACAGGAGAGTGAGCAAGCCCTGCTGTCCCCAAGGCCAGAGAGAAACAGGGCTGGGAATGACAGACCTGGAAGGAAACGTGTGTTTTGTCAGTGGCGTCTCTGCTGCCCCTGAGGTACTTGGGCAGACGTGTCACTGATCTCTAGGAATGACAAGGTGCTGCTGACAGGCCCAATGTGACAATGGTTTATCTGTTCCTTGATTATGTTATCAAGGAGTTGAGAACAGGTTTGGTGAAAAGAAAAAAAGGAGATTTGGAAGTGTCGCTATACGCATGGACACCACGGTGTGAAGCGCTTCCTACTCAAGGGCTGCCCTACATCTACTGGATAGAGAAGGGACAGATCTTGCGATGCTTCAGAGGTGGGAATGAGTTTCTTGCACAAAGGCACCGAATCTGTCTGCAGTGCTGTCTGAGGTGTCTGTCCCACACTCACTGTGGATGGGGATGGCTGCCCTGGACAGGACCATCGCTGTCCCTGCCCAGTGCATGTAGGGGTGTGTGAGAGCCTTGGCACCTCACGTAACACTGCAGGTGTGTAACTGGCATTAAAGGGAATAACCGCCCTGAATTTGATTTGTCAATAGAATTATAGAAAAATTGCAGCTGGAAGAGACCCTCAGGATCATCGAGTCCAACCATAACCCAACTCTAGCACTAAACCATGTCCCTAAGAAACCCAATTAAATGTCTTCTAAACACCTCCAGGAATGGTGACTCCACCACTTCCCTGGGCAGCCTGTTCCACTGCTTCACAACTTTTTCCATGAAGAAATGCCTCCTAATATCCAATCTGAACCTTCCCTGGCACAACTAGAGACCATTTCCTCTCGTCCTATCACTTGCTGCTTGGGAGAAGAGACCAACACCCTCCATGCTACAATCTCCTTTCAGGTAGCTGTAGGGACTGATAAGGTCTCCCCTCAGGCTGTTTTTTTCCAGGCTAAACAGCCTCATGTCCCTCAGCTGCTCCTCATAAGACTTGTGCTCTAGGCCTGTCATGGTCCATTCGGTGATGGACTCATGATGCTTCGTTTACCTTGATCTCGAAGCGCAAAATTAAGGCAATCAAAATGCCAAGGGGTTGTAATTCAATCATCAATGTTTATTTATTTTGCCCGTAAAGCGGCACGTGATATAGAGAGTGGAGAAAAAGGAAAGAAAAGAAAGGGTGAAAAAAAAGGGTTGGCTACCACTACGAGATGCAAAGGCGTCCCTATGGTCTCAGGTGCCGTGAGAAGAGTCCTGCCGGTTCTCCGTTGTGATCCGTGATCCTTTGGTGGGGAGAGCTCAGCGATGTCCTGTCAGGAATCGTCTTTCATGCTTCTTCACCCCACTTTGCTCCCATGGATTGAGGCCAATCTCTGCCTTTGTTTCGCAATCCAGGCTTAACTGCGCAGGCCTGAAGAGTCCCCACTTCGCTTGCCAGAACCCGTCTGTGCCTGCATCGCCTCGGTTCAGGGGTCTTTTACTGGTCCATTGGGTGACCTCTAGACCTTCGTCAAGCCTCTGCGCATGCTCTTCTTTGTTGGCCTTAGTAGCAGAGAGGAGGTGGGGGCAAGTTTGGCTGAGGCAGCAGGTGAAAATCCATCTTCTGCACAGCAGCTATAGTCCCCAGGTGGGAGAGACCTGTAGAACACAATTCCTTTTAGGAGGTGGGGGCAAGTCTGGCTGCGGCAGCAGGTGGAATCCATACAGCAGCCATTGTTACCTGTAGCCCCCGGGTTGGAGAGACCTGTACAACACAACTTTTTTCGTCAGGCCTCTCTCCAAGTCGTTGTCCAATTCTTTCTATCAGGACATCTGTTCTCCAAGTCCCTGATGGTGATGTTCAGGCAAGTACTGTTCTTCAGACCGACTCTTACACCTTCCAATCCCTGATTTCTGTGATTCTGTGAGATGGAGGGGCCAGGAGAGGGAGATGTGAGGAGATGGATGGATGAGGAGATAGAGACACCAAGAGAGGGAGGGTCGGGTGGGTGGTGGGTGAGGAGCTCGGGATGGACAGATGGATGGAGACACGAGGAGATGGAGACACCAGGAGATGGAGATGGAGGGACCAGGAGGTGGGTGAGAAGATGAGGATGGACAGATGGACAGATGAGGGTGGAGACACCAGGAGATGGAGAATGAGGGTCAGGTGGGTGGTGGGATGAGGAGATGGAGGGATGGCCATGTGGAGAGATGGATGGATGGACAGATGGATGATGGACAAGTAGACACCGTCCAACTAGATGCCCCCTGCTGGGCCCTCCGCTCACTCACACGTCTTGTTGGGTGACACCAACTTCCTGGTGGCCCCAAAATGGATCCAGATGAACTTCCCTGGGAGAGCAGCAGTGGCCACTGCCCCTGGCAGGCCCCGCCCACAGACCCCACCCACAGGCCCCACCCCCTCCACTCACCAATCAGGAGGAGTTGACGGGAGATGTTAGGGTCTTGTGTTTTCCATCCTCCAGATGAGGTTGGATGAAGTTGGGGAGATGTTTGGGGGTCTCAGTTGAGGTTCAACATCCTCCAGGTGGGTCAAAGTTGGGGAGATCTTGGAGTCTTGGAGTTCAACATTGTCAGCGTGAGGTGGGACAACACTGGGGGAGGTGGTTCATGTCTTGGGTTCTCCATCCTCCCAGGGGAAGAGGGATGAAGTTGGGGAGATGTTTGCGGGTCTTGGTTGGGGTTCAACATCCTCCGGGTGGGACAACACCGAGGGAGATGTTGGGGATCTTGGAGTTCTTCTTGGGACATCTTCGGTCTTGGTGGTCTAAGGGGTCCCGGGATAGAACATTTTAGGTATTGGTGGCCCAAAGTGTCCCGAGATAGAACATTTTATGTCCTGGTGGCCTAAGGGTTTCAAGGATGGGACATCTTGCGCTGAGTGGCCCAAGATATCCAGGGATGAGAAATTTTGGCTCTTGATGGCCCAAGGGCACTGGAGATGCAACATTTTGGGTCCAGAGATGGCACAACCTTGGTCTTGGTGGAGCAAGGGGGCTGGAGATTGGACATTCTGCATCTTGGTGGCCCAGAGTGTCCAGCGATGGGAGATCTTCGGTGCAAGGATAGGACATCTTGGCCTGGGAGCTCCAGGGGTCCAAGGGTTGGGACATCCTCGGTCTTGGTGGCCCAAAGAGTCCAGGGCTGGGACATTTTGGGTCCAGAGATGGGACATCTTCGCTCCAGGAATGGGACATCTTGGTCTCGGTGGCCCAAAGTGTCCAGGGATGGGACATTCTGGGTCTTAGTGGCCCAAGGGGTCCAGTGATGGGAGATCTTGGCCTGGGTGGTCCAATGGGCCCAAGGGTTGGGACACTGTAGGTCTTGGTGGCCCAAGATGCCTGGAGATGGGACATTTTGGGTATTGGCTTAAAAGTTCCAGAGATGGGACATCCTGCATCTTGGTGGCCCAAAGTGTCCAGGGATGGGACATGTTGTGTCCAGAGATGGGACATCTTGGATCTAGGGATGGGACATTTTGGTCTCAGTGGCCCAGAGTTGCCAGTGATGGGGCATTGGAGGTCTGAGATGAGTCATTCTGGCTCACAGTGGCCCAAGGGATCCAAAGATGGGACATTATAGGTCTTGGTGGCCTATGGGGTCCAGGAATGGCACATCTTGGCCTGAGTGGTTCAATGGGTCCAAGGGTTGGGACATTTAATGTCTTGGTGGCCCAAGATGGCTGCAAATGGGACATCTTGGGTCTAGAGGAGGGACATTCTGGGTCTTGGTGTCCCCAGAGTGTCCAGGGATGGGACATTTTAGGTCTTGGTGGCCTAAGGGGTCCAGGGATGGGACACCTTGCCCTGAGTAGCCCAGGAAATACAGGGATGGGAAAGTCTGGCTCTTGATGGCCCAAGTGGGCGGTAGATGGGACATTTTGGGTCCAAGGATGAGATATCCTGGGTCTTGGTGGCCTCACGATGTCCAGAGATTAAACATCCTGGCTCTCAGTGGCCCAAGTGGTCCAGGAATAGGACATCTACGTTTTGGTGGCCCAAGGGGTCCAGAGATGGGACATCTTGGTCTTGGTGTCCCAAGATGGCTGGACATGGGACATCCTGGTCTTGGTAGGTGAAGGGGTCCAGAGATACAACATCCTGGGTCTTGGTGGCCTCACAGTGTCCAGGGATGGGACATCTTGTCCTGTGTGTCCCAAAGTGTCCAGAGATGGGACATTTTAGGTCTTGGTGGCCCAAAGTCTCCAGGGATGGGACAGCTGGAGTCTGGGATGGGACATCCAGGGTTTTGGTGGCTCAACGGGTCCAGGAAAGGGACATTTTAGGACTTTTGGTGGCCTAAGGAGTCCAAAGATGGGACATCTTGGCCTGGCTGGCTCAAGGGGGCTGGAGATGGGACATCTTAGGACTTGGTGTCCCCAAAGGGTGCAGGGATGGGACATGCCAGGTCTTCGTGACCTCACAGTGTCCAGGGATGGGACATTTTGGCCTGGCTGGTCCAAGGGGTACAAGGGTTGGGACATTTTAGGTCTTGGTGCCCCAAGAAGGCTGCAAATGGGACATTTTTAGTCCAGAGAGGAGATATCCTGAGTCTTGGTGGCCAAAAGTGTCCAGGGATGAGACATTTTAGGTCTCGGTAGCCCAAGGGGCCCAAGCATAGGATATTTTAGGTCTTGGTCACCAAATGTGTCCAGGCATGGGACATCCTCTGTCTTGGTGACCTCATAGTTTCCAGGGATGAGACATCTTGGTCTTGGTCGCCTAAAGGATCCAAGGATGGGGCGTTTTGGCACCTGATGGCCTCACAGAGTCCAGGCATGGGACATCTTGTTGGCCTAAGGGGTCTAGGGATGGGATATCAGGGGTCTGGTTGGCCCAAGAGGGCTGGAGACGGGACATCTTGGGTCCAGAGATGGGACATCTTGGTCTTCGTGTTCCAAAGTGTCCAGAGATAAGGCATCTTCGTCTTGGTAGCCAAAAGTGTCCAGGGATGAGACATTCTAGTTTTTCGTGGCCTAAGGATCCAGAGATAAGACAGCCTGGCTCTTGGTGGCCCAGAGTTTCCAGGGACGGGACATCTTGGCCTGGGTAGCCCAAGGGGGCTGGAGATGGGACATCTTGGGTCCCAGGATGGGACATCCTGCGTCTTGGTGGCCCAAAGTCTCCAGGCATGAGACATCTTTGATCCAGGGATGGGACATTTTAGGTCTTGGTGGCCTAAAGTGTCCAGGGATGAGACATCTTGATCTTGGTGGCCCAAGGTGGCTGGAGATGGGACATCTTAGGACTTGGTGTCCCCAAAGTTTCCAAGGATGGTTCATCCTGGGTCTTGGTGGCTTCATGGGGTCCAGAGATGGGATATCTGGGCCTGGGTGGCCTAAAGTGTCTAGGGATGGGACATCTTGGATCCAGGGATGGGACATTTTAGGTCTTGGTCCAAAGTCTCTAGGCATGGGATATCCGTGGTCTGCATGGGACATTCTGGCTCTCGGTGGCCCAAGGGGTCCAGGGATGCGACGTTTTAAGTTTTTGGGCCCTAATGGGTCCAGGGACAGGAAATTTAACCCTGAGCGGCCCAAGGTGTCCAGGGATGGGAGATTTTGGCTCTTAGGGGCCTCACAGTTTCCAGGGATGGGACATAGCTGTGGCGAGAGCGGCTCCGGTAGCAGCGCCGGCCATGGCAGCGTGTCCGGCTGCCACCACGTCTCCTCTTTCACCAGGACAAGGCCATGGTGGAGTGGCCACCTCCCTGTCCTGCCAGAGGATGCAGCTCTGCACCCCCAGCCCCGCTTTTAAAGGGGTGCCTGAGTGGGGCCCTTTGTGACATCACCAGTGACATCACAATGCCCCACTGTGGCAGTTGCACATCCCCCTGAGATCCAGAGCCTTCAATAGGGCAGCCGATGGCTCCTTCGCACCTTTTGTGCCCCACTGTGCCTGTCCCCACGTACACACCAGGGTGGTACCAAGGTGCTGACAGTCACATCCTCCCCTGCCCCGGGCAGGGTGACTTCACCTGCACCAGCTGGGAGGCAGGAGGGGTGGGACCCTCAGTCAATTGACAGGGTCCTCAGCAAAGGAGGTGCCCAGAGAGACTGAGAAGCTTCTGGACTATGTTGTAATATCCACAGCCTGTCACGTCCTGCCCTCAGGTATGAGTGCGGAACGGAGGGAATGCAGGTTCTCGTTTTCCTGTTTCTGGGAGAGTTTCATCCTCAGTGGAGGAGGGAGCTGAAGGTATAATGGGTAGGACTTCTTTCATGCTCTGTGAATGTTCTTTTGGATTATGCCACCTTGATACCAGTTTACTCAGTTTATCAAGGGGTAAGTAAGCCTTCCATTATATCTCCAGGAACTCCCTTTTAAATTCCCAAAACCCACCATTGTTATCGGATCTTAGGTTGTTCCCCCTTTCCTCTTCTAATATGCGGATGCTTCTTTCTTGGAGCACTGGTAGCAGCAGCAGTACTGGTAGAAAGGGGCACATTCTTGACTTCAACATGACAGATTCCTCTCGACCTTTCTTCTAGGATTTTTACAGGGCCATATTTCCTATTATAATGTATCAATTCTTGTGCTGTTTCCCCCCACGTCCACACCTTTTTAGTATTTGGTTGGTTGAGGAAAGTCAGGGCAGGGGTGAACAGTGAATCAATGGTAGTGTCAGGTCAATCCCTCTGGCTCCCGCTTCTGGTACCCTGGCTTCTGATCAAACCTTCCAACCTTTCTACTGGGCTCATCAATGCGATTGTCCTTTGAAGGTTTAAGTGACTCTGGGAGTCCCCTTATCAAGGGAGTCATCATGTCAGGACTCACTGCCAGCATCATTGAGGATTCACATTCGGGAATCAATTTTCTTTCATGTATCATTTGCAAGCAGGCTGCTTTGTGTACACTTTCTAGCAATTGATCAGGTGTGCCAGTGATTGCCAGGGGCTCTCCCCTATCTAAAGGGTTTAGCCCTCCAGCCCAATAAGCAGCTCGCTGGGTTAGGGATCACGGGGCACGTCTGTCACCAGTTGTTAAGAAAACTTCATATCCCCAGTAACCATTAGCTTCCTGTTCACTTAACTGAATTTGGTCTCTCCCAGTTAGGGATACGCGCCACACGTACTCAGTTCTTTAGGGAGGCACCCATACTCTTTCTTTAGTTGGCCAGCTCGGTGGCAGTGTAAGGTGTTTGCTTAGTTGTAATGTGAGGGTCAGTATCCTCCTCATTTGCATAAAAATATTCTGTTTTCACTAAGAGTCTCACGTGTGGGTATTCCTCATCACGTCTTCTCATCTCCTCCAATTCTTTCTGACGGTAAATCTGATTTATTTGTCTGATACCTTTCTCCTCTAGCTCCCGCTCCCTCAGCACTCCTGTGTTTTATAAACATTCCTCCTTTAGAGTAGCTTGTAATGAGCGGTTTTCTTCCATCGCTTTTTCTAGTTGTGGTGAACAATTTTCTAATTTTTGTTCTAAATTGGAGATTGTTTTTTGCAAAATCTGCACCAGATTTTCAAGGGATTCTATAATTTTGCTTTCATTACTACGCTGCCTGAGGCGATCTTCAATCACTGCGACTAGGCTGGCTCCTCGGACAGCACAGGCTGTAGCTTTGCTGTTATCTGATCTAAACTTAGACTTAGCCTGTAGAGAAATCACTCGGTCCACTACACTCTGTAAATCAGCCCAATTATCACGAGCCCAGTCTTCTCCAGGTACGGAGGGTCGAGCCCCATACTTTGCTAAAAGTGTGTAGAACGAGTCTCGATCTTTCCCTAACCAAAAATCTTGATTATCAGCCTTTTCAGTCATTCTTATTATGAAGGGACCAAACCCACTTCAGGAAGGGACAACTTAGTTATACAAAAGCACAGCAACTGCTGTGTCACCCTTCTCTTTCCCGAGTGGTTGGAGGGGCCAAAAATCTGCTATGGGAAGGCTCAACATAGTTACACGAAGACACAGGATTGCCCCTTCACTCTCCCTGGCAGGCAATTCTCATCAACATGAGAACAACACCTATATTTGCACTTTGAGATCCCAGAGACAGAGCCCTCAACTCAAGTTTGGAGCACTCAACACCAAGGTGTGCATGGTGTGTGGGAAATCTGAATCGCCCCCCCTTGCTTTCTGGACACCTCTCACCTTATTGGGTGTAGGGCCAGGTGTGGATGGAGTGAAACTTTCTTCCCCTATTATAGACCACACAGTACTCCTGTCCATGACACAAATTTAATGTCACAGTCCATTCGTTGATGGACTCGTGATGGTTCATTTACTTTGATCTCGAAGCGACCAAAATGCCAAGGGGTCATAATCCAACCAAACAGTGTTAACTTTATTATTTTGTCTGTAACTCGGCACGCGATAGAGAAAGTGGAGAAAAGAGAAAGAGAAAAAAAAAGGGGAAAAGAGGATTAGCTACCACCACGAGTTCCAAAGGCGTCCCTATGGTCTCAGGTCCCGAAAGCAGCGTCCTGCTGGTCCTCCGTCATGACGCGTGATCCTTTGGTGGTGTGAGTTCCATGATGTCCACTTGGGAATTGTCTTTTATGCTTCTTCGCCCCACCTCGCTCCCAGGGATTGAGGCCAATCACCGCCTTTTTTTCGCCATCCAGGCTTAACTGCGCTGGCCCGAAGAGTCCCCGCTTCGCTTGCCAGAACCCGACTGCGTCGCCTCGGTTCAGGGGTCTCTTACTGGTCCGCTGGGTGACATCAAGACCTTTGTCAAGCCTCTGCCCATGCTCTTCTTTGTTGGCCTTAGTAGCAGGGAGGAGGTGGGGGCAAGTTTGGCTGAGGCAGCAGGTGAAATCATCTTCTGGACAGCAGTTATTGTCCCCAGGTCGGAGAGACCTGTAGAACACAATTCCTTTTAGGAGGTGGGGACAAGTCTGGCTGCGGCAGCAGGTGGAATCCATACAGCAGCCATTGTTACCTGTAGCCCCCGGGTCAGAGAGACCTGTGCAACACAGTTCTTTTCCTCAGGCCTCTCTCCAAGCCATTGTCCAATTCTTCCTGTCAGGGTATCTGTTCTCCAAGTCCCTGATGGTGATGTTGAGGCAAATACTGTTCTTTGGACTGACTTTTACAGGAGGTCATGGAGAACAGACAGCCAGGCTCTTCACCATGGTATGTGGTAGAAGCACAAAAGAGAATGGGTGGAAGGTGAGAGAGGTTCAGCCAGGACATAAGGAAAAGCTTTTTCCCCAGGAGCTCAGCCAAGTGCTGCCTCAGGTCACCCAGAGAGGCTGCACAGGCTCTGTCTTTGCAGGTTTTCAATCTCTGATTGAATCAAGGCTTGAACACCTTGGTCTGACCCAGTTTGTGACAGGTTGGACTGCAGACTCCTGAGGTCCCTTCAACCTCAGTTCTCCTAACGATCCCATTTTGATGCTGGGCTCTGTTTCTAATAGAAGCAGAGCAGACGATTATGGGCCATGAATCCACCTGTGCTGTAGGTGACCATCTAAACCAACATCTCAACCAGTGAACCAGCCAACAGCTCAGTGTGACTCGCTCTGGGCAAAGTGTGAGGAGTCCTGGGCAGGGAAGGTTTAGAGGGCATGGGGTGCTATGCAAGACACAAAATGATCTTGGCTTAATGCCTGCAGGCCCAACAGATGTCACTTAATGTCAATGAAAATTAAAATAAGAAGAACTGAAGACAAAGATCCAAAGCAAAGGAAGGTGTCAAAGTACTTCTCTTTATTTTCCTTTTTTTCTTTTTTTTTTTTAAGTCTTTGTGGGGGGATTTCTTTTCTTTGAAAAGCAGAGAGTTTTCCAGAACTGGGAATAGATTTAGGACACAAATGTCTTCAGCTCCAGGGACACAAACACCTGGTGCCAGTGTAGATGCCCCGGGAACCCCTGCCCAGGCTCCACCTGCATCGCAAGGTGCTCTGGTCTCCCCCAGGTCCTCTGTGATAGATGCCAATCCCAGGCCAGCACCTCAGGTGCACTGGGGCCCCTCAAATGGCACTGGCTGTTTATGGTGAGACAACAGATGACTGATGTCTGCCTGGAAAGGTGCACTTTGTTGTTGTTGTTGTTTTTTGGTTTGGGTTGGGTTTTTGTTTTTGTTTTTTGTTTGTTTTGTTTGTTTCTTTCTGGGGTTTTTTGTTTGCTTATTTTTAACATATTAAAACAAAAATCCAAAACAAACAAAAAAACCCCCACCAGAAACACAAAAAAAATGTTAAAAACTGAATTACTGGCAAGTGTACTAAGGGTACGAAAACAAATGTTGGTCTTCCCCTGTACTTCTATTACCAACACTCTATTATTTCATCTCCCTCATCATTCAGGAGTTTCCACCTCTCCTTAATTAAATCTCCATGTCAAAGGACAACTTTCCAGCAGACTGTCTGGACGTTTGCCCTTCCCAGTGCTCTCAGGTTTCCTCCTCCACTTGCTCTTTGGTCATTCAGTTGCCTCTCAACTCTCTGGTTTCTGATTTGAGCTTCAGGGAGTTACAAACTCGCCCCATTCTTCAGAGGTCTAATTAACATGGTAGTTAATGTGTTAATTGTGTTTATGTATATCCTTTCCTATCTCTCTGTCTAAAACAGTTCTTGTGTGGATGTCCCTTGTGGATGGTGGACCTCATTAGATCCAGCTTACACACACAGTTGAGGAAAGTGGTTTAGTGTTTATGAAATTGTGTAGTGTTTACACAGGAGAGCAGGTGGGAGCTGGTGTGCAGGAGCTGCAGCATCCACCTGCAGAGCTCAGTGCAGAAGTCTGATGTGAGGAAAAGTGATGCAAGTCCCAGGTGGCCAAGGAGGGAACGGGCAGACTGGGGGTGGGCAGTGAGGAGCAAGGTTGTCCATACAGTGCCCAGCCTCAAGGGACTGTTCTCCTGCCTGTCCGGATGGCTTCAGGAGACCCTCTGGATCAATGTCCATTGCAGAATGCTGCTGTCACTTCTTCTGCATACTGAAAAATGACAGAAAATACCCTTGAAAGAAAAAACTCTCCTTTATGAAATCTTCTTTGAAGTCTTCATCAGTAAGTGTCCCATTGAAACCTCTCCAGTTAGTTCTACAAGTCTTGAAGATTGGAAGAAAATTAAGAAAGAAACATGGCTTGTTAGGGCTTTCTGTGTTTTAATGAGCCCCATGGTGTATTTGGTGCTGAGTCCATGAACCTCAGATACCAAGAGCAGACTGAAGAATCTCCTCAAGAAGTCCAAGTCAGAAGCAAAGCCCAAAGTACCTTGAAGCATTAATGGGCCCCACTGAGGGCTGTTACTGACAAAGCCTCCCCAGGGACTCGTTAGAGCCGATAATTGGAGGCAGTGATTGCATCAGGCAAAGGCAAAGTGCAGCAGCTCTGATGCTGAGAAAACCCTTGATTTGTTTGATGAAGGAGAATGGCCAAGCCTTGACCCCCTGCCCCTGGGAAGGGAGATCCTGTCCCTCACGTGTGTCTCAGGGCTCTTCCTGGGGATGTGGGGATGATGCCCAGTGCAGGACAACGGTGTGACACTCCCTGGGGGGTGCAAGGAGGCAATGGGGTGCCATGGTCATGACAACCATGTGTCTTCTCTTCGGCCTCGCTGTCAGGGACATCAGCCGTAGCCAAGGAGACAAAGACCTTGGGTCTTTCAGGGACATCCAGCCTTGCCAGCACCCTTGGCCATCTCCACCACGGTCCATGCTACACTGTCCCAGGCCTGTGGCTGTTTCCCCACAGGCTGCAGACACCCCATGCGCTTCCCCAGCTTGTTCTCACCCCAGTGTGTCCCCACCTGTGCTGCTGTCTCTCCATCCCCACCAGCTGTTCCTTGAAACACAAAGCCATGACTGATCCAGAGTCCTTCTGAATGACCACAGCACTGTGCTCAGAATGACATTTCTTTACCCTGAGGTCCACTCTGGACCTCCAGAGCTGCAGTTTCTGACGGTTTTCCTTTCTCATGTTGTTTCCCTCTACCAAAAAAAAAAAAAACCAAACCCAAAAAAGTGCCATCATCTTGGAAAGTGATTTTCAAGATTTCTGAAGCTACTAGTACTCTTTCTTGTCGTGGTTTTACCACAGCCACCAACTAAGACCATGAGAGCTGCTCACATCCTGCTCCCAGTCTCCAAGTGGGATAAGGGAGAGAACTGAAGGGGAAGGGAGAAACTGGTGGGTTTAGAAAAAAAAATAATAAGACAATAAAAATAATACACTACTACTACTAATATACTTATACTAGAATATACATAAAGTAAAATATATGATACTCAGTGCAATCCCTCACATAACTCCAGTTGTGCCAAACAGACAGCCCAAGAGAAGGGAGCGCCCTGGTCCTGAACAGCCGATCCCAGCAAGAGAAAGTAAAAGTGCAAAAGGCCCAAGGGCCAACTGCAAAATAGCAGAATGGCAAAAGGCCAGACTGACATCGAACTCCTGACAGAATGAAACTTCTGAATGGAACTAACCAAACTAGCCAGAAAACCCAAAGTAACGGATGTAACAAGCCCTAAAAGCTGGCTCCAGCTTTAGACTGAGCATGACGCTAATCATAGGGAATATTTCATTGATCAGCCTGCATGTCAATCCAGGTGCTGTCCTGTCTGTGTCCTCTCCTGCCAATTTGCATCTGCTGCTGGATGGCCAAAGAAGTCCTTGGTTTCCCTGACAACAGCCAAGATATCAGTGAGTTCTGACATTCCTTTCATACCAAATGGCAAACACTGTAAAGCTGCTAAAAGAAAAAATTAAGTCTATCCCAGGGAAGAAACAGTGTTATTATTCTCATAGCAAATCTAAACAAAAGACTGTAGTAGCTATGAAGGAGAGAGATTCAAAATGCATGAAGAAAATTAACTCAATCTCAGTAAAAACAGCACGTTTCCTCAGCCTCCACTTCACCAGGCTAAAGAAGTTTGGGTCTCTCAACATCTCCACACATGACCCAGACTGTCTCTGGCCACACGACAGCTCCTCCCCGTTTCTCCAGAATGGGGAACCTCCCACTGGGACACCCCGCTCCAGATGTGACCACACCAGTGTGGAGTCAAGATGGACAATAACTGCCCTTGTCTGGGTGGCCACGCTCCTCCCAGTGCAGCCCAATGTGCTCATGGGCATATTCCTGTTTAGCACCACTGAGAACTGACTGAACAGCCAGGCTCAGAGGGTTGTGACCAGCGGCACAAAGCCCAGCAGGAGGTACCATGAGGAGCACTGAAGGACACCATGTCCCTACCCAACATCTCCTCCCCACAGGTGTCTCTTGGGTCCCTGGAACCATCGCAGCGACAAGGGGGAGAGCACTACCTGTATGGGGTGGAGGAGATGGGGTCTGGAATGAGGGTCCTGGGGCAGTTTCTCCTGGTTGTTCATGCAGCAACAAGCTGGGCTGGATATTTGGAAAGAGGAACTCTTCCTAAGGGCCTCCAATGGGCATGGGGATGGTCTACAGTTTCCTGCATGCTGCCTTTTCTGGTGGAGATCAGAGGCTGCTGGCCCTTTAGAGGACCCAGGACAGGCCTTGTCCTTCCTCTGGTCACAGCTGGACCCCAGTTCTCCAGCTCGGCCCCAGCTCAGGAGCCTTGTCTAGGGGTGACTTTTGGGGTAAGGTTGACAAGAGGGGTGCATAAGTTTGTCTTAAGGACATGTGATGAGCACCAGGACTGAAGTACCAGAGCAAAATGATGTGGCTTCTGGGCGAATACTTTATTCAGTGCAAGTCGTGACACAGGGTCCCAGACTTGCTTTCCATGCCACCCTTCATGAGGGATGATACACTAAAAGATGGCAAGTGGGGGACACCGATCCTTCTCCAGCTACTTCCAGGGCCTGGTGAAGCACCAGGACAGCAAGGACTCCTGGCCCTGCACCCTGAACTCTGGGTATAATCTTGGGGCAGCTGAACACCAGCATTTTTCTCTCCAAGGCAATTTCCAGCCCCGGTCAGCTCCTGTCTGATCTCCCCCCATCCCTCCTCTGATCTGGTCTGGTGCTCCTGGCCCCTTCCCTGTGCTCCCCACAGGGCCCCAACCTGGCACTGATGCTCTACAGAGCAGATTGGCTGCAGGACCATGGGGTGACTCCACACTGGTTGTGCTGCTCAGTGAGGGACACAGATGCAACTGCATGGGCTGCACTGTCACTGAGCTCTTTCCCGGGGGTCTAAAGCTCTGGAATGGGTTCAGAGCATTTCTTGGGACTCATTGGGTTTTCTGCTCATTTTGGTTCAGCAATCCCTTCCTTGTCCTTCAGGTGCCTGCGGATTGGTGCAGGAAGATGCGGCCTATCCCGTTCCCAGGGACGGAGGTAGGCTGACCAGCCCGTAATTATTCAAATTCTCCTTCTTGTCCTTCTTGAAGATGGGTTTGACATCTTCCTTTCCCAAGGACCTCAGAACTCCCGTGTTTCTGCTGTCACTTTTGAAAGCACAGTCCAGAGTCATGGGCAAGGCTGATGTAGCAGACAGGAGCACTTGCAATGAGCCTGTCCAAGGGAGGTGAGATGAATCTCAGCCACTGAGGTTTTTTCCTGGAGTCACACACAGAAATGCCAGGGTTCCATCAGGCATCCGTGTCTGAGCTGGTCTCAGGACTGCTTATGCATCCAGGGATGTTCAGAGACAGAGTCTGTCCCTTTTACACACAGAGGAAGGAGTCACAGTGGGTCTCTGGCCTCCTGTTGCCACTCCAAAGGGACGGAAGGCACCTCAGCCCTGTGGTGTGTCACCCTGCTCTGCACTCATTTGAGATGTCCCACTTCATGAGGAATGGACACGGGGACCTCAGTTCAAGGAAGAAGATCGCAGTGCTGCATTCAGGTGATTTCCCATGGGGTGTTCCTCCCAACATCAAGTGACCTCAAGACCTTGTCTGTGCCACAGACCTTAATGGAAAAACAAGGAATAATTGATGGTGTTTGTGATCACTCGCGTGCGTGTCACCTCACGTACATGATGTGTGTGCCTACATCTCATCTGTACAAAGCCAACATGGACTGCTGAACAACTCATTCAGTGTCCCACCAAGGAGGGAAGAGCAACCTCTGTGAGCTGGGGTGAGAGGCCAGGGCTGGAAAGGAAGGTTGTGAGGGGCCAGTCCATGATGATTGTCCTGAGACTTCTTCTCAAGGGGTGTCCAGTGCACAGGGGCACAGCCCAGCCCCTGCTCTGCTGGTCCTGCAGGTCTCTGGCAGGAGGCCTGGCTGTGAGAGGACACTGCTGTGTGCCCAGCCCTGCACACACACACTGTGCAGCTGTACCCTGCTGTTTGCATCTGTGGCCATTTTCGTGGGCATGTTTTTGAGAGAAGGTTTGGAAGAAAAGCTAAACCTTCTGGCCCTGCCCATAGGAGATGACCTTTTTTTCTGGAAAGGCCGTTCTGAGGCCAGCTCTGTCACAGCAGTGCCCACTGCCTGTCCCTGCCTGCGCTCACAGGACTGACACACAGCAGGACCGTGACCAGGCTGCCAGAGCACTCAGGCCTTGCACCAACACAAGGGATGAGAAGGAGAGTGTGGGAGTGGAACGAGAACAGCTCTGGAAGGCCAAGCGCTGGTGCTCCCTGGCAGGGCTGCCAGGCTGGACTCTTTTCCCCTCCTCCCATGGACACGGAAACTGTCCCGGCAGCTCCAAATAGGCTTCGCAGGAAGGATATAGTGAAAAAAAGGTCACTACAGGACCCTTTATTTTGTTTAAATACACACAGATCACAGCTCCTCATTTACACAGCCATTAGTTATAAAAGAAAAGCAGAAAGTAATTTAGAAAAGGGGATGATGTTATCACAATAAAGAAAACATCAATAACAACAGAAAATACAGATGAGAGGCTGGACCTGTAACTAGTTACATTAAAACTGCTATGTAGTAGCAGGTGGGTAGGTTCCTGCTTCAGAAAACACTAAGGTATGAGTTTCCAAAGGGCATCCTTGAGCTCCTGGTTCCTCATGCTGTAGATGAGGGGGTTCACTGCTGGCGGCACCACTGAGTACAGAATGGACACCACCAGGTCCAGGGGTGGGGAGGAGATGGAGGGGGGCTTCAGGTGGGCAAACATGGCAGTGCTGATGAACAGGGAGACCACGGCCAGGTGAGGGAGGCATGTGGAAAAGGCTTTGTGCCATCCCTGCTCAGAGGGGATCCTCAGCACAGCCCTCAAGATCTGCACATAGGACAGCACGATGAACACGAAACACAAAAACAACAAACAGACACTAAAAACAACAAGCCCAGATTCCCTGAGGGAGGCATCTGAGCAGGTGAGCTTGAGGATCTGGGGGATTTCACAGAAGAACTGTTGCAGGGCATTGCCCTTGCACAGTGGCAGTGAAAATGTATTGGCTGTGTGCAGCAGAGCATTGAGAAACCCACTGGCCCAGGCAGCTGCTGCCATGTGGACACAAGCTCTGCTGCCCAGGAGGGTCCTGTAGTGCAGGGGTTTGCAGATGGCAACGTAGCGGTCGTAGGACATGACAGTGAGAAGATAATACTCTGCACCAAACAAGAAACATACAAAGAAGACCTGGGCAGCACATCCTGCAAAGGAGATGACCCTGGTATCCCACAGAGAGTTGGCCATGGATTTGGGCACAGTGATGGAGATGCAGCCCAGGTCGAGGAGGGCGAGGTTGAGCAGGAAGAAGTACATGGGGGTGTGGAGGTGCTGGTCACAGGCTATGGTGGTGATGATGAGGCCGTTGCCCAGGAGGGCAGCCAGGTAGATGCCCAGGAAGAGCCAGAAGTGCAAGAGCTGCAGCTCCCGTGTGTCTGCGAATGGCAGGAGGAGGAACTGGCTGATGGAGCTGCTGTTGGACATTTGCTGTCTCTGGGCGTGGACACTGTCATACGCAAAAAGAAAATGAAAAGATAGGGGACACTTCTCTGAGCAAAAGCAAAGCCATTTCTCACACACCCTCCCCTGCTCCACACCCCTTGTCCTTTTCCAGACCTTCCTTCGGGTCCGTGGCTGAGCCCTGGGTGGTGCTGGCTGGAGGTGCCGTGAGGAGCAGGGCCTGTGCCCGCTGGCTGCCCAGGAGTCAGCCCTGCTCTGCAGCAGGGGTCATGGAACGGGGGGCAGGCGACACACCTGGGGTTCAAAGTTGTCATCTGAAACTGCTACTGGTGCAGAAGGGCCTGTCAGCATCTGCACAGTGACAGAGAATGAAACAGGATGGTAAAATGAAATTTGAAAGGTTTTTTTACAGCTTCAGAGAATCACAGCATCCCAGAATGTTAGGGATTGGAAGGGACCTTGAAAGATCATCTAATCCAATCCTGCAACCCCCCTGGGGAGTGTTCTCATGTGTCAGAAACCCTCAGCATTTCTGCTGCACTCAGGGAGAACAGAACGAGTCCTGCGAGACCAGAGGATGCCTGTGGGTCAGTGCAGAGTGAGGGCAGCTGCTCTGTCCCTCTGTCTTGCTCCAGCTGCCCTGGGCTGGCACCTTTCTGAGATGGAGGTTGATCACACTGCCATGTTACCCTGAAAAGCCACCAGGACTGCTGAGAGCAGAGGTTTGCAGGCTGCAAAAAAGGACGGGTCAGACTAAGTCAGATGTGTCCAGCCAAGGTGATGCTGCTGCTGTCCATGGGCAGAGGGGTGGCTGAAGGGATGTTACAAGGCCTCTGGCAGATCGGCTGATCACTCAGACTTCAGGAGTCTCAGTGACTTGTTAAAACTGGAGAGCTCCTTTTTCATTTATCCTGTCCTCCATCCCCCCACTCCCCAAGTCTTGGAATAGGAAACTGAAAGGACAGACTTGGGAAAACTCCTTATCTTTGTAGTAATACCTGTATAGATCTTCTCCTAGAAACCTCCTATTGGAAGAGCAGCCCTGACCGACGGAGAAACCAGCAGCAGAAGGACGCTGCCCTGCTGGGGGTCGCTCCTTCCCCCCACAGCTTCTCCCCTCAGTGTTGTTGGGATCTCCCCGGGCAGGCTGAGCGCTGACCCTGGCAGGCGGCAGAGTCCCTGCCCCAGCACCGCCCTGGGGTGCAGGGACCCTGCTCTGCAGGACAGCCCTGGGCACCCCTGCCTGCACATTTACATTTACACCCCACAGCCATCCTTGGCAGAACACAGCATTCATGTCTTGTCTCTCTGACGGTGCAGAAGGCAATCCCTGCTCTGCAGCACATCCTCTTCCTTTGCGTCAGAGAATCTCTGAGAGTTTTACTTACGTCTCTTGCAGGCTCTGCAATGTGACAGCTTTCTGAGATCCTACCATGATCTGCAGATGCAATGCCCTGCAGCCACAGGCATCATATCTGCGAAGATTTCATTTCCAGTGATCTCTCAGCATCCTCCCACCCCAGACTACATTGCCTTGTCTCTCCCTGGCTCGTCTCCCCTCAGTGCTGCAGGCAGAGCCCTCAGCCCTGCTGCGCTTTGCAGAGGAGCTGCTCCTGGGCAGAGCTGTCTCTCTGCAGCGCTGCCGCTTGCCATGAGCTCCCTCTGTCCCAGGAGCCCAGCCCAGCTCAGCAGCACAGGAGCAGCCCAAGGCGCTTTAATGACCCCTCTGGTGGCTTTGGTGCTAACATCATGAACCTCAGACCCTTAGAGGCAACTGAGGAACCCTCTCAAGAAGTCCCAGTCAGATTCAAACTCCAAAGTTTCTTGTAAAGTTAATGGGTCCCACTGAGGAACACTACTGTGGAACTGACCCCAGGGTCTGGTTAGAGAAGAAAACTGGAGGCAGAGATGACAGGTCAGGAAAATCAAGGTGAAGGTCTCTCTGATGATCAGTAAACCTGGATGTGTTTCATTAATCAAAGGGCCAAGCCCTGACCCCCAGCCCTGGGAAGGCAGATCCTGTCCCTCCCACGTTGCCCAGGGCCCTTGCTGGGACAGTGTGATGTGGGGCTGTGCAAGGCCAAGGGCAGGACTATGGTCCCACACCTCCCAGGTTCCTGGCTGGGGACAAGGAGGCCATGAGGCCCCTGTGCTGTAAGGACAAGGTGTCTCCTCACAGGCATCAGAGCTGGAGACAACAGCCATAGCCAAGGGGAGAAGGGGCTCATGTCTGTTGGGGGCTTTAAACCTCTTTACATCCCTTGATCATCTCCACGACAGCCTGTCCTATGCTGTGGCATCCCCTGCACCTCTTTCCTTGCAGGCTGGAGACATCCCCCCTGCTGCCCCACCTTGCTCTTGTCTGAGCATCTTCCTTCCTTTGCTGATCTCTCTCCATCCTCCCCAACTGTTCCTTGAAGCACAAAGCCTTGGGCTGATGCAGACTCCCTCTGGGTGACCTGCTCCACCACAGCACTGCCCTTCCACTCACATTCCTTCCTGCTCATGTCCAGCCTGGACCTCCCCAGCTGCACTGTGTGCCATTATTTCTTTCTCATGCTCTTTCCCACTATGAAGAAAACCTCCACCATCTCTGAAACCACCCTTCCAGCACTCTCAGGCTACTCCTACACTGCTGCAGCCTCCCCAGCGCTGCTGGGCCAGAGCAGCCCAGGTCCCTCAGCATCCCACACCATGTGCGCAAGGTCCTGAACCCTGCCTTGGCAGAGCCCTACCCTCTCCAGTTCCTCCCTGCTTCTCCAAACTGGAAGCCGCACACTGGCACACACCTGTGTGTGTGGGGTCACACCAGTGCTGAACTGAATGGGATGAGAACTCCAGGTGTCTGGGTCCCCACGCTCCTCCTCATGCAGCCCCGTGTGCAGCTGCCTTGTTCATGGTGAGCGTGCGGCACGGGCTTGTGTGGCGGCCCTTGTAGTGCCCAGGCCCTTCTCCTCAGGGTCCCTGCTCAGCGTGTCAGGTCCTGCTCTGTCCTGATGGATGGGGTTATTCTCCTGCCCCGATACAGGACTGGCCGCTTCTCCTTGTACAACTTCAGAGTTCTTTGATGGGTGAATTCCAAAGTTTCTCAAGCACAATTAGCTCAGCTGTTAATCTTTGCATGCAGATGGTTTAACCTGATAAAGGTGTCTCTCCCAAGTTAACAGCAGGAGGAGTTACAGGACACTACAAATAGCCCCTCCTGGAGAAACTGTGGCATCTTGGGGGTCTGGTACTCATAATGCCAGAGCTCTGGACTTAGAGGGGAAGTTTCCCTTCATGTGGGAGAACATCAGGAAGGTGTGGAGCTCTGTCTGGGGACAGACAATGTCAGCTGAAGGCTGAGGAGTCAGCATGAGAGGGCAGAACAACATGGGCAATGTTGTGGTGGGTGGACATCAGCTACTGACTCACTGATGAGGAAGAGGAATTAGATGAGGCCTCCTTCAGACAAATGAAAGAAGCCTCATGTTTCCAGGGCAATATCCTCATGACAGACCTAAGATATCCCAATATCTGCAAGGTACCAGCCATGCAGGAGGGTTTTGGAGCTCTTGGACAACATCTTCCTGACACGGGTGGCTGAGGAGTCAGTGAGGTGAGGTGCCCTGTGGGACTTCACACTTACAAACCAGAAAGGGATGGTCAGGGATGGAACAGTCAGGGGTGGGAAAGTGGAGTTGAGGCTCCTGGGAGATGATAAGAAGGCAAAGAGCAGGATTTCAGGAGAGCAGGCTTTGGCCTGCTGAGGCACCTTTGGGTCCTCTGGGATATGACCTTGGTGTCTGCAGTGTTTTTTCTCTCACATTTCCTCCCTGCTCTCTCCCACCTGCTGTTGTGCAGCGTTTTTTACCCTTTCTCAAATACAATATCACAGAGGTGCTGCCAGCATCCCTGAGTGGCTCAGGTTTGGCAAGGAGTGGGTCCATCTTGGAGCCAGCTCATATCGGCTCTGTCTGACATCAAACTCCTGTTGTCTTCTCAGAGAGGTGACAACTGTAGCGCACCCACACTCACCCCAGTTCCAAGACTTTGCCATGTAAACCCGGTAGATGGTGACAATGTGTTGGGTGTTGCAAACTACTTGATCATGTAGAAGAAGTGGAAAAGATCTTCTGTCAGCAACCTGAGGAAGTCACCAGTAAATGAGCAGGTTCCTATGGGGAACTGTAATTGCCCTGACATTCACTGGCCAGGCAAAGCAGCAGGTGCCAACCGTCCAGAGGATCTTGGGCCAACTGCTTTACAGAGGGGAGGGTGGAAGGCCAGCAGCAGAACACAGGCTGGTGGGCTCCAGAGGAGAAGACACAGACATACTGGAGGATGGCGGGCGAGATGGTGACATTGTGACATGGAAGTAGGTCTGAAGGGTGAAGGAGCTCAGGAAATCTGGGAAGCCTTACAGGACAGCCTGCTCCAAGCACAAGAATGATCTCTCCAAGTACCCATGAAAAGAAGCATTTATCTCATGAAGCTGCTCCTCTGAGCTGGTGAAGCTCCAGGGCAAAAAGGCAGCACACAGGAGGTGGAAGCAGGGGAAGCTGCAAAGGAAGAATTTAGAAACCTTGTCCATGGATGTGGGGATGATGCCAAAGCTCCCCTGGACTTGACTCCTGCAGCAGATGCTGAGGGCAGCAAGATAAGCTGACACTGCTTCATTTGCAGTAAAAGAATAGACAGGGTGAATGCAGGCCTGCTGCTGAACTTCGTAAGAGAGGGCTGAACTTCATAAGACAGGACTGAGGTGCTTCACGGCTTCTTTGCCTCCATCTCCACCAGCAAGGTCTCCTGGGACTTTGTTCCTGTAGGCAGGAATCTGGAGAACACCCAGGAGTGGATGGGGCTCAAGTCAGGAGTTACCTGAGCAAACTCAGACACCATTACAGAAAAGGAGATGAGTCATTTGACCAGCTCCCTGAACACAAGTATCGCTGTGCTGTTGCACCTGAGATTCCCAGGAACTCCCACCTTTTGGTCCAGAGGAGGGTGATTCCTCTGGAGGTGCTCTGGTGATTTAGGCACCCACATTTCTGTCATATTCAGTCTTTATCAGGAGATGCTCCACATCAATATGAACAGGAGACTGCTGATAACAGCTGTTCTGGAAAAGGAGGGAAGGATGAGGAGGAAAGGGAATAGAAGAAATACTGTTTTATTGCTATTTATTATGGAAATGCTCTCTGCTTGGCTATTCCTGAAATCTCTCTAATCATCCACACCAGACTTGGAGCATTTAGGAAAATGATGCACAGAGCCTTGCCATGTAAGGGCATTTTAGTGTTAATGAGCCCTCTGCTGCCGTGATCCTGAACTGCAGCTACTGAAAGAACAAACCTCTAATGAAGTGAAAGGCCAAAGCAAAACTCAAGGTTCTGAGCGTGCTTCGGACCCCATGAAGGGCCATCACTGACAAAGCTGTGAAGGAAACAACCAGTCGAGGTCCCTGTCCCTGGAGGCTGGTGAAGGAAAGACTTGGAGACACTGGTTACAGGTGGTGAGGGCAATGTGGAGGTGGCTCTGGTGCCCTGTCAGCCCTTGATGCTTGTTTATCACCAGAATGGCAGAGCCCTGACCCCTGGGATGTGGCATATTTTTCTCAAATGTTTTTCAAGGCTTTGCCTGTGGTCAGTGTGAGTGTTTGGTGTTTTGGGGGTGGGTTTTATGTCAAGTGCTGTTGCTCTAACTGCAAGGCTCTGGTTTTCTGTGGAGCTGGAAATGCCTGTGAGTTCCTCACAACTCATCCAGCTTCTTTCATGCACATGACAATAGTCACCAATCACCTCAATGTCCCAGTCCCAAACTTGCTTGAATCCTCTATTTGTATCCGTACCCCATCATGCCAGGAAGTTCATGCATCCACCAGGTTCATGGATGATTCCTGAGGACCATCCAAGCATGGGCAGTGCAAGAGAGGAGCAGAGCAAGGTCAGCTCATGGGCCATGCCTGAGCACAGCCCATCCAGCAGCAGCCATTCCCATCTCCCAGGCACAGCCATGCCCACAGCATGCAAATGTCACTGACATATATGACTAGTCCAAGAGAGGCCTGCCTTCTTTCCATAACCGCCTGAAAATCTTCCTCCTATTCCCCCTCCACGCACAAACATCAACCACATCCCACTTGCGGGGTTAAACATGGTCGTAAGGATTTGCTGAATTAATCAGCCATCACCCTTCTCTACCTCACATCCCCTGACCCTCCCACACCACACATGGCCGCTCACTGCTGCTCAGGGCCTCTCACTCTTCAGAAGAGGCCTTGAGCTCCTTGGTTCTTCCTGGTGCTTATTATCATCTTCCTCCCTCCCTCCAGAGCTCATGGTGAGGTTTCTTGTCCATAGCAGCACCTTTATGACCATGTATTACTAAATGGGTGTCTTTTTGTGAGCATTTGTGCAGAAAGAGTAGTCTCAGGAAAAAAACAAATATATAAAAACTGATGCCAAGTGAAATGCCAAGAAGACCTGAGGAGTTACTCCCATTGCTGTGTCTCTCCTGGAAGGAGTCTGTCCCAAGAAGGGCATCCAGCTTCTGCCACTCCCTGGAGAGGCACATGAGCAGTGTCCGTGCACCTGGGGAGGAACAGGGTGATTTTTGCCAGACCACCCTTCATCTGAACCACTTAGATATGTACTTATGGATGGGGTGTCATGCCTTATACTGAAAATACCTATTGGATTGGCACTGCCAGTGGGGCTACCACAGATGCAGACTGCTGTGTTACAGATATTTATTATTTTTAATACTGACACTCTTAGAGAAATTACACAAAGACTTGAATGATTATTGATGCATTTTAACATGATTATCCACAGAAGGCCCAGCAGCTTTGCATCTCAAGAAATGGGATGCCAGAGGGCAAGGGAAGGATGGCTTGGGCTCTGTCCTGGCATCTGGAAACTGAAGTGTGCGCCCATCTCCCAACACCTGCCCTGCTCAGTGAAGGGTGTGAGAAACTCTGAAGTCACAGTCATGACAGGTATCTTATGTGTAACTGCAGACAGTGTTGTCCTGCCAGCTCAGGATTGGAGCTTCCATCCCTGAAGGTATTGAAAAGATGTGTAGACATGATGCTTAGGGATATGGTGTAATGGGTGGGCTTGGCAGTGTCGTATTTTCGATTGGACTTTATGACCTTAAGGGTCTTTTCCAACCTAAATTATGATTTGAGTCAAAACCATTTCAATTCCAATCACCCCCAGCTTCCCCCGAGGTCGGCTGTTGTGTGGCACAACTGGCCTGGCTCTCCAGGCAGGTTGGGCACTGGTTTGGTGCCTGTGTTGGGAGTTTTCCCCTTTCTGGGGTAAAAGATCTTTGATGAGAGACAGTTGTAGAGATCTGAGTTGCAGAGATTTCAAGCAGTCCTTTCAAAATCTGAGCAGGCTCAGTTTTGGAGCCAGCAAAAAATAGAGACAATCTCAAGGATGTTTTTGAAAAGTGGTACAATCACTAATAAGAATAACAGGGAGTTCCTTATTCCTGATGATGATGATGATGACGATGAACTAAAGTTTTTTAACTTCATTCCCAACAGTCGTTCTTGCTTCTCAAAACAGCTGCTATTTCTCAGTAGCTAACGTCTTGCATGGAGTTCTTTTTAAGAGCTTTTCCTCTCACTTCTACCATTTTTATCATTTAGAAAGTATTTCTTAGAACAGAATTGCCCTGAAATGACCCCTTTCATACTTTTCCCCCTTTTTTTCTGGTGTGAGTGGAGCTGACACAGGGCAGATTACTTCTTTTTTAGGCAAAGAAGGCCAAGGAACAAATCTCAGGTCAGTGCAAAGGCAGAAGGCAATCCAGAATGTTTATGTGGTGTGCACTGACACACACCGTCACCTGCATTTCCAGTCTCTGAAGTTCCAATGGTGCAGCAGAGACTGGAGTTCTGAGCTCCCTTCATCTGCCCTGTGTGACACATATAAGATGAAACTACCCCAGCCAAAGAGTTGGTTTTGATTCTCTTCACAGCCTGAAGCCCCACATGGGTCAGGAGACAAGCCAGGATACCCAACGAGGACTCACATGCTCTGCACTTAAAGTTCAGGTGTTCCCAGGAATCTCAGGAGACAAGTCGTGCCGATTCCTGGGTGCAAGGAGCTCGTCAAGAGCCCCGTCTCCATTTCTGTAACGATGGCTTTGCTGCCTGGCTGGTGTGCAGACTCTGTACATGGATGCTGACACCTGTTGAGCAACCTGCTCTGAAAGGATCAACAAGGTGGGCATGAGGACAGCAGAACAGAAGAACTTGGGTGGGGGCAAATGAAAAGGGATGCACAAGATGTGGTCAGGGCTGTTTGGGGGCACTTGTAAAGCAGCCCTGCACCTCATGTGAATTATTCCTGTGGTCAGAGAGAACCTGAGAGCTGTCCCTAAATTGAAAACATGAAGGGAATGAAAGGACAGCATCATTCAGGCTGGATGGGACCTCGGGAGGTGTCTTGACCAACCTCCTGCTCAATGCAGGGTCAGACCAGATTACTCAGGGCTTTCTCCAAACACATCTTGGCCACTTTCTGGGACAGAGTGGATGTGCACCCCTGGGAAACAGCTTCCAGGGCTTGACTGTCCTCAGGATTGGAAAGTTTCTCCCTTTCTATAGCAGCCTTCCAAGCCTGACCTTCCAGATTATTTTTTACCCGTCTACTTACACACTGACACAAACCATAATATCCTACCTTGGACACAAGAATATTGTGGGGGATGATGCTGAATGCCTTGCTGACTTCCAGGTAACAGACCACCACTGCTCTCCCCACGTCCAGCAACCCTGTCCTTTCCTCACAGAAAGCAAAGAGGATGGACAGGCACAACCTGCCCTGGGTAAACCCTGTCACCTTCAGACACCCAGAATTGGGGTCCCAGTGAACATGTTCTGGGGCACAGCCCTTAGTTCCCCCGCTCACCCATTGGCCACTTTTGAAAAGTGCACACACTGTGTGAGAGCTGCCAGTGGTCAGGGAGTCCCCCCAGTCTCCATGAGCTTTCCAAGAAGGTGGAGAGTGGCCTCACTGTGACATGGTCCTGCTGTCTCAGCTCCTGGGATGCTGCCCCTCCTGTCCCATAGACTGGAAAGGATTGTGTTGGTTCCAGTGACCCCTGGCTTGATCCCCATCCACTGCTGGTTGTTCTGCCTCCAGCCACAGAGGCCTGGGAGAGCTTGCTGGTGAAGATGGAGGACCAGAGACACAGAGAATATCACTTCTCTCCCTTATTAAATTAATCAGTACCCACACGGTGTCTTTGTTTCTCCTTTAACTGTTCCTGCAGTAGTAACAGCTCATTAGGGTGCCCTTGAATTGACTTACAGGTCTAGACTGAGTTTTGCTCTGGCCTGTTGCTGTGCTTGGAGGCTGCTGTCCTTGCAGACCAGATGAACTAACTTCTGCCACCCTGCCTTGGCAGTTTATTCCATCCGTGTCACAGCTCTGTCTGCAACGCTGACAGCTCCAGCTCACCCAGTCAGGTCCCTGGCTGAGGACGTTGCCTCACATCTGGGCTGAACCACCCCAGCTGTGGCACCAGGAAACCTGTGAGTCGCCCCATGGAAACCTGGTACCAAGTGTCCAAGATCCCATGTGTTCAAATGCTTTGCTTCAGAGCACAGACATGACATGGCCAGAAGATTGCTGAATGTCTCTCTAGATCTAGGAGTATAAACCCAGTATATAATCCCTAAATTCATTCCGGTGAACATATTCCTCCCCCAGTTTGCAAAAATTAGATCCTTTGCTGTAACCTTTCTGGTGTCCTGTCTAATAATGGGACAAGAAAAGCTGATTCTCATACCAATTTATTTTCTAATAGGAAGAATACAATGCTGTCAAGAAGTGTCTCTGCAGAGGAGAGAGAATACATCAGTGAGTACTTCAGGCTGTTTGAAAGGATGTGCCCCTGGAGCCCGAGGGACAGCTGGAGGGAGCCCAGAGGGGACAGAGAAAGGGACATCATGGGCTGCTCCTGTGCTGCTGAGCTGGGCTGGGCTCCTGGGACATGGCAAGCGGCAGCGCTGCAGAGAGACAGCTCTGCCCAGGAGCAGCTCCTCTGCAAAGCGCAGCAGGGCTGAGGGCTCTGCCTGCAGCACCGAGGGGAGACGAGCCAGGGAGAGACAGGGAAACACAGTCTGGGGTGGGAGGATGCTGAGAGATCACTGTGGGAGAAATCTTCGCAGATATGATGCCTGTGGCTGTAGGGCATTGCATCTGCAGATCATGGTAGGATCTCAGAAAGCTGTCACATTGCAGAGCCTGCAAGAGACGTAAGTAAAACTCTCAGAGATTCTCTGATGCAAAGGAAGAGGACGTGCTGCAGAGGAGGGATTTCCTTCTGCACCGTCAGAGTGACAGGACATGAATGCTGTGTTCTGCCAAGGATGGCTGTGGGGTGTAAATGTAAATGTGCAGGCAGGGGTGCCAGGGCTGTCCTGCAGAGTAGGGTCCCTGCACCCCAGGGCTGTGCCGGGGCAGGGACTCTGCCGCCTGCCAGGGTCAGCACTCAGCCTGCCCGGGGAGATCCCAACAACACTGAGGGGAGAAGCTGTGGGGGGAAGGAGCGACCCCCGGCAGGGCAGCGTCCTTCTGCTGCTGGCTTCTCCGTCGGTCAGGGCTGCTCTTCCAATAGGAGGTTTCTAGGAGAAGATCTATACAGGTATTACTACAAAGATAAGGAGTTTTCCCAAGTCTGTCCTTTCAGTTTCCTATTCCAAGACTTGGGGAGTGGGGGGATGGAGGACAGGATAAATGAAAAAGGAGCTCTCCAGTTTTAACAAGTCACTGAGACTCCTGAACTGCAAGTCTGAGTGATCAGCTGATCTGCCAGAGGCCTTGTAACATCCCTTCAGCCACCCCTCTGCCCATGGACAGCAGCAGCATCACCTTGGCTGGACACATCTGACTTAGTCTGACCCGTCCTTTTTTGCAGCCTGCAAACCTCTGCTCTCAGCAGTCCTGGTGGCTTTTCAGGGTAACATGGCAGTGTGATCAGCCTCCATCTCAGAAAGGTGCCAGCCCAGGGCAGCTGGAGCAAGACAGAGGGACAGAGCAGCTGCCCTCACTCTGCACTGACCCACTGGCATCCTCTGGTCTCGCAGGACTCGCTCTGTTCTCCCTGAGTGCAACAGAAATGCTGAGGGTTTCTGACACATGAGAACACTCCCCAGGGGGGTTGCAGGATTGGATTAGATGATCTTTCAAGGTCCCTTCCAATCCCTAACATTCTGGGATGCTGTGATTCTCTGAAGCTGTAAAAAAACCTTTCAAATTTCATTTTACCATCCTGTTTCATTCTCTGTCACTGTGCAGATGCTGACAGGCCCTTCTGCACCAGTAGCAGTTTCAGATGACAACTTTGAACCCCAGGTCCGTCCCCTGCCCCCCGTTCCATGACCCCTGCTGCAGAGCAGGGCTGACTCCTGGGCAGCCAGCGGGCACAGGCCCTGCTCCTCACGGCACCTCCAGCCAGCACCACCCAGGGCTCAGCCACGGACCCGAAGGAAGGTCTGGAAAAGGACAAGGGGTGTGGAGCAGGGGAGGGTGTGTGAGAAATGGATTTGATTTTGCTCAGAGAAGTGTCCCCTATCTTTTCATTTTCTTTTCGCGTATGACAGTGTCCACGCCCAGATACAGCAAATGTCCAAGAGCAGCTCCATCACCCAGTTCCTCCTCCTGGCGTTCACAGACACACGGGAGCTGCAGCTCTTGCACTTCTGGCTCTTCCTGGGCATCTACCTGGCTGCCTTCCTGGGCAACGGCCTCATCATCACCACCATAGCCTGTGACCAGCACCTCCACACCCCCATGTACTTCTTCCTGCTCAACCTCGCCCTCCTCGACCTGGGCTCCATCTCCATCACTGTGCCCAAATCCATGGCCAACTCTCTGTGGGATACCAGGGTCATTTCCTTTGCAGGTTGTGCTGCCCAGGTCTTCTTTGTATGTTTCTTGTTTGGTGCAGAGTATTCTCTTCTCACCATCATGTCCTATGACCGCTACGTTGCCATCTGCAAACCCCTGCACTACGGGACCCTCCTGGGCAGCAGAGCTTGTGTCCACGTGGCAGCAGCTGCCTGGGCCACTGGGTTTCTCAGTGCTCTGCTGCACACGGCCAATACATTTTCACTGCCACTGTGCAAGGGCAATGCCCTGGACCAGTTCTTCTGTGAAATCCCCCAGATCCTCAAGCTCTCCTGCTCAGATGCCTCCCTCAGGGAATCTGGGCTTGTTGTTGTTGGTGTCTGTTTGTTCTTTTTGTTTTTCGTGTTCATCGTGGTGTCCTATGTGCAGATCTTGAGGGCTGTGCTGAGGATACCCTCTGAGCAGGGACGGCACAAAGCCTTTGCCACATGCCTCCCTCACCTGGCCGTGGTCTCCCTGTTCCTCAGCACTGCCATGTTTGCCTACCTGAAGCCCCCCTCCATCTCCTCCCCATCCCTGGACCTGGTGGTGTCTGTTCTGTACTCGGTGGTGCCTCTAGCAGTGAACCCCCTCATCTACAGCATGAGGAACCAGGAGCTCAAGGATGCCCTGTGGAAACTCATATCTCTGTGTTTTCTGAAGCAATAAACTGCTTCTCTCCTTCTACATAGTAGTTTTAATGTAACTAGTTACAGGTCCAGCCTCTCACTTTTATTTTCTGTTTTTATTGAAGTTGGTTTTTATTGTGATAACATTGTCATTCCCTTTCTAAATCTCTGTCTGCTTTTCTTTTTTAACCACTGGCTGTGTAAATGAGGAGCCGTGCTCTCCTTTTCTCTTAAACAAAATAAAGCATCCTGTAGTGACTTGTTTTTCACTATATCCTTCCTGCAAGGCCTGTTTGGAGCTGCAGGAACAGTTCCTGTGTGCATGGGAGGAGGGGAAAAGAGTCCAGCCTGGCAGCCCTGCCAGGGAGCACCAGCGCTTGGCCTTCCAGAGCTGTTCTCGTTCCACTCCCACACTCTCCTTCTCATCCCTTGTGTTGGTGCAAGGCCTGAGTGCTCTGGCAGCCTGGTCACCGTCCTGCTGTGTGTCAGTCCTGTGAGCGCAGGCAGGGACAGGCAATGGGCACTGCTGTGACAGAGCTGGCCTCACAACAGCCTTTCCAGAAAGAAACGTGATCTCCTATGGGCAGGGCCTGAAGGTTTAGCTCTTCTTCCAAGCTTCTCTGTAGAACATGCTGAATTGACATGCAGATGCAAACAGCAGTGTCCAGCTGCACAGTGTGTGTGTGCAGGGCTGGGCACACAGCAGTGTCCTCTCACAGCCAGGCCTCCTGCCAGAGACCTGCAGGACCAGCAGAGCAGGGGCTGGGCTGTGCCCCTGTGCACTGGACACCCCGTGGAAGCTGCCCCAGGGCATCGTCATGGACTGGCCCCTCACAACCTCCATTTCCAGCACTGGGCTGTCACACCAGCTTGGAGAATTTGTTCCTGAATGGGTAGGTCAGAAGTCCATGTTTGCATTGTACAGATGAGATGTGAGCACGCACATCATGTACATGAGGTGAGATGAAACCGAGTGAGCACAAACACCATCAGCTATTCCTGGGAGTTCCATGAAGGCCTGTGGGACAGACAGTGTCCCAAGATCACTTCACACTGGGAGTAACAGCTCATGGGAAACCACCCACTGGGATCTTCTTCCTTGAACTGTCATCCCCCTGTTCATTCCTCATGACGTCAGACATCTCAGATGAGTGCAGAGCAGGGTGACACACCACAGGGCTGAGGTGTCTCACATCCCTTTGAGTGGCAACAGGAGGCCAGAGAGACACTGTGACTCCTGCCTCTGTGAGTAAAAGGGACAGACTCTGTCTCTGAACATCTCTGGGTGCATAAGCAGTCCTGAGACCAGCTCAGACATGGATGCCTGATGGAACCCTGGCATTTCTGTGTGTGACTCCGGGAACAAACCCCACTGGCCCAGTGAGATTCATCTCAGCTCCCTTGGACAGGCTCATTGCAAGTGCTCCTGTCTGCTATGTCACCCTTGCCCATGATTCTGGATTGTGCTTTCAAAAGTGACAGCAGAAACACGGGAGTTCTGAGGTCCTGGGGAACGGAAGATGTCAAACCCATCTTCAAGAAGGGCAGGAAGGAGAATTTGAAGAATTACAGGCTGTAATTCCGTCCCTGGGAAGGGAATAGGCCGCATCTTCCTGCACCAATCTCCAGGCACCTAAAGGACAAGGAAGGGATTGCTGAACCAAAATGAGCAGAAAACCCAGTGAGTCCCAAGAAATGCTCTGAACCCATTCCAGAGCTTTAGACCCCCGGGAAAGAGCTCAGTGACAGTGCAGCCCATGCAGTTGCATCTGTGTCCCTCACTGAGCAGCACAACCAGTGTGGAGTCACCCCATGGTCCTGCAGCCAACCTGCTCTGTAGAGCATCAGTGCCAGGTTGGGGCCCTGTGGGGAGCACAGGGAAGGGGCCAGGAGCACCAGACCAGATCAGAGGAGGGATGGGGGGAGATCAGACAGGAGCTGACCGGGGCTGGAAATTGCCTTGGAGAGAAAAATGCTGGTGTTCAGCTGCCCCAAGATTATACCCAGAGTTCAGGGTGCAGGGCCAGGAGTCCTTGCTGTCCTGGTGCTTCACCAGGCCCTGGAAGTAGCTGGAGAAGGATCGGTGTCCCCCACTTGCCATCTTTTAGTGCATCATCCCTCGTGAAGGGTGGCATGGAAAGCAAGTCTGGGACTCTGTTTCAGGATTTGCACCGAAGAAAGTATTCGCCCAGAAGCCACATCATTTTGCTCTGGTACTTCAGTCCTGGTGCTCATCACATGTCCTTAAGACAAACTTATGCACCCCTCTTGTCAACCTTACCCCAAAAGTCACCCCTAGACAAGGCTCCTGAGCTGGGGCCGAGCTGGAGAACTGGGGTCCAGCTGTGACCAGAGGAAGGACAAGGCCTGTCCTGGGTCCTCTAAAGGGCCAGCAGCCTCTGATCTCCACCAGAAAAGGCAGCATGCAGGAAACTGTAGACCATCCCCATGCCCATTGGAGGCCCTTAGGAAGAGTTCCTCTCTCCAAATATCCAGCCCAGCTTGTTGCTGCATGAACAACCAGGAGAAACTGCCCCAGGACCCTCATTCCAGACCCCATCTCCTCCACCCCATACAGGCAGTGCTCTCCCCCTTGTCACTGAGGTGGTTCCAGGGACCCAAGAGACACCTGTGGGGAGGAGATGTTGGGTAGGGACATGGTGTCCTTCAGTGCTCCTCATGGTACCTCCTGCTGGGCTTTGTGCCGCTGGTCACAACCCTCTGAGCCTGGCTGTTCAGTCAGTTCTCAGTGGTGCTAAACAGGAATATGCCCATGAGCACGTTGGGCTGCACTAGGAGGAGCGTGGCCACCCAGCCAAGGGCAGTTATTGTCCATCTTGACTCCGCACTGGTGTGGTCACATCTGGAGCGGGGTGTCCCAGTGGGAGGTTCCCCATTCTGGAGGAACGGGGAGGAGCTGTCGTGTGGCCAGAGACAGTCTGGGTCATGTGTGGAGATGTTGAGAGACCCAAACTTCTTTAGCCTGGTGAAGTGGAGGCTGAGGAAACGTGCTGTTTTTACTGAGATTGAGTTAATTTTCTTCATGCATTTTGAATCTCTCTCCTTCATAGCTACTACAGTCTTTTGTTTAAATTTGCTATGAGAATAATAACACTGTTTCTTCCCTGGGATAGATTTAATTTTTTCTTTTAGCAGCTTTACAGTGTTTCCCATTTGGTATGAAAGGAATGTCAGAACTCACTGATATCTTGGCTGTTGCCAGGGAAACCAAGGGCTTCTTTGGCCATCCAGCAGCAGATGCATATTGGCAGGAGGGGACACAGGCATGACAGCACCTGGATTGACATGCAGGCTGATCAATGAAATATTCCCTATGATTAGCATCATGCTCAGTCTGAAGCTGGAGCCAGCTTTTAGGGCTTGTTACATCCGTTACTTTGGGTTTTCCAGCTGGTTTGGTTAGTTCTATTCAGAAGTTTCATTCTGTCAGGAGTTGGATGTCAGTTCGGTCGTTTGCCATTCTGCCATTCTGCAGTTGGCCCTTGGGCCTTTCTGCCTGTTGCCTTTTTGCTCTCTCTTGCTGGGATGGGCTGTTCAGGACCAAGGTGCTCCCTTCTGCAGGACTGGCTGTTCCGTGTGACTGGAGTTACATGAGGGATTGCACTGAGTATATTTTCTTAATTTAATTTATCTATTTCCGTTTAATTTACCTTGACTATTGTCAGTGAAACCAAGGACTTCTCTGGAGTCCAGCTGCAGGTGCAAATTGGTAGGAGGGGGCACAGACAGGACAGCACCTTGATTGACATCCAGGTCAATCAATGAGCTATTCTCTACCGTTAACATCATGCTCAGTATAGAGCTGGAGATGCCTTTGCCAGCTAGTTGATTTTGGTTTTCCGACTACTTTGGTTAGCTCTGTTGGGAAGTTCCATTCTATTGGGAGTTCAGTGTTAGTTCAGTTTTATGATGTTTTGCTGTTTTTCAGTTGGCCCTTGGGCCTGTCTGCCTTTCGCACTTTTACTTTCTCTTGCTCGTATCAGCTGTTCAGGACCAGGGTGCTCCCTTCTCTTGGGCTGTCTGTTTGGCACAGCTGGAGTTACATGGGGAATTGTGCTGAGCATCATATATTTTACTTTATGTATATTTTAGTGTAAGTATATTATCAGTAGTAGTGTATTATTTTTATTATTTTTATTGTCTTATTTTTTTTTCTAAACCCACAAGTTTCTCCCTTCCCTTTCAGTTCTCTCCCTTATCCCACTTGGGGACTGGGAGCAGGATGTGAGCAGCTCTCATGGTCTTAGTTGGTGGCTGTGGTAAAACCATGACAAGAAAGAGTACTAGTAGCTTCAGAAATCTTGAAAATCACTTTCCAAGATGATGGCACTTTTTTGGGTTTGTTGGGTTTTTTTTTTTGGTAGAGGGAAACAGCATGAGAAAGGAAAACCATCAGAAACTGCAGCTCTGGAGGTCCAGAGTGGACCTCAGGGTAAAGAAATGTCATTCTGAGCGCAGCGCTGTGGTCATTCAGAAGGACTCTGGATCAGCCATGGCTTTGTGTTTCAAGGAACAGCTGGTGGGGATGGAGAGACAGCAGCACAGGTGGGAACACATCGGGGTGAGAACAAGCTGGGGAAGCGCATGGGGTGTCTGCAGCCTGTGGGGAAACAGCCACAGGCCTGGGACAGTGTAGGATGGACCGTGGTGGAGATGGCCAAGGGCGCTGGCAAGGCTGGATGTCCCTGAAAGCCCCGAGGTCTTTGTCCCCTTGGCTATGGCTGATGTCCCTGACAGCGAGGCCGAAGAGGAGACACATGGTTGTCATGGCAATGGCACCCCATTGCCTCCTTGCACCCCCCAGGGAGTGTCACACCATTGTCCTGCACTGGGCACCATCCCCACATCCCCAGGAAGAGCCCTGAGACACACGTGAGGGACAGGATCTCCCTTCCCAGGGGCAGGGGGTCAAGGCTTGGCCATTCTCCTTCATCAAACAAATCAAGGGTTTTCTCAGCATCAGAGCTGCTGCACTTTGCCTTTGCCTGATGCAATCACTGCCTCCAATTATCTGCTCTAACGAGTCCCTGGGGAGGCTTTGTCAGTAACAGCCCTCAGTGGGGCCCATTAATGCTTCAAGGTACTTTGGAGTTTGCTTCTGACTTGGACTTCTTGAGGAGATTCTTCAGTCTGTCCTTGGTATCTGAGGTTCATGGACTCAGCACCAAATACGCCATGGGGCTCATTAAAATACAAAAAGCCCTAACGAGCCATGTCTTTTCCTGTCATTTTCTTCCAGTCTGCAAGACTTGTACAACTATTTGGAGAGGTTTTGGTGGGTTACTTCGTGATGAAGATTTCAAAGAAGATTTCATAAGGGAGGGTTTTTTCTTTCAGTGGTACTTTCTATCGTTCTTGATTTCATAGAAGTGACAGCAGAATTCTACACTGGGCATTGATCCAGAGGGTCACCTGAAGACACCTGGACAGGCAGGAGAAGCTGTCCCTTAAGGTCGGACACTGTATGGACACCCTTGCTCCTCATGCCTCCCCCCAAAGTCTGCCAGGTCCCTCCTTGGCCACCTGGGACTTCCATCACTTTTCCTCACATCAGACTTCTCCACTGAGCTCTGCAGGTGGATGGTGCAGCTCCTGCACACCAGCTCCCACCTGCTCTCCTTAGAGACCTGGCTGCACTCAGGCACAGAAAGGTTTCTCTTCAATGCCAACAAACAAACACAATAGAATTTAATAGAGTAAAAAACTTTCCACAACTGTCTAAGCTGCATCTGGTGAAGTCCACCATCCACAAGGGACATCCACACAAGAACTGTTTTAGACAGAGTTAGGAAAGGATAGATATAAACACAAATGATGTGTTGACTGCCATGTTCATTAGAGCTCTGAAGAATGGGGCAAGTTTGTAACTCCCTGAAGCTCCAAGCAGAAACCAAACAGTTGAGAGGCAACTGAATGACCAAAGAGGAAGCGGAGGAGAAAACCTGAGAGTGCTGGGAAGGGTGTGTGTCCAGACAGTCTGCTGAAAAGTTTTCCTTTGACATGGACCTTGAATCAGGAGAGCTGGAAACTCCTGACTGACAAGGGAGATGAAATAATAGAGTGTTGGTAATAGAAGTACAGGGGAAGACCAATATTCTCCTCCCCTTAGTACGCTTCCCGGTAATTCACTTTTTGACATTTTTTTTTATATGTAAAAAAGTAATACGTAAAAGGCTTATCCGTGTAGCTGAAGACGTGTGTCTTATATCCATTTCTATTTCTGGAAAACACTTCCCTTTTTGAGTGTAGGGGAAAGGGACCTGTGGGTCCTGGTGGACAGCAGGATGACCATGAGCCAGCACTGTGCCCTTGTGGCCAAGAAGGCCAATGGCATCCTGGGGTGTATTAGAAGGGGGGTGGTTAGTAGGTCGAGAGAGGTTCTCCTTCCCCTCTGCTCTGCCCTGGTGAGACCTCATCTGGAATATTGTGTGCAGTTCTGGGCCCCTCAGTTCCAGAAGGATAGGGAACTGCTGGAGGGAGTCCAGCGCAGGGCCACGAAGATGATGAAGGGAGTGGAGCATCTCCCTTATGAGGAAAGGCTGAGGGAGCTGGGTCTCTTTAGCTTGGAGAAGAGGAGACTGAGGGGTGACCTCATCAATGTTTATAAATATATAAAGGGTGGGTGTCACAAGGATGGAGCCAGGCTCTTCTCGGTGACAACCAACAGTAAGACAAGGGGTAATGGGTTCAAGCTGGAACACAAGAGGTTCCACTTAAATCTGAGAAGAAACTTCTTCTCAGTGAGGGTGACAGAACACTGGAACAGGCTGCCCAGGGAGGTTGTGGATTCTCCTTCTCTGGAGACATTCAAAACCCGCCTGGACGCCTTCCTGTGTAACCTCACCTGGGTGTTCCTGCTCTGGCAGGGGGATTGGACTAGATGATCTTTCAAGGTCCCTTCCAATCCCTAACATTCTGTGATTCTGTGATTCTGTGATTCTGTGAAAAGAAAACCTCTCAAAGACTTTAAAAAAAAAAAGTATGTTGACATCTTTCTTTGCTTTGGATCTTTGTCTTCAGTTCTTATTTTAATTTTCATTGACATCAGCTGACATCTGATGGGCCTACAGGCATTAAGCAAAGATCATTTTGTGTCTTGCATAGCACCCCATGCCCTCTAAAACTTCCCTGCCCAGGACTCCTCACACTTTGCCCAGAGCGAGTCACACTGAGCTGTTGTCTGGTTCACTGGTTGAGATGTTGGTTTAGATGGTCACCTACAGCACAGCTGGATTCATGGCCCATAATCGTCTGCTCTGACCAGTTAGAAACAGAGCCTAACATCACAATGGGATCATATGAGAAGTGAGGTTGAAGGGCCCTCAGGAGTCTGCAGTCCAACCTGTCACAAAGGGGGTCAGACCAAGGTGTTCAAGCCCTGATTCAATCAGAGTTTGAAAACGTCCAAGGACAGAGGCTGCTCAGCCTCTCTGGGTGACCCAGGGCAGCACTTGGCTGAGCTCCTGGGGCAGGGGTGTCAAACTCATTTTCACTGGGACCACATCAGCCTCACAGTTGCCTTCAAAGGGCCAACTGTAATTTTAAGACTGTACAAATGTAGGAATAGTTGTATATGTACAGTCCTAAAATTACATTCGTCCCTTTCAAGGCAACCGTGAGGCAGATGTGGCCCCCGGTGAAAGTGAATTTGGCACCCCTGTTCTAGGGAAAAACTTTTCCTTTTGTCTTGGCTGAACCTCACCTCTTTCACCTTCCACCTGTTGTTTTTTGTCCTTCTGCAATGCACTACAGTGAAGAGCCTGGCTCTGCATTCTCCATCACCTCCTCGCTGGCACTGGCAGGCTGTGATGAGGTCCCCGTCAGCCTTCCCTTCTCTGGCACGGACAAGCCCGGCTCCCTCAGCCTCTCCCCACGGGCAAAGTGCTCCAGTCCCTGGCTGTCCCCAGGGCCCTTTGCTCAACCCGCTCCAGCTTGCCAATATCTTTCCTGAATTGGGATCTGAGATCTGGATGGAGTATTCCAGAGAATCCCTTCCCTCCACCTCCTGGCCGTGCTCCTGGTGGCACAGCCCAGGGTGCTCCTGGCCTCCCGTGCACCAGGGCACACGCTGCCTCCTGCCCAGCTCCCTGCCCACCCAGACCTTTCCCACAGAGCTACTCGCAGCCAGGCAGCCCCAGCCTGTGCCATTGCCAGGGTGAGTCCCTGCAGGGGCAGACGCTGCTGTTTGTCCTGCTGGGGCTTCCTGAGGTTCCTGCCAAGACGTGCTCTCCTCCTTGAAGCCCTTCATTGAGCACAGAGGCCTGGGTGGGTGTTCCAGTAAAGAGCCAGACACAGAAGGCATTGAGTCCCTCAACCCCAGCATCACTCTCTGCTGTTATTAAATTCCCCTCCCCACCCAGTAACAGCCCCGCATTTCCCTTGTTCTGCCTTGGTCTCCGATGCAGTGGTCTGTTTTCTTGCAGCCACCAACTCCAGGTGAGCTTTGCCCTTCCCAAAGTCATCCCTGCACAGCAAAGGCGATGCACATAGACTCCTTGTCTGCCCTTGTCCTTGCTGTCACCCCTGGCAGCTGCTTTGTGGCCCCTGTCTGCACCCTGTGCTGTGACAGCTCAGCCCTGCTGCCCCACGCATGGTCCCACAGCCCCACGGTGCAGGCACAGCACAGGACAGGGGGCATTTGGGGTGGGGAACAGTCTCCCGGTGTGATGCCCACATGGTCCTTGGTGCTTTCTCACCCCATGGCCTTCCTGCGTGGCAGCCTCTCCAAGCTCCTGGAGAGGCCGTGCCAGCTGTGGGGTTCACAGACAGCCCCGCTCCAGGGTGTGCCAGGGTCTGGGCCAGGAGAGAGGCTGGGCAGGGCTGGCCGTTCCCTGAGACGGGCCCTGAGCCCAGCAGGAGGATGGAGATGGCCTCACAGGGAACCTCACCCGGCAACCTGGGCTGAGCGGCCAGTGCTGGAAATGGCCCATGAGAGGTGGCCGGTGGCTGGGGGGTGACGGAGGCCCTGGGCCACCTTCCTGGTCTGTCTATGCCACCAAGGACACAGAGCAGCCTCCTCTCTCCCGCACCTGCAGGACATTGATCCCTCCCACAAGCCCTGGCTCTGCACCACAACCCCTGGTGTGAGTCTTCACCCTGTGTGGTCATGCAGCACGAGATATAGGCTGATGTTTTTCTCTCCCAGGTCCTTTCCAGCCCAGCCCAGCTCCCTCGAGTCTCTCCCACCTCCCCTGCCCTCTCTCCACCTTCAGTGCCCTCTCCCCAGCAAAGCCCAGTCGGGGCTGGTCCCACACCAGTGCCCACTGCAGGTGCTCTGGGCAGTCACCCCACAGCCTCTGCCCCTCTGAAGGGCACAGCAGCTCCTGGGGGTCAGAAAGCGGTCAGCCCCGGAGGTGGGTGGACACACATGGCAAAAGGAAATGGAGGCACCTGTGTCCTTTGCTCTCCTTTCCAGGATATCCTGAGAGGTCCTCAGCCCCTCCATGCCATCCCATCTCCCAGACCAGCACAAAAGCCCTGGCCCTTGAGGTCCTCCTTGGACAGTGCCCCATGCCCAGAGGAACCAAATGTCCAACAGCAGCTGCATCACCCAGTTCCTCCTCCTGGCGTTCACAGACACACGGGAGCTGCAGCTCTTGCACTTCTGGCTCTTCCTGGGCATCTACCTGGCTGCCCTCCTGGGCAACGGCCTCATCATCACCACCATAGCCTGTGACCAGCACCTCCACACCCCCATGTACTTCTTCCTCCTCAGCCTCTCCCTCCTCGACCTGGGCTCCATCTCCACCATTGTCCCCAAGACCACGGCCAATTCCCTCTGGGACACCAGGGCCATCTCCTATGCGGGATGTGCTGCCCAGGTCTTTCTCTTTGCGATTTCAGCAGAGTGTGCCCTTTTCACCATCATGTCCTACGACCGCTACGTTGCCATCTGCAAACCCCTGCACTATGGGACCCTCCTGGGCAGCAGAGCTTGTGTCCACATGGCAGCAGCTGCCTGGGTCAGTGGGTTTCTCAATGTTCTGCTGTACATGGCCAATGTATTTTCCATACCTCTCTGCAAGGGCAATGCTGTGGACCAGTTCTTCTGAGAAATCCCCCAGATTCTCAAGCTCTCCTGCTTCTCTTACTTCAGGGAAGCTGGGCTTCTCAGTCGTCGAGATCAGCTGATCGGGACCAGCTCGGCCGGAGCCGTTCAGAGCGATCTCGAGGTAAGGAGAAGCGTGGGGGTGGGTTTCGGTTTCGGGACCCGGCAGCCCTTGCGAGAGCGGCTGACGTGGCGTGGGCGTTACCACGGTGACGGCGGGAGATTTAAAAGCGGGTGAAACTCGCAACTAGCACTCAGTCGTCGAGATCAGCTGATCGGGACCAGCTCGGCCGGAGCCGTTCAGAGCGATCTCGAGGTAAGGAGAAGCGTGGGGGTGGGTTTCGGTTTCGGGACCCGGCAGCCCTTGCGAGAGCGGCTGACGTGGCGTGGGCGTTACCACGGTGACGGCGGGAGATTTAAAAGCGGGTGAAACTCGCAACTAGCACTCAGTCGTCGAGATCAGCTGATCGGGACCAGCTCGGCCGGAGCCGTTCAGAGCGATCTCGAGGTAAGGAGAAGCGTGGGGGTGGGTTTCGGTTTCGGGACCCGGCAGCCCTTGCGAGAGCGGCTGACGTGGCGTGGGCGTTACCACGGGGACGGCGATCACACCCCCGCCCCTCGCCTTGAAAAAGCCTCAGGGAGGGCAGCGACACGTCGCTGCCCACCAGGCGCTGGGACAGGCAACCAGCTTGTGACGCGGTGAGTATCACCCACACTGTGCTGCAGCGGCAGGTGGAGCAGCTCGTGCAGTAGGGCGCAGAGACTATCACTCCTCGCTTGTTAGACCTTCTTACCTACTGCCAGTGTCCCTGACTGTTGCCAAATATGGTCTCCTCCAGGAAGAGAGCTTGCTTAAAGAAGACTGTGTCGACTCAGACGGAGCTACTGCCTCGAACCGTGGCTGTCCAGGTGTCCGGCTGCAGGGAGTGCCAGAGCCTGCTGCTGCCGGGGGAGGGAGATGAGCATTCAGCCTGTGTGAGGTGTGAGCAGGTGCAAGATCTGCTCGTCATGGTTGCAAAGCTTAAGGAGGAGATTGAGACACTGAGGTCCATCAGGGAGTGTGAAAGGGAGATCGACTGGTGGAGTAACTCCCTGGGTGCCAGGCAGAAAGGCCCCAAGGAGGAACCCCCCAAAAGGTGATGGACCCCCTGCCCTGTCGGGCAGAGAGGGAGGATTTGAGAGAGCCCCTGCCCTGTCACTGTCGGGCAGAAGTAGGGGGCCAAACAGCTGAGGAGGGTTGGAAGCGAGTTCCAGTTAGGTGTCGCGGGCAACCCCCCTCCCTACCTGCTTTGCTTCCCCAGGTGCCCCTCCGGAATAGGTTTGAGGCCCTGGATATTGAAGAAGATGTAGGTGGGGATGTGGTGCAAGGGCCACCTACGAAGTCACATAGGAAGAGGCGATCGACTCCACGCCTCAAGACTGCTTCCGATAAAAAAGAAAGAAGGGTAATTGTGGTAGGCAATTCCCTTCTGAGAGGGACAGAGGGCCCGATATGCAGAGCTGACCCTCAGCATCGGGAAGTTTGTAGCCTACCTGGAGCTCGGATCAGGGACATCGCCAGGGCGCTCCCCAAACTGGTGCGCCCAATGGACTATTACCCCCTACTGATCTTTCAGACAGATGGGGAGGAAGCGGCATCCCGTAGTCTGAGGGGAATGAAGAGAGACTTCAAGGCCTTGGAACAAATGGTGAAAGAGTCTGGGGCTCAAGTTATCTTCTCTTCCCTCCTTCCATTTTCAGATGATGATGTGGGACGGAATAGAAAAATTGAGTCCGTAAATGATTGGCTTCGGGACTGGTGCTACAGGCAGGGCTTTGGGTTCTTTGATAACGGCTGGTTTTATAAGACACCAGTCCGGTCAGTGATATGTGGGAAAGGTTTATCCCACAGGGGTAAAAAGATGCTGGGACAGGAATTAGCAGGGCTCATTTGCAGGGCTTTAAACTAGATTTGAAGGGGGATGGGGTTGTAGCTGGGCTTGCATCAGTGGGGCAGCACACTGGAATCAATAAAGACCAGGAGGCCCCCCAGGCCCCTAGGGTGAAATCGGTGTACTCGGCTCGCTCCCTGAAATGCCTGTACACCAATGCGCGCAGCATGGGGAATAAGCAGGAGGAGTTAGAAACCTGCGTTCGGTCAGGAGATTATGATCTGGTGGCAATTACAGAGACATGGTGGGACAGCTCACATGACTAGAATGTGGTCATGGATGGCTATGCCCTTTTCAGGAAAGACAGGCCAGCCAGGCGAGGTGGTGGAGTTGCTCTTTATGTGAGAGAGCAACTGCAATGTATAGAGTACTGTCCAGGTGCAGTTGAGGAGCGAGTTGAGAGTCTGTGGGTGAGAATTAAGGGGCAGGCTGGCAGGGGTGACACTGTTGTGGGAGTCTATTACAGGCCACCAGATCAGGGTGAGGAAGTTGATGAGGCCTTCTATGGGCAGCTGAGCGTGGCCTCACAGTCACAGGCTCTGGTTGTTATGGGGGATTTTAACTACCCTGATGTTTGCTGGAAGGACTACTCAGCCAGTCAGCCTCAGTCTAGGAGGTTCCTCCAGTGCATTGACGATAACTTTCTGATGCAAATGGTGGAGGAGCCGACTAGAAGAGGTGCGCTGCTGGATCTCGTCCTCGCTAACAAGGAGGGTCTGGTCGAAGCAGTAAAGGTGGGGGGCTGCCTTGGTTGCAGTGACCATGAGATGGTGGAGTTCAGAATCTCCTGTGGTGGGAGCAGAATACCGAGCAGAATTGCAACCCTGGACTTCAGCAGGGCCGACTTTGGCCTTTTCAAACAGTTGCTGGAGGAAATCCCGTGGGCAAGGCTGCTTGAAGGTAAAGGCGCCCAAGATAGTTGGTTAACATTCAGGGACTGCTTCTACCAAGCTCAAGATCAGTGCATCCCGACGCGCAGGAAGTCAAGGAAGGGAGCCAGGAGACCTGCATGGTTAAACAGGGAACTGCTGGGCAAACTCAAGTGGAAGAGGAGGGTTTACAAATCATGGAAGGAGGGGCTGGCCACTTGGGAAGAATATAAGGCTGTTGTCAGAGGATGTAGGGAGGCAACTAGGAAAGCTAAGGCCTCCTTAGAGTTAAACCTGGCGAGAGGGGTCAAGGACAACAGGAAGAGGTTCTTCAAATACATGGCAGATAAAACTAACACCAGAGGCAATGTAGGCCCACTGATGAACGGGGTGGGTGCCCTGGTGACAGAAGATACAGAGAAGGCAGAATTACTGAATGCCTTCTTTGTCTCTGTCTACTCTGCCGGAGGCTGTCCTGAGGAGCCCCGTACCCCTGAGGCCCCAGAGGAAGGCAGGGCAATGGAGGAGTTTGCCTCAGTTGATGAGGACTGGGTTAGGGAGCAATTAAGCAATCTGGACATCCATAAATCCATGGGTCCAGATGGGATGCACCCGCGGGTGCTGAGGGAGCTGGCTGAAGTCATTGCTGGACCGCTCTCCATCATCTTTGCCAAGTCTTGGGAAACGGGAGAGGTGCCTGAGGACTGGAGGAAAGCAAATGTCACTCCGGTCTTCAAAAAGGGCAAGAAGGAGGACCCGGGCAACTATAGACCGGTCAGCCTCACCTCTATCCCTGGGAAAGTGATGGAACACCTTATCCTTGGTGCCATCTTAAGACATATCAAGGATAAGAGGGTCATCAGGGACAGTCAACATGGCTTCACCAAGGGGAAGTCGTGTTTGACCAACCTCATAGCCTTTTATGAAGACGTAACAAGGTGGATTGACGATGGCAGAGCAGTGGATGTGGTCTACCTTGACTTCACCAAAGCATTTGACACCGTCTCCCACAGCATCCTCACGGCAAAACTGAGGAAGTGTGGACTGGATGATCGGGTAGTGAGGTGGACTGCAAACTGGCTGAAGGAGAGAAGCCAGAGAGTTGTGATCAATGGGGCGGAGTCTGGTTGGAGGCCTGTATCTAGTGGAGTGCCTCAAGGGTCAGTACTGGGACCAGTATTATTCAATATATTCATCAACGACTTGGATGAGGGAATTGAGTGTACTATCAGCAAGTTTGCTGATGACACCAAGCTGGGAGGAGTGGCTGACACGCCAGAAGGCTGTGCTGCCATCCAGCGAGATCTGGACAGGCTAGAGAGTTGGGCGGGGAAAAATTTAATGAAATATAACAAGGGGAAATGTAGAGTCTTGCATCTGGGCAGGAACAACCCCAGGTTCCAGTACAGGTTGGGGAATGACCTATTAGAGAGCAGTGTAGGGGAAAGAGACCTGGGGGTCCTGGTGGACAGCAGGATGACCATGAGCCAGCACTGTGCCCTTGTGGCCAAGAAGGCCAATGGCATCCTGGGGTGTATTAGAAGGGGGGTGGTTAGTAGGTCCAGAGAGGTTCTCCTTCCCCTCTACTCTGCCCTGGTGAGACCTCATCTGGAATATTGTGTCCAGTTCTGGGCCCCTCAGTTCAAGAAGGACAGGGAACTGCTGGAGAGAGTCCAGCGCAGGGCCACAAAGATGATTAAGGGAGTGGAGCATCTCCCTTATGAGGAAAGGCTGAGGGAGCTGGGTCTCTTTAGCTTGGAGAAGAGGAGACTGAGGGGTGACCTCATAAATGTTTATAAATATATAAAGGGTGGGTGTCACGAGGATGGAGCTAGGCTCTTCTCAGTGACAACCAACAGTAAGACAAGGGGTAATGGGTTCAAGCTGGAACACAAGAGGTTCCACTTAAATGTGAGAAGAAACTTCTTCTCAGTGAGGGTGACAGAACACTGGAACAGGCTGCCCAGGGGGGTTGTGGATTCTCCTTCTCTGGAGACATTCAAAACCCGCCTGGACGCCTTCCTGTGTAACCTCACCTAAGTTTTCCTGCTCTGGCAGGGGGATTGGACTAGATGATCTTTTGAGGTCCCTTCCAATCCCTAACATTCTGTGATTCTGTGATTCTTGTGGTTACTGTCTGTTTAGGATTTGGGTGTTTTGTGTTCATCGTGGTGTCCTATGTGCAGATCTTGAGGGTCGTGCTGAGGATCCCCTCTGAGCAGGGACGGCACAAAGCCTTTGCCACGTGTGTCCCTCACCTGGCCGTGGTCTCCCTGTTCCTCAGCACTGGCATGTTTGCCCACCTGAAGCCCCCCTCCATCTCCTCCCCATCCCTGGACCTGGTGGTGTCTGTTCTGTACTCAGTGGTGCCTCCAGCAGTGAACCCCCTCATCTACAGCATGAGGAACCAGGAGCTGAAAGTGGCACTGAAGAAGGTGATTCAATCATTTTTCTGTCAGCAGCGATAAGTTACCCATGTCTCTTCAGAAGTGATTTCCAATTCATCTCAGGAACCTCCTTTGTGTTGACCATTTTATCTGTGACAGCCATGTTTGTCAAGGAATTTCTTCATCCGTGGCACTTCTCCAGAGCCATGAAGCCAGCCTCTCAGACTCAGAGGCCTGTTTACCTGTTTCTGGGACCACGACATCCTGTGTTGGATCTCTGTAATACAGGGTGTTTCAAAAAGATGGACCCATTTTGAAATCACTGTATCTCTGAAATTGGGTCCATCTTTTTGAAACACCCCGTAAAAGGGGATTTTCTCACTTGCTAGATTTGGAGCTTGGGCTTTTCTTCCAAAGCTGTGGTCAGCCTGAATAAATTTCCCCCACAAGGCCATGCTGCTGTGCTTGGGTTTTTCATGGGCTCAGGGGAGGACACGGGGCAACATGTTACGTCATGGTGCTGGTTTGAGTGTTCATCCGTGGGTGCCCAGTGTTCCTGGAGATGGTGAAGGACCTTCAGTGATCTGCCTTGGACTGTCTCGCTGTGGTTTTCAGGCACCACAGCCTGCTCCCAGTGCTCTGTGCTTCAACAGGGGAATAAATGACGCACAGAAACCTATTTCTGCATTCCCCAGCTCAGGGCAGGCTGCTCTGTCACTGCGGTAGCAGGAGCAGCCTGAAGAGCTCCTGGGCCAGGAGTCTTGTGCTGGTGAGAGGGGCTGGCACAGGAGGGCTGCCAGCAATGGGTGTAAAGGATCTCTTGAAAACAAGAGCAGGGGAGAAAGCGGGACTGGCCTTGCTTCCATCATGCCATGGCTGGCTGATAAGGAGGCTGATCCTTCACGCGGTCCCAATCCATCCATCCATCTCAGTACTCTATCTGGGTGAGCTGCCCCACCATGTTTCTCATCCCAATGAGATCATAGAATCATTTAGGTTGGAAGAGACCCTCAAGATCATCGACTCCAGCCAGTAACCCAACTCTGGCACTAAACCATGTCCCTAAGAACTTCATCTATATGTCCTTTAAAAACCTCCAGGGATGATGACTCAACCACTCCTTGGGCAGCCTGTTCCAATGCCTCCCAAACTCTTCCACGAAGAAATTTTTTCATAATATCCAAAATGAATCTTCCCGGGTACCACTTCAGGCTCTTTCTTCTCCTTCTACCACTTGCCACATGGGAGAACAGACCAACACCCTCCATGCGACAACCTCCTTTCAGGTAGTTGTAGACAGCGATAAGGTCTCCCCTCAGCCTTCTTTTCTCCAGGCTAAACAGCCCCAGCTCCCTCAACCGCGCTCCATCTGACTTGTTCTCCAGACCCCACCCCAGCTTTGTTGCCCTTCTCTGAACTCCCTCCAGCACCTCAAGGTCTTTCTTGGAGGGAGGGGCCCAAAACTCAACACAGGATTTGAGGTGCGGCCTCACCAGTGCCAAGAACAGAGGGATGATCACTTGCCTGGTCCTGCTGGCCACACTATTCTTGATGTATGCTGGGAAGCTGGTGGCCTTCTTGGCCGCCTGGGCATACGCTGGCTCATGTTCAGTCATGGTCCATCAACATCCCCAGGTCCTTTTCTGTTTGGCAGATTTCCAGCCACTCTTCCCTGAGCCTGTAGTGTTGCATGGAGTTATTGTGACCCAACTGCAGGACCCAGCACTCGGCATGAGATTGAACAAGTCCAAGTGCTGGATTGTTCACCTGGGATAGAGTAACACTGAGTGCAAGTGTAGATTGGGAGAGAGTGGCTGGAGAGCAGCCCTGCAGAAAGGGATCTGGTGTGATGGTTGGCCACAGGGTCAACAGGAGCCAACACTGTCCCCCAGCAGCCAAGACGGTAAACCGCATCCTGGGGTGCATCAAACACAGCATGGCCATGTGGTCAAAAGAGGTGACTATGCTGCTGTATTCAGCATTGGTGCGGCCTCACCCTGAGTGCTGTGTGCAGTTCTGGGCCCCACATATTATTACAACAAGGATGTGAAGGTCCTGAATGCATCCAGAGGAGAGCAACAAACCTGGTGAAAGGGTTGGAAGGATTGTCCTCTGAGGAGCTGCTGAGGACTTTGGGCTTCTCTAGTTTGGAGAAAAGGAGGCTGAGGGGTGACCTCATTGCTCTCTACAGCTTCCTGAGGAGGGGACATGGACAGGGAGGTGCTGAGATCTTCTCCCTGGTGTCCAGCGATAGGACATGTGGGAATGGTTCAAAGCTTGGCCAGGGGAGGTTTAGACTGGATATTAGGAAACATCTCTTTATCAAGGCTGGTCAAACACTGGAACAGGCTTCCTCGAGAGGTGGCCAATGCCCCAAGACTGTCAGTGTTTAAGAGGCCTTTGGACAATGCCCTTGATAACATGATTTATTTTTTGGTCAGCCCTGAATGTGTCAGGTATTTGAACTAGATGATCGTTGTAGGTCCCTTCCAACTGAACTCTTCTAGTCTAGCCCAGTCTATTTTATGTATATACCTGTTCAGGGTGGATTCTTCCAGCAGCGGGGCTCAAACACTCAGTCTGCTCAGTAGCCTCCCCAGGACACCGGCCTTGCCAGTTGCAGACACCAGGACACATGAGCCCCCAGGGCCGCAGCCCCATTCCAGGTACTGGTACAGACAACCCCAGTCACACACATGCGCACACACTTATGTCCAGTCACTCTGGTCTCTCAGTTGCTGGCACCAATGACATACAGGCTGTCTGACCCCCTGGTCCTGCTCCAGTTGCTACACTCACACCCCCACGCTCACACGTTCGCGCAGAGAAGAGATTTGCTCACATAGCAAAGACTTAGAAGTTAAGTTTAATGAGAAGACAGGACAGACTGCACTGGTTGGGGTCCTTCCCCAAACTTCCCATGGTAAGTCCTGTGTAATCCAAAGATGCTCTTCCCCTGCATCCCACCATGTGTCCTGCACCCCTAGGCAACAATCCTGTTAGTCTAAATGGTGATCCAAAGAGCCGCTCTCAGTGGCTCCTCTTGATGGGCTTCACACCTGGACAATGAGGCTGAGGGCTCTCCCAGGGTAGCCTTGGGACAAGATGTTCATTCCCCAGAGCCTGTAATTTGGGTTCCCACTTGCCAATGAGCCTCTGTGCTCTTCTTGGTTTTGGAGATGGGCTCCTGATGAGCCGGTGGCTCCCCAGTGATGGCACTGGGAGCAGCCTGGGCAGGGTATTAACTGGCTTGCTCATCCTGCCATTGTTAGTGCCTTCTTTGTGTGTGCAGAGGAGCTTTTTATCACTTAACACAATGCAACGAGATAGGACAAGAGGAAACGGCCTCAAGTTGCACCAGGGGAGGTTCAGAATGGATATTAGGAAAAAATTCTTCCTGGAAAGGGTTTTTGGGCATTGGAACAGGCTGCCCAGGGCAGTGGGGAAGTCACCACCCCTGAAGGTGTTTAAAAGGTGATTAGACAAGGTTCTTAGGGACATGGTTCAGTGCTAGAATTGGGTTATGGTTGGATTCGATGAACCTGAGGGTCTCTTCCAACTGAAAGGGTTCTATGATTCTATCAATCTCCTGAGGTATCTCTGTCTGGAGGTTACGTACATATGCATTGGTATTGTTTAACATATGATAGCAGATCACTGGAATTGCTGTCCAGAAATGCCTCATGATTAGGGGAAAAGCTGTGCTCTTGTACGGGCAACAGCTTCATTCAGGGCCAGTATCACAGTCTTGTTTCTGAGACTGTAGATGAATGGATTTAAGAAGGGGTACAGAACAGTGTTCAGCAACGCTACAAATCTGCTGTTCTCCAAGGAAACACCTACTGAAGGACACATGTAGAGAGTAATGCAGCTCCCATATCCAATTGCCAAGGTGGTGAGATGGGAAGAACATGTAGAAAAAGCTTTTTTCCTCCCAGAGGCTGTTGGAAGATGTAGAATACAGAAAAGGATGCACAGGTAAAATGCCAGAGTTAAACATAAGGAACCCAGAATGACAAATGATATGAAAACAGAGTCTATTTTCCAAAGCAGGCTGGTGTCAGAGCAGGACAGTTTGAATAAGGGGGAGTTGTCACAGAAAAAGTGGTGGATCTCATTTGAGCCACAGAAAGTCAGCTGGGAGAGGATGACCAGGCGGTAACTGAAGAGTGTGAAGCCTGTGACCCAAGTAGCAACAACCAGGTGGATGCAGAGCTGAGGCTTCATGATGGCAGCATAATGCAAAGGCTGGCAGATGGCAACATAGCGGTCAAAGGACATGACAACAAGTAGAACAAACTCTGTACAGCCCAGGGCAAAATAGAAATAGGATTGGGCAAAGCAGCTGCTTAGTGAGATTGTTCTCCTCCCAGAACCCAGGATCACAACCAACTTGATGCTTGTGGAGGATGTAAACCAGATTTCCAGGAAGGCCAGATTGCCAATGAAAAAGTACATGGGGGTTTGAAGGCGGTGATCTGCATACACGAGGAAAATGATGGTGGCGTTCCCCATCACTGTTGTCAGGTATATGAGCAGAAAGACCAGAGAGAGTACAAGCTGCAGTCTTTGATCGAGCCCTGAGAAACCCTCTAGGATGAACTCAGTAACTGCAGTTCCATTTTCTGGTCCCACGTTGAATTTCGGTTTGTCATGCCGAGACAGGAACATGGCAAAAAACAAGTGTGATAATTCCACAGTCTGGGTGAAAGGCTCCCCAAAACTCTCTGCTTCTTTCCTTTCTTGCAGTCTTCCTATAGTACACAGATAGAGGACTTCAAGCACTTCTCATACCCTGGTATTTCTGCATCAAATTTCATTTTGTCTTCTTTCTACCTTTTTCAAAGACTCATAAAGAATGCTTCCTTCATAACAGAGGATTTTAAAGTCTATTAGCTATTTTATCCCATTCCTGGCAAATTCCAAATTCACACAGGTCTTTTCCAAATATCTGTCACACCTATGTGCCTAAGTCATCTCATTTATTGCACAAATGCCAAACTATTACATCAAATCAAATCAAATCAAATGGATGCTGAAAGCTTTTCTTTCTACTTTTCAGTACTTGCCTTTTTGGACTAGGAATCCCTGAGTATCTACTGATTTCAGAATAAGCAGTATCAAGCATCTCTTTCATAATCCCGTGCTTTCTTCCACAGCTTTGTGCTCTCTGTTTCTTCAGGAAAGGGGAGGGGAGGGCAGAATAGGGACCAAATATAACTCATCTTCTTTAGTTATGGTTCCACCCGGTCTCATCTGACATCCATCTGCACCGAAATGCAGTTACTTCCAAACAGTTGCTCATCGCTATTACTATCAAATATCCTGATCTAAACACAGACCAGGAGAATAGTGACTGGAAGAGATCTGTAACTTTTCTTTTGTGTGCCAGCTATAGGTTGGGAGGACCCAGCCTTGAGAGTTTTCTCCTGTCTCCATTGATTATACAGGGAGCCTTGGGAAAACAAATTCTCACAGGCACCTGTTGTGAAGCAGGTGAAACTCACTATTCAAGTCTCAAATCTCCGATTCCTAAACTTATTTTGTTTTATAAATCAAACTACACATGTAGGAGAAAGAAGGACAAAAAAATCCCACATATACAATAAAGACTGGTGTTTATCCCTTCATCTTTACATTTGTTTTCAGACATAGAAAGGAGTAGAGCAGACGGCTCCAAAACCAGAATAATTCAAAATGCAAGGGGAGAAGAGGGAGAGGAGGAGATGGTGGGTTTGAGGCGGTGAAACAAAGTTGTGTGGGTGTGCAAGCAGAGCTCTTCAGTCATTAGTCACCTGGGTGGTCCAAGGACTTTCCCATCTCATTGTCCACAGAGACAACAGGAGGAACTGGTCTGAGACAATGGATCAACTTGAAACCAAGTGATTGAGTTCAGTCAACCTCCTTCAATATCAACCACCTCCAAAATAAGCAAAAATTAGTCACCTTCAAATGAAATGTTGGCCTGACTCGTGTGGGATTTCTCCAGGTGGGATTCCAGACAGTGCTGGAGACGGGCAGATCCTGCTGTGCCTGGGCCTGTTTCCTGTGCATACAGGTAGTTTTTAACATCCTGGGTGAAGAATCTGACTGTTTCAGAGATCCCTGTAGCAGTTTCTGCTGCAAAACTGAATAAAATTGAGTAACAGTAATTACTTAACTTGCTTGCACATGCCAGAGAGGATGTGCAGGACAACAGGCTGGCCAATTATAAGAACTCAGCAGAACTGTTGTACAGGGAGCCTCACTTGATCCAGTTGAAGACACTCTTGCAAAGATCCTTGCAAAGGAGTCTTTTCCAATCTATGGTATTCCATAATTCAATGAATCTTTTCCTCAGAGAGCTCTTCAAAGAATAGGCAAGGAAGTAAAAGAGACAGAGGGAAAGAATTAGAGATATAAAATGTGCCAATACAAATTGAGAAGATCCTCTGAACAGTGTTTCTCAACTCAAACCATTGGCAGGAGATGTATTTTGGGAAATGGCTGCATAAAAACATTCATATAGAGACACAGTGTTTAATTAGCTTGCTGACACTTGCCCATGGTACTGTCAAAACAAACTAACTGACTGATTATGAAGATTTTCACAAAAATTAGTTTAAAAATACTAGCAAAACCCCAAACCCAACCCCCTTATTCTTAGTCTTATCCTTTTACTCACTTTAACCCCTAACCTGTATCCCTAGCCTTAAAATACCAGCCTTAACCTTAGCCCTCACCACAACCCTAAAAAAACCAATGTACCTCACAAAGCTAGCCCGTACCCTTAACACTAACCACGCACCTAGGCGGATTACCAGATGCCTAAATCCTAACCCTGAACAGCGAGCTCTAATCCCTAATCCCTAAATTGAACACCTCATCCCCAGAGCTCTCATTGCCATGCTCACCCCCATCACCTCCAACCCCTCTCCCTACCCTACTTCAGCAGTTTGGCCCCTTGGGGCAACCCAGGGTTGTGGGGTTGTCCTGTGCATGGACAGGAATTGGACTCGATGATCCTGTGGGCACCTTCCAATTCTGGACATTCTATGATCCTTTCTCTTTGATATTTTCTTTTTCATTATTTTAGGTATAATTCTTGTTATTGCATATTTTAATTTAATTTTTCTTACATTTTCATCTATTTTTTTAAAATTCCAGTTATTAAAGTGTTTATATCTCAACGCACAAATTTTGTCGCTTTTACCCTGCCGATCCTCTCCCCTATCCCGCCGTGGGGAGTGAGTGAGCGGCTGCGTGGGGCTCATTTACCGGCTGGGGTTCAACACGACGGTCCTTTCTCCAGCCCTTGTTCCACCCCATGGGCGTCAGGCTCAGGTCCCACACGATCCAACACGTCCTCACCAACCACCGCTCCCCTGCCCACCCTTTGATGTCACACACACACAGTTGCCCTCAGCCCATGGGCCGCCCTGTGAAACGTCCATAAATGTCACAGCTCCCCGTTGAGCTCATGGAGTCCGTGGCTTTGGGCTCCGTCTGTTCCGTGGCCACTCCGGACAGCACAGGTGTCTGTTCCGTGGGGTCACGGGCACCAAACCCAGCTCGGGTGGGAACCAAGAGGGTCCCCTCGTGTTCAGGGCCCAAAGCGCCATCTGTAGCACCTGCCCGTCCTTTTGAGTGCCCAGAGCCTCCTTCTTGGGGCCCAAATCCTCATGTTTAGAGTCCCAACGTTTTTTATCACCCACGGCCTCTGACCAGGGCCCACAGTTTCAGTTTTAGGTGGAGCTCGTTGCCTGGCAACAACCAACCGGAAGTCAGTGGGGAGTCAGTGGAGCCAGGACAGCCAATGGCATTTGAGGAGGTGGGGCAAGTCATGTGATTGACATGTAACCAGCCAATCAGGCTTTGAGGCTTGCAGGAAAGGTGGTGAGAGTTGAATAAACCGGGCAGCGTTCAGGGGCGGGCCGTGCTGGCTGCACCAATCACAGCTGGTGGGAGTGCAGCACATGGATGATTGACAAATGGCCTGACCCATCACTTGGTAGGGGGGGAAACGAGAGATCCCAGCTGGCCAATCACAGGAAACATTACCTCAGGGTGGGGCGGGCACTGTGGGGGGAGTGAACCCTAAGGCAGCCAATCAGATCCAGGATCACCTCAGGGGGGGAGACTGACAGCCCTCCCGCCCAATGGCGGCGCAGCCCAGGCTGAGGAGGCGGCGGCTCTGCAGGCGGCCAGGCTGAGCTTTGCCGTGGCGCCCGTGGAGCTGCCCCAAGGCTGAGCAGCCCCCGGCCCAGCACTTCCCTTCCCTTCCCTTCCCTTCCCCTCCCCCCCCCTCCCCTCCCCTCCCCTCTCTTCCCTTCCCTCCCCTCCCCTCCCTCCCCTCCCTTCCCTTCCCTTCCCTTCCCTTCCCTTCCCTTCCCTTCCCTTCCCTTCCCTTCCCTTCCCTTCCCTTCCCTTCCCTTCCCTTCCCTTCCCTTCCCTTCCCTTCCCTTCCTTTCATCCTTCTCTATCTGCTGCTTCTTTCTCCACCTCGATCCTCTTCCCTGCACCTTTTATCCTCTCACTCTTGTGGAGTATCTTACAGACACTCATCTTGACTTACTGCAACGACCTTGACCCAAATAGAATGACAAACCACAATGGTTTTCTACAAGAAAAGATATTTACGATGTGTCAGCCAAACTGCCGGAGTGTGTGAAAGATCAAGCAGACCGATCACAAGATAACTTTGAGCGCGTGCACAGCTGCCGTAAGCCAATTACAGCAGAAAGTTAAATGCGTGTACAACAGCTACTAACTATAAATGTAGGTGTCTCTTGGTTCACCCGCACTGAGAGTCCGTGCCGTTAATCCCTCACGCTGTCCCTTTGTCCTGCTGTCTGTCCCCATCTTTTCTGTCTTTATTCTTCCCCACTGCCTGTCCCATTGCTTCTGGCAATAGACCCCTGTCCAGCTGGCTCTGCCTTTTATTTTTTGTCTCTTCCTCTTTGCTGCTTCTCAGCCCTCCTTTCCTCTTCCTCCAGCTCACTGTGGGTTTTATCCCTTTGTCAGTCTCTCCATCCCCATCTTACCTTCGCTTTATTTCTCAGTCCCTTTGTTCTGCTCTCTGACCTTCCTTTTCTCCATCTGTACATACCCCTCCTTGTCCCTGTCTTTCTCTACCCAACCTTCCTTCTTCTCCTCCCCATCCCCCGTTCCTCTGTCCTGTTCCTCGATCCTCTTCTTTCTTCCTCCCTGTCTTGTCACGGCTCCTCGTCCCTATTTGTCTTGATCTCTCCCTCTCTCCAGCCTTTTCCCCATGTGTTTCTTTCTCTCTGGGCTCCTCTCTCTTCTCTCTTGTCTGATTTGTCTCTTTCTAGTCCCCTGTCCTTCTCCCCAGCAGCTTCAACTGAATGACCAGGTGTCGCTGTGCTCTGGTATTTGCTGAGCACTGCCCTGGGGAAGATCTGTGTCTGTAGGGCTGGGGATCATTTAGGAGCTGGTCTCCTCCTGCAGACGGCAGAGCCGGGTGTAGTTGTGGCAGAGGTTGTTCTCAGCTGCTGCTCTGTGCAGCTTGGGGAAAGAGCCGGCTGGGGGCCTTCTTTTGAAGGAAGGTTTCTTGTTCTGCACTCACTGCTCCTCGGGACCCTGCACAGGAGCCGTGTCGGGGTCTGCAGGGACTGGTGGGACCTGCTGTGATTCCTTGTGAATGTGAACTGCACTTGTCCTGATGTCTTCGGATGAAACCACACTGACCGAACATGGTTTCGTTACCAGCTCCAGTGCCAAACTATGTGCTTAACGCTGAAGAACGAGAGACACTGTGCTATTTTCCAGCTGTCAGTGGCTGTGAATCAGCTGAGAACATCATTGCCTTAGGTAACGGGGCAGGTGGTCTATGATCAGGGGTGTGGACTTGCATGGCGCTGCTTTCACTACCATTTTCTAGTCATGCCACTTCAAAGCCCTTCCTTCTCCTGGGAATTTTAAGATGGCATTTTTTGTTCTGAGAGACTGGAGTTGAACTTAATGCTGAGTGGCTGATATAATGGGTTCCATAAAATAAGAACAAGAATCTTGCTTTTTTGTGGTTTTTTTTTCCTCACACCATCTGAACCTTAGTAAGCAAGAGGAAGAGTGGTTGACAGTGTCTGTTTTCTGAGAGTAACATGTTCCTGTACCTTTCCAGTCTTTCTATGGTGAAGGATTTCTGCCCTTGCAGAGAGGACTGCAAAACCCACTCCTGTCAGGTTGGACTTTGCCTCCAAATGTGGCGCAGCCTCTTCCATTGTGGCATCACCCACTGCCGTTGATGTCACAAAGCAGCATCAGCGCTGAGGTGGGCACAGCAGGGTATAAAACCAGGGGTCTCCCTGCGCCTTTGTCACTCTCGATCTTGACGGAACAGAGATCGCAGAGTTCTTGGCTCACTCCCGAGCGAGCAAGATGCTTGTTACCTGCACCTCAGCAGGTACCAAGAGCCAGCCAGAGAAGGTCGAAGGTCTGAACAGGTATGTTTGAAAAATCCTCCTCCCCTTTGCCCAGGTGTGTTTTCAACCTCATCAGCTGGGGTGGGTGGCAGGTGGACAGGAGAGGAACATGAGGGCAGCCTGAGAGCTCGGTCTGGAGCTGGTGGAAGGCAGCAGCCGCCTTTCAGTCTCTTCATGACCACAGGGGCAAGGCCCAGAAAGCCTTCGATCTCTGCAGAATGAGGGACAGGTCTATTTTGGATCGCATGGATGGAGTCCCAAGCGGTGGCCCCGATACAGCCTGCCGTAGTAATTGTGAGAGCTCAGCTCAGTCCTGTATTGTGCTCTGCAGGGTGGGTTGTGTCCCTGAGCCTGCTTGGTTTTCCTCCCCACTTGGACCAGCAGGACACCAGCGTGTCCTCTGTTGACCGTGGATTTGACGTGTGTTCCTGACACAGGAGGTTTCTTTCGGAAACCTGCTCAGCTCCTCACCAGGGCTCTGCCTTAGGAAAGGGGAACATGATCCTCTGAAGGGTGCAAGGAGTTCTCTAGGAGAACAAAAGGGGATTGTTCATTCCTGATGAGTGTACGCTGTGAGCCTTTTGAGAGCCTCCTGGAACAGGCAGGAGGAATTTCCCCCTTGCAGAGCGCTGTGTGCTGTGTCTTGGCAGATCAGGCTCAGGGCAGCAGGGCCCAGCCAGCAGAGTGCTTCTTTGGTGCTTCCTTGTTTGCCCGTTGCTTGCCAGCACGCACTGACATTCAGCCCTCCCTCCCTCTTTCCCCAGTCTGCATTTCTCTGCAGTTATGCCAAGAGAAGGGCCAGAGATAACCCGGCTGCTAAAGAAATGCTGCGGGAGGGGAGACACACACCCCCGCCTGGCAGCTGTTGACCTGTAGGGGCACAGGCTGAACCTTCTCTTGGGAGGGTGGAGAACAGGATCAACACAAGTGTGATCGGATGGTGGGCAGGAGAAACAGGTGTTCGTTGTGTCCCTTCCGTTTCCAAAGAATCCCTCTCCAGCCCCACAGACATGCAGTGTGGCAAGAGCTCCCGTTGCAGCTCCTGCTCTTAGTCCGGAGTCAATCTTGAGCCCTTTGTCCCTAACGAAACAATCGCTGCCATGACAAATCCCCCACTGGTGCAGCTGCTGACAACCCCAGCAGTGACTCGAGCTGGTGCAGGACCAAGCCAACGCACACGCCAGGAACGCCAGGCTCAAGGGCTGCAGTCCCTGCTGCTGCTCTCCAGTCTGCTGCTGATCTGCACGGGAACCGCCAGCTTCACCAGCCTTTTCCTCCTTGTTGCTCTGTAGGATGATGAAGGCGCTGAAGGCAACGATGCTGGTGCTGCTTTTTGGTCTATTCTGTTTCGGTGAGTCTCTGCAGAGCTCCGACCTGAAGACGGTTTCTTTAGGAGGAACTTGGGGCTCCATCCTGCCCTGTTCCGCTTCCCCCGCCGTGACCAGAGGAGCTCAGCTAAGAGCAGAAAGTCCCCGACAGAGCTGTGCCAGTCCCTGCTCCAGCGGGACGGGTGTGGGGGTGAGGAAGGGCTGACTTGCCTTCCCCAGGAGGGCTGAGCCAGTTCTCTTCAGCCGAGGGAGAGGCCGTGGCTGAGCTCTCCTGCCCCAGGGGGATGAAAATCTTCGGCAGGACAAGAAGCACAGTCCAGGGCAGGGAACGTCTATCTCTTGTGGAGCCCATATGCCATGATAGCCGCTGTCAAAGCAACAAGAGGACAGACAACTATGGCACTTGGGAGAGACACAGACAGGGGAGCGGGCAGCCCGAGGCATAACCTAGCCTTAGACCAAGTTCTAAGCTCTGGTGTGTGTCTGACAGGTGTTTACCGTATGGGACAAGTTGGCACGGAAAGCTTCTGGAGAACTGCAGGAGAGTTAGAAGACCTGAGGAAAACCCTGCCCCTGCCAGACCAGCTCCATAAGCTCCAGGAACAACTTTATCATCTGCGCTGGAGTGCAAAAGATGTCGCTGAGCGGGGTCTACAGGAAGGTTTGAAGCAGGCAAAGCTCCCAGGCTTTACCGGATGGGTAAGGGCACAAAGCAGAAGGATCTACTCAGGGGTTTTATCCTCCCTCCGGCACGTATCCTACTCCATTCCCTGTCACAGCCAACAGGCTGGTGCTGCTGGAACAAGTGCTGTCATGGCCACGCTTCCTTTTCCTGTTGCTCCACACTTCCTTATGGGGCAGAGCGTGATGGGAATGACAGCTGTCTGAGTCGTACCTTCCTCTGCATCCACATCTTGGGTCCTCCTCAAGGGAGGACTGGAAAGAAAGAATGGTCTCAGAGGTCCAGAGTTAAGCCAGTCCTATCTCATGCCCAGAAGGCTTGTCTGTCCGTGCTGCCTGGCCTGGGGCCTCTCCACAGGAAAAGCCCTTTCCCACAGCTCCAGCATTCAGAGCACTGGAGTGAGCAGCCCCCCCTTCCTGATCCCATCAATCACAGCAGAGCAAACCTGGGAGGCTTCCGGGCAATTTGGGTGTTCCTTCCATCTGATATGGGCCCTGTCCCCATTCACCTTGGCTGGCCTTGCAGGGGAGCTGCTTGCCCCCTTCCTTTTCCTTCCAACAGCCGCTCTCCTTCGTGTTCCTTCCCAGGCTGTTCAGGACATCATCAATCAAGCCCTGGAGAAGCTGGAGGAAATCCGGGTCCCAATGCCTGATTACGCCCTCAAATCAGCAGGTGCTGTGACATTGTACATACAAACCAGTTTTAAAGCACTTCTTGTCCAGATTGACAAGATGCGCATTGGAACGTGCCCAGGGGTAGGAGAGAAGGGTTGAGAAGTCACGGGTCACCTCATGCCCTAAAAGTGCCCCCACTGACAGCGGCTGTAACGGGCCAGACCCCATGGGAAGCACAGAAAGCCTGGCTCACGTTCTTGTCTTTTTCCACGGCCCCATACGACAGTTTGATGACTCCCTGCTGTGTGATGCAGAGGGGTTGTGCCAGTGAGAAAGAGGGGAACCCACTGTAGGACACGGATGACAACTGAGGAGCTTTTTCCAAGTCAACAGTGTAATATTGCTCCTGACACTGCCTGATGATTCTGCTCATGTTTTAATTTCCAGGGGCTGCCATCATTCTTTCCAGGACTTCTCCAACCCTCCAGACTGCCAAAGCAAAGGTCTTCTTGTATTCCCTGCCGGTGATGGATTACATGAGGTCCCCTGAGCTTATTCTGGAGGTAGGAGCACCAAGAAGCAGTAAAACAAAGGTCTGGAGAATGAACCACATATGCTGCTCAGAGGAGCGTGAGCCACGACAACTTTCTCCATGTCAATGTAGTTTCTTCTTGTCCTTTCAGCCAGAAAATCATCCTGGAAACTGCTGGCCCTTCCCAGGAAGTCAGGGACACGTCTTCATCAAGCTGTCTGTGCCAGTCATTCCCAGGGCAGTCACCATGGACCATGTCTCAGGGACAGCGTTCCATGGAGAAAGTATCTCCGCAGCGCCAAAGGACTTTGCTGTCTATGTAAGTGATTTCTCTGGAGAGGGCGCAGGGGTTTGCACAGCATTTCTAAGCAGTGGGTGAAGATGGGTCAAAGAGTCCAGTGGCCTGAAGCTTCCTCCTGGCTCTCAGAAGAAACGGGCTCCTTGGAGTCGCTCCCTTCCCATTGTATTCCTCTTCTATTCAATGGTCCACTCAAAAGGAAGCTTCTGGGGCAAGATGCTACTCGAGGAGCCACAGGGAAAAGGAGCTGGCACAGTGCATGGTCCTAGACCTTCTTGGCTTCCAATTCCAGTGGCATTTGTGATCCTCAGGTTTCCTCCCTCTCCCTGGGAGCGTCTGCTCCTTTTCTGACTGGCAGCCTGGACTCGTTGAGTAGGCAAGTGTGGCGTGCTGCCCACCTGCAGCTTCTCGTCTTGTCCTCATTGTCCTTGGACTACATAGTTGAAGTAACCCCGTACTTCACCAACTGAAGTTCAGTCTCCCCATAGTGATACCAGACGCTCTTGTTTTCTCCACCCCTGTCTTTCTCTAGGGCTTCAAGGAAGAACACGAGGAGCAGGGAACGTTCCTGGGACAGTTCACCTTCCTGGCACCGCTGAATCCCAGTCAGACCTTCCAGCTGAAGGTATGGGGACAAAGACGGGGAGAACTGTAGGAGAGGAGGAGAAATGCGGCTGGATGGGGAGAGGCTTCCCTGCCAAAGGGCTACAGGCAGCCCTGTCCTTGAGCATGCCCCACAATGCCCTTTCTTCTGCTTTAAATACGTTGAGTGCCACTCTTCTCTTTCATTTTGGGTTTAAACTTCAGTGCTTAGAAGCGCCACAGTTGAAGCTGGAATCAGCTTGACTGTCTAGACCCCAAGCACACATGAGCGGCCACATCCCGTAGGATGCATGACTGCTGGTCTGCCAGTTAAAGACCAGGAATACTGGGCTTCCTGAGGATTCTGTTGGTGCTGGCAGTGAGTAGTGACAGGGAGGCCATTCTGTTTCCCTGGCTTTCTAGAGAAGGCAACGAGACATTTTTCTGACACCACCACTGGGTCTTCTGACTGTGGAAGCCTGTGTCCCAAAGGAGGCGAGATCTTTCCAGTGTATTTGCTGAGGCATCTGCTTCTTCCTTCACTGTTTTTATGGCCCAATGACGTAGAGCAAGATAAGAATGTCTCGACCACGACAGGTCAAAATCCCTCGCGGGGCAGCAGGAAGGAAGCTGTTGAACGAGGCCGTCGCTGCGGCACTTCTGTCAGTGGTCACGTGCCAGAGAGGAAAAGGCGACTCATTTCTTCTTGTCATTTCAGAACGAGCTCCCTGGGGTCGTGAATTACATCAGGCTGCAAGTGCTGAGCAACTGGGGCCACCCGGACCACACCTGCCTGTATCGGTTCAGGGTGCACGGTGATCCGCTCAAAGATGAGGGAGAGGTTCCAGTTTCATCTGTCAATAAATTCCATTAATGTTCACCAAGTCGAGTTCCAGTCTGCTTTGCCTGTGATGCTGACTGGTCCTCCCTGAGCTAGCTTGGGCTCCCCGTCCTTCTCTCGAACCACCAGCTTATGGGAGACTTGAGGAGTACACAGCAAGATTGTCCTTATGAAGAGAAACAGGAAGAATCAGTCACAAACCTGCAGAAAGCCTGACAGCCACATACTTGCTGCCTACAAAGGAACATCAGCAAGGCCCTGCCTGTATACCAAAGATTAAATTACTGGACAGTTTTTCTGGGCAGAAGCAACTAAGGATCGACTGAATGGAACCATCTGTTTTCACTAGAGAGAGATGCCACTTCAGCTTCCATCTTTCAGTCTGTTGCCGATGAGAAAATGTGTTTTTTTGTAAGAAGGAAACCCTTAATTGGAAAGTCATTTCATGCCTCATTTGCCTCCCTGGGCACATAATCTAGTGAGTAGCCCAGGAACCCTTACAGAGTGATTAGCAAAGCAATCCCAGGACACTTAAGAGATCCCATAACTGCAGGAGTCTGTCTTTCCTTTTCACCGGGAGTTCCCCAAGCCCCAAGGCAGGAGCAGGCAGGGCAGTCCTGCACTCGGGTCACACCAGGGAGGAGAGAGCAGGAGCAGCGCTTGGCACCCAGGGCTGGGAACCGCAGTTTGTGCTCTGAGCTGGGGCGTAGTGCATGTGCAAGCCCAGCACTGATCCAGACACCAAACTGAGGGTGTCAGTTCATCCCCGGTGCCACACACACTGCACACTGCAGCAGAAGAAATGGAAGAAGATACCAAGATACGGGCAGGGAGATGAGGACAAAGGGAAGGAAGAAGAAAAAAAAAAAAAAAAAAAGAAGAAAAAGAAAAAAGTAGTAATGGTTTGTGGCTGAGAAGAAAAAATTTAACAAAATACACCAGGACTGGGACAGAGTGACAGAGAAAGAGCAGAGGAACAGGGAGAAGGACAACACTGAAGGAATAAAACACCGGTGATGGGCAGCAGGACGGAGAGATGGAGAAAGGAAAAATTGACCTAGAGAGAGAGGAAAGAAGGGACAGCCAGCTGGACAGGGAAATATAGTGAGAAAAAAATCACAGAATGTCCTCAGTTGGAATGGACCCAGAAGGATCATTGAGTCCAAGTCCTGTCCCTGCACAGGACAACCCCACAGTTCACACCATGTGTCTGAGGACGTCGTCCAGTCTCTTCTTGAACACTGTCAGGTTGGGCCGTGACACCTCCCTGGGGAGGTTGTTCCAGTGCTCCAGCACCATCTGGGTGAAGAACTTTCCCTCACGTCCCATCTGACCCTCCCCTGGCACATCTTCCTGCCGTTCCTGGGGTTCTGTCACTGGTCACTAAAGAGAAGAGCTCAGCCCTGCCCCTCCCGTTCTCCTGCTGAGGAAGCTGCAGCCCCATGAGCTCTGCCCTCAGTCTCCTCTTCTCCAGCCTGAACAAACCCAGGGACTTCAGCTGCTCCTGATACAGCTTCCCCTCCAAACCCTTCACCAACTTCGTAGCCTCTTCTGGACATTCTCCAGCAGCTTTACCTCCTTTTCTCCTGTGTCCCCAGCCCTGCACACAGTGGATGCTCCAGGTGAGGCCGCCCCAGCGCAGAGCAGAGCGGGACAATCCCCTCCCTGCCCGGACCAACACATTGGAGGGACCCAGAAGTCCCGGACCCACATCTGGGGGGACTCAGGAGTGCAGGACCCACATATTGGAGGGACCCAGGAGTCCGGGTCCCACATATCAGGGGACCCAGGTGCCTGGGAAGGGTGTTGGGTCATGGCAATAAAGTTGTGTGTGGAAAGGAACTCTGGAAACATCTGGTTTCACCTGAAAACTGGGGGCTGGGGTGATCACACCTGGACCCCTGCACCCTTCAGTTGGGGCCAGTGACCCCCAGGTTGGTCCTGGCCCCACAGCAGGGGGTTCCCTCCCCTCTTGCCCCCAAATTGGGGCTTTTTCTTTTTCCTGAAGTCGCTTTCATTTCAATAAATCAACATTATAAAAGGGGACGGGGGGAGGGGCAGCCCCAGATGCTGAGCTCCACGTCCCCTCCCCGTTCACATGTTGTCACACATCACCCCACAACTGCCAGAAACTGCCCCATATTGCCCCAGGGGCACCAGAATCACCTCAGGGCTCCAAACGGCGGCCAGAGGGACACAAAGGCCTGGTGCTGCTGCAGCTTCTCTTCATTTCCGGAGCTGCTCCTGAAGCCGTGACAGCTCGTCCTTCCACGCGAGTCTCAACTAGATGAGAGCTCTGGCTTCCCTATAACCAGCCCTATCTCTGGATTCGTCTTTCTTTCCATCCTTGCATCCAACTCTCAGACGCTTCCTCTGCCCTGCGGAGCTTCCCTGGGAGTTTCCCGTTTCTGGAGCGGCCCTCCCGACAGCTCTGCTTGTTCTGGCTGTTGTTAAAGCACACAAACCGGCGATTTTTAGATCTTCCCAGCCCATTCACACCATGAGTCTGTCCAACAGCGATATTTAAGTCTGGGCTCTTCTTGCTGCTTGTGGGATCTTTCACTGATCTCGTATCGGCCTTTGTTTTGTTAAACTGCCAATATTGTTTCTGGTCCATCACCTCGAAGGTTCTGTTCAGTCTGAATAAATCCTTTTCTTCCCAGGGAAGTGCGGAACAGGCCCTGTCATGTCTCCCTTTTAGCCCTGAAGTCGTTATTTTCTCCCCAGTCGATTCCGTTCTTCCCAGCAAAGTGCGAACCAGACCTGATCTCACAGGTGGTCAGTGCAGTCTGGAGCCGTTCTGGTGAATACGAGCGGAATTTTACAGCTTCACATTTCAGCAAATTCAGCTCACTGAGTACCACGAAGCCAAGAGGATATTAAAAATCACACAACCTTATTATTCTGGGTGATTCGTTCTATCTAAGATGCATTTAATTAAGCTAAGGGATTGATGCAAAACTTAAATTGGGCTCATCGACTGACCCGTGAGCAGTAAAACCATCGCTGTATGGGCAGCTTGCTCAGCAGAGAGCTCCCAGCAGCTCCCCAGGCTGTCATATTGATGGAATAAAGTGGCTGTTTTGTAGCCCAGTGGCAGCCGGTGGGAAAGGTCTGCACGAGGCTCCGTGCAGCCACTTCTCGTAGCAGTTCAGTGTGTTGTTCTGCACCCTCGGGGGTTTCCCCGCGGGAGTTCTGGGCCCGGCTGCAGCTCCGGCCTTTCCCTCTTCTGGAGCCTGCACCAAACTGCTGCTGGTTTGGCTGGGGGTCGATGCCTCCGCCAGCTCCCCCACTCGAAGCCACAGGACGAGGCCCAAGTTTGCCCGTCTGCAGCTCAGAACCTGCGCTCGTCCCGTCTCCTTCCCTGCGGGCTGTTGGAAACCGCGTTCCTCCCCCCGGGAACGTCCCCGTTTTCCATCCGGCTCCTCTGCCGAGGGTGCGTTTGTGCCCGGGCAGGCGGCAGCCGTGTCGCCCCAGCGTGTCCCCGCCCTGCTCAGCCCTGGGGAGCCCCAGTGTGACGTCAGAGCCGCCGCTGTGAGGTCAGAGTTGGCCAGCGTGGCCTTCCCGCCTGGGGAAGGAGCCCCCAGCTGCCGTGTGGCTGTTGCCCTGGGCAGGCAGCTGGTGCTGTGGGTGCTCTGGGGCTGCTGGAGCAGTTGGTGCCTGGACGGGCCAAGGGCTGCGCCGACTGGGGAGCCCACCTTTGCCAGCCATGGCGAGGAGAAAGGCATCCCAGAAAAGACGCCAAGGGGCCTCCAGAGGCTCCTCGGGGATCAAGGCCGACCAAGAGCCGGCAGGGGAGGCAGCAGGACCGAGCTGCTACCAGACGAGCGGGTAAGAAGCTGGCTGCTCCTGCCCGGGGCGGCGGGTTGGGGTGGGAGCTGGGACGTGGCCGGACACGGCCCGTGGGGCGGGGAGCAACGTGGGAAGATGGCCGAGGCTTCCGGAGAGAGAAATGGATCTGGGGAAGGGGCCGGAGCACAAGTGGGGTGGGAGCGGCTGAGGGAGCTGGGGGGTTCAGCCTGGAGAACAGGAGCTGAGGGGAGACCTGGTCTCTGACCTGCCTGAGAGGAGCTTGGAGCCAGGGGGTTCTGGCTCTGCTCCCCCGGAACAAGCGCCAGGACGAGAGAAAACGGCCTCAAGTTGCACCAGGGGAGGTTGAGGTTGGATCTTGGGAACAATTCCTTCCCCAAAGGGCTGTCGGGCATTGGAACCAGCTGCCCAGGGCAGTGGTGGAATCACCATCCCTGGAGGGGTTGGACAGATGGAGATGAGGTTCTCAGGGACATGGGGCAGTGACAGGGGTGGGGTAGCGGTTGGACTCGATGATCGTGAGGGTCTCTTCCAAGCAAAATGGTTCTGTGATTCTATGAAGAAGACCCCGTGGCTTGCGAATCCCCCCGTCTGTGGGGAGGGCTCTGGGCTGGCCGGCCAGCTCGCTGTCCCGGCCGAAAGCCAGGGTGCAGCAGGGGCTTGTGGGGAGGCCAGGAGGGAGCACGTTCTTCTCTTCTGCGCCAGAGACCCTGTGAGAGATCCTGCCAGATCCTGCCAAGTGTGGGATGGACCAGCTTGAGGAGATGGGGAGAGGAGAGGGGGGACCCCTGGCAGCAGCCCAGCTGTGCTGCCTCTGTCCCCGCAGCTGAGACGTCCCCTGCGAGGCTTCCCGAGGCCGAGCTCTGGCCAGGGCCTCGGCTCACACAGCGTGGGGCTGGTGGGCAAGCGGCATCTCCTTTTGTCCTCCCGCAGGAGCCCCGGCACGAGGTTGGAGCTGGTGACACGATTGTGGAAGTCAAGTCCTGGCTCAGCCACTCAGGGGTCTGCAAATTGGAGCAATAAGGCCACAAAAATTGCATGTAAGTTCAGCCACTGCTGCTCACTGTGAAGTGCTTGGGCGTGAGCTCCTGGAGAGGAGACCTCAAGAGACAGGCCTGACTTTTCTCTGTTGGTGATTTTTTTTTTTCCCAGGCATGCTCTTCAGCCTCACTTGCCATGGGGCAGGTGCCCTGGTCTCCCTGTGGACACGTCTGCTGAGCATGTGCGTCTTCACCATGTACGTAGTACAGGTTTTGCTGTGGACAGGGGGAAGGGGATGTCCAGGGCCAGTGCGAGCTGGAGGTTGGACTCAATGAGCTTTGAAGATCCCTTCAACCCAAACTATTTTGTGATTCCATGTGAGAACAAACCTGCTTTCTCAGCCAAAGAGAGAGAGCGAGGTCCACACCGCAAGGCTGCTGACAAGTGTCTTCATTTGCTCTTTATGGATTATTTTCCTTCTCTTTCAGAAGGTGCTCCTGCAGCTCTTCCTCTGGGGAAGAGCTGCCAGTAGTGTTGAGCAGTGTGGACAGAAATCATGTTCCTGCTGGGCACAGTCAGCAGCAAGCTTCCAAAACAGCAGCTTTTCAGCCTAAAAACACAAATCCAGCTGTGAAGGGGTTTGCTCGAGACTTGGCTCCTTGGCAGCCCCTGGACTCCCTCTTTTTCAGGCACAAGATGGCCCCAACAAAGAAGCGGTTTGCGATGGACATGCAGACGATGCACTTCCTGAGGGACGTGAGGTTCTTCCGAGTCATCCTCTTGTTGCTCCTGGTGGCTCTTGGCGTTTACTGCGTGACCTCGATGCCAGGGTGGACAACACGGGCAAAGGGATGGATGGAGGTGGGTGACCCCTGCGAGGGAGCACTGAGGACAGCGGCTGGAGAAATCATGGGCTCTCCTGCCTCCGTGCAGGGTGACCCAAAGAAGGAGCAGCTTGTGCCGTGGCTCCTGGGGAAGCCTCCCCTGGGGAGCCCTGGCAGCTCTGGTAGTGGAGACTCTAATGGGGAATTTCTCCCTTTCAGGAGCAGACATGTGGGTCTGCGGCAGAACGGCAGACTCGGAGGTAAGAGATGTCCCCTGAGCTGGAACTGGGTCTGTGCAGAAGCCTCAGCCAACAACTCGTGCTACCCATTTTCCTAAAGCTGGGGCTCCTGTCCTTCCCTCCGGCCTTCGCTTTGCTCAGCCTGGTGAGGAGGGGAGCGCTCGCAAAGCCGGGCAAGCACACGTGTCTGTGCTCCTTGCTGAGCTCCAGCGCTCCCCAGAGGGGATGGACCACTCTCTGACGAGATCTGCTTTCCTGGTCCTTCAGCAATTATCGGGCTTTGTTGGCGGCACAAACCCAAAAGATGCGGCTCCTGCTGCAGGAGGTGGCTCAGCTGAGGGGGGAGCTCCGCAGTGCGAGGAAGGTGAGGGTGCATTTGGGGAAGGAGGTTTGGCTGGGCAGAACTGCCGAGAAAGCCCCCTTGGGCTTGTTGGTGGGCTCGGACTGCTGACCGTGCTGTTTCTCAACCCAGGCAGCGTCCAAGGCGGCTTCGGAAGTCTCCGTGGAGATGTCTGACTGGGCCCTGCAGAGCGCTGGTATGGACACAAGCAGCCCAGCCGTGCTCCCGGCGCTGCTCTCCAAAGCGGCAATGAGGACAGGACTGAAAAATGAGGAGCTGGCAGCGGCCTCCCGAGTTGCGCCTGAGCACCGCGTCCTCCTGATCTGTGGCCTCTTGCAGTCATCTGCCCTCCCTTCCTTCCAGGTGCCACCATCGACACGCAGAGAACTTCCCAGACCTACGGCTGCCAAGGGAAGTGGAGCTGCAGGGTTTTATGGCTGTTTCCACCTGTCAACCCTCCTGAGGCTGTTCTGCAGGTATGGCAGCAGAAATCCTCAGTGCTGGCGTCTTGCCTTCCTGGCAAGTTGGGGACTGAGCTCAGGGCACTTCCCAGCTGCAGCAGACCCCACAGACACGCCGGTGCCTGCGCTTCAAGCTCCAGGAGCAGTTGTGTTGGCCCCAGCGGTCTCTCACGCTTCATTTCTCTGCTGTTCCCGTTGCAGCCGGATGTTACCCCAGGGAACTGCTGGCCTTTCCAAGGGCGTCAGGGCCAGGTGGTCATCAGGTTGCCAGCACGAGTCCATCTGAGCGCCGTCACCGTGCAGCACATCTCCAAGGAAGCCTCTCCCTCTGGGTCCGTCATCAGCGCCCCCAGAGACGTCGCCGTCTTTGTAAGTCTCTGCCGGGCACTTCTGCCTGGGATCTGGCCCTGGGGCAAAGCCGTGACAGCGACTTTGTGCGTCCTCTGAGGTTTGTGCCCCACTCTCTCCTGAGCCCGGCCGTGCCATGGCACAACACTTCAAGGGCTCTAGAGATTTCCTCTCTCTCAAGACTTATTCTGGCCAAAGCACCTCAGGGCTCTTCACCAAAACTTCAGGCGGAGACTGAGCTCCAGCCCAACCAGTGCCAGACGAGTGCTGGAGTCCCAGGAGAGGCTGGGAATGGGATGGGGCTGGTCCAGCACGTACGTCTCCTCAGTGCTGGGATGAGTCTGAGCTGCTCTCCTTGTGCTTTGCCCCCAAGGGAGTGGATGCGGATGGAGAAGAGGGGACTCTGCTTGGGACGTTCATGTACGACGTGGCGAAAGAGCCCATCCAGACCTTCCCTCTGAAGGTACGGTCCACCTGCGGGGGAAAGATGCCAGGGAGCGAAGCAGGTTTGCCTGCAAGTCCGCAGCAGGAAGAGCGTGAACGTTTTCTCGTTGGGCACAGGGGCCCACAGCACTTTTGGGAGCTTGTTCCTGTGCGGGAGCGGGGCTGGCGGGGGCAGAGCCATTGACTGCACTGCTGCTCTTAACACCTCTGTTTCCTTTTCCCTCTTCACAGAACGCGCCACTTCGCAGAGCCTTTTCCTATGTCAAATTTTTTGTGAAGAGCAACTGGGGAAACCCGATGTACACCTGCATTTATCGAGTGCAGGTTCACGGGAAGATGGCGAAACCAGAAAGCCTCGGCTGAAACCAGGGCAGAAACAAAGGCAAAAAAATTAAAAATGGTGTGTCGGTTCAGATCGGTGTGGAAGATTTGCAAATCCGATTCCTCACCCCATGAACATTCCTGTCCTTGATCTGGCTAATCTGTGTCAGAGGTTCGTTTGTGTCAGATTGATTAGTGTCGACGTGGAATTTTGAAGTGTTTCTCCCCTTGTTATTCTGCCCTCCCCTCGGCACTGGCATTCCAGGGCTGGGCAGGGTTGGAACTCCGTGCTCCTGGCAGCTCTAACAGCGTGTAGGATGGGAAGGGGGTCGGGGCAGCTCGCTGATGGGCAAGAGTGTTTCCTGGGGGTTGCTGGAGGATTCCAAGGGGCTCCTGAGAGACGGGGCTGGTGAGTGGGCATCCCAGGATGCAGTTGGGGTTCTGCCATTTCATACCATTTAAACCAGCACAATGGGCTAAAGACAGAAGGGGGGAATTACAGAAGGGGCGCAGGGAGCCAGCCAGAGAGCGATGGGGAGAGACCAAAAATAGCAATTAGGGGCAAGTGCCACCATTTCTTGAGCTCTCCCAGGAGCTGCATCCCCGGGAGCCCCAAGCGATGTGACCTGGGCCCGAGCCTGCACCCTGGCAGAATCACAGAAACACAGAATCACAGAATGTGCTGAGCGGGAAGGGACCCACAAGGATCATCAAGTCCAACTCCTGTCCCTGCACAGGACAACCCCACAGTTCATACCATGTGTCTGAGGACGTCGTCCAGTCTCTTCTTGAACACTGGCAGGCATGGGGCCGTGACACCTCCCTGGGGAGCCTGTTCCAGTGTGCAGCAGCATCTGGGTGAAGAACCTTTTTGTCATGTCCAACTGACCCTCCCCTGGCACATCTTCCTGCCGTTCCTGGGGTTCTGTCACTGGTCACAGAGAGAAAAGCTCAGCCCTGCCCCTCCTGCTCCTCTGCTGAGGAAGCTGAAGCCGCCATGAGCTCTGCCCTCAGTCTCCTCTTCTCCAGGCTGAACAAACCCAGCGACTTCAGCCGCTCCTCATATGGCTTCATCTCCAAACCCTTCACCAACTTCGTAGCCTCCTCTGGACACTCTCCAGTAGCTTTACCTCCTTTTCTCCTGTGTCCCCAGCCCTGCACACAGTGAATGCTCCAGGTGAGGCCGCCCCAGCGCAGAGCAGAGCGGGACAATCCCCTCCCTGCCTGGCTGGCCCTGCTGTGCTGGATGCACCAGGACACGGGGCCCTCTTGGCTCCAGGGACGCTGTTGGCTCATGTTCAACTTGCCGTCGACCAGAATCCCCAGGTCTCTCTCTGCAGAGCTGCTCTCCAGCACCTCGTCACCCAGTCTCTCTGTACAGCCAGGGTTGCCATGTCCCAAGCACAAAATCCAGCACTTGCTCTTGTTGAACTTCATGTGGTTGGTGATTGCCCAGTTCTCCCATTTGTCCAGATCCCGGGATAAAAGTCGAGCCTGGTCTATACCTTCTGAGCTATTACACCATTATAGGCTGCCCACATACATGCTATGGGTAGAGTTCCTATTTGCTAAATCTTATTTCCTTACCATATCCTGGCACAGGTAAGTAGGGGTGGCAGTGCAGTCTCAGGTGTTGGGCTCAGCCTAGAATTACAAGAAGCCCACCCTGACTGATGCAGTAGGAAGGGAAACAGAAAAGAGGCTCGGCAAAGGCAGCCGTTAGAGTAGCGGATTAAAGCTGGTCACTGCCGCACACGAGGTGGGAAGGGGTGGGCTGGAGAGCCAGAGGGCTCTGCTGTCAGCGCTGGCAACAGGTCAGCAGCAGCTCCTCTGCAGAGCAGGTGACGTGCATCGGAGTCTTTCCAAAGGCCTTTGAAACTGCTGTGAACTGGGGCCCTGTGACAGTTGTGGTGAGGCCATCAGCCTTGCAGCTCTGCAGCAGTTCAGAGTCACTGAAACACTCTTGGTGGCGCATGCTGTTTGTGGGTTTCATTTTGGCTTTTTTTAATCATTTTGTTGAGGTACAATTATTTGTTTGGAATCAGGTGATGGCACTGGCACTCCTCTTTCTGGAGCACATCCTGACATCCTTTGTCATTCAGAGCTCTGCCCTCTGCTCCTGAGAGGAGCGATGGCCGCAATGGGGAACGACTCTGGTGAGTAGCAGCTTCACCAGCAGCCTCAGACTTTGTGAATCCCCAAAGGCAACGGACGTGTCTGGTGCTCCATCCCTGAACGCTGATGTGCTGACGGCCTGGAGTGAATTCTGGGGCATTTCTCGAGAGCAGCCAGACTTACCAGGGTATTCTCAATTAGACACAGGGAAATGTGTTTTGTCACTCCCCCCCACTACGTACCGAGTTTGAAAAGTGTCGTTGCTCGCAGCAAGATCTGATGTCAGTAGGGTTACTTTCTGTGCCAGGTACTTGCTTTTTTCATCAAGTTACAGCCAGGAAAAGGGAAGACTTGACGTGGTGATGCAATTCATGGCTCTAGAGGGAAAAAGCATGTTGCCCAAGGCACAGAAATGAGTTGGGGTTTGTTGGACTTTGGCCAAGCAGGGAGCAGGGGAACATGCTGTTTTCCAAAACTGTTTCTTGAGGAGCAAATTTCAATGGCAGTGCTGGGCTTGCTGCAATGTTTCTGTGTCGGAGGTTAGACCTGGTTGTCCTGGGTGCTCCTGTAGAGAACTCAACTTTTAAAATGTGCTTTCCTGCAGCAATGTCATCTCACCTCTTTTCAAATGTGGTTTCTTGGCAGTCACTGCTGAGGGAATGGCTCCCCCACAGAGGATCCTCTTTCCCCCGGAGAAGATTTGCATGGCCTGGCAGCACAGCCAGAGAGCTGGAGCGGGACTGCACAACCTGGGCAACACGAGCTTCCTCAACTCTGTCCTGCAGTGCCTGACACACACCCGCCCTCTGGCCAACCACCTGCTCTCTGGGGAGCTCAGCCAGGCCTGTCAGTACTTTTGGGAACATTTCCTTGTACACTTGTTGGGCACTGCCCAAGGGCTCCCAGAATCTGGAGCTGATTTAGGAGAAAAGCAGCCCTTCCTTGTCACTGCCCGCAGGGCTGTTCTTTGAACACGCAAGCGTAGAACCCGCTTGTTGTGCCTGGATGTGTTCCTCTCCAGAAAGGCACCTCTTCCTGTCCCCGGGTCTCACTCCCCATTCCTGGAAGTTAAACTCCTTTGCTTATTGCACAGAAAACTTCTATCAGTTCAACATCCCTCTGAAGAAGGTTTTCTGTGCACTAAAATGTCCTGTGCATGTTGGGACATTGGCACCTTGGGTCAAGAGGAGTGGACACCCTTCGTAGAACTTCAAGATCTCCATTAGGTTTCCCGTCACTGTGGATAGTTTGTTGATCTGTGGAGCATCCCTCTCTCCCTCTTCAGGCAGCCAGGAAGGCTTCTGCATGATGTGCAGAATGGAAGCGCATGTTAACAAGGTCCTGCATTCCTCAGCCAGTGCCATCGAGCCTTGGGCGGTTGTCAGAGTTCTCACCCGTAAGCCATTTCAGGTACTTTGACATGTTTTACGCCATTCTTGTCGGAGAGAACTAGTAACTTCTTTCTTAGAAACAGGCAAACATTTCCAGCATGGCAGGCACGAGGACGCCCACGAGTTCTTACACTGCACTGTGGATGGCATGCAGAGAGCTTGTCTGAGTGGAAACAGCGAGTAAGTACAAGCAAATTGTCTTTCCAGCATTCCAGAGCCCTTTGGACTCCTTGATGTACTCTCCTCAAGGAAAACTATGCCCAGGGCTTTCAGACAAAGCCAGACTCTTGGAGGAGATAACTCTCTGTCTTCCCATTTGTTTCCAGCGTGGACACCTCTTCTCAGACAACTACCATCATCCATCAGATCTTTGGGGGCTTTCTGAGATCCAGAGGTACTTTTCCACAGCTACTGCTCTCCTTGGAATCATCTGTGCCCTTCTGTCTGCCTGTGACAAACAGCTGATTGTGTGATTGGCGCAGAGGGTGTGAAGAGCTTAACCCCGCACAGACTTCCCCTCTCGCTGAACATTTCCATTTGGTTTCCTGGTCCGTCAGCAATTACCAGGCTTTGTTGGCGGCACAAACCCAAAAGATGCGGCTCCTGCTGCAGGAGGTGGCTCGGCTGAGGGGGGAGCTCCGCAGCGCGAGGAAGGTGAGGGTGCATTTGGGGAAGGAGGTTTGGCTGGGCAGAACCGCCGAGAAAGCCTCCTTGGGCTTGTTGGTGGGCTCGGACTGCTGACTGTGCTGTTTGTCAACCCAGGCAGCATCCAAGGCGGCTTCGGAAGTCTCCGTGGAGATGTCTGACTGGGCGCTGCAGAGCGCTGGTATGGACACAAGCAGCCCAGCCGTGCTCCCGGCGCTGCTCTCCAAAGCGGCAATGAGGACAGGACTGAAAAATGAGGAGCTGGCAGCGGCCTCACAAGTCATGCCTGAGTTCCAAGTCCTCCTGATCTGTGGCCTCTTGCAGTCATCTGCCCTTCCTTCCTTCCAGGTGCCACCATCGACATGCAGAGAACTTCCCAGACCTACGGCTGCCAAGGGAAGTGGAGCTGCAGGGTTTTATGGCTGTTTCGCGCTGCCAGCTCTCCTGAGGCTGTTCTGCAGTTACCACAGAATCACAGAAAGGTTGGGGTTGAAAGGAACCTCTGGAGATCATCTAGTCCAACACACCTGCTAAAGCAGGTACATCTAGAGTAGGGTCACCAGAACAGACCACACGGGATCGTGTCCAGGCGGGTCTTGAATGTCTGCAGAGAAGGAGACTCCATAACCTCTCTGGGCAGCCTGTTCCAGTGCTGTGTCACCCTGAGGGTGTAAAGAAGTTTCTCCTAAAATTCAGATGGAACGTTCCATTATTCAGCCTGTGCCCGTTGCCCCTCATCCTTGATACAGAGAATTAACTAATTAACACTTAACTAATTAATACTTAGAGAACTAACACTTAAGGAGCTAACGCTTAGAGAGCAAACCCTTAACCCACAACGCTTAGAACCCTTAACCCACATTACATTTGCCTAGCTTTGCTTAGCCTTGTGTAAGAGAAACAAGAGTTTATCGACGACTTTACAGGCCTTGCAGGGAGACAAAATCTTGAGTGCATTCTTGGTGCATCCTTGGGTGAATTAGATAACCGAAACTTGCGCATAGGACAGGAGATATGCCAGTTCTAACCAACTCAGCAGTCTGAGTCCCAGCCAACTCATCGCACCAGGCCAGAGGTGAATGTGTACAGAGAAGATGACCCCGGTCCACAGGCAACTCTCTTCTTCATACAGGCAAGAAAAATGAAGGTCATGCTGCCAGACCTGATGCAGGTCCTGCAGTATGGGAATAAGGCCATCAAGATGAAGGCGCTGGTGATCTTCAGAACCGTGACGGCTCGGCTGAAGAAGAAGGAGGCCAGCCCCATCGCTGTGCTGCTGGCAAAATTTCTCCTGCCCTTCTTTGATGACGTAAGGCTGATGTATAAGCCCGAGCCCTGCAGATGGAGATACCGCCCTGTGTATCTCCCCTCACATCGGCCATGCAGGAGCTTCTGCTTGCTGCGGCAGAGAGCTGCTGGTGCTCCCGCCCTACTGTGCTTCTCCCTCCCAGGAGCTGAGCCAGCTGAGAGAGAGCTCCATCAGCCTCTTCAGAGACCTGATGAAGATGGTGGTGCGGAACGACAAGAGAGAGATGAGGAACATTGTGCGACTTGGCCTGCTCCCTCTCTTCTTCCACATGAGTGACCAAATGCAGAGCGTGGCCAAGGTACAGATTTCAAAGCTGAGCAGTGATGCAGGGGACAGACCCCTGGCTGTTTGGGCCAGGGCATGTCCCAGCTCCCTAAGGGCAGAACCACCCCAGGAACAAAGCCAAGGGCAGGGGGACGCCAGGTCTCCTGCCCCAGACCGTGGTGCCATCTCCCAGCTTCTGCTGTTCCGCAGGCCGCCGGGGAAGCCCTCTTTGGTGCAGCAGAGCTGCTCAGGTGGAAACAGCTCAAACACCTGGTGCAGACAGAGCAGACATGGTGGATTGGAGAGAGCTTGGTGAGGACAACCCCCAAGGGCCAGGGCCCAGGCTGGAGAGGGGCTGCCGCACATGTCTGGGCTGTGGGCTCTGCAGATGTGCCTCACCTGCCCTGCTGCAGCCCCGAGCTGCATCCTTGTTCCCTGTCCTCCAGAACAGAGCCCCCAGGGGCTCTTCTCTCTGCCCCACAGCCAGCAGGAGGGAGGGCTCTCAGCAGCCCTGGGACCCCTCGGCCTGTGTCTCTCTCAGCCTCAGCCCCACAGGGCTCCTGGCTGGGACATGGGAATGGCCAGGGGGGAAGGGGAAGGTGGGTTGCTTGGAGGAGGGACTGGTCCAGCCAGCTGGGGAGGGACAGCGACATGCTCATCCCCTTGTGCTCTCTCCAGCTGGAGCAGGACAGGAGCAGGGCTCAAGAATACTTGTATCAGAGCCTGCCGTACCTGAGGGACGCTCAGGCCAGCTTGCGAGAGGCGGCCGTGAGGTTCATCGGTGAGTCACAGCCCCCGGGGTCCCTCTTTTGGCAGCCTGGCCCCAGTCCCCACCGCTGCTCTGGCACAAAGAGCAGCCCTGTGGCTGCCAGAGCCCCGGCTGCCCCGTGCAGGGCCTTGGCCTCCCCTCCCAGCCCTGCCCACGCAGGTGGCCTTGGTGGCCGCCTTGCTCGGTCCCACCACCTCGGCTCCTGGTCTCCCCTGGGGTCGGCTCTGATGAGGGGAGGAACAGGGGTCTGACAGAACTCTGTGCCCAGGGCTGGCTGCGCGGCCTCTGAGGGACCCAAGCAAGGAGGAGCTGGCTGAGATCTGCAGTGGTGAGCAGGGAGTGTGGTCGGGAGGGGATGCCTGGGGGTCTCGGCAGATGTGGGAGGTCATCTGGGCTCTGCTGCTTTCTGTTGCAGCCATTCAGCCCTTGGAGGAGGACAGTGAACCCTCCATCTGCTCCCTGGCAGCTCAGACCATCCTCATCCTGAGCAACGCAAGGGAGCAGTCAAGAGCGCGATGGACCCTGCGAGCCCTGTGCTGCTGGCCCCGCTAAGCCCGGCGGAGGTTTAGCTCTTCTCGGGAGAAGGGCTGGATTTTAATAAAGCTGGAGGAGAACGCCAAAGCCCTGGTGTCCTTCAGATGTGCAGCGCCCTGAGCGTGCTGAGCAGACGGTGCCGTTCCTGGCCTCTCCCGCTGCCGCAGGACGTCTGTCCCTCAGCACAGCCTGGTTCCAGGCGTAGTTACGGTGCCGGCGGGCGGGCGCTCGCTGGCCCCCAGGCCCTGCCCTGCGGCGCGCAGGCAGGGGAGGCGGATGGCCGTGCGGGTACGGCAGGCACGGGGGCAGCACAGACACGCAGGTTTAGAGTGGGGCTGGTCCCAGTGCCTCAGGAGCTGTTTCCCACCGTTTTGCCCTCAGCTCCTGCCATCCCCCGAGGCTTTCCACAGCGCCGTCTCAGTGAGCGAGACCCTCGGCTCCGGGCTGCCGGGCCTCGTCTCTCACGCTGCCCTCCCCTCATCGCCAGCAGCTGCTGCCTGGCGCTTTCGCCCTTTCCTGGAGACGCTTTCCCAGCGGCACTGCCGAGCTGAGCCGGGGCAGTGGCGGGTTCATAGAATCACAGAACCAGCTCAGGTTGCTCAGAGCCCCGTCCAGCCTGGCCTGGGATGTCTCCAGGGATGGTTCATCCACCACCTCTCTGGGCAACCTGGGCCAGGCTCTCACCACCCTCAGGGCCAACAATTCCTTCCTCATGTCTGGCCTCAATCTCCTCTCTTTTAATTTAAACCATCACCCCTTGTCCTGTCTCAACAGACCCTGCTAAAAAGTCTCTCCCCATCTTTCTTCTTGGCCCCTTTTAAGTACCAAAAGGCCGCACTAAGGTCTCCCCGGAGCTTCTCTTCTCCAGCTGAACACCCCAGCTCTCTCAGCCTGTTCCCCCAGCAGAGCTGTTCCAGCCTCGGGCCGTTTCGGTGGCTCCTCTGGCCCCTCTCTGGCAGGTCCATGTCTGTCCTGTTCTTAGGGCTCCAGAGCTTGACACGGGACTCCAGGTGGGGTCTCACCAGAGAGGAGACCTGCTGGCCACGCTCCCTTTGATGCAGCCCAAGATGCGATTGGCCTTCTGGACTGCAAGTGTGCATTGCCAGCTCATGGCCCGTCTTTCATCCCCCAGCACCCCCAAGTCCTTCTCCGCGCGGCTGCTCTCAACCCCTTCATACCCAGCCTGGACTGGTACGCGGGCTTGCCCCGACCCAGGTGTGGGACCTCGCGCTTGGCCTTGTAGAACCTCATGAGGTTTGCATGGAACCACTTCTCAAGCTTGTCCAGGTCCCTCTGGATGGATCCCGGCCCTCAGACGTGTCACCTGCAGCGCTCAGCTTGGTGTCATCCGCAAACTCGCTGCGGGTGCGCTCGATCCCACCGTCTGTGTCGCTGATGAAGGTTTAACCAGTACTGGCCCCCGTACGGACCCCTGAGGGACACCACTTGTCACCGGCTGGTCAGTTTGGGATGCCCTGACTCTGTGCCCCCCCAGCCCCAGGGGGTGTGGCTGAAGAACCAGTGGCCATCGGGGAGGACCCCTGGCTCCTGGCCCGGCACAGCCAGGGGGTCCTGACCCCCAGATCCGCAAACCAGGGACGGGGGCACCTGCGGCTGCTGGGCAGTCACTGAGCTGGGGGGTGCTGACCGAGTGCCGGCTGGAGATCCAGGGTGCAGGGGTGTCCCCCATACCTGAGGGAGGTACCTGATATCTGGGGGGCACCCTGGGCTCTGGGGGAACCCTGGGATCTGGGGGGGCAGTGGCAGTCCCCCAGCATGTGCCTCTCCCTGCACAGTGCCCCAGCGAAGGTGATAGTGAAGCAGGACAGGGCAGGGGGGGCGCGATTTCTGGGGACCTTGGGGGCTTTGGGAAGGGTTAATTGGAGGGCTTAATTGGTGGGGTAGTTTGAGGTGTGTTTAATTAGGGGCTGTGCTTTTTGGGGGGTCGTATGTCTAGCTTTGGGGTGTTTAATTTTGGAGGTGCACTTAATATTGGAGGGAGTTTAATTTGGGGGTTGTTTAATACTGGGGGTGTCTAATTCTGCAGATGTGTGTTTAATTGAGGGTGCTGTGAATAATTGGGGTTTGTTTAGTTGGGGGGCTTAATTGGGGAGGTGTAGGTTTAATTAGGGAGCCGTATTTAATTGGAGGGGCTGTGTTTTACTGGGGGGTGTTAAATTACGGGGTGCTTTATTATGGGCATTAATGCTGGGGCTCCATTTTGGGGGTGCAGCACTCCCTGGGATGCCCTCCCCGCCCAGGGCCAGAGGTGCACGGGGTCGGGGGGTGACGGTGGCACCGGCCGCGCCAGCAGCAGGAGGTCGGGGAGCGGGAGGCCGGGGCTGGGGGCTGCGGTGGCCACTGTCACCCGGTTGGCGGCCTCCCCGCCCTGGGTCACCTGTGGGGACAGGGACGTGCTGAGGGGGGGATGGCGTGGGGGGCAGGGGGATGTGGTGAAGGGGAGACATGGAGGGGGGGCCGTGGGAGGTCGCGGTTGTGGGGACAGGCTGGGGGGGACAGGGCCGGAGATGAGGGGACATGGAGGGAGGGGACAGGGGCAGCGGTGAGGGGACACAGGCAGGGGAGGCAGGGACATGGCTGAGGGGGCACAGGGTGGGGGACGTGGCCCCATGGCTGAGGGGACAAGTGGGGGACAGGGCCAGAACTGAGGGGACACAGGTTGGGGGACGCGGCCCCATGGTTGAGGAGACAAGTGGGGGACGCGGCCCTGAGGTTGAGGGGACACAGGTTGGGGGACACAGTCCCATTGTTGAGGGGACAAGTGGGGGACACAGCCCTGAGATTGAGGGGACACAGGTTGGGGGACAGGGCCAGAACTGAGGGGACAAGTGGGGGACACGGCCCTGAGGTTGAGAGGACACAGGTTGGGGGACGCGGCCCCGTTGCTGAGAGGACACACGTTGGAGGACAGGGCCAGAACTGAGGGGACACAGTCCCAAGGCTGAAGGGACAAGTGGGGGACACAGCCCCATGGCTCAGGGGACAAGTGGGGGACAGGGCCAGAACTGAGGGGAGACATTCCGTTGCTGAGGGGACAAGTGAGGGACACGGCCCCGGGGCTCAGGGGACAAGTGGCAGACACGGCCCCGTGGCTGAGGGGACACGTTTGGGGACACAGTCCCATTGCTGAGGGCACAAGTGGGGGACACGGCCCCGGGGCTCCGGGGACAAGTGGGGGACACGGCCCCGGGGCTCAGGGGACCCCGCCGCCCCCCGGGGCCGCCCCTCACGCCCCTCAGCCGCGGGCAGTCGCTCTCCACGAGCGGGCAGGCCCGGCGCTGCCCGGACTCCCCGCGGCAGGGAGCGCGACAGCCGGCCCGGCCGGGGGGCGGCCCCGGGAGGCCACGGCCCGGCCGGGGGGCGGCCCCGGGGGGACACGGCCCGGCCGGGGGGCGGCCCCGGCGCTGCTGCTGGCGCTGCCGGGGCGGCCTCGGGCTGCGGGGGAGCGGGACGGGCGGGTCCCGCCCGGGATGGCGCCCGGGGGCGCCGGGCCCTGTCCGGAGCCCGGGACGGCCCTGCCGGGGACGTTCGCGGCTCATGAGGGGCCGGGTCCCTCCCTCAGCGGCCCGGCGGCGCTGCCGTGAGCCCGGGCGGGGACGGGCCTGAGGGGGCGGCTTCTGTGCAACGCCGGGCCGGGAGCAGCGGCGAGGAGCCGGTTCGGCTGCCGGCGGCTCGTTAGCAGCCACCGGGGGCCGCGCCCGGGCATCTCGGTAACTGCCGAGGGGCAGCACGGGCGCTCGGAGGCCGTTGATGCTCGTGAGCTGGGCGCGGCGGGCACTCTGCCCATGGGGGCGGGCAGCGGCGCTGAGCGGGCGCTGCTCTGGCTCTGCCGTTCGTGCTCCTGAGGGGTGGGCACGAGTCTGGAGAGCTCGTTGGCTTCCATGGCGGGGGGTGTCCCGTCCCGGACGCCTGGGTCCCCTGCCCGGGGGGGGCGCCCACCCTGGGGTCCCCGGTGTCCCCCCTTGTCCCGGCCGTGACACTGAGGCCTGCGGGCTCAGCCCGACCCTGGGGCGCTGCCTGGAGCTGGGGGAGCCTGGGGGGGACCCCGAGCCGGTCCCCAGCACCCCCGTGTCCCCACGTGCTCCCCGGCCACACACCCGCTGGCACGTTTGCTCCTGGTGCCCACGCTCCCTGTGCACACACCCCCTTGCACACCCATGGCGGGGAGCAGCTGCGGGTTCCCCATCTGCCCCCTCCCAGCCTCCTGGTCCCCTCCCGATGCTGGGGGGGCTGTGACTAATTGGGGGTGAGTTTAATTTGGGGGGCTGTGTTTCATTCCGGAGCTGTATTTAGTTGGAGGGGGCCATATTTAATTGTGGGGGGCCATATTTAATTGTGGTCTGTGCTTAACTGGGGGGCTGTGTTTAATTAGTGAGCTATATTTGATTGCAGATGGCTGTATTTAATTGTGAGGAGCTGTATTTAATTGTGGCCTGTGTTTAACTGGGGGGGCTGCGTTTAATTAGTGAGCTATATTTGATTGCAGGTGGCTGTATTTAACTGTGGGGGGCCGTATTTAATTGTGGTCTGTGTTTAACTGGGGGAGCTGTGTTTAATTTGGGGGGCTGTGTTTAATTCCGGAGCTGTATTTAGTTGGAGGGGGCCGTATTTAATTGTGGTCTGTGTTTAACTGGGGGGGCTGTGGTTAATTAGGGAGCTATATTTGATTGGAGGTGGCTGTATTTAATTGTGGGGGGCCATATTTAATTGAGAGCTGTGTTTAACTGGGGGGGCTGTGTTTAATTTGGGGGGCTGTGTTTAATTAGTGAGCTATATTTGATTGCAGGTGGCTGTATTTAATTGTGGGGGGCCATATTTAATTGTGGTCTGTGTTTAACTGGGGGGGCTGTGTTTAATTAGGGAGCTATATTTGATTGGAGGTGGCTGTATTTAATTGTGGGGGGCCGTATTTAATTGAGAGCTGTGTTTAACTGGGGGGGCTGTGTTTAATTGGAGGGTGTGTTTAATTAGGGAGCTGTATTTAATTGTGGGGGGCTGTATTTAATTAATTGTTATGAAACCAAAAGAAGCAGCAATTCTGCATTGTAAAGCACAGCAATCTGGGCAAACTGATAGTGTTAAAGGAAATCACAAAGCTGATCCAGTAGCAAAAATGGGAGCAAATGAGAAAGTAATGGGAGCATTAATTCCTCAAATGACAATAAATATGGGTGAAAAGCACTCCTCACTGGAACTGCTGTATTTACATTAACACCTTCTATATCTCCTCCTCTGCCTTTCTTTTTTTTCCTATTCTCTAGCTATTCTCTTTCCAGAAACCTCTCCAAGGCAAGAATTATTCCAAATCACAGAATGCTCAGGTTTGAAGAGAGCCCTTGTCTCACTCATCTTGTCTCGCTCTCCTGCTCAGGGCAGGGTGAACCAGGGGAGGTTGCTCAAGGCCTCCACCCAGCTTTGCATCATCCTCAAAGGCGCTGAAAGTGTACTGTGTTACATCATAGAACTGGAGAATAAAGACGTTCAACAGCGTTGGCCGAAATGCTGGTCACTGAGAGATGACGCTGGTAACTGTCTGCTCGGAGGAATTTGTACCACTCATGATATTTGGGTTTGATGGTTCAGCCAATTTCACACCCGGCATCCACTTCTGGAGCCCCATCAGCACCACTCTGCCCAGAAGCACACCATGTCTGAGGCCTTGCAAACGCCCTGCACACAACATGCCTTTCTTGCCCCTCTCCATTGGGGTTCAGCAATCCCTTCCTTGTCCTTCACGTTCCTGGAAATGGCTGCAGGAGGACATGTCCCATCCCCTTCCCAGGGAGGGAGGTAGGGTGGCCAGCCTGTTATTCTCCCAGTTCTTAGTCCAGCTCTTCTTGAAGATGGCTTTGAGGTCTGCGTTTCCTAAGGACCCCAGAACCATTCTGGTGTCTATGGCACTTTTGAGAGCACAATCTGGAATCACGGGCAAGGGCGACATAGCAGACTGGAGCACTTGCAATGAGCCTGTCCAAGGCAGCTGAGATCAGTCTCACTGGGCCACTGGGGTTTGTTCCTGGAGTCACACACAGAAATACCAGGGTTCCGTCAAGCATTGACATCTGAGCTGGCCTCATGGGCTCCTTCTGCACCCAGGGATGTTCAGAGACAGAGTCTGTCCATTTTACACACAGAGGCAGGAGTCACAGTGTCTCTATGGGCTCCTGTTGCCACTCCCAAAAGACAGGAGGCACCTCAGCCCTGTGGTGTGTCACCCTGCTCTGCACTCATCTGAGATGTCCCACGTCATGAGGAATGGACACGGGACCTCAGTTCAAGGAAGAAGATCCCAGTGGGTTGTTTCCCATGGGCTGTTACTCCCAGTGTGAGTGACCTCGATGTTTGTCCCACAGGCCTTCCTGGCACTCCCAGGAATAGCTGATGGCATTTCTGCTCACTCGTGTTCATCTCACCTCATGTACATGATGTGCATGCCCGTATCTCATCTGAACAATGCAAACATGGACTTCTGACCTACTCATTCAGGAAAAAATTCTCCATCTGGTGTGACAGCCCTGTGCTGGAAAGGGAGGTTGTGAGGGGCCAGTCCATGATGATGTCCTGGGGCAGCTTCCGCGGGGTGTCCAGTGCACAGGGGCACAGCCCAGCCCCTGCTCTGCTGGTCCTGCAGGTCTCTGGCAGGAGGCCTGGCTGTGAGAGGACACTGCTGTGTGCCCAGCCTTGCACACACACACTGTTTATCTCTACACTGCTGTTTCAACCTGCAGGCTGCTTTCTTGTGCATGTCCTGAAGACGAACTTGAAGAAGACCTAGGCCCTCAGGCACTGCCCTATGAACATCACTTTCCTTTATAGAAGTAGTGTTATGGAGGCCAGCTCTGTCACAGCAGTGCCCATGGCCTGTCCCTGCCTGCGCTCACAGGACTGACACACAGCAGGACGGTGACCAGGCTGCCAGAGCACTCAGGCCTTGCACCAACACAAGGGATGAGAAGGAGAGTGTGGGAGTGGAACGAGAACAGCTCTGGAAGGCCAAGCGCTGGTGCTCCCTGGCAGTGCTGCCAAGCGAGAGCTCTTTCCCCTTCCACCCATGCACACAGGAACTGTCCCTGCAGCTTGAAAAAGGTCTTGGAGTTCGGATGTCAGCAGAAAACAGTTTGCCGGAGAGCCCTTTATTTTGCTTAAACACAGGGAGCATGATTCCTCATGGACACAGACACTCAGTGAGAAAACAAAAGCAGGCAGTGAACTAAAAATGGAATTACAGTATTATCATAAGAGAAAAACACAACTAGAGACAAAAACTACTGCACACAGGATGAACCTGCAATGAGTTAGACTATAACTCGTATGTAGAAGAAGACAGAGACAGTTTATAGCTTTGGAAGAAATCCAGTCATCAGTTTCCACAGGGCATCCTTGAGCTCCTGGTTCCTCATGCTGTAGATGAGGGGGTTCACTGCTGGAGGCACCACTGAGTACAGAACAGACACCACCAGGTCCATGGATGGGGACAAGATGGAGTGGGGTTTCACATAGGCAAACATGGCAGTGCTGAGGAACAGGGAGACCACGGCCAGGTGAGGGAGGCACGTGGAAAAGGCTTTGTGCCATCCCTGCTCAGAGGGGATCCTCAGCACGGCCCTGAAGATCTGCACGTAGGAGAAAAGAATGAAAATAAAACACCCAAATACTGCTAAGAGATTAACCACAAGAAGCCCAAGTTCCCTGAGGTAGGAGTTTGAGCAGGAGAGCTTGAGGATCTGGGGGATTTCACAGAAGAACTGGTCCAGGGCATTGCCCTTGCACAGTGGCAGTGAAAATGTATTGGCCGTGTGCAGCAGAGCACTGAGAAACCCAGTGGCCCAGGCAGCTGCTGCCGTGTGGACACAAGCTCTGCTGCCCAGGAGGGTCCCGTAGTGCAGGGGTTTGCAGATGGCAACGTAGCGGTCGTACGACATGATGGTGAGAAGAGAATACTCTGCACCAAACAAGAAACCTAAAAAGAAGACTTGGGCAGCACATCCTGCATAGGAAATGACCCTGGTATCCCACAGAGAGTTGGCCATGGATTTGGGGACAGTGATGGAGATGCAGCCCAGTTTGAGGAGGGCGAGGTTGAGCAGGAAGAAGTACATGGGGGTGTGGAGGTGCTGGTCACAGGCTATGGTGGTGATGATGAGGCCGTTGCCCAGGAGGGCAGCCAGGTAGATGCCCAGGAAGAGCCAGAAGTGCAAGAGCTGCAGCTCCCGTGTGTCTGTGAACGCCAGGAGGAGGAACTGGGTGATGGAGCTGTTGTTGGACATTTGCTGATGAGCATGGGGCACTGTCACAGGAGCAAAAGACAGTGATAAGTTAGGGGAGACTTCTCTGAGCAAAATCAAAGCCATGTCTCATACACCCTCCCCTGCTCCACAGCCCCTTGTCCTTTTCCAGACCTTCCTTCAGCTCCATGGCTGAGCCCTGGGTGGTGCTGGCTGGAGGTGCCGTGAGGAGCAGGGCCTGTGCCCGCTGGCTGCCCAGGAGTCAGCCCTGCTCTGCAGCAGGGGCCATGGAACGGGAGGCAGGGGACAGACCTGGGGTTCAGCTGTGTCAGATGGACCCGTTCCTGGTGCAGAAGGGCCTGTCAGCATCTGCTCTCCTAGTGATAATGAACCAGGACGGAACAAGGCAGTTTGAGAGGCTTGTATTTTTGCAGCTTCCTGCAACTCCCCTGGAGAGTGTTGTTGGGTGTCAGAAACCCTCAGCATTTCTGCTGCACTCAGAGAGAACAGAGCGAGTCCTGCGAGACCAGAGGATGCCTGTGGGTCATGCAGAGTGAGGGCAGCTGCTCTGTCCCTCTGTCTTGCTCCAGCTGCCCTGGGCTGGCACCTTTCTGAGGTGGAGGCTGATCACACTGCCATGTTACCCTGAAAAGCCACCAGGCACTGCTGAGAGCAGAGGGATCCACCTCAGACCTCGACATGTCTCACCCTTTCCTAAGCACCCCACTTCTATCCCAGGACACACACGGCTCATTTCACAAACCAAACAGCATTTCTTCCATCATAGCATCTCTGCACTTCTGCATGAGTAATTCAGATAATGCTAACGTGCTATAGGACAGGTCTGCATCCTGGAGGGAAGCTCGCAGCTTGGAAGAAAAACTCAAGGAGACAGCCAAGGGTCCTAATGATGGCATTTGATTCAGGGAGGCTCAGCTCATTCCCCAGCCCCACACACTGCATTGCCCACAGCCCCACAGGTCAGAGCAAAGCTGGGACACGTGTTCCCATGGACACAGCTGCAGGAAAGGACCCACAAGATCAGGCTATGACTCTGCAGCTGAAACTCCCATCCCCAGAGAGCCTGACAGCAAGAACCAGATCACACCAACAGTGACCCAGAGCAGTGGAGCAAGAAGGAAACTGCGGTGAGGGTGGGTGTGAGAGAGGCCAGGGCAGAGGCAGCCGGGCACTCAGACAGCGTCACCCTTCCCCAGCTGTGCAGCCACCTCCCACACACCAGCATTGCCAGGCAGCTGCTCTCAGCCCCTGTGCTCTGCAGAGGGAACTGGAGCTCTGGCTGCACAGGAGCTGCTTCATGCCTTGGAGCCCCCGGCCCTGAGAGCAGAGGCTTTGCTGGGTGGGAAAGGAGGCGAGGGGGCTGCTCACAGGAGGGATCTGCACTGCGGGGATCATATGGAGTTTTCTGTGTTCTCCTTCCCATAACAATTCTGAGTTTAGTTACCTCTCATTTCTGATCATTTCCCTATTGCCTGGAGATTCTCCTCCTGGGAGGTGTTTCCCTGTCCATGTCTTTTCCCTGTCAATGCTCACAGACCCCATCCCGCCCTCTGTGCCCTCACCCTGGCCCTACAGATCCTGCCTGTTCACAGGGCACTGCCTGGGGGCATCTTCCTGTTCACAGACTGGGGAAAAGGACAGGTCAGAGTAAGACAGACAGGTATAGCCAATGTGATGCTGGTGCTGTGCACAGGCAGAGCAGTAGCTGAAGGGATGTTATGAGGCTTCTGGCAGATGTGATGATTAATCGGAGTTGCAGTTCAGGAGTTACAGTGACTTGTTTAAGCATGAGAGCTCATTTTCATTTTTTCCTTTCCTGCACCCCCAACCCTTGGGATAGGAAACTGAAAAGGCAGGCTCAGGAAAGCTCCCTATCTGTCTGGTAAGCCTTGCATTGATCTTGTGCTTGAGGCATCCACTTGGAAAAATCCTGGGGGTGATCTGGAGCTGTGAGGAGCCCTGACCCACACAGCATCCTCTCCACAGCACAAGCACCTTTCCTGCCCTGATAAGGGTCCCTCCTTCCCCGCACAGCTTCTCCCCACAGCCCCGTGGGGATCTCCCCGGGCAGGCTGAGCGCTGACCCTGGCAGGCGGCAGAGTCCCTGCCCCGGCACAGCCCTGGGGTGCAGGGACCCTGCTCTGCAGGACAGCCCTGGGCACCCCTGGGTGCTCACCCACCTTCACAGCTGTTCAAAATTGCCTGACAAGAGCCCCCTCCTCACAGATCCCTCAAGCTGTGCCTGTGCTAACTTGAGGAGATGCCTCCAGGAGCTACAGCTGCATTGCCCTGCACCCAGAGACTTACCATGGCAAGGGCTGCAAAGATTTCTCCTCCAGTGAGCTCTCAGCCATCCTCCCCATCCTGACCACCTTTCATCTCTCTCTGCCTTGCTCGTCTCCCTGAGATCCCCAGGCAGAGCCCTCACCCTGCTGCGCTTTGCAGAGGAGCTGCTCCTGGGCAGAGCTGTCTCTCTGCAGCGCTGCCGCTTGCCATGAGCTCCCTGTGTCCCAGGAGCCCAGCCCAGCTCAGCAGCACAGGAGCAGCCCACGATGTCCCTTCCTCTGTCCCCTCTGGGATCCCTCCAGCTGTCCCTGGGGCTCCAGAGGCACATCCTTTGAAACAACCTCAAGTAATCAGTGATGTTGATTCTCTCTCTTCAGCAGTGACACTTCTTGCCAGCATTGTGTTCTTTGTATTAAAAAGTAAATTGGTATGAGGATCATCTTTTCTTCTCTCATCATTAGGCAGGACAAAAAGAACGTTACAGGAAAGGATCTAATTTCTAAAAACTGGAGGAGGAATATGTTCACCTGAATGAATTTAGGCATTATATTTTGGTTTTATACTCATAGGTCTAGAGAGATATCCAGCAATCTTTTGGCCACGTCACGTCTGTGCTCTGAAGCAAAGCCTTTGCACACATGGGATCTTGGACACTTGGTACCAGGTTTCCACGGGGCAACTCAGAGGTTTCCTGGTGCCACAGCTGGGGTGGTTCAGCCCAGATGTGAGGCAATGTCCTCAGCCAGGGACCTGACTGGGTGAGCTGGAGCTGTCAGCGTTGCAGACAGAGCTGTGACACGGATGGAATAAACTGCCAAAGCAGGGTGGCAGAAGTTAGTTCATCTGGTCTGCAAGGACAGCAGCCTCCAAGCACAGCAACAGTCCAGATCAAAACTCAGTCTAGACCTGTAAGGCAATTCAAGAGCCCTATAATGAGCTGTTACTACTGTAGGAACAGTTAAAGGAGAAACAAACAACTTGTAGTTACTGATGAATTTAATAAGGGAAAGAAGTGATATTCTCTGTGTCTCTGGTCCTCCATCTTCACCAGCAAGGTCTCCCAGGCCTCTGTCACTGAAGGCAGAACAACCAGCAGTGGATGGGGATCAAGTCAGGGGTCCCTGGAACTAACACAATCCTTTCCAGTCTATGGGACAGGAGGGGCAGCATCCCAGGAGCTGAGACAGCAGGACCATGTCACAGTGAGGCCACTCTCCACCTTCTTGGAAAGCTCATGGAGACTGGGGGGACTCCCTGACCACTGGCAGCTCTCACACATTGGGTGCACTTTTCAAAAATGGCCAATGGGTGAGCAGGGGAACTGAGGGCTGTGCCCCAGAGCATGGCCACTGGGACCCCAATTCTGGGTGTCTGAAGGTGACAGGGTTTACCCAGGGCAGGTTGTGCCTGTCCATCCTCTTTGCTTTCTGTGAGGAAAGGACAGGGTTGCTGGACGTGGGGAGAGCAGTGGTGGTCTGTTACCTGGAAGTCAGCAAGGCATTCAGCATCATCCCCCACAATATTCTTGTGTCCAAGGTAGGATATTATGGTTTGTGTCAGTGTGTAAGTAGACGGGTAAAAAATAATCTGGATGGTCAGGCTTGGAAAGCTGCTATAGAAAGGGAGAAACTTTCCAATCCTGAGGACAGTCAAGCCCTGGAAGCTGTTTCCCAGGGGTGCGCATCCACTCTGTCCCAGAAAGTGACCAAGATGTGTTTGGATAAAGCCCTGAGTAATCTGGTCTGACCCTGCTTTGAGCAGGAGGTTGGTCAAGACACCTCCCAAGGTCCCATCCAGCCTGAATGATGCTGTCCTTTCATCCCCTTCACGTTTTCAATTTAGGGACAGTTCTCAGGTTCTCTCTGACCACAGAAATAATTCACATGAGGTGCAGGGCTGTTTTACAAGTGCCCCCAAACAGCCCTGACCACATCTTGTGCATCCCTTTTCATTTGCCCCCACCCAGGTTCTTCTGTTTTGCTGTCCTCATGCCCACCTTGTTCATCCTTTCAGAGCAGGTTGCTCAACAGATGTCAGCATCCATGTACAGAGTCTGCACATCAGCCAGGCGGCAAAGTCATCGTTACAGAAGTGGAGACGAGGCTCTTGACCAGCTCCTTGCACCCAGGAATCGGCACAACTTGTCTGCTGAGATTCTCGGGAACACCTGAACTTTAAGTGCAGAGCATGTGAGTCCTCGTTGGGTATCCTGGCTCGTCTCCTGACCCATGTGGTGCTTCAGGCTGTGAAGAGAATCAAAACCAACTCTTTGGCTGGGGTAGTTTCATTTTACATGTGTTACAATGGGCAGATGAAGGGAGCTCAGAACTCCAGTCTCTGCTGCACTGTTGGGACTTGAGAGACTGGAAATGCAGGTGACGGTGTGTGTCAGTGCACACCACATAAACATTCTGGCTTCCTTTCTGCCTTTGCACTGACCTGAGATCTGTTCCTTGGCCTTCTTTGCCTAAAAAAGAAGTAATCTGCCCTGTGTCACCTCCACTCACACCAGAAAAAAAGGGGGAAAAGTATGAAAGGGGTGATTTCAGGGCAATTCTGTCCAAAGAAATACTTTCTAAATGATAAAAATGGTAGAAGTGAGAGGAAAAGCTCTTAAAAAGAACTCCATGCAAGAGGTCAGCTACTGAGATGTAGCAGCTGTTTTGAGAAGCAAGAACGACTGTTGGGAATGAAGTTAAAAAACTTTAGTTCATCGTCATCATCATCATCATCAGGAATAAGGAATTCCCTGTTATTCTTATTAGTGATTGTACCACTTTTCAAAAACATCCTTGAGATTGTCTCTATTTTTCACTGGCTCCAAAACTGAGCCTGCTCAGATTTTGAAAGGACTGCTTGAAATCTCTGCAACCCAAATCTCTACAACTGTCTCTCATCGAAGATCTTTTACCCCAGAAAGGGGAAAACTCCCAATGCGGGCACCAAACCAGTGCCCAGCCTGCCTGGAGAGCCAGGCCAGTTGTGCCACACAACAGCCGACCTCGGGGGAAGCTGGAGGTGATGGGAATTGAAATGGTTTTATCTCAAATAATAAATTAGGTTGGAAAAGACCCTTAAGGTCATAAAGTCCAATCGTAAATACGACACTGCCAAGTCCACCCATTACACCATATCCCTAAGCGCCATGTCTACACATCTTTTCAATACCTTCAGGGATGGAAGCTCCAATCCTGAGCTGGCAGGACAACACTGTCTGCAGTTACACATAAGATACCTGTCATGGCTGTGACTTCAGAGTTTCTCACACCCTTCACTGAGCAGGGCAGGTGTTAGGAGATGGGCACACACTTCAGCTTCCAGATCCCAGGACAGAGCCCAAGCCATCCTGCCCTTGCCCTCTGGCATCCCTTTTCTTGAGATGCAAAGCTGCTGGGCCTTCTGTGGATAATCATGTTAAGAGGCATCAATAATCATTCAAGTCTTTGTGTAATTTCTCTAAGAGTGTCAGTATTAAAAATAGTAAATATCTGTAACACAGCAGTCTGCATCTGTGGTAGCCCCACTGGCAGGGCCAATCCAATAGGTATTTGCAGTATAAGGCATGACACCCCATCCATAATTACATATCTAAGTGGTTCAGATGAAGGGTGGTCTGGCAAAAATCACCCTGTTCCTCCCCAGGTGCACGGACACTGCTCATGTGCCTCTCCAGAGTGGCAGAAGCCGGATGCCCTTCTCGGGACAGACTCCTTCCAGGAGAGACACAGCAATGGGATTAACTCCTCAGGTCTTCATGGCATTTCACTTGGCATCAGTTTTTATATATTTGTTTTTTTCCTGAGACTACTCTTTCTGCACAAATGCTCACAAAAAGACACCCATTTAGTAATACATGGTCATAAAGGTGCTGTTATGGACAAGAAATCTCACCATGAGCTCTGGAGGGAGTGAGGCAGATGATAATAAGCACCAGGAACAACCAAGAATCTCAAGGCCTCTTCTGAAGAGTGAGAGGCCCTGAGCAGCAGTGAGCGGCCACGTGTGGTGTGGGAGGGTCAGGGGATGTGAGGTAGAGAAGGGTGATGGCTGATGACTTCAGCAAATCCTTACAACCATGTCTGAGCCTGCAAGTGGAATGTGGTTGATGTCTGCAGGTGGAGGAGGAATAGGAGAAAGACTTTGGGGGATCCTGGAAAGAAGGCAGGCTTCTCTTGGACTAGTCATATATGGCAGTGACATTTGCATGCTGTGGGCATGGCTGTGCCTGGGAGATGGGGAACGGCTGCTGCTGGGGGGGCTGTGCTCAGGCATGGCCCATGAGCTGACCTTGCTCTGCTCCTCTCTTGCACTGCCCACGCTTGGATGGTCCTCAGGAAACATCCATGAACCTGGTGGATGCATGAACTTCCTGGCATGATGGGGTACAGATACAAATAGAGGATTCAAGCAAGTTTGGGACTGGGACATTGAGGTGATTGGTGACTATTGCCATGTGCATGAAAGAAGCTGGAGGAGTTGTGAGGAACTCAGAGGCATTTCCAGCTCCACAGAAAACCAGAGCCTTGCAGTTAGAGCAACAGCACTTGACATAAAACCCACCCCCAAAACACCAAACACTCACACTGACCACAGGCAAAGCCTTGAAAAACATTTGAGAAAAATATGCCACATCCCAGTGGTCAGGGCTCTGCCATTCTGGTGATAAACAAGCATCAAGGGCTGACAGGGCACCAGAGCCACCTCCACATTGCCCTCACCACCTGTAACCAGTGTCTCCAAGTCTTTCCTTCACCAGCCTCCAGGGACAGGGACCTCGACTGGTTGTTTCCTTTGCAGCTTTGTCAGTGATGGCCCTTCATGGGGTCCGAAGCACGCTCAGAACCTTGAGTTTTGCTTTGGCCTTTCACTTCATTAGAGGTTTGTTCTTTCAGTAGCTGCAGTTCAGGATCACGGCAGCAGAGGGCTCATTAACAGCTAAAATGCCCTTACATGGCAAGGCTTTGTGCATCATTTTCCTAAATGCTTGAAGTCTGGTGTGGATGATTAGAGAGATTTCAGGAATAGCCAAACAGAGAGCATTTCCATAATAAAGAGCAATAAAGCAGTATTTCTTCTATTTCCTTTCCTGCTCATCCTTCCCTCCTTTTCCAGAACAGCTGTTATCAGCAGTCTCCTCTTCATATTGATGTGGAGCATCTCCTGATAAAGACTGAATATGACAGAAATGTGGGTGCCTAAATCACCAGAGCACCTCCAGAGGAATCACCCTCCTCTGGACCAAAAGGTGGGTGTTCCTGGGAACACCAGGTGCAACAGCACAGCGATACTTGTGTTCAGGGAGATGGTCAAATGACTCATCTCCTTTTCTGTAATGGTGTCTGAGTTTGCTCAGGTAACCCCTGACTTGAGCCCCATCCACTCCTGGCTGTTCTCCAGACTCCTGCCTTCAGGAACAAAGTCCCAGGAGACCTTGCTGGTGAAGATGGAGACAAAGAAGCCGTGAAGTACCTCAGTCCTGTCTGATTCTACTCTTACCAAGTTCAGCAGCAGGCCTGCATTCACCCTGTCTATTCTTTTACTGCAAATGAAGCAGCGTCAGATCATCTTCCTGGCCTCAGACTCTGCTACAGGAGTCAAGTCCAGGGGAGCTTTGGCATCATCCCTACATCCGTGGACAAGGTTTCTAAATTCCTCCTTTGCAGCTTCCCCTGCTTCTACCTCCTGTGTGCTGCCTTTTTGCCCTGGAGCTCCATCAGTTCAGTCAAGCAGCCTCACAAGATAAATGCTTCTTTTCACAGGTACTTGGAGAGATCATTCTTGTGCTTGGAGCAAGGTGTCATGTAAGGCTTGTGAGATTTCCTGAGCTCCTTCACCCTTCAGACCTACTTCCATGTCACCACCTTTATTGGCCGCCGTCTCCCAGTATGTCCGTGTCTTCTCCTCTGGAGCCCACCAGCCTGTGCTCTGCTGCTGGCCTTCCTCCCTCCCCTCTGGTGCCTGGAATCTCACTGTTGCCTGGTCAGCACAGCCAAGGTGGACACTGATGTGCACATCCCTCACCAGCTCTTCTTTGTCTCCCAGTTCCAGATCCAGGTGAGCATCACCCTTGTTGGCCCAGCAGGCAGCCACGTAAAGAAGTTGTCCCAAGATCCTCTGGACTGTTGGCACCTGCCGCTTTGCCTGGCCAGTGAATGTCAGGGCAATGACAGTTCCCCATAGGAACCTGCTCATTGACTTGTGACTTCCTCAGGTTACTAACAGAAGATCTTTTCCATTTCTTTCCCATGGTCAAGTAGTTTGTAACACCCAACACGTTATCACCCTGTACTGGGTTTACATGGCAAAGTCTTGGAACTGGGGGTGAGTGTGGGTGTGCTACAGTTGTCACCTCTCTGAGAAGACAACGGGAGTTTGATGTCAGACAGAGCCGATATGAGCTGGCTCCAAGATGGACCCACTCCTTGCCAAATCTGAGCCACTCAGGGATGTTGGCAGCACCTCTGTGATAGTGTACTTGAGAAAGAGTAAAAAACGCTGCACAACAGCAGGTGGGAGAGAGGAGGGAGGAAATGTGAGAGAAAACACACTGCAAACACCAAGGTCATATCCCATGGGACCCAAGCAGGTCCCTCAGCAGGCCAAAGCCTGCTCTCCTGAAATCCTGCTCTTTGCCTTGTTAGCATCTTCCAGGAGCCTCAACTCCACTTTCCCATCCCTGACTGTTCCATCCCTGACCAACCCTTTCTGGTTCGTAAGTGTGAAGTCCCACAGGGCACCTCACCTCACTGACTCCTCAGCCACCCGTGTCAGGAAGATGTTGTCCATGAGCTCCAAACCCCTCCTGGATGGCTGGTACCTTGCAGCTATTGGGATATCTTACGTTTGCCATGAGGACACTGCCTGGAAACATGAGGCTTCTTTCCTTTGTCTGAAGGAGGCCTCATCTAATTCCTCTTCCTCATCAGTGAGTCAGCAGCTGATGTCCAGTCAGGACAACATTGCCCATGTTGTTCTGCCCTCTCACGCTGACTCCTCAACTTTCAGCTGATATTCTCTGTCCCCAGGCAGAGCTCCACGCATTCCTGATGTTCTCCCACATGAAGGGAAACTTCCCCTATAAGTCCAGGCCTCTGGCATTACGAGCACTAGCCCCCCAAGACCGCAAAGTTTCTCCTGCAGGTGATATTCGTAGTGTCCTGTAACTCCTCATGATGTTATCTTGGGATAGACGCTCTCATCAGGATAAACCGTCTGCATGTAAACACTAACAGCTGGAGCTCCTTCTCGCCTTGGTTATGGCTGTTGTCTCCAGCTCTGATGCCTGTGAGGAGACACCTTGTCCTTACAGCACAGGGGCCTCATGGCCTCCTTGTCCCCAGCCAGGAACCTGGGAGGTGTGGGACCATAGTCCTGCCCTTGGCCTTGCACAGCCCCACATCACACTGTCCCAGGAAGGGCCCTGGGCAACGTGGGAGGGACAGGATCTGCCTTCCCAGGGCTGGGGGTCAGGGCTTGGCCCTTTGGTTAATGAAACACATCCAGGTGTACTCAGCATCAGAGAGACCTTCACCTTGCTTGTCCTGACCTGTCATCTCTGCCTCCAGTTTTCTTCTCTAACCAGACCCTGGGGTCAGTTCCTCAGTAGTGTTCCTCAGGGGAACCCAGTAACATTACAAGAAACTTTGGAGTTCGAATCTGACTTTGACAACTTGAGAGGTTTCTTCAGCTTCCTCCAGGGTCTGAAGTTCATGGACTCAGCAGCAAACCCACCAGAGGGGTCATTAAAGTGCCTTGGGCTGCTCCTGTGCTGCTGAGCTGGGCTGGGCTCCTGGGACACAGGGAGCTCATGGCAAGCGGCAGCGCTGCAGAGAGACAGCTCTGCCCAGGAGCAGCTCCTCTGCAAAGCGCAGCAGGGCTGAGGGCTCTGCCTGGGGATCTCAGGGAGACGAGCAAAGCAGAGAGAGATGAAAGGTGGTCAGGACTGGGAGGATGACTGAGAGCTCACTGGAGGAGAAATCTTTGCAGCCCTTGCCATGGTAAGTCTCTGGGTGCTGACAATGCAGCTGTAGCTCCTGGAGGCATCTCCTCAAGTTAGCACAGGCACAGCTTGAGGGATCAGTAAGGAGGGGGCTCTTGTCAGGCAATTTTGAACAGCCGTGAAGCTGGGTGAGCACCCAGGGGTGCCCAGGGCTGTCCTGCAGAGCAGGGTCCCTGCACCCCAGGGCTGTGCCGGGGCAGGGACTCTGCCGCCTGCCAGGGTCAGCGCTCAGCCTGCCCGGGGAGATCCCCACGGTGCTGTGGGGAGAAGCTGTGGGGGGAAGGAGCGACCCCTATCAGGGCAGGAAAGGTGCTTCTGCTGTGGAGAGGGTGCTGCGTGGGTCAGTTCTGCTCACAGCTTCAGATCACCCCCAGGATTTTTCTAAGGGGATGCCTCAAAGAGAAGATCAATGCAAGGATTACCAGACAGATAGGGAGCTTTCCTGAGCCTGCCTTTTCAGTTTTCTATCCCGAGGGTTGGGGGGTGCAGAAAAGGATAAAGTGAAAATGAGCTCTCCTGCTTAAACAAGTCACTGAGACTCCTGAACTGCAACTCAGAGTCACCAGTACATCTGCCAGAAGCCTCATAACATCCCTTCAGCTGCTGCTCTGCCTCTGCACCGCACCAGCATCACATCTGCTGAACCCATCAGCCTTAGTCTGACCTGTCCTGTTTTCCAACCTGCAAACAGGAAGATTCCCCCAGGCAGTGCCCTGTGAACAGGCAGGATCTGTAGGGCCAGGGTGAGGGCACAGAGGGTGGGATGGGGTCTGTGAGCGCTGACAGGGAAGAGACATGGACAGGGAAACACCTCCCAGGGGGAGAATCTCCAGACAGCAGGGAAATGATCAGTAATGAGAGGAAACTAAACCTGGAATTGTTATGGGAGGGAGAACACGTAAAACTCTGTATTATCCCCTGCAGTGCAGATGCCTCCTGTGAGCAGCCCCCTCGCCTCCTCTCCCACCCAGCAAAGCCTCTGCCCTCAGGGCCGGCGGCTCCAAGGCATGAAGCAGCTCCTGTGCAGCCAGAGCTCCAGTTCCCTCTGCAGAGCACAGGGGCTGAGAGCAGCTGCCCGGCAATGCTGGTGTGTGGGAGGTGGCTGCACAGCTGGGGAAGGGTGACGCTGTCTGAGTGCCCGGCTGCCTCTGCCCTGGCCTCTCTCACACCCACCCTCACCGCAGTTTCCTTCTTGCTCCACTGCTCTGGGTCACTGCTGTTGTGATCTGGTTCTTGCTGTCCGGCTCTCTGGGGATGGGAGTTTCAGCTGCAGAGTCACAGCCTGATCTTGTGGGTCCTTTCCTGCAGCTGTGTCCATGGGATCATGTGTTCCAGCTTTCCTCTGACCTGTGGGGCTGTGGGCAATGCAGTGTGTGGGGCTGGGGAATGAGCTGAGTCTCCTTTAATCAAATGCCATCATTAGTACACTTGGATATCTCCTGGGAGTTTCCTTAGAAGCTTTGAACTACCCTCCAGGATGCAAACCTGTCCTACAGCATCTGTTTGTTATGTGAAAGCCCCATGGAGGAGCACAGAGATGCTGTGATAGAGAGAATGCTGTTGGGTTTGTGAGATGAGCAGTTTCTTGGCTAAACATGGGATGCTGAGACATTAGGAAAGGGTGAGACATGTCAAGGTCTGAGGTGGATCCCTCTGCTCTCAGCAGTGTCTGGTGGCTTTTCAGGGTGACATGGCAGTGTGATCAGCCTCCATCTCAGAAAGTTGCCAGCCCGGGGCAGCTGGAAGAAAAACAGATCGATAGACCGGCTGCCCTCACTCTGCACTGACCCACAGGCATCCTCAGGTCTCGCAGGACTCTCTTTGTTCTCCCTGAGTGCAGCAGAAATGCTGAGGGTTTCTAACATCCAAGAACACTCGCCAGGGTGGGAGGGGAGAAGGAGCTGTAGAAACGCCAAACCTCTCAAACTCAGTTTCTCAGCCCTGCGGGTACAGATGCTGACAGTCCCTTCTGCAGCAGGAGCGGTTCCATCTGACAAAGCTGAACCCCAGGACTGGCCCCTGCCCCACCCCATCACACAGGGTCAGGCTGACTCCTCAAGAGCCCCTGGGCAGAGACCCTGCTCTTCATTGCACACTCATCAAGCACTGACGAAGGCTCCAGCCAGGATGTTCTCCTCTGAAAGAAAAGCTTCTCTTTGTGGGAGGGTCTGTGGGAAATGGCTTTGGTTTTTCCCAGAGGAGTCTCATCTAAACCGTCACTGTCTTTTCCTCCTTGCACAGGTCCTCATGCCCACAGGCAGCAAATGTCCAACAGCAGCTCCATCACCCAGTTCCTCCTCCTGGCGTTCACAGACACACGGGAGCTGCAGCTCTTGCACTTCTGGCTCTTCCTGGGCATCTACCTGGCTGCCCTCCTGGGCAACGGCGTCATCATCACCACCATAGCCTGTGACCAGCACCTCCACACCCCCATGTACTTCTTCCTGCTCAACCTCGCCCTCCTGGACCTGGGCTGCATCTCCACCACTGTCCCGAAGTCCATGGCCAATTCCCTCTGGGACACCAGGAACATCTCCTACATAGGATGTGCTGCCCAGGTCTCTCAGTTTGTCTTTTTCATTACAGCAGAGTATTATCTTCTCACCATCATGTCCTATGACCGCTACGTTGCCATCTGCAAACCCCTGCACTACGGGACCCTCCTGGGCAGCAGAGCTTGTGTCCACATGGCAGCAGCTGCCTGGGCCACTGGGTTTCTCAATGCTCTGCTGCACACGGCCAATACATTTTCACTGCCACTGTGCAAGGGCAATGCCCTGGACCAGTTCTTCTGTGAAATCCCCCAGATCCTCAAGCTCTCCTGCTCAGATGCCTACCTCAGGGAATCTGGGCTTATTGTTGTTGGTGTCTGTTTGTTCTTTTTGTGTTTCGTGTTCATTGTGGTGTCCTATGTGTAGATCTTGAGGGCTGTGCTGAGGATCCCCTCTGAGCAGGGATGGCACAAAGCTTTTTCCACGTGCCTCCCTCACCTGGCCGTGGTCTCTCTGTTCATCATCACTGCCATGTTTGCCTACCTGAAGCCCCCCTCCATCTCCTCCCCATCCCTGGACCTGGTGGTGTCTGTTCTGTACTCAGTGGTGCCTCCAGCAGTGAATCCCCTCATCTACAGCATGAGGAACCAGGAGCTAAAGGATGCCCTGAGGAAACTGATGGCTGGATAATTTTCAAAGGCATTAAACTTCTTTTCTTCTGCATATCACTCATGACATAACTCATGACAGGTCCAACCTGTCTTTTTTATATTTCATAGTTGTAGATCACTTTTTGGAGTTAGGGGAAGGCTTGTTTGGTTTTGCTTTTTTAACTATGATAATACTGCCCCAAAGAAATGTTATTATTCATCCCACTTCTAATTATCTCTCCACCTTTATAGTTCAAGTGAAAGACCTTGTAAATGAGAAGTTGTGCTCTCTGTGTATTTAAACAAAATAAATGACCCTGCAGTGAACAGTTTGTCTGAGATCTTTCCTCTGCAACCTTTGTGAAGCTCAACACAAGGTGTCTGTGGGCAAACATGGAGGAAACAGTCCCAGCAGAGCAGCTCTGCCAGGGAGCACCAGCCTTGCTCTTCCCAGAGTCCTTCTCTTTCCACTTCCCCACTCTCCTTCTCAGCCCTTGTGCTGCTGCAAGGCCTGAGGGCTCGCAGGGCTTGGTCACAGTTGAACTGTGTGTCGGTCCTGTGACCAGGACAGGCAATGGGCACTTGTGTGACAGAGCTGGCCTCAGAACAGCATCTCCAGCAGCAAGGGGATCTCCTTAGCACAGTGCCTGAAGTTTTAGGTCTTCTTCCAAAGTTCCTTGAAGAACATTCCTAAGGAACAGACTCTCAAGGGGCTCATTGTTTGGCTTGTTTCTCTGTGGGCTCAGTGTGATGAGATCAGGGTCCCAGTGTGGCTTTTGAGGGACTTCGGGCTGGTTGTTCAGCAGTTGCTTGTTGGTGGCCAGCACCCACGCACATGGTGAATAAGGCAGGGTCCCTCTGAGCACCCTCCGTGGCCACCCAAGAGTTTGTGTGGGACGCGGGCAGTGGCAGTGACCACCATCAGCTGGGGCTGCCTCCCAGTCTGACCAGTACGGCCCCGCAGAGTCACCACAGCCCGGGCACCACAGCCCACTTGATCTACAGAGCAAAACCCCAGCTCGGGGGCTGTGGGGAGCGTGGGGACAGGGTGCAGGAATGGCAGCCAGGCCAGTGCAGGTGTGCTCTCCCTAGGGAAAGGCTTTGTGGGGAGATGGGATATCCCAGGAGAAGAGCAGGACACAGTGTGTGTGCAAGAGAGACATGGAAACAGTCTGTCGTGCTGCCGGGTGCCAGCTTGGGGCTGTTGCCTCTTGCAGCCACCATTTTGATCATTGTCCTCTCACCAGGGCTCAGAGAGCTTGTTCTACCCCCATGAAAGGACACCAGATGACTAGATCAGAAGTCCAGGTGTGCACTGAGGGGAGATGTGAGCATGGTGGTGGTTTGGTTTGGTTTTTCAGTTTTGAGGGGTGTTCTCAGTTTTTCAGGCTGAGCTCCATGGTCTCACTATAAGCACCCAGGGCAAATCTCGAGAGGCCTCCGTGTACCTGAGGTGTTTGCCTGGGACTGGCAGGTATCAGACAAGACTGATAGAGCCATGTCACTTTTGTCATTTGCAACTAGTATTCAAGACTTGTGCACTTAATTAGATAAGTTTCGAGACTGTAGGTAAAGAGGCAGGTATGTAAAGAGCACTGAGAAGAAGTGATAGAAAAGTTTTCTAGTTATATCATAGAATCATAGAATCATTTCAGTTGGAAGAGACCCTCAGGATCATTGAGTCCAACCATAACCTAACTCTAGCACTAAATCATGTCCCTAAGAAGCTCGTCTAAATGCCTTTTAAACCCTTCTAGGGATAGCGACTCCACACTGCCCCAGGTAGCTTGTTCCAATGCCCAACAACCCTTTCCAGGAAGAATTTTTTCCTAATATCCAATCTGAACCTTCCCTGGCACAACTTGGCGTCATTTTCTCTTGTCCTATCACTTGTTACTTGGGAGAAGAGACCAACACCCTCCATGCTCCAACCTCCTTTCGGGCAGTTGCAGACAGCGAGGTCTCCCCTCAGCCTCCTGTTCTCCAGGCTGAACAGCCCCAGCTCCTTCAGCCACTCCCACCACACTTGTGCTCCAGCCCCTCACCAGATTCGTTGCCTCCTCTGCACTCTGTCTGGTATTTCAATATCCTTCTTATGATGAGGGGCCCAAAACAGAACACAGGATTCAAGGTGCTGCCTCACCGGTTCCAAGTACAGTGGCACAATCACTTCTCTAGTCCTGCTGGCCACACTATTCCTGATACAAGCCATGATGCTGTTGGTGGCCTTTTTAGCCACCTGGGCACATGCTGGCTCATGTTCAGTTGCTGTCAGTCAACACCCCCATGTCACTCTGCCACGCAGCTTTCCAGCCACTCTTCCCCGAGCCTGTAGCGCTGCCTGGGGTTGTTGTGACCCAAGTACAGGACCTGGCACTTGGTCTGGTTGAACCTCAGACAACTGGCCTCAGCCCAATGATCCAGCCAGTCCAGATCCCTCTGTGTGGCCATCCTTGGTGTCATCTGCAAACTTACTAAGGGTGCACTCAATCCCCTCATACAGATAATTGATAAAGACATTAAACAGAACTGGCCCCAATACTGAGCCCCGGGGACACCACTTGTGACTAGACAACTGGGTTTGGCTCCATTCACCACAACTCTTTGGGCCCGGCCCTCCAGCCAGTTCTTTATTCATCACAGATACACCCATCCAGGCCATGAGCTGCAGCTTCTCCAGGAGATGCTGTGGGATACGGTGTCAAAGGCTTTGCTGAAGTCTAAGTGCACAACATCCACAGTCTTTCCCTCCTCTACTAGTTGGGTCACCTTGTTGTAGTAGGAAATCAGGTTGGTCAAACAGGACCTGCCTTTCACAAGCCCATTTTGACTGGGCCTGATTACATGGTTCTCTTGTAAGTGCTGTGTGATGTTAGCCAAGATCATCTGCTCCACGACCTTCCCCAGCACGGAGGTCAGATTGACAGATCTGTAGGTCCCCAGATCCTCCTTCCGGCCCTTCCTGTAGATGGGCGTCATGTGTGGCAACTGCAGAAAAGTTGTAACAACCAGGTGCAAACTTCAGTGGAGAATCTGATGTAAAGAAAAGTGATGTAACTCTCAGGGGGAGTTTGCTTGGTTTGCTTTCTGAAGCAGAAAGGAGAAGCCATGACCTCCAGGCAATGGGACGGGGGATCCTGTCCCTCACACACGGCTCAGGGCTCTTCCTGCGACCGTGGGATGTGGGTGTGCAAGGCCGAGGGAAGGACAACACTGGTACAACAACTTCCAACTTCTCCATGGGGCTGCAAGGAGGCAACGAGGCCCCAGTGCCGTGAGGACAACATGTCTTCTCCCAGGCCTCAGTGGCAGAGACAACTGCCATGGGCAAGGGGACAGAGACCTGGGTTCTGTTGGTCCCTTCCAGCCTCACCAGCGCCCTTTGCCATCTCCATCACAGGCTGTTCTACACGGTCCTACACCTGCCCCTCTTTCCCTGCAGGCTGCAGACACCCATCTCGCTTCCCCACCTGCTTTCACCCCAGCATTTCTGTCCCTTCACTGATGTGTCTGCACCCTCACTGGCTGTTCTTTGGAACACAAACCATGGGCTGATCCGGCTCCCTCAAAGTGACCTCTTGCACCACAGCACTGCCCTTCCAGTGACATTTCTTCCTCCTGGTATCCTGTCCTCACCTTTCAAGTTGCATTTTATGATTATTTTTTTCTCTCTCCTGCTTTTTTGCTCTATCAAGGAAAGCTCGACCATCTCAGAAACTGCTCTTCATGCAGGGAACCCAACCCGTTAGGCTTCTCATTGTCTTTTACTTGGCCAGAGAGAAGTCACCTCACCATGATCTTCTAAATCCCATGAGTGCTGCTGACCTTTCAGCTTCTCTGATAGACACGACCATGTTCCTGCTGCTGACCCGTCATGGTCTCAGGCAGAATGGACATGACAACATGTCTCCAAGGCCTCTTCCTGGGTAGGGCCTGTGGGTACGTAGGCAGAGATACCTTCTCAGCTCTGTTCCTACTACTGGGCTGTCACCTCCAGAGACAGAACTGACCTCACTCTCCCCTTCACAGCCAAAGTCTCTGAACTCAGTTATGAGTTTCCTAGACACAAGTGATCTCATAATCCCATACCCATCCATCACCCTCCTTATGGGCCACAACCTGACTAGATAAAAGTATGCTTGTGTTATCAAATTGATCAAATCTATTTCCTACTAAAGATCTGAGTGGAGAAGCATTCTTTACAGGACTGTGAAATGTTGACACCTTTTCTATGTCCTTTCCTGCCTCTTCTATTTTTTTTTTTTCCTTCTTCCTGGTTGCTAATTGCGAATTTGCTACCCAAAGTGCAAAGCCAATCCCACACCCAGAGATGAGATATTGTTTATTACAGAGTTGTGCAAGTCTGGATGCTGGAATGAAACCAGCACATCGGACAGAGATGGAATAGCCATTACATACAAAATCTTATCCCTACATTCAGACTCTCATGCAGTCCTAAAGAGCCAAGTGATTACACAATGGCATATTGGTTACAGAGTCGTTTTACCACTACGTAGACTTATTGAGGAAGGGACTCGGGCTGAGCCTGGGTCTCCCATCCTAGCGATGTGTATTTTACTATTATAATGAGTGTATAATGAGAAAAGTTCAGCTAAAGGACACTTGATGTAGCAGTCTTGTGATAGATGTTAAAACAAGACTCAACTAATAGTGCGGGCTCCAGAGTGTCTGCACTGCAAGGACAGTGTTCTTTGCAGGTTCTGATTAGGTGTTTTAAAAGTCACTTTTATCTTTGTTAGAGGAGCAGACTGACCAAAACTGAGAGGATTTACATAGTTTAGGTTAGCAATTGCAGGCAGGATTCATTCTTTTAACTGGTAAGGACTACTTATTCTGTCTTCAAACACCTCTCCAAGGTAAAGGTTCATTGAATCATAGAATAACTCAGGTTTGAAGAGAGCCCTGAACATCATCTTGTCTGACTCTCCTGCTCAAGGCAGGGCCAACCAGGTGAGGTTGTTCTAGGCCCAGCTTTGCATCATCCACAAAGGAGCTGAAAATGTGCTCCGTGACGTGATGCACGGGGAGAATAAAGACGTTCAACAGAGTTGGCCCAAGTACTCATCACTGAGGGATGCCGCTAGAAACTGGCTAAATACAGGACTTTGTACCACTGATGATATTTGGGCTTGGTCATCCAGCCACCTTCCCACACGTCATAACATCCACATCTTCATCCCAGATCTCACCAAACTGCTCTAAGGCCACCACAGGAGACCATGTCTGGGCCTTGCAAAGCTCCATGTACACAACAGGCCTTTCTTTCCCCTGCCACTTTGGGTTCAGCAATCCCTTCCTTGTCCTACAACTGATGGTGCAGGAGAATGTGACCCGTCCCCCTCCCAGGGACAGACGTAGGCTTAGCAGCCTGTAATTCTCCCAGTTCTCCTTCCTGCCATTCTTGAAGATGGGTTTGACGTCTGCCTTTCTGAGGGACCTCTGAACCTCTCTGGTTACTCTGTCACTTTTGAGACCACAATCCAGAAGTTCCCACAGGGAAAGAGGGGCAGGTGTAGGACTGTGTAGAACAGCATGTGATGGAGATGGCAAAGGTGATGTAGCAAATAGGGACACTTGAGATGAGCCTGTCCAAGGGAGCTGAGATGAATCTCACCAGGCCACTGGGGTTTGTCCCTGGAGTCACACACAGAAATGTCAGGTTCTGTCAGGTGTCCACATCTGAGCTGGCCTCGTGGACTCATAAAACACATTTTGATATTCAGGGTTGGACACTTTTCCTTTTACACGCAGAAGCAGGAGTCACAGTGTCTCTCTGTGCTCCTGTTCCTGTTCCCAAAGGATGGGAGGCACCTCAGCCCCATGGTGTGTCTCCATGTTCTGCGTTCATCTTTGATGTCCCTCATCATTAGGAACGGACATTGGTACAAGGAAGCACATCACAGTGCTGCATTCTGGTACTTTCCTATGGGATATTAGTCCCAACATGATGTGACCTCAATAAACTGTCTGTCTCACAGGCCTTCATGGAACCCCAAGGAATAGCTGATGGTGTTTGTGCTCACTCGGGTTCATGTCACCTCTCGTACATGATGTGCATGCTCACATCTCATCTGTACAATGCAAACATGAACAGCTGAAATACTCATTCAGTGTAATTCCATGGAGGGACAAAGAACTCTGAGCTGTGGTGAGAGGCTGGAAAAGGTGGTTGTGAGGGGCCAGTCCATGACGATGCCCTGGGGCAGCTTCCGCGGGGTGTCCAGTGCACAGGGGCACAGCCCAGCCCCTGCTCTGCTGGTCCTGCAGGTCTCTGGCAGGAGGCCTGGCTGTGAGAGGACACTGCTGTGTGCCCAGCCCTGCACACACACACTGTGCAGCTGTACCCTGCTGTTTGCATCTGCATGTCACTTCAGCATGTTCTGCAGAGAAGCTTGGAAGAAGAGCTAAACCTTCAGGCCCTGCCCATAGGAGATGACCTTTCTTTCTGGAAAGGCCGTTCTGAGGCCAGCTCTGTCACAGCAGTGCCCATTGCCTGTCCCTGCCTGTGCTCACAGGACTGACACACAGCAGGACGGTGACCAGGCTGCCAGAGCACTCAGGCCTTGCACCAACACAAGGGATGAGAAGGAGAGTGTGGGAGTGGAACGAGAACAGCTCTGGAAGGCCAAGTGCTGGTGCTCCCTGGCAGTGCTGCCAAGCGAGAGCTCTTTCCCCTTCCACCCATGCACACAGGAACTGTCCCTGCAGCTTGAAAAAGGTCTTGGAGTTCGGATGTCAGCAGAAAACAGTTTGCCGGAGAGCCCTTTATTTTGCTTAAACACAGGGAGCATGATTCCTCATGGACACAGACACTCAGTGAGAAAAGAAAAGCAGGCAGTGAACTAAAAATGGAATTACAGTATTACCATAAGAGAAAAACACAAGTAGAAACAAAAAATACTGCACACAGGATGAACCTGCAATGAGTTAGACTATAACTCGTATGTAGAAGAAGACAGAGACAGTTTATAGCTTCGGAAGAAATCCAGTCATCAGTTTCCACAGGGCATCCTTGAGCTCCTGGTTCCTCATGCTGTAGATGAGGGGGTTCACTGCTGGAGGCACCACCGAGTACAGAACAGACACCACCAGGTCCAGGGATGGGGACGAGATGGAGGGGGGTTTCAGATAGGCAAACACGGCAGTGCTGACAAACAGGGAGACCACGGCCAGGTGAGGGAGGCACGTGGAAAAGGCTTTGTGCCGTCCCTGCTCAGAGGGGATCCTCAGCACAGCCCTCAAGATCTGCACATAGGACAGCACGATGAACACAAAACACCCAAATCCTAAACAGGCACTAACCACAAGGAGCCCACCTTCCCTGGAGTAGGACTGTGAGCAGGAGAGCTTGAGGATCTGGGGGATTTCACAGAAGAACTGGTCCAGGGCATTGCCCTTGCACAGTGGCAGTGAAAATGTATTGGCCGTGTGCAGCAGAGCATTGAGAAACCCAGTGGCCCAGGCAGCTGCTGCCATGTGGACACAAGCTCTGCTGCCCAGGAGGGTCCCGTAGTGCAGGGGTTTGCAGATGGCAACGTAGCGGTCGTAGGACATGATGGTGAGCATAGAATACTCTGCTACTATCAAGAAGGCAAACGAAAACAGCTGTGCAGCACATCCCGAGTATGAGATGGCCCTGGTGTCCCATAAAGAATTTGCCATGGATTTGGGGACAATGCTGGAGATGGAGCCCAGGTCGAGGAGGGCGAGGTTGAGCAGGAAGAAGTACATGGGGGTGTGGAGGTGCTGGTCACAGGCTATGGTGGTGATGATGAGGCCGTTGCCCAGGAGGGCAGCCAGGTAGATGCCCAGGAAGAGCCAGAAGTGCAAGAGCTGCAGCTCCCGTGTGTCTGTGAACGCCAGGAGGAGGAACTGGGTGATGGAGCTGCTGTTGGACATTTGCTGCCTGTGGGCATGAGGACCTGCGCAAGGAGGAAAAGACAGTGACAAGTTAAGGGAGACTTCTCTGAGCAAAACCAAAGCCATTTCCCACAGACCCTCCACCCCATCACACAAAGAGACTCTTTTCATTTTCCAGGAGAATGTCCCGGCTGCAGCCTTTGTCAGTGCTTGATGAGTGTGCAATGAAGAGCAGGGTCTCTGCCCAGGGGCTCTTGAGGAGTCAGCCTGACCCTGTGTGATGGGGTGGGGCAGGGGCAAGCCCTGGGTTTCAGCTTTGTCAGATGGAACCGCTGCTGCTGCAGAAGGGACTGTCAGCATCTGTACCCCCAGACCTGAGAAACTGAGTTTGAGAGGTTTGGCGTTTCTACAGCTCCTTCTCCTCTCACAGCCTGGGGAGTGTTGTTGGGTGTCAGAAACCCTCAGCATTTCTGCTGCACTCAGGGAGAACAGAGCGAGTCCTGCAAGACCAGAGGATGCCTGTGGGTCAGTGCAGAGTGAGGGCAGCTGCTCTGTCCCTCTGTCTTGCTGCAGCTGCCCTGGGCTGGCACCTTTCTGAGACGGAGGCTGATCACACTGCCATGTTACCCTGAAAAGCCACCAGGCACTGCTGAGAGCAGAGGGATCCACCTCAGACCATGACATGTCCCACCCTTTCCTAAGGTCTCAGCACCCCATGTTTAGCCCAGGACACACACAGCTCATTTCACAAACCCAACAGCATTTCCTCCATCATAACATCTCTGCACTTCTCTGTGGGGAATTCAGATAATGCTCATTCCCCAGCCCCACAGACTGCATTGCCCACAGCCCCACAGCTCAGAGCAAAGCTGGGACACGTGTTCCCATGGACACAGCTGCAGGAAAGGACCCACAAGATCAGGCTGTGACTCTGCAGCTGAAACTCCCATCCCCAGAGAGCCTGACAGCAAGAACCAGATCACACCAGCAGTGACCCAGAGCAGTGGAGCAAGAAGGAAACTGCGGTGAGGGTGGGTGTGAGAGAGGCCAGGGCAGAGGCAGCCGGGCACTCAGACAGCGTCACCCTTCCCCAGCTGTGCAGCCACCTCCCACACACCAGCATTGCCGGGCAGCTGCTCTCAGCCCCTGTGCTCTGCAGAGGGAACTGGAGCTCTGGCTGCACAGGAGCTGCTTCATGCCTTGGAGCCCCTGGCCCTGAGGGCAGAGGCTTTGCTGGGTGGGAGAGGAGGCGAGGGGGCTGCTCACAGGAGGGATCTGCACTGCAAGGGATCATATCGATTTTTCTGTATTCTCCCTCCCATAACAATTCTGAGTTTAGTTTCCTCTCATTTCTGATCATTTCCCTGCTTCCTGGAGATTCTCCGCCTGGGAGGTTTTTCCCTGTCCATGTCTTTTCCCTGTCAGCGCTCACAGACCATCCCACCCTCTGTGCCCTCACCCTGGCCCTACAGATCCTGCCTGTTCACAGGGCACTGCCTGGGGGCATCTTCCTGTTTGCAGACTGGGGAAAAGGACAGGTCAGACTAAGGCTGACGGGTTCAGCAAATATGATGCAGGTGCTGTGCACAGGCAGAGCAGCAGCTGAAGGGATGTTCTGAGGCTTCTGGCAGATGTACTGATGACTCTGAGTTGCAGTTCAGGAGTATCATTGACTTGTTTAAACATGAGAGCTCATCTCCATTTTATCCTTTCCTGCACCCCCCAACCCTTGGGACTTGAAACTGAAAAGACAGGCTCAGGAAAGCTCCCTATCTCTCTGGTAATCCTTGCATTGATCTTCTGCTTCAGGCATCCACTTGGAAAAATCCTGGGGGTGATCTGGAGCCGTGAGCAGCTCTGATCCACACAGCAGCCTCTCCACAGCAGAAGCACCTTTCCTGCCTTGACACGGGTCGCTCCTTCCCCCCACAGCTTCTCCCCACAGCACCGTGGGGATCTCCCCGGGCAGGCTGAGCACTGACCCTGGCAGGCGGCAGAGTCCCTGCCCCGGCACAGCCCTGGGGAGCAGGGACCCTGCTCTGCAGGACAGCCCTGGGCACCCCTGGGTGCTCACCCAGCTTCACAGCTGTTCAACATTGCCTGCCAAGAGCCCCCTCCTTACAGATCCCTCAAGCTGTGCCTGTGCTAACTTTAGGAGATGCCTTCAGGAGCTACAGCTGCATTGCCCTGCACCCAGAGACTTACCATGGCAAGGGCTGCAAAGATTTCTCCTCCAGTGAGCTCTCAGTCATCCTCCCCATCCTGACCACCTTTCATCTCTCTCTGCCTTGCTCGTCTCCCTGAGATCCCCAGGCAGAGCCCTCAGCCCTGCTGCGCTTTGCAGAGGAGCTGCTCCTGGGCAGAGCTGTCTCTCTGCAGCGCTGCCGCTTGCCATGAGCTCCCTGTGTCCCAGGAGCCCAGCCCAGCTCAGCAGCACAGGAGCAGCCCAAGGCGCTTTAATGACCCCTCTGGTGGGTTTGCTGCTGAGGCCATGAACCTCAGATACAGAGAGGAAGTTGAAGAAACCTCTGAAGAAGTCCAAGTCAGATTTAAACTCCAAAGTTCCTTCTGGTGTTAATGGGTCCCACTGAGGAACACTAGTGATGAACTGACCCCAGGGTCTGGTTAGAGAAGAAAACTGGAGGCAGAGATGACAGGTCAGGACAAGCAAGGTGAAGGTCTCTCTGATGCTGAGTAAACCTGGATGTGTTTCATTAATCAAAGGGCCAAGCCCTGACCCCCAGCCCTGGGAAGGCAGATCCTGTCCCTCCCACGTTGCCCAGGGCCCTTCCTGGGACAGTGTGATGTGGGGCTGTGCAAGGCCAAGGGCAGGACTATGGTCCCACACCTCCCAGGTTCCTGGCTGGGGACAAGGAGGCCATGAGGCCCCTGTGCTGTAAGGACAAGGTGTCTCCTCACAGGCATCAGAGCTGGAGACAACAGCCACAGGCAAGGGGAGAAGGAGCTCATGTCTGTTGGGGGCTTTCAGCCTCTTTACATCCCTTGATCATCTCCACGACAGCGTGTCCCATGCTGTGGCATCCCCTGCACCTCTTTCCCTGCAGGCTGGAGACATCCCCCTGCTGCCCCACCTTGCTCTTGTCTGAGCATCTTCCTTCCTTTGCTGATCTCTCTCCATCCTCCCCAGCTGTTCCTTGAAGCACAAAGCCTTGGGCTGATGCAGACTGCCTCTGGGTGACCTGCTCCACCACAGCACTGCCCTTCCACTCACATTCCTTCCTGCTCATGTCCAGCCTGGACCTCCCCAGCTGCACTGTGTGCCATTATTTCTTTCTCATGCGCTTTCCCACTATGAAGAAAACCTCCACCATCTCGGAAACCACCCTTCCAGCACTCTCAGGCTACTCCTACACTGCTGCAGCCTCCCCAGCGCTGCTGGGCCAGAGCAGCCCAGGTCCCTCAGCATCCCACACCATGTGCACAAGGTCCTGACCCCTGCCTTGGCACAGCCCTGCACTCTCCAGTTCCTCCCTGCTTCTCCAAACTGGGAGCCGCACACTGGCACACACCCGTGTGTGTGGGGTCACACCAGTGCTGAACCGAATGGGATGAGAACTCCAGGTGTCTGGGTGCCCACGCTCCTCCTCATGCAGCCCCGTGTGCAGCTGCCTTGTTCATGGTGAGCGTGCAGCACGGGCTTGTGTGGCGGCCCTTGTAGTGCCCAGGCCCTTCTCCTCAGGGTCCATGCTCAGCGTGTCAGGTCCTGCTCTGTCCTGATGGATGGGGTTATTCTCCTGCCCCGATACAGGACTGGCCGTTTCTCCTTCTACAACTTCAGAGCTCTTTGATGGGTGAATTCCAAAGTTTCTCAAGCACAATTAGCTCAGCTGTTAATCTTTGCATGCAGATGGTTTAACCTGATAAAGGTGTCTCTCCCAAGTTAACAGCAGGAGGAGTTACAGGACACTACAAATAGCCCCTCCTGGAGAAACTGTGGCATCTTGGGGGTCTGGTACTCATAATGCCAGAGCTCTGGACTTAGAGGGGAAGTTTCCCTTCATGTGGGAGAACATCAGGAAGGTGTGGAGCTCTGTCTGGGGACAGACAATGTCAGCTGAAGGCTGAGGAGTCAGCATGAGAGGGCAGAACAACATGGGCAATGTTGTGGTGACTGGACATCAGCTACTGACTCACTGATGAGGAAGAGGAATTAGATGAGGCCTCCTTCAGACAAAGGAAAGAAGCCTCATGTTTCCAGGGCTGTGTCCTCATGGCAAACCTAAGATATCCCAATATTTGCAAAGTACCAGCCATCCAGGAGGGCTTCGTAGCTCATTGACACCATCTTCCTGACACGGGTGGCTGAGGAGTCAGTGAGGTGAGGTGCCCTGTGGGACTTCACACTTACAAACCAGAAAGGGATGGTCAGGGATGTAACAGTCAGGGGTGGGAAAGTAGAGTTGAGGCTCCTGGAAGATGATAACAAGGCAAAGAGCAGGATTTCAGGAGAGCAGGCTTTGGCCTGCTGAGGGACCTGCTTGGGTCCTATGGGATATGACCTTGGTGATTGCAGTGATTTTTCTCTCACATTTCCTCCCTGCTCTCTCCCACCTGCTGTTGTGCAGTGTTTTTTACCCTTTCTCAAATACAATATCACAGAGGTGCTGCCAACATCCCTGAGTGGCTCAGATTTGGCAAGGAGTGCGTCCATCTTGGACCCAGCTGAAATTTGCTCTGTCTGACATCGGTCAAACTCCTGTTGTCTTCTCAGAGAGGTGACAACTGTAGCACAGCCACACTCAGCCCAGTTCCAAGACTTGGCCATGTAAATCCAATACAGGGTGACAACGTGTTGGATTACAAACTCCTTGACCCTGAAGAAGAAATGGAAAAGATCTTCTATCAGCAACCAGAGGAAGTCTCCAGTCAATGAGCAGGTTCCTATGGGGAACTGTAATCGCTCTGGTATTCACTGGCTAGGCAAAGTGGCAGGTGCCAACAGTCCAGAGGATCTTGGGCCAACTTCTTAACGTGGCTGCCTGGTGGGCCAACAAGCGTGATGCTCACCTGGATCTGGAACTGGGACACAAGGAAAAGCTGGTGAGGGATGTGAACATCAGTGTCCACCTTGGCTGTCATGACCAGGCAACAGTGGGATTCCAGGCACCAGAGAGGAGGGAGGAAGGCCAGCAGCAGAGCACAGGCTGGTGGGCTCCAGAGGAGAAGACTTTGACATGACTAGGGGGGCTGATAGAGGTGATGCCATGGGGAGCAGCTCTGAAGGGTGAATGAGCTCAGGAAATCTGACAGGCCTTACAGGACAGCTTGCTCTAAGAACGGGAATGATCTGTCCTGAGGAGCCCCGTACTCCTGAGGCCCCAGAGGAAGGCAGGGCAATGGAGGAGTTTGCCTTGGTTGATGAGGACTGGGTTAGGGAGCAGTTAAGCAATCTGGACATCCATAAATCCATGGGTCCAGATGGGATGCACCCGCGGGTGCTGAGGGAGCTGGCTGAAGTCATTGCTGGACCGCTCTCCATCATCTTTGCCAAGTCTTGGGAAACGGGAGAGGTGCCTGAGGACTGGAGGAAAGCAAATGTCACTCCGGTCTTCAAAAAGGGCAAGAAGGAGGACCCGGGCAACTATAGACCGGTCAGCCTCACCTCCATCCCTGGGAAAGTGATGGAACACCTTATCCTTGGTGCCATCTTCAGACATATCAAGGCTAAGAGGGTCATCAGGGGCAGTCAACATGGCTTCACCAAGGGGAAGTCGTGCTTGACCAACCACATAGCCTTTTATGAAGACGTAACAAGGTGGATTGATTATGGCAGAGCAGTGGATGTGGTCTACCTTGACTTCAGCAAAGCATTTGACACCGTCTCCCACAGCATCCTCACGGCTAAACTGAGGAAGTGTGGACTGGATGATCGGGTAGTGAGGTGGACTGCAAACTGGCTGAAGGAAAGAAGCCAGAGAGTCGTGGTCAATGGGGCGGAGTCTGGTTGGAGGCCTGTATCTAGTGGAGTCCCTCAAGGGTCGGTACTGGGACCAGTATTATTCAATATATTCATCAATGACTTAGATGAGGGAATTGAGTGTACTATCAGCAAGTTTGCTGATGACACCAAGCTGGGAGGAGTGGCTGACACGCCAGAGGCTGTGCTGCCATCCAGTGAGATCTGGACAGGCTAGAGAGTTGGGCAGGGGAAAATTTAATGAAATATAATAAGGGAAAATGTAGAGTCTTGCATCTGGGCAGGAACAACCCCAGGTTCCAGTATAGGTTGGGGAATGACCTATTAGAGAGTAGTGTAAGGGAGAAGGACCTGTGGGTCCTGGTGGACAGCAGGATGACCATGAGCCAGCACTGTGCCCTTGTGGCCAAGAAGGCCAATGGCATCCTGGGGTGTATCAGAAGGGGGGTGGTCAGTAGGTTGAGAGAGGTTTTCCTTCCCCTCTACTCTGCCCTGGTGAGACCTCATCTGGAATATTGTGTCCAGTTCTGGGCCCCTCAGTTCAAGAAGGACAGGGAACTGCTGGAGAGAGTCCAGCGCAGGGCCACAAAGATGATGAAGGGAGTGGAGCATCTCCCTTATGAGGAAAGGCTGAGGGAGCTGGGTCTCTTTAGCTTGGAGAAGACGAGACTGAGGGGTGACCTCATCAATGTTTATAAATATATGAAGGGTGGGTGTCACGAGGATGGAGCCAGGCTCTTCTCGGTGACAACCAACAGTAAGACAAGGGGTAATGGGTTCAAGCTGGAACACAAGAGGTTCCACTTAAATTTGAGAAGAAACTTCTTCTCACTGAGGGTGACGGAACACTGGAACAGGCTGCCCAGGGGGGTTGTGGATTCTCCTTCTCTGGAGACATTCAAAACCCGCCTGGACGCCTTCCTGTGTAACCTCACCTAGGTGTTCCTGCTCTGGCAGGGGGATTGGACTAGATGATCTTTCGAGGTCCCTTCCAATCCCTAACATTCTGTGATTCTGTGATTCTGTGATTAGTAGGAAATAGATTTCATCAGATTCATACAACAAGCATACTTTTGTCTGGTCAGGTCCTGGGCCACAAGGTGGGTGATGGATGGGTGTGGTATTTTGCGGTCAGTTGGGTCTCAGACACTCATAATCCAGTAAGAAGCACGTGGCTGTGAAGGGGACAGTGAGGTCAGTTTTTCTCTGGAGCTGACAGCCCAGCAGCAGGGACGTGGCTGGGAAAGAACCTCGGCCTAAGTACCCACAGGCCCTACCCAGGAAGAGGCCTTGGAGACGCGTTGTCATGTCCATTCCACCTGAGTACATGACGAGACAGCAGCAGGGACATGGTCGTGTCCATCAGAGAAGCTGAAAGGCCAGCAGCAGTCCTGGGATTTAGGAGCTCATGGTGAGGTGACTTCTCTTTGTTGAGATGGAACACCACAAGAAGACTGATGGGTTGTGTTCCCAGCTTGAAGGGCAGTTTCTGAGATGGTCGAGCTTTCCTTGGTAGCAGAAAAAAGAACGAGAGCAAAAAAAAAGTCACAGAGTGTAACTTGGAAGATGAAGACTGGATATCAGGAGGAAGAAATGTCACCGGAAGGGCAGTGCTGTGGTGCAAGAGGTCACCCAGAGGGAGCTGGATCAGCCCATGGTTTGTGCTCCAAAGAACAGCCAGTGAGGGTGCAGACACATCAGTGAAGGGACAGAAATGCTGGGGTTAGAGCAGGTGGGAAGTGACACGGGTGTCTACAGGCTGCAGGGAAAGCGGGACAGGGAGTTACAGAAAAACATCTGAAGGACAACGCAGTCATTGGTCCCAGCCAGCAGGGGTACATGAGAGGAAAGTCTTGCCCAACCAACTTAATTTTTTCTACAACAAGGTCCCTTGTTGTAGAACCTAGTCAACCTAGTCAACCAAGGGAAGCCCGTCTACGTGATCTTTTTGGATTTCAGTAAAGCCTCTGATAGTGTCTCTCACAATCTCCTCCTGGACATGACGTTCAGCATACGGGTTCCCAGGGAGCTGTCATGGTTACAAACCGGAGAGTGTTCAAGAAGAGACTGAACAACACCCTCAGACACATGGTGTGAACTGTGGGGCTGTCATATGCAGGGACAGGACTTGGATTCGATGATCCTTGTGAGTCCCTTCTAACTCAGGACATCCTCTGATTCTGTGATTCTATGAGGTGTAAGACCATGTAGAACAGCCTGCGGTGGAGCTGGCAAAGGGCGCTGGTGAGGCTGGAAGGCACCAAGAGAACCAAGGTCTCTGTCCCCTTGGCCATGGCAGTTGTCTCTGCCACTGAGGCCCAGGAGAAGACATGTTGTCCTCACGGCACTGGGGCCTCGTTGCCTCCTTGCAGCCCCATGGGGAAGCTGGAAGTTGTTGTACCAGTGTTGTCCTTCCCTCGGCCTTGCACACCCACATCCCACAGTCCCAGGCAGAGCCCTGAGCCGTGTGTGAGGGACAGGATCCCCCTTCCCATTGCCTGGGGCTCATGGCTTCTCCTTTCTGCTTCAGAGAGCAAACCAAGGGGTTTCTCACCATCAGAGCCACCTGCACGGGGCCTTGGCCTCCATGTCATCACAGCCTCCAATTATCTGCTCTAACGAGTCCCTGGGGAGGCTTTGTCAGGAACAGCCCTCAGTGGGGCCCATTAATGCTTCGAGGAACTTCAAGGTTTTGCTGTTGACTTTGGCTTCTTGAGAGCTTTGTTGAGTCTCTTGTCAGTACCTGAGGTTCATGATCTCAGCCTCAAATACACCACGGGCTCATTAAAATGTTTCAAGCCCTCACAAGCTGTGTCTCTACCATAATTTTCTTCAAGTATTGAAGATTCGTAGAGCTCATTAGAGAGGTTTCAGGGGGTAGGTACAGAGAACATTTTCAATGAGCACTTGGAAGAAGTGAGAGAAGAATTCTCCCATGGATACTGGTGCAGAGTGTCTCTTGAGGAGGTTGGACAGGTGGGAAAAGCAGTCCCTTGAGGCCAGACATGGGATGGACACCCTTGCTCCTCACTTCTCTAACCTCCCTGTTTCACTCATTGCCCCCCTGGCAGTTACATCGCTTTTCTTTACATCAGATTCTCCACTGAAGTTTGCACCTGATTGTTACAGCTTCTCTGCACAAATTACTTCATGCTTTCCTTAGAGATCTGGATTTAAATAGGCAGAAAGAGGCATTTTAATTGGCAAAAGCAAAAAAGATAAGGAGAAAGAAAACACAACAGAACATAACGAACAATAAAATATACTCTATCGTTAGTTTAAGCAACTTTCAGTGAGGTCCATCACCACAATTGAAGAGTTGCCTACAGGGAGTATGAGAGTGACAGCTGAAAGACAATTCAGCTTTACCTGCCTGAAGCTCAAAGCAGAGAAGGGTGACAGGCTCTGAATGAGCAAAGAGTGAGAGGAGGAAGAACCTCTGGGGAGCAATGGAAAGTGCAAATGTCCAGACAGGCTTCTGAAGAGACGACTGCAGACATGGTGGTTTGAATAAGGACAGGTAGGAACACCTGGATGTTCAGGGGGATTAAATACACAGTATCATAGGCAGAGTTCTGGAAATACAAGCACAAGGTAACTACAATATTTCTTCTCCTGCAATTCATACATATTGTAAAAATCCATATTTTGGCAGGACAGAAATTCATGGACATTTTATTTAAAATATTGAATCATTTCAGCTGATGAGTAAGTTGTGGTTTTGTATTGTTTGTTTGTTTGTTTTTTGAAGAACTGAGAGCAGTTCTCATGTTTTCAGGCACAGCTCCGTGGTCTGACCATAAGCCCCCAGTGCAAACCTCCAGAGGCCCCAGGGTACCTGAGGTATCTGCCTGGGACTGGCAGTTATCAGACAGGACTGATAGAGCCCTGTCACTTCCCTCATGTACCTCTGGTCTTCAACACTTGTGCACTTAATTAGATACATTTCAAGGGTGTAGTGAAAGAGGAAGGTACAGAAAGAGCACTTAGGAGAAGTGACAGGAGAATTCTCCCATTGATACTGATGCAGAGTGTCCCCTGAGGAGGTGTGGACAGGAAGGAGCAGCAGTCTGCCTGAGGTCCATCACTGTATGGAGAACCTGCTCCTCACCTCCCCAACCCCGCCATGTCTCTCTGTACACTTGACTGTGCTAGTGGAAAATACTCATCCATATGACACATGTAAGGTTTAGATCCCTCCCAGAGATCTCCTCATCTCCCCAATTAGCCCAGAAAGAGACACACACACACACACACAAATGGGTCTGGGATGGACTATTCTTGAGCTCGAACATCACAGAATCATAGAATATTTCGAGTTAGAAGATCCCCATAAGGATCAATGAGTCCAGCTGTGCACTGCTTGCACAACCACGTAACACTAAACCACAAGACCATCGTCCAGACGCTCCTTGACCTCTGACAGACTGGGAGCCGTGACCACTTCCCTGGGGAGCCTGTTCCAGTGACCGACCACCCTCCACTGAAGAACTTTCTCCTAATGTCCAGGCTGAACGTGCCCTGACGCAGCCTCATTCCATTTCCACCTGTCCTGTTCTCACTGGTCACCCGAGACAGGACATCGGCCCCTCACCTCTGCTGCCTCTCTGAGGAAGGTGCAGACTGTGATGAGGGCTGTCCTGCTTTTTGTTAAAACAAGACTAATTGTATTTTAGTGAATTTTCCTTTCAGCTTAAGCTCTTCTAAGTAACTGCATATTTCTGCAGTTGGATGCGTGTTTTTCAAACACTGTCTGCTCCAGAGCTGACAACGGCCAATATTGACAGTTTTACTGAGCTACCGGTAGGGCTGGTATGCAGAAAAGGCCTAGGACTAGATCTTATTGCTATAGCAGCCAACATCGCTGGTGAATCTCTTACGTCCCATAAGTGAGGGGGTTGTACTTGCAAGGAGGGGTGGACAGAACAAGTGATGCCAACTGAAAACCCAGTTGTTCCATGCCATCCATGTCATGCACAGTTTAAAGCTGGGAGATCACAAGGGTCTCAGGCTCTTGGTCCATGGCCGGCATCTCAAGAGGAGCCTGCCCGTTGTCCTGCCTGCAACCCTGATCCTGGTTCCCGTCCTTGCATCCCTGAACCCAGTTCCTGTCTACTGCCGAGTCCAGTCCAGGACTTCCTGATGTCTTCTCTGCAGCCTCTGCTGTGACACCAGCCCCTGTGGCAGCATTTTGGCTACTCTGGGAAATACAATATTGGTTTTGTATATTGTTCCTTATTTGTCTCATTATTAGTATTATGAGGCAAGTTTTAATTTTTGTCTCGTTTTGTTTTTTAAATCTATCCAACTTGTAAGTCTCTCTCCCTTTTCCTCTTTTCCCTTTCCTTAGTGGGGAAGGGAGTGTGGTCAAGAAAGAACATCAGCCACACTTTCTTGTTGCCACTGTGCTCGGCGCTGGTGAGGCCGCAGCTTGAATCCGGTGTTCAGTTTTGGGCCCCTCATCAGAAGAAGGACATTGAGGCACTAGAGAGAGTGCAGAGGAGGTGACAAAGCTGCTGAGGGGCCGGAGCACAAGTGTGATGAGGAGCGGCTGAGGGAAGTGGTGGGTTCACCCTGGAGAACAGGAGGCTGAGGGGAGACCTGATCACTGTCTACAACTGCCTGAAAGGAGGTTGGAGCATGGAGGGGGTTGGTCTCTTCTCCCAAGGAGCAAGTGAGAGGACAAGAGGAAATGGCCTCAAGTTGTGCCAGGGGAGGTTTAGACTGGAGGTCATGAGGGACACGGGTTAGTGCTAGAGTTGGGTTATGTTTGGACTCCATGAACCTCATGGTCTCTTCCAACCAAAATGACTCTATGATTCTATGGAGAGATGATCTGAAGGCAGGCTGGCAGCAGACCCTGAGGCTGTGCCGGGGGTGGCCACATCTGCCTCCTTCCAGCAGGATTTTGGAAAGTCCCTTCCCAGCTGTGAGCGCCAGGCCAAGGGCACGGGGCAGAAACAGCCCCCACCCCTGAGGGCCCCAGCCCCCCAGCTGGCCTCTGTCCCCAAACTACTCAAACTGCTGAACAGGCTCTGCCTCTACCTGAATGATCTTCAGTTTTAAGAAAATGCCAAACAAACGTGTGCTTCTGGATGAGGATGGAGCAGGTTCAGGTCCAGGACCAGGGCTGCTGCAGGAGCAGGTGTCTCCAGCACGGACAGGCTGGACGGACCTGTCAACCTCAGCACCCCTGGCCCCACCATGGCCCAGTTCAGCAGCCCTGGGCCTGAGGGCTCAGCCCAGGGACAGCCCCACAACCAGGGTCAGAGCGGTTCCTGCTGCTGCCCCGAGGGTCACCAGCCCCAGTCAGCCCTGGGCCAGAGTGCAGGTGTCTGAGCTGGGCTGAGGTGGAAGGGGCTGGAAAACAGCTCATCGGGAGGAGGCGATGGAAGAAGGTGCCGTGTGTGTGGCACCGGGGATGAACTGACACCCTCAGTTTGGTGTCTGGATCAGTGCTGGGCTTGCACATGGACTAAGCCCCAGCTCAGAGCACAAAGTGCTGTTCCCAGCCCTGGGTGCCAAGCGCTGCTCCTGCTCTCTCCTCCCTGGTGTGACCCGAGCGCACGACTGCCCTGCCTGCTCCTGCCTTGGGGTTGGGGAACTCGGGGTCAAAAGGAAAGACAGACTCGTGTGGTTATGGGATATCTTAAGTGTCCTGGGATTGCTTTGCTAATCACTCTGTAAGGGTTCCTGGGCTATGAACTCGATGTGTGCCCAGAGAGGCAAATAAGTCCATGAACCAACTTTCCAATTAAGGTTTCCTTCTTACAAAAAAACACACTTCCATTTTCTCATGGGCAACAGACTGAAAGGTGGAAGCTGAAGCAGCATGTGCCTCTTGTGTAAACAGGTAACAACAGATGGTTCCATTCAGTCGATCCTCAGTTGCTTCCTGCACAGGAAACCTCTCCCTTAATTTAATCTTTGGTGTACAGGCAGGGCCTTGCTGATGTTCCTGCGTAGGCAGCAAGTGTGTGACTGTCAGGCTTTCTGCAGATTTGTGACTGAGTTTTCCTGTTTCTTTTATAAGGACAATCTTTCTGTGTACTCCTGAAGTCTCCCATAAGCTGGTGGTTCGAGAGAAGGACGGGGAGCTGCAGTTAGCTCAGGGAGGACCAGTCAGCATCACAGGCAAAGCAGACTGGAACTCGACTTGGTGAAAATTAATGGAATTTATTGACGGAAGAAACTGGCACCTCTCCCCTGTCTTTGGGCAGATCACCGTGCACCCTGAACCGATATAGGCAGGTGTGGTCCGGGTGGCCCCAGTTGCTCAGCACTTGCAGCCTGATGTAATTCACGACCCCAGGGAGCTCGTTCTGAAACGACAAGAAGAAATGAGTCGCCTTTTCCTCTCTGGTACGTGACCACTGACAGAGTAGTGATCTGTCAGAGTAGTGATCTGACAGAGTTTTGATCTGTCGTGGTCAAGACGTTCTTGTCCTGCTCTACCTCATTGGGCCATGAGAACAGCAAAGGAAGAAGCAGCGACCAGATGCCTCAGCAAATACACTGGGAAGTTCTCGCCTGCTTTGGGGCACAGGCTTCCACAGTCAGAAGACCCAGTGCTGGTGTTAGTATAATGTCTCGTTGACTTCTCTAGAAAGACACAGAAACAGAATGGCCTCCCTGTCACTACTCACTGCCAGCACCAACAGAATCCTCAGGAAGCCCAGTATTCCTGGTCTTTAATTGGCAGACCAGCAGTCGTGCATCCTACGGGCTGTGGTTGCTGGTGTCCACTTGGGGTCCAGACATTCAAGCTGATTCCGGTTTCAAACATGGTGCTTCTAAGCACTGAAGTTTAAACCCAAAACGAAAGAGAAGACCGGCAGTCCAGGTATACGCCACCAGGAAGTTAAAGCAGAAGAAAGGCCAGCGTGGCACACGTTCAAGGACAGGGCTGCCTGTAGCTCTTTGGCAGGGAAGCCTCTCCCCATCCAACCGCATTTCTCCTCCTCTCTTACAGTTCTCCCCCCTCTTTGTCCCCATACCTTCAGCTGGAAGGTCTGACTGGGATTCAGCGGTGCCAGGAAAGTGAACTGTCCCAGGAACGTTCCCTGCTCGTCGTGTTCTTCCTTAAAGCCCTACAGAAAGACAGGGGTGGAGAAAACAAGAGTGTCTGGTGCACCATGGCAAGAATGAACTTCAGTCAGTGAAGTACGGGGTTATTTCATCTACGTAGTTCAGGGACGATGAGCACAAGGAAAAGACGAGAAGCTGCAGGTGGGCAACACGTCACACTTGCCTACTCAACGAGTCCAAGCTGCTAGTCAGAAAAGGAGCAGACACCACCAGTGAGAGGGAGGTTATCTGAGGATCACAAATGCCCACTGGGGTTGCAAGCCAAGAAGGTCTAGGACCATGCACTGTCCAGCTACTTTTCCCTGTGGCTCCTGGAGTAGCATCCTGCCCCAGAAGCTTCCTATCGACTGGTACATTGATTAAAAGAGGAATAAAATGGGAAGGGAGTAACTCCAAGGAGCCGTTTTCTTCTGAGAGCCAGGAGGAAGCTTCAGGCCATTGGACTCTCTGACCCATCTTCACCACATGCTTAGAAATGCTGTGCAAGCCCCTGCCCCCACTCCAGAGAAATCACTTACGTAGACAGCAAAGTCCCTTGGCGCTGCGGAAATACTTTCTCCATGGAACGCTGTCCCCGAGACATGGTCCATGGTGACAGCTCTGGGAACGACTGGCACAGACAGCTTGATGAACACCTGTCCCTGACTTCCTGGGAAGGGCCAGCAGTTTCCAGGATGATTTTCCGGCTGAAAGGAGAAGAAGAAACTACATTGACATGGAGAAGGTTGCCCTGGCTCTCGTTCCTGCCATGAGCATCAGAGGATTAAGAATTCATTTGGCCAATCAGTTCTGCTCTGAAGCGCAGCCAGTGCCTTCAGTCGCACCCTGTGGGTACCGAACAGAGCAGCAGTTGTGAGAATTCACGTATCACAAGACCCTTCCGCAGAAAAGCCCTTCGATGGCTGGGGGCTGGGTGTGCTCCTTATAGAAGCTCAGCGGCCTCTCCTGGTCCAGAGCCCTCACCAAGAACAAGCCAGGGACGGTGTGGCTGAAAGGCCCCTGCCCAGAGCAGGTGGCAGCTCCGGGCCCCCCTGGATGAACCTTTCCTGTCAGGGGAAGCCCTCGCTGCCTCTCATCCACTGCACCCTCCTTCCCCTGGCACCAGCCAGCACTGCCACGCAGGCAGCTCAGGAGCAGGGCCAGGACGGCCTGAGAGCCCAACGTGGGGCCCTCCAGCAGCGCAGGCTCTCAGCACCCGCTGGGGCTCACTAAGAGCACATCCCAGAGCTCTGCGGGCATCTCTGCCCTTCTCCTTCCTTGCAGTGCTGACACTTTGCACAGCAACTGGGCAGGCACAGACTGCAGGAGCAGCCTGGCCTGGCAGAAGCTCCCGCGGAGAACCTGGGGCACTCTGGGAGAGGAAATAGCAGGGAGACACAGGAGGAGAGCAGGTCCATGCGAGGAGGAGGCAGGAGAAGAAGCTTCGAGGAGCAAAGACGGGGGAAAGGCAACTCTGAGCAGCGTGGGTGGTTCATTCTCCCGACCTTTGTTTTACTGCTTCTTGGTGCTCCTACCTCCAGAATAAGCTCAGGGGACCTCATATAATGCATCACCGGCAGGGAATACAGGAAGATTTTGGTTTTGTCATTCCGGAGCGATGGAGAAGTCCTTGAATGAATGACAGCAGCCCCTGGAAATTAAAACATGACCATGATCATCAGGCAGTGTCAGGAGGAATATTGCAGTGTTGACTTGAAAAAGGCTTCTCGATAGTCATCCATGTCCTACAGTGGGTTCCCCTCTGTCTTACTGGCACAACCCGTCTGGGACACGTAGCAGGGAGTCATCAAACTGTCATATGGGGCCATGGAAAAAGGCAGGAATGTGAGCTAGGCTTTCTGGGCTTCCCATGGGGTCTGGCCTGTTACAGCCTCTGTCAGTGGGGGCGCTTTTAGGGTACGAGGTGACCCTTGACTTCTCGCCCCTTCTCTCCTACCCCTGGGCACGTTCCAATGCGCATCTTGTCAATCTGGAAGGAAGCGCTTTGGAACTGGTTTGTTTGTACAGTGTCACAGCACCTGCTGATTTCAGGGCATAATCAGGCATCGGGACGTGGATTTCTTCCATCTTCTCCAGGGCTTGATTGATGATGTCCTGAACAGCCTGGGAAGGAACACAAAGGAGAGCGACTGTTGGAAGGAAAAGGAACGGGGCAAGCAGCTCCCCTGCAAGGCCAGCCAAGGTGAATGGGGACAGGGCCCATCTCAGATGGAAGGAACACCCAAATTGCCTGGAAGCCTCCCAGGTTTGCTCTGCTGTGATTGATGGGATCAGAAAGGGGGGGCTGCTCACTCCAGTGCTCTGAATGCTGGAGCTGTGGGAAGAGGCTTTTCCTGTGGAGAGGCCCCAGGCCAGGCAGCACGGACAGACAAGCCTTCTGGGCATGAGATGGAACTGGCTTAACTCTGGACCTCTGAGACCATTCTTTCTTTCCAGTCCTCCCTTGAGGACGATCCAAGATCTGGACACAGAGGAAGGAACGACTCAGCTGTCATTCCCGTCAGGGCTCTCTCATCTCCATAAGGAAGTGTGGAGCAACAGGAGAAGGAAACGTGGCCATGGCAGTGAATGGAGTAGGATACGTGCCGGAGGGAGGATAGAACCCCTGAGTAGATCCTTCTGCCTTGTGCCCTTACCCGTCCGGTAAAGCCTGGGAGCTTTCCCTGCTTCACGCCTTCCTGTAGAGCCCGCTCGGTGACATCCTTTGCGCTCCAGCGCAGATGATAAAGCTGTTCCTGCAGCTTATGGAGCTGGTCTGGCAGGGGCAGGGTTTTGCTCAGGTCTTCTAACTCTGCTGAGGTGCTCCAGAGGCTTTCTGCGCCAAGTCGTCCCACGTGGTAAAGACCTGTCAGACACACACCAGAGCTTAGAACTCGGTCTAAGGCTGGGTTATGCCTCGGGCTGCCCACTCCCCTTTCTGTGTCTCTCCCAAGTGCCATAGCTGCCTCTCCTCTGCTCTTTGACAGTGGCCATCATGGCGTATGGGCTGTGCAATAGATGGACGTTCCCTGCCCTGGACTGTGCTCCTTGTCCTGCAGAAGATTCTCACCCCCTGGGGCAGGAGAGCTCAGCCACGGCCTCTCCCTCGGCTGAAGAGAACTGGCTCAGCCCTCCTGAGGAAGGCAAGTCAGCCCTTCCTCACCCCCACACCCGTCCCGCTGGAGCAGGTACTGGCACAGCTCTGTCGGGGACTTTCTGCTCTCAGCTGAGCTCCTCTGGTCACGGCGGGGGAAGTGGAACAGGACAGAATGGAGCCCCGAGTACCTCCTAAGGCACCGTCCACAGGTCAGAGCTCTGCAGAGACTCACCGAAAGAGAACAGACCGAGAATCAGCACCAGGGTCACTGTCTTCAGCGCCTTCATCATCCTACAGAGCAGCAAGGAGGAAAAGGCTGGTGAAGCTGGCAGTTCCCGTGCAGATCAGCAGCAGACTGGAGAGCAGCAGCAGGGACTGCAGCCCTTGAGCCTGGCGTTCCTGGCATGTGCGTTGGCTTGGTCCTGCGCCAGCTCGAGTCACTGCTGGGGCTGTCAGCAGCTGCACCAGTGGGGGATTTGTCATGGCAGCGATTGTTTCGTTAGGGACAAAGGGCTCAAGATTGACTCCGGGCTAAGAGCAGGAGCTGCAACGGGAGCTCTTGCCACACTTCCTGTCTGTGGGGCTGGAGAGGGATTCTTTGGAAATGGAAGGGACACAACGTACACCTGTTTCTCCTGCCCACCATCCCATCGGCACTTGTGCTGATCCTGTTCTCCACCCTCCCAAGAGAAGGTTCAGCCTGTGCCCCTACAGGTCAACAGCTGCCAGGCGGGGGTGTGTGTGTCTCCTCTCCCGCAGCATTTCTTTAGCAGCTGCGTTATCTCTGGCCCTTCTCTTGGCATAAGTGCAGAGAAATGCAGACTGGGGAAAGAGGGAGGGAGGCTGAATGTCAATGCGTGCTGGCAAACAACGGGCAACCAAGGAAGCACCAAAGAAGCACTCTGCTGGCTGGGCCCTGCTGCCCTGAGCCTGATCTGCCAAGACACAGCACACAGCGCTCTGCAAGGGGGAAATTCCTCCTGCCTGTTCCAGGAGGCTCTCAAAAGGCTCACAGCGTACACTTCATCAGGAATGAACAATCCCCTTTTGTTCTCCTAGAGAACTCCTTGCACCCTTCAGAGGATCATGTTCCCCTTTCCTAAGGCAGAGCCCTGGTGAGGAACTGACCGGGTTTCCGAAAGAAACCTCCTCTGTCAGGAACACAAGTCAAATCCATGGCCAACAGAGGACACGCTGGTATCCTGCTGGTCCGAGTGGAGAGGAAAACCAAGCAGGCTCAGGGACACAACCCACCCTGCAGAGCACAATACAGGACTGAGCTGAGCTCTCACAATTACTACGGCAGGCTGTATCGGGGCCACCGCTTGGGACTCCATCCATGCGATTCAAAATAGACCTGTCCCTCATTCTGCAGAGATCAAAGGCTTTCTGGGCCTTGCCCCTGTGGTCATGAAGACACTGAAAGGCGGCTGCTGCCTTCCACCAGCTCCAGACCGAGCTCTCAGGCTGCCCTCATGTTCCTCTCCTGTCCACCCTCCACCCACCCCAGCTGATGAGGTTGAAAACACACCTGGGCAAAGGGGAGGAGGATTTTTCAAACATACCTGTTCAGACCTTCGACCTTCTCTGGCTGGCTCTTGGTACCTGCTGAGGTGCAAGTAACAAGCATCTTGCTCGCTCGGGATCAAGCCAAAAACTCTGCGATCTCTGTTCCGTCAAGATCGAGAGTGACAAAGGCACAGGGAGACCCCTGGTTTTATACCCTGCTGTGCCCACCTCAGCGCTGATGCTGCTTTGTGACATCAACGGCAGTGGGTGATGTCACAACGGAAGAGGCTGCGCCACGTTTGGAGGTGAAGTCCAGCCTGACAGCAGCGGGTTTTGCAGTCCTCTCTGCAAGGGAAGAAATCCTTCACCTTACAAAGATGGGAAACATAGAGGAACATGTTACTCTCAGAAAACAGACTGTTAACCACTCTTCCTCTCGTTTACCGAAGTTCAGACAGTGTTAGAAAACAACTACAAAAAAGTAAGATTCCTAGTCTTATTTTATAAACCACATTAAGTTAGCAGGACTTATTGAGAGGGCTTTGAACTAGATTTGAAGGGTGAGGGGATGAAACCAGATGTGGCAGAGGCACAGCCAAGGGCGACATGCTGGCATCTGAGGGTAGTGCTAATGATGCCCTTCAGTCTGCCGAGCCAGTGCAACCAATGGCCCAGCTGAAGTGCATCTGTACGAATGCACGCAGCACAGGCAACAAACAGGAGGAGCTGGAAGCCCTTGTGAGGCAGAAAAACTATGATTTAATTGTCATCACAGAAACATGGTGGGATGACTCTCACAACTGGAGCGCTGCAATGCATGGCTATAAACACTTCAGAAGGGACAGGCGAGGAAGGAGAGGAGGTGGGGAAGTCATGTATGTTAGGGACAGTTTTGATTGTTTGGAACTTGATGAGGGTGATGATAGGATTGAGTGTCTCTGGGTAAGAATCAAGGGGAAGGGCAACAAGGCGAACAACCTAGGGGATGGTCTGTTACAGACCACCCAACCAGGATGAACAGGCAGAAGAAATATTTTTCAGGCAGCTGGGAGAAGTCTCCCAATCACCAGCCCTTGTTCTTATGGGGGACTTCAACCTACCAGATGTCTGCTGGAAGTACAACTCAGCAGAGAGGAAGCAGTCTAGGAGGCTCCTGGAATGTATGGAAGACAATTCCCGACACAGCTGGTCAGTGAGCCTGCCAGGGAAGGAGCCCCACTGCACCTGTTGTTTGTAAATAGAGAAGGACTCATTGGAGGTCGCCTTGTGTGTAGTGATCGTGAAATGATTTTCTATCCTTGGAGAAGTTAGAAGGGTGGTCAGCAGAACTGCTACTTTGGCCTTCTAGGGCAGACTTGGATCTGTTTAGGAGGCTGGTTGGCAGAGTCCCTTGGGAGGCAAACCTGAAGGACAAAGCAGTCCAGGAAGGCTGGTCTGTCTTCAAGAAGGTGATCTCAGAAGCACAGGAGCAGCTGTCCCCATGTGCCAGAAGGTGAACTGTCGGGAAAGAAGGCCAGCCTGGCTGGAGAGAGAGAGACAACCAAGAGGTCAGGCCCAGTCAACATGGGTTTGTGAAAGGCAGGTCCTGATTGACCAGCTTGATCTCCTCCTATGACAAGGTGACCCAACTAGTAGAGAAGGGAAAGGCTGTGGATGTTGTGCACTTAGACGTCAGTAAAGCCTTTGACACCGTATCCCACAGCATCTCCTGGAGAAGCTGCAGCTCATGGCCTGGATGGTGTATCTGTGATGGATAAAGAACTGGCTGGAGGGCCGGGCCCAAAGAGTTGTGGTGAATGGAAACAAACCCAGTTGGCGGCCGGTCACAAGTGGTATCCCCAGGGCTCAGTACTGGGGCCAGTTCTGTTTAATCTCTTTTTCAATGATCTAGATGAGGGGATCAAGTGCACCCTCAGTAAGTTTGCAGATGACACCAAATTGGGTGGGAGTTTTGATCTGCAAGAGGGTAGGAAGGCTTTACAGAGGGTTCTGGAGCTGCTTGTTCATTTGGCTGAGGGCAATTGTCCGAGGTTTAACAAGGCCAAGTGCCAGGTCCTGCACTTCGGTCATAACAATCCCCTGCAACACTACAGGCCTGGGAAAGAGTGGCTGGAAAGGTGCTTGGTAGAAAAAGACCTGGGGGTGTTGATTGACAGCAGCTGAACATGAGCCAGTGTGTGCCCAGGTGGCCAAAAAGGCCCCCAGCATCCTGGCTTGTATCAGGAATAGTGTGGCCAGCAGGCCCAGGGCAGTGACCGTCCCCTGTACTGGGCACTGGTGAAGCCAAACCTCGAATCCTGGGGTCAGTTCTGGCCCCCTCACAACAAGAAAGACCTTGAGGTGCTGGAGTGAGTTCAGAGAAAGGCAACAAAGCTGGTGAGGGTCTGGATCACAACTCTTATGAGGAGCGGCTGAGGGACATGAGGCTGTTTAGCCTGGAAAAAAAGAGACGGAGGGGAGACCTTATCGGTCTCTACAACTACCTGACAGGAGGTTGTAGCGTGGTGGGTGTTGGTCTCTTCTCCCAAGCAGCAAGTGATAGGACGAGAGGAAAGGTTCTCACGTTGTGCCAGGGAAGGTTCACATTGGATATTAGGAGACATTTCTTCATGGAAAAAGTTGTGAAGCAGTGGAACAGGCTGCACAGGGAAGTGGTGGAGTCACCATTCCTGGAGGTGTTTAGAAGACATTTAATTGGGTTTCTTAGGGACATAGTTTAGTACTAGAGTTGGGATATGGTTGGACTCGATGATCCTGAGGGTCTCTTCCAGCTGAAATTTTTCTATAATTCTATTGACAAATCAAATTCAGGGTGGTTATTCCCTTTAATGCCAGTTACACACCTGCAGTGTTACGTGAGGTGCCAAGGCTCTCGCACACCCCCACATGCACTGGGCAGGGACAGCGATGGTCCTGTCCAGGGCAGCCATCCCCATCCACAGCGAGTGTGGGACAGACACCCCAGACAGCACTGCAGACAGATTCGGTGCCTTTGTGCAAGAAACTCATTCCCACCTCTGAAGCATCGCAAGATCTGTCCCTTCTCTATCCAGTAGATGTAGGGCAGCCCATGAATAGGAAGCGCTTCACACCGCAGTATCCATGCATATAGCAACACTTCCAAATCTTTTTTTCTTTTCACCAAGCCTGTTCTCAACTCCTTGATAACACAATCAAGGAACAGACAAACCATTGTCACCTTGGGCCTGTCAGCAGCACCTTGTCATTCCTAGAGATCAGTGACACATCTGCCCAAGTACCTCAGGGGCAGCAGAGACGCCACTGACAAAACACACGTTTCCTTCCAGGTCTGTCATTCCCAGCCCTGTTTCTCTCTGGCCTTGGGGACAGCAGGGCTTGCTCACTCTCCTGTTGCCCAGTTTCAGCCCTAACTTTCCATCTGCCAAGCACTGTGACATTGCTCTGCTCTGACGTCAAACCTTTGCACACATGGGGACCTGGATTCTTGAGACCAACCAGATTTCCCTAAGCCTCTCAGAGCTTGGCCGGGTGCTACAGCTGAGGTGCCACAGCCCAACTGTGCACTGATGCCCTCAGCCAAGGGCACAGCCAGGACAAGCTGCAGCCTGTGCTGTTTGACCCCATGGAGTCACCGCCAGGCGTGGTGGGACAAGTCACACAGCTTGGGGTGCTGCAATGGCTGGGTACAGGCTTTTCAGGAGAGACGGGCTGGAAGGGTCAGCAGTGGGATTCCCTCAAACTGAAGAAGTTTCTTGGATGTATGTAGCTCCTTTATGTGCGGAGTGACCAGATGGGTTTTCCCTTGTGAGTGAGGGCACCAATGACAAAGCCCTGGGGCTGCAGGGGCACATGGCCATGGCCCCCAACAATCTGGTGCCACCGAAAGTGGGGCACAGCCATCAGGGAGAGGCACCAGGATAAGGATGAGAAAGCAGCACTGAAAGACTGTGCTAGGGAAATTGGAAGTTATTTCCTTTTTCTTGAATAAACTCTGGATGGAAGCCTGCTACTGCTGCCATTTTAGTGGCCTCTTCCTGGGCTCAGGAGAGTCCTGGAGGCTGAGGCCCCTGTTCTTTAGGGGGCACCGGGGGCTCCCCGGGCGAGTGGTCCCTGCCCTGGCTGGAATTGGAGGGAATGCGGCTGCAGCAGTCCAGAGTCCGGAACTTGAGAAATTTGGGGTTCTACCATCAGGAATCTCTGAAGTTTTAAAAGGAGAAGCGGGCAGTCCTGTACCGGGGCAGGAGAACAACCCCATCCATCAGGACAGAGCAGGACCTGACACGCTGAGCAGTGACCCTGAGGAGAAGGGCCTGGGCACTACAAGGGCCGCCACACAAGCCCGTGCTGCACGCTCACCATGAACAAGGCAGCTGCACACGGGGCTGCATGAGGAGGAGCGTGGGGACCCAGACACCTGGAGTTCTCATCCCATTCGGTTCAGCACTGGTGTGACCCCACACACACGGGTGTGTGCCAGTGTGCGGCTCCCAGTTTGGAGAAGCAGGGAGGAACTGGAGAGTGCAGGGCTGTGCCAAGGCAGGGGTCAGGACCTTGTGCACATGGTGTGGGATGCTGAGGGACCTGGGCTGCTCTGGCCCAGCAGCGCTGGGGAGGCTGCAGCAGTGTAGGAGTAGCCTGAGAGTGCTGGAAGGGTGGTTTCAGAGATGGTGGAGGTTTTCTTCATAGTGGGAAACAGCATGAGAAAGAGATAAAGGCACAAAGTGCAGCTGGGGAGGTCCAGGCTGGACATGAGCAGCAAGGAATGTGAGTGGAAGGGCAGTGCTGTGGTGGAGCAGGTCACCCAGAGGCAGTCTGCATCAGCCCAAGGCTTTGTGCTTCAAGGAACAGCTGGGGAGGATGGAGAGAGATCAGCAAAGGAAGGAAGATGCTCAGACAAGAGCAAGGTGGGGCAGCAGGGGGATGTCTCCAGCCTGCAGGGAAAGAGGTGCAGGGGATGCCACAGCATGGGACACGCTGTCGTGGAGATGATCAAGGGATGTAAAGAGGCTGAAAGCCCCCAACAGACATGAGCTCCTTCTCCCCTTGCCTGTGGCTGTTGTCTCCAGCTCTGATGCCTGTGAGGAGACACCTTGTCCTTACAGCACAGGGGCCTCATGGCCTCCTTGTCCCCAGCCAGGAACCTGGGAGGTGTGGGACCATAGTCCTGCCCTTGGCCTTGCACAGCCCCACATCACACTGTCCCAGGAAGGGCCCTGGGCAACGTGGGAGGGACAGGATCTGCCTTCCCAGGGCTGGGGGTCAGGGCTTGGCCCTTTGGTTAATGAAACACATCCAGGTTTACTCAGCATCAGAGAGACCTTCACCTTGCTTGTCCTGACCTTCATCTCTGCCTCCAGTTTTCTTCTCTAACCAGACCCTGGGGTCAGTTCCTCAGTAGTGTTCCTCAGTGGGACCCATTAACATTACAAGAAACTTTGGAGTTTGAATATGACTTGGACTTCTTGAGAGGTTTTATTCAACTTCCTCCAGGGTCTGTTTTTCATAGCCTCAACACCAAACCCACCACACAGTTCATTAAAGTGCCTTGGGCTGCTCCTGTGCTGCTGAGCTGGGCTGGGCTCCTGGGACAGAGGGAGCTCATGGCAAGCGGCAGCGCTGCAGAGAGACAGCTCTGCCCAGGAGCAGCTCCTCTGCAAAGCGCAGCAGGGCTGAGGGCTCTGCCTGGGGATCTCAGGGAGACGAGCAAGGCAGAGAGAGATGAAAGGTGGTCAGGATGGGGAGGATGACTGAGAGCTCACTGGAGGAGAAATCTTTGCAGCCCTTGCCATGGTAAGTCTCTGGGTGCAGGGCAATGCAGGTGCAGCTCCTGGAGGCATCTCCTCAAGTTAGCACAGGCACAGCTTGAGGGATCTGTAAGGAGGGGGCTCTTGTCAGGGAATTTTGAATAGCTGTGAAGCTGAGTGAGCACCCAGGGGTGCCCAGGGCTGTCCTGCAGAGCAGGATCCCTGCACCCCAGGGCTGTGCCGGGGCAGGGACTCTGCCGCCTGCCAGAGTCAGCGCTCAGCCTGCCCGGGGAGATCCCAACAACACTGAGAGAGGAAGCTGTGGGGGGAAGGAGCGACCCCTATCAGGGCAGGAGAGGTTCTTCTGCTGTGGAGAGGATGCTGTGTGGGTCAGTTCTGCTCACAGCTCCAGATCACTCCCAGGATTTTTCCAAGTGGATGCCTCAAGCAGAAGATCAATGCAAGGATTACCAGAGAGATAGGGAGCTTTCCTGAGGCTGTCTTTTCAGTTTCCTATCCCAAGGGTTGGGGGGTGCAGGAAAGGAGAAAAGGAAAATGAGCTCTCCTGCTTGAACAAGTCACTGAGACTCCTGAACTGCAACTTTAGGTGATCAGTATGTCTGCCAGAAGCCTTATACCATCCCTTCAGCCGCTGCTCTGCCTGTGCACAGCACCAGCATCACATCTGCTGAACCCGACAGCCTTAGTCTGACCTGTCCTATTTTCCAACCTGCAAACAGGAAGATGCCCCCAGGCAGTGCCCTGTGAAAAGGCAGGATCTGTAGGGCCAGGGTGAGTGCACAGAGGGTGGGATGGGGTCTGTGAGTGCTGACAGGGAAAAGACATGGACAGGGAAACACCTCCCAGGAGGAGAATCTCCACACAGCAGGGAAATAGTCCGAAATGAGGGGAAACTAAACCTGTAATTCTTATGGGAGAGACAAGAGAGAACAGAGGACAGTGCAGATCCCTCCTGTGAGCAGCCCCCTCGCCTCCTCTCCCACCCAGCAAAGCCTCTGCCCTCAGGGCCAGGGGCTCCAAGGCATGAAGCAGCTCCTGTGCAGCCAGAGCTCCAGTTCCCTCTGCAGAGCACAGGGGCTGAGAGCAGCTGCCCGGCAATGCTGGTGTGTGGGAGGTGGCTGCACAGCTGGGGAAGGGTGACGCTGTCTGAGTGCCCGGCTGCCTCTGCCCTGGCCTCTCTCACACCCACCCTCACCGCAGTTTCCTTCTTGCTCCACTGCTCTGGGTCACTGTTGGTGTGATCTGGTTCTTGCTGTCAGGCTCTCTGGGGATGGGAGTTTCAGCTGCAGAGTCACAGCCTGATATTGTGGGTCCTTTCCTGCAGCTGTGTCCATGGGAACACGTGTCCCAGCTTTGCTCTGAGCTGTGGGGCTGTGGGCAATGCAGTCTGTGGGGCAGGGGAATGAGCATTATCTGAATTCCCCACAGAGAAGTGCAGAGATGCTATGATGGAGGAAGTGCTGCTGGGTTTGTGAAATGAACCGTGTGTGTCTTGGGATAGAAGTGGGGTGCTGAGACCTTAGGAAAGGGTGGGACATGTCATGGTCTGAGATGGATCCCTCTGCTCTCAGCAGTCCTGGTGGCTTTTCAGGGTAACATGGGAGTGTGATCAGCCTCCATCTCAGAAAGGTGCCAGCCCAGGGCAGCTGCAGCAAGACAGAGGGACAGAGCAGCTGCCCTCACTCTGCACTGACCCACAGGCATCCTCTGGTCTCGCAGGACTCACTCTGTTCTCCCTGAGTGCAGCAGAAATGCTGAGGGATTCTGACACCCAAGAACACTCCCCAGGGTGGGAGGGGAGAAGGAGCTGTAGAAACGCCAAACCTCTCAAACTCAGTTTCTCAGCCCTGCGGGTACAGATGCTGACAGTCCCTTCTGCAGCAGGAGCGGTTCCATCTGACAAAGCTGAACCCCAGGACTGGCCCTGGCCCCACCCCATCACACAGGGTCAGGCTGACTCCTCATGAGCCCCTGGGCAGAGACCCTGCTCTTCATTGCACACTCATCAAGCTCCGACAAGGGCTCCAGCCAGGATGTTCTCCTGGAAAAAGAAAAGAGTCTCTTTGTGTGATGGGGTGGAGGGTCTGTGGGAAATGGCTTTGGTTTTTCCCAGAGGAGTCTCATCTAAACCGTCACTGTCTTTTCCTCCTTGCACAGGTCCTCATGCCCAGAGGCAGCAAATGTCCAACAGCAGCTCCATCACCCAGTTCCTCCTCCTGGCGTTCACAGACACACGGGAGCTGCAGCTCTTGCACTTCTGGCTCTTCCTGGGCATCTACCTGGCTGCCCTCCTGGGCAACGGCCTCATCATCACCACCATAGCCTGTGACCAGCACCTGCACACCCCCATGTACTTCTTCCTGCTCAACCTCGCCCTCCTCGACCTGGGCTCCATCTCCATCACTGTCCCCAAATCCATGGCCAATTCCCTCTGGGACACCAGGGCTATCTCATATATAGGATGTGCTGCACAGATGCTTTTGTTTCTCTTTTTCATTTCAGCAGAATATTTTCTTCTCACCATCATGTCCTACGACCGCTACGTTGCCATCTGCAAACCCCTGCACTACGGGACCCTCCTGGGCAGCAGAGCTTGTGTCCACATGGCAGCAGCTGCCTGGGCCACTGGGTTTCTCAGTGCTCTGCTGCACACGGCCAATACATTTTCACTGCCACTGTGCAAGGGCAATGCCCTGGACCAGTTCTTCTGTGAAATCCCCCAGATCCTCAAGCTCTCCTGCTCACAGTCCTACTCCAGGGAAGCTGGGCTTCTTGTGGTTAGTGTCTCTTTATCATTTGGGTGTTTTGTGTTCATCGTGCTGTCCTATGTGCAGATCTTGAGGGCCGTGCTGAGGATCCCCTCTGAGCAGGGACGGCACAAAGCCTTTGCCACGTGCCTCCCTCACCTGGCCGTGGTCTCCCTCTACGTCACCACTGCCTTGTTTTCCTACCTGAAGCCCCCCTCCATCTCCTCTCCTTCTCTGGACCTGGTGGTGTCTGTTCTATACGCATTGGTGCCTCCAGCAGTGAACCCCCTCATCTACAGCATGAGGAACCAGGAGCTCAAGGATGCCCTGTGGAAACTCATACCTTAGTGTTTTCTGAAGCAGGAAACTGCCCATCTGCTTCTACATAGCAGTTTTAATGTAACTAGTTACAGGTCCAGTCTCTCATCTGTATTTTCTGTTGTTATTAGCCTTTTTTTAAATTGTGATAACATTTTCATCCCCTTTCTAATTCACTGTCTGCTTTTCTTTTATAACCACTGGCTGTGTAAATGAGGAGCCATGATCTGTGTGTATTTAAACAAAATAAAGCATCCTGTAGTGACTTGTTTTTCACTATATCCTTCCTGCAAGGCCTGTTTGGAGCTGCAGGGACAGTTCCTGTGTGCATGGGAGGAGGGGAAAAGAGTCCAGGCTGGCAGCACTGCCAGGGAGCAGCAGCGCTTGGCCTTCCAGAGCTGTTCTCGTTCCACTCCCACACTCTCCTTCTCATCCCTTGTGTTGGTGCAAGGCCTGAGTGCTCTGGCAGCCTGGTCACCGTCCTGCTGTGTGTCAGTCCTGTGAGCGCAGGCAGGGACAGGCCATGGGCACTGCTGTGACAGAGCTGGCCTCACAACAGCCTTTCCATAATGAAGGTGATCTCCTATGGACAGGGCCTGAAGGTTTAGCTCTTCTTCCAAGCTTCTCTGTAGAACATGCTGAATTGACATGCAGATGCAAACACCAGTGTCCAGCTGCACAGAGTGTGTGTGCAGGGCTGGGCACTCAGCAGTGTCCTCTCACAGCCAGGCCTCCTGCCAGAGACCTGCAGGACCAGCAGAGCAGGGGCTGGGCTGTGCCATGTGCACTGGACACCCCATGGAAGCTGCCCCAGGGCATCGTCATGGACTGGCCCCTCACAACCTCCCTTTCCAGCCCTGGCCTCTCTCCCCAGCTCACAGAGGTTGCTCTTCCCTCCTTGGTGGGACACTGAATGAGTAGCTCAGCAGTCCATGTTGGCTTTGTACAGATGAGATGTAGGCACACACATCATGTACGTGAGGTGACACGCACGCGAGTGAGCACAAACGCCATCAATTATTCCTTGTTTTTCCATTAAGGTCTGTGGCACAGACAAGGTCTTGAGGTCTCTTGATGTTGGGAGGAACACCCCATGGGAAATCACCTGAATGCAGCACTGCAATCTTCTTCCTTGAACTGAGGTCCCCGTGTCCATTCCTCATGACGTGGGACATCTCAGATGAGTGCAGAGCAGGGTGACACACCACAGGGCTGAGGTGCCTCCCATCCCTTTGAGTGGCAACAGGAGGCCAGAGAGACACTGTGACTCCTGCCTCTGTGAGTAAAAGGGACAGACTCTGTCTCTGAACATCCCTGGGTGCATAAGGAGTCCTGAGACCAGCTCAGACACGGATGCCTGATGGAACCCTGGCATTTCTGTGTGTGACTCCAGGAACAAACCTCAGTGGCTGAGTGAGATTCATCTCAGCTGCTGGGACAGGCTCATTGCAAGTGCTCCTGTCTGCTACATCACCCTTGCCCATGATTCCGGATTGTGCTTTCGAAAGTGACAGCAGAAACAGAGAAGTTCTGAGGTCCTTGGGAAACAAGGATGTCAAACCCATCTTCAAGAAGGGCAGGAAGGAGAATCTGATGAATTACGGGCTGGTCAGCCTACCTCCATCCCTGGGAAAGGCACAGGCCGCATCTTCCTGCACCAATCTCCAGGCACCTGAAGGACAAGGAAGGGATTGCTGAACTGAAATGAGCGGAAAACCCAATGAGTCCCAAGAAATGCTCTGAACCCATTCCAGAGCTTTAGACCCCCGGGAAAGAGCTCAGTGACAGTGCAGCCCATGCAGTTGCATCTGTGTCCCTCACAGAGCAGCACAACCAGTGTGGAGTCACCCCATGGTCCTGCAGCCAACCTGCTCTGTAGAGCATCAGTGCCAGGTTGGGGCCCTATGGGCAGCACAGGGAAGGGGCCAGGAGCACCAGACCAGATCAGAGGAGGGATGGGGGGAGATCAGACAGGAGCTGACCGGGGCTGGAAATTGCCTTGGAGAGAAAAATGCTGGTGTTCAGCTGCCCCAAGATTATACCCAGAGTTCAGGGTGCAGGGCCAGAAGTCCTTGCTGTCCTGGTGCTTCACCAGGCCTGGAAGTAGCTGGAGAAGGATCGGTGTCCCCCACTTGCCATCTTTTAGTGCATCATCCCTCGTGAAGGGTGACATGGAAAGCAAGTCTGGGACTCTGTTTCAGGATTTGCACCGAAGAAAGTATTCACCCAGAAGCCACATCATTTTGCTCTGGTACTTCAGTCCTGGTGCTCATCACATGTCCTTAAGACAAACTTATGCACCCCTCTTGTCAACCTTACCCCAAAAGCTCAGCTGGGGCTGAGCTGGAGAACTGGGGTCCAGCTGTGACCAGAGGAAGGACAAGGCCTGTCCTGGGTCCTCTAAAGGGCCAGCAGCCTCTGATCTCCACCAGAAAAGGCAGCATGCAGGAAACTGTAGACCATCCCCATGCCCACTGGAGGCCCTTCGGAAGAGTTCCTCTCTCCAACTATCCAGCCCAGCTTGTTGCTGCACGAACAACCAGGAGAAACTGCCCCAGGACCCTCATTCCAGACCCCATCTCCTCCACCCCATACAGGCAGTGCTCTCCCCCTTGTCACTGAGGTGGTTCCAGGGACCCAAGAGACACCTGTGGGGAGGAGATGTTGGGTAGTACAGTGTCCTTCAGTGCTCCTCATGGTATCTCCTGCTGGGTTTTGTGCCACTGGTCACAACCCTCTGAGCCTGGCTGTTCAGTCAGTTCTCAGTGGTGCTAAACAGGAATATGCCCATGAGCACATTGGGCTGCACTGGGAGGAACGTGGCCACCCAGCCAAGGGCAGTTATTGTCCATCTTGACTCCGCACTGGTGTGGTCACATCTGGAGCGGGGTGTCCCAGTGGGAGGCTCCCCACGCTGGAGGGAGCTGTCCGATCCCTAGATCCAAGATGTCTCCTGCCTAGAGCCCCCATCTCCTCCCTTGGATTTCACTTTTCTCAGTTCAGGATTCTCCTCTCCTGACAATTGGGTTGCAGTCAGGTACTTAACAGTTTGCAATTAATTCCCTTTCCATCCTTCCTGTGACTTTTGAGCATAGTGAGCTCTTCTACCACAGCAATTACCACAAGGTCTTTCCTCTGACAATGTGTAACTCTAAGTCACCCTGTGCCTTCATGAGTAATCAGTGACAGCACCTGCCATCCTGCCAACATCAGTTGCTGTCAGGTGAGTGACTCACAGCACCCCAGCTGAGCACAGTTTTAGATCACTTACAGTGCAATGTTAGTGTGGTGGCAAGGGTGACTATTGCTACATGGACAAAGTATGCCAGGCCTCATCAGGTGAAACACAATTCAGAGTCATTTCTACATGGACAGGAAATGCCAAAGGCTAAAGGGAGGCCCTCCCATTGAGTCAAAGTTCAGAATGGACGCCCTTGCTTTCTGAACTCCTCCTCAGAGAAGAGTCTAGGCACAGCTGGATGCAAACTTAGCCCCAGACTGGATCTACAGATCATGTCTAAGAGACACAGAGGGTAGGGGAAACACCTAAGGGATTCTATTTATATATGGCCAAAGGATTGCATGTGCTCACTCAATTCCCTATATCACTTAGCTGGGATTTCAGAGTTTCATCATTCTGCACCTCAACATCCTTACCTCCCCTCCAGGGGCCTGGGGTCAGGTGGATTGCAGTCTGGATCCTTGGTCTCTTGAGGCAAACTCTCAGGCAAAGTCCATGTCAATAAGTAACCAAACAGAGCAGTACAGCAGGAGGGCCGACTCAAGCTGCTGCCTTTGAGGTCTCAGCCAAACATAGAAAACCTCTGGGTATTTATACACTTACAGACTGTTTACCCACCCCTCACACCATGATTCAGTCCAATAGCAAGACTTGAGTCTGGAGTCTTCTTGCTTCTTAGTGGATCCTTTGCACTGACCTCGGACAGGCCTTTACTTTGTGCAACTGTAGATATTGTTTACAGTCCATAGCTGCTTCATGTCAGCCCTGAATGTAGTGTTCTCTCTGAATGAAGCCTATTTGTTCACAGAAGTGTAATGCAGACCTTATCTCGCAGGTGGCAATCATAGCCTGTAGCTGCTTGTGTTGCCATTAAGTAAAGGCTGCAATTGCAAGTGATACACTCTTCAGAGGCATTTTCTTAAGCTAAAAGACTCATATTGACAACATGGTCACCTACAAAGAAAAAACTTAATTACAACACTGTCTGTGAAACAACAGCATGCTAGTCAACAATGATCTTGGGTATCCACTGTAAAACACCAGTGAAGGGACTGTCCACTCCCCCTGCCCATGGCTACTCCATCCCGGATGATGGTACAGCCTTTGCCTATGGAACTGAATAAGTCGAGAAATTAACCACGGACTCCTAGGGCTCAGTCCACCCACCCCTGACTCTACACCTCCGGGTAGAGCAGCTCCAAGACAAACACACACATGCAAAGACTGACGCTCCACAGAATGCTACAAACACTGCCACTCCAACAGCACCCAAAACGTTCAACAAGGAGAACAACAACAACAGATGGCACCAAAACAAACTACAGGGAGGCAGTGGTGAGGTGAGAGGCCTCTACTGCAACCCCAAAACAAGAAGGAGCCAAACATCACGGCTCCTTACGAGACGGCGGCACTGGCACCACAAACCGAGACGGCGGCACGGGCACCGGAAGCTGCTGCAAGACCTAAAGACTTCAAGATGCTGGGACAAAGTGCCAGTCCATTAGACTGGATGGGTAGACAGCAGAGCTGCCGACACAGCCCGGAACAACACTATAAAACACAACTGACCAGACATGTCTGAGGCGCAAGAACCATCTACGCTTTCGGCTGCTGATACAAGAAAACCAGCACCCAACTGGCAACAGGCCAATCGGCACCGGCATTCCAGACCCCGGGACAGCACCTGAGATGCCTGTGGTGCCCCTCGGGCACAACGAGACCCCAGGATCATCTGAACAGCGCAACACAGGCTTCCCAAAGTACACACCAACGCAGACACAGGCTGGAGCTGCCCTGCCCAAGCTGGCATCGCACTGTGAGGTTCCCTGCGCCCTTTAGCCACCCAAAGGGGACTGTTCCTGGACGGCCCTTCCCCCCCTGTGAGAACTTTAACTTCCCCCACCCTGCAATTCTCAGCCCCCGTGCCTCCACTTATCTTTCAGAGGGCCAAGGGACTGAATTCATCTTCAACATACGAAAACACCACATGGGCTAACGGGGATCTTCCTGCAGTTGCCACTTTCCCCTTCATCACCTGCAATAAGGAAAAAAAAAAAAAAAATCACAAGCACACTATTGAGCACCAGGATAACATTTACCAGTACTAGTCCACTAGCCATTGCTCACCTTGGCTGAGTTCTGGGAAAGACATTTAAATGATCCACCAGGGGCCACCGCACACTGCAAGGGTTCTGGGGACAACACCGTGTTCTGTGGGTGATCAGGGAGGCCATGAGCCACCCCAGAGCCAGAAAGACACTCTGCCTTATGGCCCTGCTGCTTCCTTCAGAAATGCTAGAACTCCATCTACAGATACGAGACACTCACTCTAACCCCCACTAGATAACCTGAGCATCAGTCCTAGGAGAAGAGATTATATCAGCAGCTTGGTATACAGCAGTAAAACCAAAAAACAACACTGCATTTTCATCGCAGTCAGAAGTTCAGGGAAAATGCAAAGCACCTAGAATTGAATCAATAAATTAAGCATAGTTACAAACATACTTTCTAGTACAGCTGCTGTTGAACCTTTGCTGCTCCTGAAGCTCTTACCTCAAGCAGACACCTCCACTTCTCCAAACACGTCTGTCCATGCTGATTGAACAGCTCAAAAGCTGCCAACTGCTGAAGGAGCAGCAGAGAACCAGCACCAAAGCAGCCCTGGAGCAGAATGAGCTCCTGCCCAGGGGCTGGGGCTCAAATACCCCGGGCCCTGCCCACCCCCTTCCCACAATCCCCTGGGGCAGGGGCGGGGAGAATCATCCTGGACCCCGCCCACCATCCTTACCAAACCACCTGGGGAAGGGGCGGGGTCAATCACCCAGGCCCCGCCCACCATCCTTACCAAACCACCTGGGGAAGGGGCGGGGTCAATCACCCAGGCCCCACCCACCACCCTCACCAAACCACCTGGGGAAGGGGCGGGGTCAATCACCCCAGGCCCCACCCACCACCTTTACCAAACCACCTGGGGAAGGGGCGGGGTCAATCACCCAGGCCCCACCCACCACCTTTACCAAACCACCTGGGGAAGGGGCGGGGTCAATCACCCAGGCCCCACCCACCACCCTTACCAAACCACCTGGGGAAGGGGCGGGGTCAATCACCCAGGCCCCACCCACCACCCTTACCAAACCACCTGGGGAAGGGGCGGGGTCAATCACCCCAGGCCCCGCCCACCACCCTCACCAAACCACCTGGGGAAGGGGCGGGGTCAATCACCCCAGGCCCCGCCCACCAAGGGACCAAAGCACCTGGACCATCACTGGCAATGACAGCACCTGCACTTTTCTACCTCTATGCAATCGCAATGGGACTGAGTACAGATTTCAACTTAGTTTTTTTAGGATGTAGATAGAAAATTAAATACAATAACTATATTATTAATAAAATTGTGTCTTGAAATTTCCGATAAAAAAATTAGGATGCTATTGTGTTACACTAAATTTCTAGCAAGACCACAGATACTACCTGACTTGTACCAGGTGTACATTCTGGGTAGGACTGAATGACAAAGCATAATTAGATTCCACAAAAATCTCTTCTAAAAAATAACCCGGGGCTTGCTTTGCCTCCCCAGGACCCCCCTCATCTTCCAGGGCTCCCCGGACCCTCCCCAGCTATCGCCTCATCTCCCTGGGGCTCCCCTGAGATCCACCGTCCTCCCCAGGGTTCACATCGATTCCCCGAGGCTGCCAAGTTCTCCCCAGGGCTCGCCTTGGTTCCTCAGGGCTCCCCAAAACGTGTCTTGGTTCCCCAGGGCTCCCCATTCCTCCCCAGGGCTCCCCAAAACTTGTCTTGGTTCCTCAGAGCTCCCCATTCCTCCCCAGGGCTCCCCAAAATGTGTCTTGGTTCCTCAGGGCTCCCCATTCCTCCCCAGGGCTCCCCAAAACGTGTCTTGGTTCATCGGGGCTCCCCATTCCTCCCCAGGGCTCCCCAAAATGTGTCTTGGTTCCCAGGGCTCCCCATTCCTCCCCAGGGCTCCCCAAAACGTGTCTTGGTTCCCAGGGCTCCCCATTCCTCCCCAGGGCTCCCCCACAGGCCTCCGTCAGACTCTGTCAGATTCAGTCGGGCGCTGTCAGGCCCTGTCGAACCCTGCCAGGCCCTGTCAAGACCTTGAAGGCTCCGTCAGGCTGTGTCAGGCCTTGGCAGGCTCCGTCACTCTTTGTCGGGCTGTGTCAGGCCCTGTGGTGCTTTCCTGGGCTCTGTTCATCTCTGTCGGGCTCTCTCGGGTTTCTTGGGCTGTGCCAAGATCGGTCGGGCTTTGCAAGGCCCTGTCGCACCTTGTTGGGATCTGTCAGGCCCTGCCGGGCTCTGTCGGGCCCTGTCGACCTCTGTCGGTATTTATCCGGCTTTGACGGGCTCTGTCAGGCTCTGTTGGACGTTCTCAGGCTCTGTCAGATTTTGTCGGGCTTTGACAGACTCTGTCAAGCTCTATCGGACTTTGTTGGGCTCTGTCGGGCTTTATCGGGCTTTGTCGGGCCCTGTCAGGCTCTGTTGGCCCTTATTGGGCTCTGTCGTGCTCTATCGGGCTTTGTCGGTTTCTGTCGGTTTCTCTCGGGATCTGTCGGGCCCAGGGGCATGGTCTCCAAGCCGGGACTCGGTCCGGGTTCCCCTTTGGGTCCTAGAGCCCCCCCAGCCCCGGGGACCAGGACAACCCTTGGGGGATGGGAGGCGGGAATCCCCTTACTCCCATTTGGGGGTGCACAAAAAGGGGGCAGGTGATGGCCTGACACCAGCCCGGGGGCATTGGGGGCTCCTTGGGGGGGTCACGGCAGCTCGTGGGTGCTGGGGAAGGAGCCGGGGGGATCCCCACGGCATTTGGGGGTCTCTGGAGGCCACGCCCCTACTCAGATCCAGGCGCCTTCATGATTCCCAGGGGGGTCCCGTTGGTGTCCTGGGGGAGGATCTCTGGAGGTCCCCTCAGTGTCCCCGGGGGGTCCCCGCTGTGTCCTTGGCTCCCATGGAGAGGGGTCCCCCAGCCCCTATAGACTCTGCCCATAGCCCCCCCGAGCCCCCGCATTCAGCACTGGGGGTGGAGCTGTGTCCCCAAACGGCGCCCCGTCCCCAGCCCCTCCCAGAGAGCAGAGACAGTGGTAAAATCCATCATTTTAACGCAATGGGAGGCCCAAGGGGTGACCCCCCCAAGACAAAACCCAGGGCCCCACGGTCCCCCCAGTCCCACACACCCCAGGGGGGCAACAGGAAATAAATTACGGAGGAGGGGCTGAAGGGCCAAGGGGCACAGGGCAGGTGGGGGGTCACCAAGCACAGGGTGCCGGAGGGGGCCAGGGGTCCCCAGGGTGCTGGGGGGGGGCTCAGGGGAGCTCATGGAGGCTCTTGAGTGTGTGGAACTCGAGGCACTGGGGGGCACAGAAGCAGTGGGGGCAGGGCAGGGGTGGCCCCATATTTCTTTCCTTTTTCTCCATTCTCTCTATTGAGTGCCACTTTACGGGCAAAACAATAAAATAACACTGATATTTGAATTACAACCCCTTGGCATTTTGGTTGCCTTAATTTTGCGCTTCAAGATCAAGGTAAACAAACCATCACAAGCCCATCATCAAATGGACCGTGACAGGCCTGGAGCACAAGTCTTATGAGGAGCGGCTGAGGGACCTGAGGCTGTTTAGCCTGGAAAAAAACAGACTGAGGGGAGACCTTATCGGTCTCAACTACCTGACAGGAGGTTGTAGCGTGGTGGGTGTTGGTCTCTTCTTCCAAGCAGCAAGGGATAGGACGAGAGGAAATGGTCTCAAGTTGTGCCAGGGAAGGTTCAGGTTGGATATTAGGAGGCATTTCTTCATGGAAAAAGTTGTGAAGCAGTGGAACAGGCTGCCCGGGGCAGTGGTGGAGTCACCATTCCTGGAGGTGTTTAACAGACATTTAATTGGGGTTCTTAGGGACATGGTTTAGTGCCAGAGTTAGGTTAGGTTATGATTAGACTCGATGATCCTGAGGGTCTCTTCCAGCTGAAACTTTTCTATAATTCTATTGACAAATCAAATTCAGGGTGGTTATTCCCTTTAATGCCAGTTACAAGCCTGCAGTGTTACGTGAAGTGCCAAGGCTCTCCCACACCCCTACATGCACTGGGCAGGGACAGCGATGGTCCTGTCCAGGGCAGCCATCCCCATCCACAGTGAGTGTGGGACAGACACCCCAGACAGCACTGCAGACAGATTCGGTGCCTTTGTGCAAGAAACTCATTCCCACCTCTGAAGCATCGCAAGATCTGTCCCTTCTCTATCCAGTAGATGTAGGGCAGCCCATGAATAGGAAGCACTTCACACCCCGGTATCCATGCGTATAGCAACACTTCCAAATCTCCTTTTTTTCTTTTCACCAAACCTGTTCTCAACTCCTTGATAACATAATCAAGGAACAGATAAACCATTGTCACCTTGGGCCTGTCAGCAGCACCTTGTCATTCCTAGAGATCAGTGACACGTCTGCCCAAGTACCTCAGGGGCAGCAGAGACGCCACTGACAAAACACACGTTTCCTTCCAGGTCTGTCATTGCCAGCCCTGTTTCTCTCTGGCCTTGGGGACAGCAGGTCTTGCTCACTCTCCTGTTCCCCAATTTCAGCCCTAACTTTCCATCTGCCAAGCACTGTGACATTGCTCTGCTCTGACGTCAAACCTTTGCACACATGGGGACCTGGATTCTTGATACCCACCAGATTTCCCTAAGACTCTCAGAGCTTGGCCGGGTGCTACAGCTGAGGTGCCACAGCCCAACTGTGCACTGATGCCCTCAGCCAAGGGCACAGCCAGGACAAGCTGCAGCCTGTGCTGTTTGACACCCATGGAGTCACCGCCAGGCGTGGTGGGACAAGTCACACAGCTTGGGGTGCTGCAATGGCTGGGTACAGGCTTTTCAGGAGAGACAGGCTGGAAGGGTCAGCAGTGGGATTCCCTCAGAGTGAAGAAGTTGCTGGGATGTATGGAGCTCCTTTATGTGGAGAGTGACCAGATGGGTTTTCCCTTGTGAGTGAGGGCACCAATGACAAAGCCCTGGGGCTGTGGGGGCACATGGCCATGCCCCCCAACAATCTGGTGCCACCGAAAGTGGGGCACAGCAGTCAGGGAGAGGCACCAGCATAAGGAGGAGAAAGCAGCACTGCAAGACTGTGCTAGGGAAATTGGAAATTGTTTCTTTTTTCTTGAATAAACTCTTGATGGAAGCCTGCTACTGCTGCCATTTTAGTGGCCTCTTCCTGGGCTCAGGAGAGTCCTGGAGGCTGAGGCCCCTTTTCTTTAGGGGGCACCGGGGGCTCCCCGAGCGAGTGGTCCCTGCCCTGGCTGGAATTGGAGGGACTGCGGCTGCAGCAGTCCAGGGAGAGTCCAGACCTGGAGAAACTTTGGGGTTCCACCATCAGGAATCTCCTAAGTTTCAAAAGGAGAAGCGGCCAGTCCTGTATCGGGTCAGGAGAATAACCCCATCCATCAGGACAGAGCAGGACCTGACACGCTGAGCAGGGACCCTGAGGAGAAGGGCCTGGGCACTACAAGGGCCGCCACACAAGCCCGTGCTGCACGCTCACCATGACCAAGGCAGCTGCACACGGGGCTGCATGAGGAGGAGCGTGGGGACCCAGACACCTGGAGTTCTCATCCCATTCGGTTCAGCACTGGTGTGACCCCACACACACGGGTGTGTGCCAGTGTGCGGCTCCCAGTTTGGAGAAGCAGGGAGGAACTGGAGAGTGCAGGGCTGTGCCAAGGCAGGGGTCAGGACCTTGTGCACATGGTGTGGGATGCTGAGGGACCTGGGCTGCTCTGGCCCAGCAGCGCTGGGGAGGCTGCAGCAGTGTAGGAGTAGCCTGAGAGTGCTGGAAGGGTGGTTTCAGAGATGGTGGAGGTTTTCTTCATAGTGGGAAAGAGCAAGAGAAAGAAATAATGGCACAAAATGCAGCTGGGGAGGACCAGGCTGGACACGAGCAGCAAGGAATGTGAGTGGAAGGGCAGTGCTGTGGTGGAGCAGGTCACCCAGAGGGAGTCTGCATCAGCCCAAGGCTTTGTGCTTCAAGGAACAGCTGGGGAGGATGGAGAGAGATCAGCAAAGGAAGGAAGATGCTCAGACAAGAGCAAGGTGGGGCAGCAGGGGGGATGTCTCCAGCCTGCAGGGAAAGAGGTGCAGGGGATGCCACAGCATAGGACAGGCTGTCGTGGAGAGGATCAAGGGATGTAAAGAGGCTGAAAGCCCCAACAGACATGAGCTCCTTCTCCCCTTGCCTGTGGCTGTTGTCTCCAGCTCTGATGCCTGTGAGGAGACACCTTGTCCTTACAGCGCAGGGGCCTCATGGCCTCCTTGTCCCCAGCCAGGAACCTGGGAGGTGTGGGACCATAGTCCTGCCCTTGGCCTTGCACAGCCCCACATCGCACTGTCCCAGGAAGGGCCCTGGGCAACGTGGGAGGGACAGGATCTGCCTTCCCAGGGCTGGGGGTCAGGGCTTGGCCCTTTGGTTAATGAAACACATCCAGGTTTACTCAGCATCAGAGAGACCTTCACCTTGCTTGTCCTGACCTGTCATCTCTGCCTCCAGTTTTCTTCTCTAACCAGACCCTGGGATCAGTTCCTCAGTAGTGTTCCTCAGTGGGACCCATTAACATTACAAGAAACTTTGGAGTTTGAATCTGACTTTTGACTTCTTGAGAGGTTTCTTCTACTTCCCCTCAGGGTTGATGTTCATGGACTCAGCAGAAAACCCACCAGAGGGGTCATTAAAGCGCCTTGGGCTGCTCCTGTGCTGCTGAGCTGGGCTGGGCTCCTGGGACAGAGGGAGCTCATGGCAAGCGGCAGCGCTGCAGAGAGACAGCTCTGCCCAGGAGCAGCTCCTCTGCAAAGCGCAGCAGGGCTGAGGGCTCTGCCTGGGGATCTCAGGGAGACGAGCAAGGCAGAGAGAGATGAAAGGTGGTCAGGATGGGGAGGATGACTGAGAGCTCACTGGAGGAGAAATCTTTGCAGCCCTTGCCATGGTAAGTCTCTGGGTGCAGGGCAATGCAGCTGTAGCTCCTGGAGGCATCTCCTCAAGTTAGCACAGGCACAGCTTGAGGGATCTGTAAGGAGGGGGCTGTTAATAGGCAATTTTGAACAGCTGTGAAGGTGGGTGAGTACCCAGGGGTGCCCAGGGCTGTCCTGCAGAGCAGGGTCCCTGCACCCCAGGGCTGTGCCGGGGCAGGGACTCTGCCGCCTGCCAGGGTCAGCGCTCAGCCTGCCCGGGGAGATCCCCACGGTGCTGTGGGGAGAAGCTGTGGGGGGAAGGAGCAAGATCTGGTTGGGCAGGATTCTGCTATGGAGAGGGTGCTGCCTGGGTGAGGGCTGCTCCCAGCTCCAGATCACCAAAGGAGATTCCAAGGGGACCTTTTAAAAAGTACAGCAAGGCAGTGGGTACCTGAAAGGGAAAGAATCTGTTATTTCAGTCTCTTACTCTGGGTTGTTAGGGTGGGCACTGGGACATAGCAACTCATCTCTTGGCTCAGGAGGAGGCACTGAAATTCCAGGTCCATTTCTCTTAGACGTGAATAAACCTGGGAGTATAAGAAATCAACACACTGTGGCTTACAAACAGCATCAGGATGACCTTTCCAGCCTCATCAGGGCTGGTCTGATGTTCCCATCAGAGCCGGCCCACACAGAGCTGCCCCTGGGCAGTGCCGGCTGCTGGGAGGGGTCTGCAGGGCAGAGCTGAGCACACAGCGGCTGGGATGGGGTCTGTGACACTGACAGGAGGAGACCTGGGCACAGAGACACAGCTGCAGGCAGGGACAGCTCCAGGCAGCAGAGCAGGGGCTGGTCAGGAGCTCTTCTGCTCCTGCTCTGCAGGTGGCTGCTGGGGGTTGTCTGCTGGGCAATGATCGGACTGTCCCTTTAGCACATCCCATCTCCAGGAGCCCTGACTCTGCTCTGCCTGTCCTGCTGGGCTCACCAGCTGACCCAGAAAGGCCCAGCTCTGCTGTAGGATGCCAGGAGTGCTGAGCCTTTCCTTGGGGTCCGCACTCTCCTGCCAGAGTCCTTTGCTTCTCTCTGTGAGGGGTCGTGTCCTGCTCTCTCCATCACATCTCCACCTCTGGGATGGCACAGAATTTGCAGATCTGCCCTTTCTAAAAGGCTCTCCTGCTCCAGTGTAAGTCCAATTGTTTGGATTAATGTGTTATAATTTGAATTTGAAGTCATTTTCATGGCAGCACAAAATGAAGCACAGGACAGATGAGTAAAATCCTGATGGCCACTTCTGCTGTCTGACTCTGCACTGAGCCAGACAAAGCTGAGCCTTTTTGCCTGTCCTGTCTCAAGACTCGTCACATTTTAAATCACAGAATAGAGGATTTCTCCCCCTAAAAAACCCCTGCTCACCTGATGTGGTGGTGGAAAATAAAAAAGCACAGATAAAATATTTGAAAAGACATGGTAATTGTCTCCTCTGCAGCCCAAGCCCTTGACAGTTATGAGCACGGATATTAAACTTTTTCATTGAAGGTGGATTACATCTGTCCATGTGAACATGGGAGCTGTCACAATCCAGCTCCCCTGTCTCCCCTGCAGCAGAGCAAAGCTGGCTGCTTGCAGCACACAGGCAGAGGTCCCGCTGCGCACAGCACACTCAGCCAGCACACAACAGAGAAAGGAAATGCATTTCAGTTGGGCTGATATCAATGAAAAATGGTGTGGCTTTGCTAAGAGGAGTCTGTCCTAATTTAAAGTTGCTTTTTCTTTTTTTGAACAGAGCCCACATGCCAACAAACAGCAAATGTCCAACAGCAGCTCCATCACCCAGTTCCTCCTCCTGGCATTCACAGACACATGGGAGCTGCAGCTCTTGCACTTCTGGCTCTTCCTGGGCATCTACCTGGCTGCCCTCCTGGGCAACGGCCTCATCATCACCACCATAGCCTGTGACCAGCACCTCCACACCCCCATGTACTTCTTCCTGCTCAACCTCTCCCTCCTCGACCTGGGCTCCATCTCCATCACTGTCCCCAAATCCATGGCCAGCTCACTCTGGGATACCAGGGTCATTTCCTTTGCAGGATGTGCTGCCCAGGTCTTCTTTGTATGTTTCTTGTTTGGTGCAGAGTATTCTCTTCTCACCATCATGTCCTACGACCGCTACGTTGCCATCTGCAAACCCCTGCACTACGGGACCCTCCTGGGCAGCAGAACTTGTGTCCACATGGCAGCAGCTGCCTGGGCCACTGGGTTTCTCAATGCTCTGCTGCACACGGCCAATACATTTTCACTGCCACTCTGCCATGGTAATACTGTGGATCAGTTCTTCTGTGAAATCCCCCAGATCCTCAAGCTCTCCTGCTCGAACTCCTACCTCAGCGAACTTGGGCTTCTTGTGGTTACTCTCTTAGCAGTATTTGGGTGTTTTATTTTCATTCTTTTCTCCTATGTGCAGATCTTGAGGGCCGTGCTGAGGATCCCCTCTGAGCAGGGACGGCACAAAGCCTTTTCCACGTGCCTCCCTCACCTGGCCGTGGTTTCCCTCTATGTCAGCACTGGCATGTTTGCCTACCTGAAGCCCCCCTCCATCTCCTCCCCATCCCTGGACCTGGTGGTGTCTGTTCTGTACTCAGTGGTGCCTCCAGCAGTGAACCCCCTCATCTACAGCATGAGGAACCAGGAGCTCAAGGATGCCTTGTGGAAACTCATACCTTAGTGTTTTCTGAAGCAGGAAACTACCCATCTGCTACTACATAGCAGTTTTAATGTAACTAGTTACAGGTCCAGTCTCTCATCTGTATTTTCTGTTGTTATTGATGTTTTCTTTATTGTGATAATGTCATCCCCTCTCTAAATCACTTTCTGCTTTTCTTTTATAACTAATGGCTGTGTAAATGAGGAGCCGTGATCTGTGTGTATTTAAATAAAATAAAGGGTCCTGTAGTGACCTTTTTTTCACTATATCCTTCCTGCAAAGCCTATTTGGAGCTGCAGGGACAGTTCCTGTGTGCATGGGAGGAGGGGAAAAGAGTCCAGCCTGGCAGCACTGCCAGGGAGCACCAGCGCTTGGCCTTCCAGAGCTGTTCTCGTTCCACTCCCACACTCTCCTTCTCATCCCTTGTGTTGGTGCAAGGCCTGAGTGCTCTGGCAGCCTGGTCACCGTCCTGCTGTGTGTGAGTCCTGTGAGCGCAGGCAGGGACAGGCCATGGGCACTGCTGTGACAGAGCTGGCCTCAGAGCCGCCTTCCATTAAGAACAGTGATCTCATGAGAACAGTGCCTGAAGGTTTAGGTCTTCTTCAAAAGCTTTTCTGAAGAATGTGCCCAAGAAACTGGCAGATGAAACACCAGTGTACAGCTGCACAGTGTGTGTGTGCAGGGCTGGGCACACAGCAGTGTCCTCTCACAGCCAGGCCTCCTGCCAGAGACCTGCAGGACCAGCAGAGCAGGGGCTGGGCTGTGCCCCTGTGCACTGGACACCCCGCGGAAGCTGCCCCAGGGCATCGTCATGGACTGGCCCCTCACAACCAACATTTCCAGCCCTGTCCTCTCACCCCAGCTCACAGAGGTTGTTCTTCCCTCCATGGAGGGACACTGAATGAGTAGCTCAGCAGTCCAAGTTTGCATTGTACAGATGAGATGTGAGCATGCACATCATGTACACGAGTTGACATGAACCCAAGTGAGCACAAACGCCATCAGTTATTCCAGGGGGTTCCATGAAGGCCCATGGGACAGACAGTGTCTCGAGGTCACTTCATGTTGAGAGTAATATCCCATGGGAAACCACCAGAATGCAGCACTGGGATGTGCTTCCTTGAACTGAGATCCCTCCCTGTGTCCATTCCACATGACATGGGACATCTCAGACGAATACAGAGCAGGGGGACACACCTTAGGGCTGAGGTACCTCCCATCCCTTCGGAGTGGCAACAGGAGGTTTTCATCGAACAGATGAGCTGTGAGCATGCACGTCATGTATGTGAGGTGAGAGGAACCTCAGGTGAGATGAGCCCAGGTGAAAACAAACAGCCATTCCTTGAGGTTCCATGAAGGCCTGTGGGGCAGACAGTGTCTAGAGCTCGCTTCATGTTGGATGTTACATACCAGAGAAATCAGCCTAGATGCAGCACTGGGATATTTCCCCACTTAAATCGTTAGTAGGAAATATATTTGATAACTTTGATAGAAGAAACATACAATCATCTGGTCAGGTCCTGGGCCATAGGGGTTTTATGGATGGGTATGGTGTGTTATGACATCAGCTGTGCCTCAGACACTCATAATCCAGTAAGCAGTATGTGACTGTGAAGGGGACAGTGAGGTCAGTTCTGTCTCTGGAGGTGACAGCCCAGCAGCAGGAACGTGGCTGGGAAAGAACCTCTGCATAAGTACCCACAGGCCCTACCCAGGAAGAGACCTTGGAGACAGGTTGTCATGTCCATCCCACCTGAGAACATGATGGGACAGAAACAGGGACATGCTCATGTCTATCAGAGAAGCTGAAGGTCCAGCAGCAGTCATGGTGAGGTTACTTCTCTCTGGTCTAGTGGAAGACCACAAGAAGACTAACAGGTAGGGTTCCCTGCTTGATGGGCAGTTTCTGAGGTGGCTGAGCTTTCCCAAGTAGTAGGAACAACCAGGAGAGGAAAAAAAAGCTACCAAGTGCAGATTGGGAAGTGGAGACTGGATATCAGGAGGAAAAAATGTCACTGGAAGGGCAGTGCTGTGGTGCAAGAGGCCACCCAGAGGGAGCTGGATCAGCCCATGGTTTGTGTTCCAAAGAACAGCCAGTGAGGGTGCAGACACACCAGTGAAGGGACAGAAATGCTGGGGTGAGAGCAGGTGGGGAAGCAGATGGGTGTCTGCAGCCTGCAGGGAAAGAAGGACAGGTGTAGAACCATGTAGAACAGCCTGTGATGGAGATGGCAAAGAGCACTGGTGAGGCTGGAAGGAACCAACAGGACCCAGGTCTCTGTCCCCTTAGCCATGGCAGTTGTCTCTGACACTGAGGTCCATGAGAAGACATGTTGTCCTCATGGCACTGGGGCCTCGTTGCCTCCTTGCAGCCCCATGGGGAAGCTGGAAGGTGTTGTACCAGTGTTGTCCTTCCCTCGGCCTTGCACACCCACATCCCACGGTCCCAGGAAGAGCCCTGAGCCGTGTGTGAGGGACAGGATCCCCCTTCCCATTGCCTGGAGGTCATGGCTTCTCCTTTCTGCTGCAGAAAGCAAACCAAGGGGTTTCTCAGCATCAGAGCTGAGGAAAACACTAAAAGGAGACCTCACGGTGGCTACAGCTTCCTCACAAGGGGAGAAGGAAGGGTAGGTACTAAGCTCTTCTCTCTGGTGACCAGTGACAGAACCCAAGGGAATGGCAGGAAGATGTGCCGGGGGAGGGTGAATTGGACATGAGGAAAAGGTTCTTCACCCAGAGGTGCTGGACACTGAACAGGCTGCCCAGGGAGGTGTCACGGCCCCAATTCTGACAGTGTTCAAGAAGAAACGGGACAACATCCTCAGACACACGGTGTGAACTGTGAGGTTGTCCTGTGGAAGGACAGGAGTTGGACTCAATGATCCTGGAACACAAGAGGTTCCACTTCAATATGAGAAGAAACTTTTTCAGAATGAGGGTGACAGGGCCTGGAACAGGCTGCCCAGAGAGGTTGTGGAGTCTCCTTCTCTGCAGACATTCAGAACCCGCCTGGTTCCTCTGTAACCTCACGTGGGTGTTCCTGCTCCAGCATGGGGATTGGACTAGATGATCTTTTGAGGTCCCTTTAAATCCCCAGCATTCTGCGATTCTGTGATTCTGTGATCCTTGTGGGTCCCTTCCAACTCAGGACATTCTATCATTCTATGAAATACTAGGTCAAAAGTCTATGTTTTCATTGTACAGATGAGTTGTAAACATACCCATCATGTGCATGTCCACTGTGTGCATGTGGTGAGATGAACCCAAGGGAGCACAAATGCTATCAGCTCTTCCTTGGGGTGCCATAAAGGTCAGTGGGACAGAGATGGTGTTCAGGGGTCTCTTCCAACCTGCGTTATTGTAGGATTCCATGAATCTTTTCTTGGGGAGCTCTTTCATGTCAGAATAGACAGAGGAAGAAGAAAGAAAAAGAGGCAGAAGCAGAGATATAAAATGCCCCAGTGTAAATACAGCAGCTCCTCTGAGGAACGTTTCTCCACTCAAACCCTTGATAGGAAATCTATTAGATACATTTGATGAAACCAGCTTAGTTTTACCTGCTCACACACTGGAGCACAAGGAGGGCGATGGCTGGGTACGATGTCATGTGCTCACCTGTGTCTCAGGAACTCACAGTCCAGTAGGAAGCCAATGGCTGTGGAGGGGACTGTGAGTCACTTTTGCCCCTGCAGGGGACAGGCCAACAGCAGGAACAGGGCTGGGAAAGGACTGGGAGGTCACACATACAAGACGAGCAATCGGGCCCAATCAGCATGATTTATGAAAGGCAGGTCCTGCCTGACCAACCTGATCTCCTCCTGTGACAAGGTGACCGGCTTAGCAGATGAGGGAAAGTCTGTCGTGGGGGAGTGAATCCACCACACAGGCTGTGGATGTTGTGCACTTAGACTTCAGTAAAGCCTTTGACACCGTATCCCACAGCATCTCCTGGAGAAGCTGCAGCTCATGGCCTGGATGGTGTATCTGTGATGGATAAAGAACTGGCTGGAGGGCTGGGCCCAAAGAGTTGTGGTGAACAGAAACAAACTCAGTTGGTGGTCAGTCACTAGTGGTGTCCCCAGGGCTCAGTATTGGGGCCAGTTCTGTTTAATCTCTTTACCAATGATCGGTATGAAGGGATCAAGTGCACCCTCAGTAAGTCTGCAGATGACACCAAACTGGGTGGGAGTGTTGATCTGCTGGAGGGTGGGAAGGCCATACAGAGGGACGTTGGCTGACTGAGGCCAATTGTCTGAGATTCAACAAGGCCAAGTGCCGGGTCCTGCACTTGGGTCATAACAATCCCCTGCAACAACACAGGCTTGGGGAAGAGTGGCTGGAAAGCTGCCTGGTGGAAAAAGACTCGGGGGTGTTGATCGACAGCAGTTGAACATGAGCCAGCGTGTGCCCAGGTGGCCAAAAAGGCCAATGGCCTCCTGGTGTGCATCAAGAATAGTGTAGTGGGCAGAACCAGGGCAGTGATCATTCCCTTGTACTCAGCGCTGGTGAGGCCACAACTCGAATCCTCAGTTCGGTTTTGGGTTCCCCACTGTAGGAAAGACCTTGAGGTGCTGGAGTGAGCGCAGAGGAGGGGACAAGGCTGTTGAGGGTCTGGAGCACAAGTCTTCTGAGCAGCAGCTGAGGGACCCGGGGGTGTTTAGCCTGGAGAAAAGGAGACTGAGGGGAGACCTTTTCACTCTCTACAACTACCTGAAAAGAGGTTGTAGCATGAAGGGTGGTGTTGTTCTCCTGAGTAGCAAGTGATAGGATGAGAGGAAATGGCCTCAGCTTGTGCCAGGGAAGGTTCAGAATTGATATTAGGAAACATTTCTTCATGGAAAAAGTTGTGAAGCAGTGGAACAGGCTGTCCAGGGAACTGGTTGAGTCACCATTCCTTGTGCCTTAGCCCAGCTTCTAGGAGGATCTGTTCCATGATCTTCCCAGGCACAGGTAAGAGGCTGACAGGTCAGTAGTTTTCAGGATCCTCCTTTCTCCAGCAGAGAGAAACACTGCCACACAGCGCAGCTTGGAATGGACATGAGGAGGAAGAAATGTCACTCAAAGGGTAGTGCTGTGGTACAAGAAATCATCCAGGAGCATGGGGTCAGTCCACCTCCTTGTGTTTCAAGGAACAGAGCATGAGTGGAGACACATCAGTCAATGTATGGAAACACCAGGGTGAGAGCAAGGGGAGGAAGCGAGATGGGTGTCTACAGCCTGCAGGGAAACAGAAGCAGCTGTGGGACAGTGGAGGACAACCCGTGGTGGAGATGGCAAAGGGCACTGGCAAGGCTGGATGTCACCAAGAGAACCCAAGTCTTTGTCCCCTTGCCTATGGCAATCGTCTCTGCCACCAAGGCCTATGAGGAGCCATGTTGTCCTCAGGCACTGGGGCACCTCATGGCCTCCTTGCACACCCCAGTAAGGCTGGGAACTGTCACACCATTGTCCTTCGCTCAGCATCACACAGCCCACATCCCCCTGCCCCAGGAGGAGCCCTGAGCAACGGGTGAGGGACAGGATCTGCCTTCCCAGGGGCTGGGGGTCAGGCCTTGGCCTCTCTGCTTCGTCCAACAAAACCAGGGTTTTCTCAGCACCTCAGCTGCCTGCACATGACCCTTTGTTTATCTGCCAGCATGGCCTCCAATTCTCTGCTCTAACGAGCCCCTGGGGAGGCTTTGCTGGTTCTTGCCCTCAGTGGAACTCATTAATACTTCAAGGGACTTAGTAGTTTTTTCTTCTGACTTTGACTTCTGGAGAGGTTTGTGCAATCTCCTCTCAGCACCTGAGGTTCAAGGATTTAGCACCAAATGCACCATGGGGCTCATCACACTGAATAAAGCTCTAAGAAACCATGTCTCCTTGTAATTTCCTTCTAGTCTTGTACAGTTAATTAGAGACATTTCCTACTGTAGTTATGGAGAGTGATTTCAAAAACCTTCTAATAAAAATGACTTTTTTTTTTTTTGGTAAAGGATATAGTTTATTTTTTTTCCGTGTGCAGAAGAGGTGATTGCAGCATTGTCTGATATTGACCCAGGGTCTCTCCTAAGGAGGTCTGGACTGGCTGGAGAAGCTGTCCCTTGAGCTCTGACACCATGTGGACAACCTTGCTCCTCACCTCCCCAACCCTATCATTTCTCTCATTGGCCACCTGGGACTTGCATCCCTTTTCCTTACACCAGACTTCTCCACTGCAGGCTGCAGCTGGATGTTCCAGCTCCTTTGCACCAGCTCCCACCTGCTCTCCGTGGAGACCTGGCTGCACACAGGCAAAGAGGGACTTTTCTTTACTTTTGAACAAACAAAATAAACTGATAAGAATCATGGTTAAAAAAACCCACACTCCTCAACTGTATGCCAAGGACAAACTGCCACCAATGAGGTTCGCCTTCTCCGAGGCATAACCTTGCAAGAAATGTTTTAGAGAGAAAGAGAATTGTAAAATAAACACAATAAAAGAGTTGGCTAAAGACAGAATTAGACAGACTACTGAAAGACAATGAAGCTTTTAACTCCTTGAAGCTGAAAGCAGCAACTGGATTGTTGACAAGTGTCTGAGTGATCAAACAGTAAGGGCAAGGGAAATCCAGAGAGAAATTACAAGTGCTTGTGTGCAGATTGGCTGCTTGAAATTGTACTTCAGACATGGTCAGTTTAGTTAGGGCAGGAGGAAATACCTGAAGGATGAGGGAGATCAGATGCACAGCCTAACAGGGAGTGCTGAGAAGGCAAATCTTGTGGAAGATCTGACGTTCTCCTCTTACTCTTAATGCACATCCTGAAAAGTCTCATTTTGATCTCATGGGAAAACACTGGTATTTAAAGTATCAAAACAAAGAAAGGAGAATTACAACACCAACAATGTTTGATGCTTAAAGTTGCAAGAAGACATTTCCTTCACTCTACATCTTTCATTTTGTTTCTTTTTCCCTCCATTTTTAGAAAATGTTCTCTAGATTTCTATCCCACCAAAGCCTACAGCATTAAGAAAGATAATCCTTGTGTCTTGCACAGAGTCGAAGGCACCAAAAAATCCACTGCCCTGGACCGTCAATGCCACTTTTTACTCTTGGCACGGCGTGAGTCATGCTCGAACCTGTTGGCCACTCTTGCCTGATGGAGGAAAGAAGGATGAAAAGGTTAATTGAACTGTTCTCTTTGTAGATGGTCATGTTGACAGTGATCTCAACAGATCTGCGTTATCTGTCTTTCTATGTGAGTATAAGGAAAAATAAATATTTATGTAGAGGTAAATGTATAGTAAAATGCATAGGTGCATCCAGTTACTCAGCAAAACACATTTCCTACCAGCACTCTCAAAGGAAGAATCTTTCTTCTGAGAAATTGCTGTTTCGATACTGTCTTTGTCACTCCGTCCCCTGCCCCACTGGCCACTGGGACCAGGGTTCCCTCAGCTGCCTTCCTTGTGCTGACAATATCTTTGGAGAAGCCCTCCTGGGTGCGCTCCCCTTGCATGGCCACTTCAGCCACTGCTCAGCGCTGGCTTTGCTGGCTCCATCCCTGCACCCCCAGGCCAGCTGTCTGTCTGTCTGTCTCCTGGGCAGCCTGTTCCCCTCCAGCCTCCCTGCACGTCCTTCTGCTGTTTGATCTCCTAAGGCAGGGGGTCGCTGTGCACCCATGCTGACCTCTTGCCAGGCCCTGCTCGACTCCCTGACCATCAGATTAGTTTCTTCCTGGGATTTGAGGATGTTGTCCCTGAATATCCAAGAGAGTTTAACAGCCCCTTTGTTCTCTAGGACAGCCCAAGGAGATCCTCCGGTAACTGAAATCAGCTCTCCTGCAGGACTGCACTGTTGTTCTGCAGTTGTCCTGCTTCTCCACATCTCACGGTCACTGCAACCATGGCCGCCCTCATCCTTAGATCCCCAGCCTGATCCACCTTGTCTGTCAGTAAGAGACCAGCCCTAGCCAGCTCGTCCAGTGTTTGTCTCAAAATGCTGTCTTCCACACCCTGCAGGAACCTCCTGGGTTGCTTGTGCCCAGCCCTGCTGCCCTCCCAGCAAACCGAGAGATGGTCCAACTTGCCATGTAATCCAGGACCTGTGACCATGAAGCTTCCTCCAAGGCAAGGGCTGTGCACGCCAGGCTCCCCTCTGCACAGAGCTCATCTCCACCTCCTCATCCACCCGCCTGCCTTCCTGAGGAGCCCTGCCCACCCATGGCTGCCCTCCCACCACCGAGCTGTCCCACCAGGGCTCTGCAGTCCCCATGGGGAGCACGTTGCTGCCTGCCCAGCAGAAACGACAGTGTTGGGTAGGAAAGAGGAGAGGCAGGTAAAGGGGCAGTGTGTGGGAGGCTGGCTGGGAGGTGACCCCTGGTGCCAGAAGAGGATGATGCAAGGTGAGGCATCATGGGAGGGAGGTGGATTTTGAGGTCACGTCTTTGGAAACAACCCAACTGGGCATGTGGTGAGACAGGCCTGGTGATGTCACCTGGATGCTGGAAAACACCCCCAGCAGTGCTGAGAGCTTGGGAGACGGGAGATGCAGGAGAAGGGGAACATGACACGGCTGGAGGTGGGTTGTGATGCCACTTCTATTGCAGTTACCTGGGGTAGATGTGGACAAAGCCAACATGGCCAGATTATTACTTGTGAGGTCACCTCATGACAGCAATGTGATTGGCCAGAGGTAGGCAGGTATCATGAGGTCATCAAGGACACCAGACGGGAAGGCTGCAGAAAGATGAGTGAGCCCCTGGTGAGGCCCTGCCCTGGGCTGAAACCACCTGTACGTGCCACGGGAAAATGTGGGACATGCATGAGAAGCTGAGGGATGTGAGAAGGGACCAGCAGTATGGGCAGCTCCGTGTGTCCCAGCTGGGCCTCACAGGTGGCTGCAGATGTGACCAGGTTGGCCAAACTGCACAGAGGGGAGCGCTGGGGACTGTCTGGGCAGTCAAGTCTTGCAAGGCCATCAGTGCCTGGAGGAGCCACCAGTGATGCCACTGAAGTCCCAGAGGACCAAGGCAATGGAATGCAAACTATCAAATTTGAGTGCAAGTGGAGAAAACCGGAGCCCACTGGGGAAAAAGTAACTGATGATGGTTATGAATTGGGGAGGAGACCCCGGCAGAGAAATTTGGATCGTGGAAGAAGCAGCCTGTGGAAGAATGGGGAGGAGGGGGGTTCAAGAAACAAGCTGCCCATGGGGAGGTGGCTGGTCAGTGCTGGTCTGGCCAAACCCCCTGCCCGAGCACCATGGTCTGTCCTGCTTATTAGGCTGGTTTCAGTTGGGGTAGAGTTACTTATCTTCATAGCCACTTGTATGGGGCTGTGTTTTAAATCTGTGATGGAAACAGTGTTGATCACACCCCAATGTTTCAATCGTTGCTGAGCAGTGTTTGCACAGAGTCAAGGCCTTTTCTGTAGGCTGGGGGTGCCCAAGAAATTGAGAGGCGACACAGCTGAGACAGCTGACTCCAGCTGACCAAAGGGGTCTTCTGTACCATATGAAGTCATGCTCATCAGTAACATCTGGGAGATGAAGGAAGAGGAGAACTTCCAGAGTGATGGCGTTTGTCTTCCCTAGTAACTGCTGCGTGCGATGGAGCCCTGGTTTTCTGGAGATGGCTGAACACTCTCTTGCCAATGCAAAACAGGAGATAAATTCCTTATTTTTCTTTGATTGCACACACAGCTTTTACTTTACCTATTAAACTGTCTTTATCTCAACCCATGAGTTTTCTTTTACTTTTCTGATCCTCCCCTCACCCTGCCACACCAACCGTGTGGTGTTGAGATGATGACCAGGGTTAAACTACAATATTTCTTAAACACTGCTCCTGGCTATTTACTGTGCGAGTGGGTTCACTGTTGTGTGTGTGTTTGGGTGTAAATGTATGCACATAATTTCTTGGTCAGTTCTAAGTGAGGCTAGCAAGAAGGAGGAAGACCCTGGGATCTGGAGAAACCCAGGGTTGGAATGTCCAAGTGGGTAATATCTCTGAGTCTGGGCTGACCCAAACCCCAGGTCCACACTGGAGGGACCACAGGGGTGTGTGAAACTGCAGGTAGGTTCTCCCCAGGATGTACAGACCACTCGTGCAACCTTCACACCAGATCAGTCTGAGAGGGGCAACAGGACAGGGTCAGTTGTGTTGCTCATGGTTGTGTAAGTGCTGCTGTTGGTGTGGTGGCTGTGAGGGCGCTGTTGCCTGTTGGAGCTGGTCTGTGTCAGATGGTCTGTGCCCATCTTTGTTTCCCTGCAGATACCTGCATTTAGTGCTTTCCCTTTGATGACTCCACCTTGGGCCATGTCTCACTCTGTGGGGTCCTGTCACTGCCCACCTCAGGCACAGCCGGTCCGTGTGTATCTCACGGGCTCTCGGGGCAGCTCCAGATTCCTCTCCTGGAGGATTGTCCTCTGCCTCATCATGCACTGGGACGGTGCATATCTCCGTGACCATTCACCATCTCCACTGTCAACAGACAAGGGATGTGTCCTGCTGCGTCCTGCTGTTGCCCTTGCCCATGGATCCAGCGAAGCAGCAGCCCCGATTCGCAGGTTTCAGAGAGGGAGCGACCACTGAGTTGCCCATGGGCAGCCCCAAGGCCACCAGGGCTGCTCCTCCATGGGGCAGCATTTGCCTCCTGGACCCTCCTGCATCCTGGGGCTGCTCCCCCAGTTCCAGATGAGTGTGAAGACATGGGACCTGAGACAAATTGGTTTCTCGTGATTCATTTATTGAGTTTATCAAAAACTAAGGAGCGCATATGAATATGTACATGAGGTTTTTGGTTCAAGAAAAGACACGCAGGAGGCCAAGAATTATATTATTACAGCCATGAACCAAAAAACAAAGCCCAGCAAAAGCACTATGGAAAAATATAGACACATAAGAAGAAAAGTTAGTCCTGGCTATTTCTCTTGCAGCACTAGTGACATAGTGTGAACCTTAGTAACCTAAAGCAGTGAGTATTGAAATAGTTTCCTCAGGGCATCCTTGAGCTCCTGGTTCCTCATGCTGTAGATGAGGGGGTTCACTGCTGGAGGCACCACTGAGTACAGAACAGACACCACCAGGTCCAGGGATGGGGAGGAGATGGAGGGGGGTTTCAGGTAGGCAAATATGCCAGTGCTGACAAACAGGGAGACCACGGCCAGGTGAGGGAGGCACGTGGCAAAGGCTTTGTGCCGTCCCTGCTCAGAGGGGATCGTCAGCACAGCCCTCAAGATCTGCACATAGGACAGCACAATGAACACAAAGCAGCCAAAAGTTAAACAGACAGTACCTACAAGAAGCCAAACTTCCCTGAGGGAGGCATCTGAGCAGGAGAGCTTGAGGATCTGGGGGATTTCACAGAAGAACTGGTCCACAGCATTGCCCTTGCACAGTGGCAGTGAAAATGTACTGGCCGTGTGCAGCAGAGCATTGAGAAACCCAGTGGCCCAGGCAGCTGCTGCCATGTGGACACAAGCTCTGCTGCCCAGGAGGGTCCCGTAGTGCAGGGGTTTGCAGATGGCAACGTAGCGGTCGTACGACATGATGGTGAGAAGTGCATATTCTGCTGAAATGAAAAAGAGAAACAAAAACATCTGTGCAGCACATCCTACATATGAGATGACCCTGGTGTCCCATAAGGAATTTGCCATGGATTTGGGGACAATGCTGGAGATGCAGCCCAGGTCGAGGAGGGCGAGGTTGAGCAGGAAGAAGTACATGGGGGTGTGGAGGTGCTGGTCACAGGCTATGGTGGTGATGATGAGGCCGTTGCCCAGGAGGGCAGCCAGGTAGATGCCCAGGAAGAGCCAGAAGTGCAAGAGCTGCAGCTCCCGTGTGTCTGCGAACGCCAGGAGGAGGAACTGGGTGATGGAGCTGCTGTTGGACATTTGCTCTTCCTTGATATGGAGGTACTGTTCTAAAAAATGAAATGACAACTTAAATGCAGGAAGACTCCTCTGAGAAGGCCACTCGATTTTTCACATAAATAACCTGATTTCAAATGCATTTCCTTCCTCTGGTCTGTGCTGGCTGAGTGTGCTGTGAGGAGCAGGACCTCTGCCCGTCTTGGGCCAAGCAACCAGGTTTGCTCTTCTGCAGTGGGGACATGAGAGCTCGTTGGTGAGACATCTGACATTCACAAGCAATGTCAGATTTTATGCACCATTCATGGAAAAGTTCAACCCAGAATAAGTGACTGAAAGAACACGATCCTTCCTTTTCCAGAAAGGCACTATTTTAAAAATCCCCTAAGAATGTCCAGCAGTGATCTGGAGATGTGAGTAGCTCTGACACAGGCAGCACCCTCTGTACAGCAGAAGGACTCTGCATTGCTGTGGTTGTTCCTTTCATGCAGAGCTTCTCCCTCCAATGCAATGGGATTTCCCCGGGCAGGCTGAGCGCTGACCCTGGCAGGCGGCAGAGTCCCTGCCCCGGCACAGCCCTGGGGTGCAGGGACCCTGCTCTGCAGGACAGCCCTGGGCACCCCTGGGTGCTCACCCAGCTTCACAGCTGTTCAAAATTGCCAGACAAGAGCCCCCTCCTTACAGATCCCTCAAGCTGTGCCTGTGCTAACTTGAGGAGATGCCTCCAGGAGCTACAGCTGCATTGCCCTGCACCCCGAGACTTACCATGGCAAGGGCTGCAAAGATTTCTCCTCCAGTGAGCTCTCAGTCATCCTCCCAGTCCTGACCACCTTTCATCTCCCTCTGCCTTGCTCGTCTCCCTGAGATCCCCAGGCAGAGCCCTCAGCCCTGCTGCGCTTTGCAGAGGAGCTGCTCCTGGGCAGAGCTGTCTCTCTGCAGCGCTGCCGCTTGCCATGAGCTCCCTCTGTCCCAGGAGCCCAGCCCAGCGCAGCAGCACAGGGGCAGCCCAAGGCGCTTTAATGACCCCTCTGGTGGGTTTGGTGCTGAGTCCGTGAACCTCAGACCCTTAGAGGCAATTGAGGAAACCTCTCAAGAAGTCCAAGTCTCAGATTCAAACTCCAAAGTTTCTTGTAATGTTAATGGGTCCCACTGCGGAATACTATTGAGGAAATGACTCCAGGATCTGGTTAGAGAAGAAAACTGGAGGCAGAGATGACAGGTCAGGACAAGCAAGGTGAAGGTCTCTCTGGTGCTGAATAAACCTGGATGTGTTTCATTAACCAAAGGGCCAAGCCCTGACCCCCAGCCCTGGGAAGGCAGATCCTGTCCCTCCCACGTTGCCCAGGGCCCTTCCTGGGACAGTGTGATGTGGGGCTGTGCAAGGCCAAGGGCAGGACTATGGTCCCACACCTCCCAGGTTCCTGGCTGGGGACAAGGAGGCCATGAGGCCCCTGTGCTGTAAGGACAAGGTGTCTCCTCACAGGCATCAGAGCTGGAGACAACAGCCACAGGCAAGGGGAGAAGGAGCTCATGTCTGTTGGGGGCTTTCAGCCTCTTTACATCCCTTGATCATCTCCACGACAGCCTGTCCTATGCTGTGGCATCCCCTGCACCTCTTTCCCTGCAGGCTGGAGACATCCCCCCTGCTGCCCCACCTTGCTCTTGTCTGAGCATCTTCCTTCCTTTGCTGATCTCTCTCCATCCTCCCCAGCTGTTCCTTGAAGCACAAAGCCTTGGGCTGATGCAGACTCCCTCTGGGTGACCTGCTCCACCACAGCACTGCCCTTCCACTCACATTCCTTGCTGCTCATGTCCAGCCTGGACCTCCCCAGCTGCATGATGTGCCATTATTTCTTTCTCGTGCTGTTTCCCACTATGAAGAAAACCTCCACCCTCTCTGAAACCACCCTTCCAGCACTCTCAGGCTACTCCTACACTGCTGCAGCCTCCCCAGCGCTGCTGGGCCAGAGCAGCCCAGGTCCCTCAGCATCCCACACCATGTGCACAAGGTCCTGAACCCTGCCTTGGCACAGCCCTGCACTCTCCAGTTCCTCCCTGCTTCTCCAAACTGGGAGCCGCACACTGGCACACACCCGTGTGTGTGGGGTCACACCAGTGCTGAACCGAATGGGATGAGAACTCCAGGTGTCTGGGTGCCCACGCTCCTCCTCATGCAGCCCCGTGTGCAGCTGCCGTGTTGATCGTGAGCGTGCAGCACGGGCTTGTGTGGTGGCCCTTGTAGTGCCCAGGCCCTTCTCCTCAGGGTCCCTGCTCAGCGTGTCAGGTCCTGCTCTGTCCTGATGGATGGGGTTATTCTCCTGCCCCGATACAGGACTGGCCGCTTCTCCTTTTAAAATTTCGGAGATTCCTGATGGTGGAACCTCAAAGTTTCTCAAGGTCTGGACTCTCCCTGGACTGCTGCAGCCACATTCCCTCCAATTCCAGCCAGGGCAGGGACCGCTCGCCCGGGGAGCCCCCGGTGCCCCCTAAAGAAAATGGGCCCTGCCCTCCAGGACTCTCCTGAGCCCAGAAAGTGGCCACTAAAATGGCAGCAGTAGCAGGGTTCCATCCAGAGTTTATTCAAGAAAAAGGAAATAACTTCCAATTTCCCTAGCACAGTCTTTCAGTGCTGCTTTCTCCTCCTTATGCTGGTGCCTCTCTCTGACTGCTGTGCCCCACTTTCGGTGGCACCAGATTGTTGGGGGCCATGGCCATGTGCCCCCACAGGCTTTGTCATTGGTGCCCTCACTCACAAGGGAAAACCCATCTTGTCACTCCCCACATAAAGGAGCTCCATACATCCAAGCAACTTCTTCACTCTGAGGGAATCCCACTGCTGACCCTTCCAGCCCGTCTCTCCTGAAAAGCCTGTACCCAGCCATTGCAGCACCCCAAGCTGTGTGACTTGTCCCACCACGCCTGGCGGTGACTCCATGGGTGTCAAACAGCACAGGCTGCAGCTTGTCCTGGCTGTGCCCTTGGCTGAGGGCATCAGTGCACAGTTGGGCTGTGGCAGCTCAGCTGTAGCACCCGGCCAAGCTCTGAGAGTCTTAGGGAAATCTGGTTGGTCTCAAGAAACCAGGTCCCCATGTGTGCAAAGGTTTGACTTCAGAGCAGAGCAATGTCACAGTGGTGGGCAGATGGAAAGTTAGGGCTGAAATTGGGCAACAGGAGAGTGAGCAAGCCCTGCTGTCCCCAAGGCCAGAGAGAAACAGGGCTGGGAATGACAGACCTGGAAGGAAACGTGTGTTTTGTCAGTGGCGTCTCTGCTGCCCCTGAGGTACTTGGGCAGACGTGTCACTGATCTCTAGGAATGACAAGGTGCTGCTGACAGGCCCAAGGTGACAATGGTTTGTCTGTTCCTTGATTATGTTATCAAGGAGTTGAGAACAGGTTTGGTGAAAAGAAAAAAAGGAGATTTGGAAGTGTTGCTATACGCATGGACACCGCGGTGTGAAGCGTTTCCTATTCATGGGCTGCCCTACATCTCCTGGATAGAGAAGGGACAGATCTTGCGATGCTTCAGAGGTGGGAATGAGTTTCTTGCACAAAGGCACCGAATCTGTCTGCAGTGCTGTCTGGGGTGTCTGTCCCACACTCGCTGTGGATGGGGATGGCTGCCCTGGACAGGACCATCGCTGTCCCTGCCCAGTGCATGTAGGGGTGTGGGAGAGCCTTGGCACCTCACGTAACACTGCAGGACTGTAACTGGCATTAAAGGGAATAACCGCCCTGAATTTGATTTGTCAATAGAATTATAGAATAATTTCAGCTGGAAGAGACCCTCAGGATCATCGAGTCTAATCATAACCTAACCTAACTCTGGCACTAAACCATGTCCCTAAGAAACCCAATTAAATGTCTTCTAAACACCTCCAGGAATGGTGACTCCAGCACTTCCCTGGGCAGCCTGTTCCACTGCTTCACAACTTTTTCCATGAAGAAATGTCTCCTAATATCCAATGTGAACCTTCCCTGGCACAACTTGAGACCATTTCCTCTCGTCCTATCACTTGCTGCTTGTTAGAAGAGACCAACACCCTCCATGCTACAACCTCCTGTTGTGTAGTTGTTGAGACCGATAAGGTCTCCCCTCAGTCTCTTTTCTTGCAGGTAAAGACCCTCATGTCCCTCGGCTGCTCCTCATAAGACTTGTGCTCCAGGCCTGTCACAGTCCATTTGGTGATGGGCTTGTGATGGTTCGTTTACCTTGATCTCAAAGCGCAAAATTAAGGCAACCAAAATGGCAAGGGGTTGTAATTCAATCATCAGTGTTACTTTATTGTTTTGCCCGTAAAGTGGCACTCAATAGAGAGAGTGGAGAAAAAGGAAAGAAATATGGGGCCACCCCTGCCCTGCCCCCACTGCTTCTGTGCCCCCCAGTGCCTCGAGTTCCACACACTCAAGAGCCTCCATGAGCTCCCCTGAGCCCCCCCCCAGCACCCTGGGGACCCCTGGCCCCCTCCGGCACCCTGTGCTTGGTGACCCCCAACCCCCCCACGCCCCTTTGCCCTTCAGCCCCTCCTCCGTAATTTATTTCCTGTTGCCCCCCCTGGGGCGTGTGGGACTGGGGGGACCGTGGGGCCCTGGGTTTTGTCTTGGGGGGGTCACCCCTTGGGCCCCCCATTGCGTTAAAGTGATGGATTTTACCACTGTCTCTGCTCTCCGGGAGGGGCTGGGGACGGGGCGCCGTTTGGGGACACAGCGCCACCCCCAGTGCTGAATGCGGGGGCTCGGGGGGGCTATGGGCAGAGTCTATCGGGGCTGGGGGACCCCTCTCCATGGGAGCCAAGGACACAGCGGGGACCCCCCGGGGACACTGAGGGGACCTCCAGAGATCCTCCCCCAGGACACCGAGGGGACCGCCCTGAGAATCACGAAGGCGCCTGGATCCGAGTGGGGGCATCACCTCCAGAGTCCCCCAGATGCCGTGGGGATCCCCCCGGCTCCTTCCCCAGCACCCACGAGCTGCCGTGACCCCCCCAAGGAGCCCCCAACGCCCCCGGGCTGGTGTCAGGCCATCACCTGCCCCCCCTTTTTGTGCACCCCCAAATGGGAGTAAGGGGGTTCCCGCCTCCCATCCCCCAAGGGTTGTCCTGGTCCCCAGGGCTGGGGGGGCTCTAGGACCCAAAGGGGAACCCGGACCGAGCCCCGGCTTGGAGACCATGCCCCTGGGCCCGACAGATCCCGAGAGAAACCGACAGAAACCGGCAAAGCCCGATAGAGCACGACAGAGCCCAATAAGGGCCAACAGAGCCTGACAGGGCCCAACAAAACTTGAAAGAGCACGACAGAGCCCCACAGAACCTGACAGAAGTCAACAGACCCTGCCAGGGCCCGACAAAGCCCGATAAAGCCCGACAGAGCCCAACAAAGTCCGATAGAGCTTGACAGAGTCTGTCAAAGCCCGACAAAATCTGACAGAGCCCGAGAACGTCCAACAGAGCCTGACAGAGCCCGTCAAAGCCCGATAAAGACCGACAGAGGTCGACAGGGCCCGACAGAGCCCGGCAGGGCCTGACAGATCCCAACAAGGCGCGACAGGGCCTGACAAAGCCCGACCGATCTTGGCACAGCCCAAGAAACCTGAGAGAGCCCGACAGAGCTGAACAGAGCCCAGGAAAGCACCACAGGGCCTGACACAGCCCGACAAAGAGTGACAGAGCCTGCCAAGGCCTGACACAGCCCGACGGAGCCTTCAAGGGCTTGACAGGGCCTGGCAGGGTTTGACAGGGCCTGACAGCGCCCGACCAAATCTGAAAGAGTCTGACGGAGGCCTGTGGGGGGGCCTGGGGAGGAATGGGGAGCCCTGAGGAACCAAGACATGTTTTGGGGAGCCCTAGGGAGGAATGGGGAGCCCTGAGGAACCAAGGCGAACCCTGGGGAGAACCTGGCAGCCTCGGGGAATCGATGTGAACCCTGGGGAGGACGGTGGATCTCAGGGGAGCCCCAGGGAGACGAGTCAATAGCTGGGGAGGGTCCGGGGAGCCCTGGAAGATGAGGGGGGTCCTGGGGAGGCAAAGAAAGCCCTGGGTTATTTTTTAGAAGAGATTCTTGTGGAATCTAATTGTGCTTTGTCATTCAGACCTACCCAGAATGTACACCTGGTACAAGTCAGGTAGTATCTGTGGTTTTGCTAGAAATTTAGTGTAATGCAATAGCATCCTAATTTTTTTATCGGAAATTTCAAGACACAATTTTATTAATACTATAGTTATTGTATTTAATTTTCTATCTACATCCTAAAAAAACTAAGTTGAAATCTGTACTCAGTCCCATTGCGGTTGCAATAGAGGTAGAAAAGTGCAGGTGCTGTCATTTCCAGTGAGGGTCCAGGTGCTTTGGTCCCTTGGTGGGCGGGGCCTGGGGTGATTGACCCCGCCCCTTCCCCAGGTGGTTTGGTAAGGATGGTGGGCGGGGCCTGGGGTGATTGACCCCACCCCTTCCCCAGGTGATTGGTCAGGGTGGTGGGTGGGGTCCAGGATGATTCTCCCCGCCCCTGCCCCAGGGGATTGTGGGAAGGGGGTGGGCGGGGCCCGGGGTGTTTGAGCCCCAGCCCCAGGGCAGGAGCTCATTCTGCTCCAGGGCTGCTTTGGTGCTGGTTCTCTGCTGCTCCTTCAGCAGTGGGCAGCTTTTGAGCTGTTCAATCAGCATGGACAGACGTGTTTGGAGAAGTGGAGGTGTCTGTTTAAGGTAAGAGCTTCAGGAGCAGCGAAGGTTCAACGGCAGCTGTAGTAGAAAGTATGTTTGTAACTATGCTTAATTTATTGATTCAGTTCTAGGAGCTTTGCATTTTCCCTGAACTTCTGACTGCAATGAAAATGCAGTGTTGTTTTTTGGTTTTACTGCTGCATACCAAGCTGCTGATATAATCTCTTCTCCTAGGACTGATGCTCAGGTTATCTAGTGGGGGTTAGAGTGAGCGTCTTGTATCTGTAGATGGAGTTCTAGCATTTCTGAAGGAAGCAGCAGGGCCATAAGGCAGAGTGTCTTTCTGGCTCTGGGGTGGCTCATGGCCTCCCTGATCACCCACAGAACACGGTGTTGTCCCCAGAACCCTTGCAGTGTGCGGTGGCCCCTGGTGTATCATTTAAATGTCCTTCCCAGAACTCAGCCAAGGTGAGCAACGGCTAGTGGACTAGTACTGGTAAATATTATCCTGGTGCTCAATAGTGTGCTTGTGATTTTTTTTTTTTTCTTATTGCAGGTGATGAAGGGGAAAGTGGCAACTGCAGGAAGATCCCCGTGAGCCCATGTGGTGTTTTCGTATGTTGCAGATGAATTCAGTCCCTTGGCCCTCTGAAAGATAAGTGGAGGCACGGGGGCTGAGAATTGCAGGCTGGGGGAATTTAAAGTTCTCAGAGGGGAAAGGGCCGTCCAGGAACAGTCCCCTTTGGGTGGCTAAAGGGCACAGGGAACCTTACAGTGCGATGCCAGCTTGGGCAGGGCAGCTCCAGCCTGTGTCTGTGTACGTTGGGAAGCCTGCCTTGAACCTTTCAGATGATCTTGGGGTCTCGTTGTGCCCGAGGGGCACCACAGGCATCTCGGGTGCTGTCCCGGGGTCTGGAATGCCAGTGCCGATTGGCCTATTGCCAGTTGGGTGCTGTTTTTCTTGTATCAGCAGCCGAAAGCGTAGATGGTTCTTGCGCCTCAGACATTTCTGGTCAGTTGTGTTTTATAGTGTTGTTCCGGGCTGCGTCGGCAGCTCTGCTGTCTACCCATCCAGTCTAATGGACTGGCACTTCAGGATGCTGGGAAGAAGTTCTTAGGTCTTGCAGGACCTTCTTGTGCCAGTGCTGCTGTCTCGTAAGGAGCTGTGATGTTCGGCTCCTTTTTGTTTTGGGGTTGCAGTAGAGGCTACTCACCTCACCACTGCCTCCCACCAGTTGTTTTGATCGATGCCTTCTCTGGTCTTGGAGTCATTCTCATTGTTGTGCGTTTTTGGTGCTGTTGCAGTTGTGTTGTTTGTAGCATTCTGTGGAGTGTCAGTCTTTGCATGTGCGCGTTTGTCTGGGAGCTGCTCTGGCTGGAGGTGTAGAGTCAGGGGTGGGTGGACTGAGCTCTAGGAGTCCATGGTTAATTTCTTGACATATTAAATTCTGTAGGCAAAGGTTGTACAGTCATCTAGGATGGAGCAGCTGTGGGCAGGGGAGTGGATGGTCCCTTCACCAGTGTTTTAGGGACTTGATTAGAGCTTCAGGTGTTACTTGTGAATAGAAAGCAGACCTGTGGAATGGTCAAGCTGTTGATCAGCACCTGGGTGACCTGTTAAATAACTTGATTTCAGATGCAGAGGGATCGCTTGGCCCAAAAGAGTGACAGAAGAGGCAAGCAGAGCGCTGTAAGCAGGTGGGCCGGTGTGTGGTCTCAGAGGGAAGGTGTGCCGTGTGCCTCTACGTAAGTTTGGTTGTTTCTCTATTTTATAGGTGTGAAGCAAAGAGGAAAGCCGGGTATTGGCACCGCAGCTCCTCGGGCAAGGTGAGCAAGGAGTGTTGGGCTGAAGCAACAATCTCATTTTAGGTCTTGTGTTTGTGGTGCAGGTCTGAGCATCCTTTGCTTGTGTTTTACAGGTGGTAGCTGAACCTCAGTGTGGTCAGCAGTGTGGCAGTTGAAAGTGACGGAGGCCAGGTGGGCCAACAGCCAAGGTAAAGGAGTGGGAGATGGGACTGTCTGCGGGCAGGCTCTGCTTTTGGGCAGCATCTGAGCATGAGCCTTTGTTTTAGCAGGCGCTACGGGCAAGCTCGGAGGGGCGAAGCTGCATGCCGACCAGCAGCCACGAAGGTGAGGCGGTGGTTGGTGTTCAGGAGCACAGTAGTGCCTGGTGATTTGGTTCAGTGTTTCCTTCTTGTTTTGCAGGCACTTTGTGGACCCCTTTGGACTCAGAGGACTGTTTGTGTTGAGCAGGGGTAGGGGCGAGGAGCAGTGTGGGGCTGGGGACTTGTGCCAAGCGCTAGAGTTCTTTTGTTTCCTGCTGTCTTAGGTGCCACGAGTGATGAGAGTTTCTGCCCGCGCCAATGGCATGAGAGGCTGAATGGAATGCCTGGGAACCTAGGAGGAGGTGGGTGTTGTGGAAGGGGTCGGCATTGACCTCACAATACTTCGTGCTGGCACTGCTTAGTGAGTGTGTGTTTTCTTTTCTTATTGCAGGGGATGGAGGGGAATGCAGCAACTGCAGGAAGATCCCCGTGAGCCCATGTGGTGGTTTCCTCTGTGGATGGATTCAGTCCCTTGGCCCTCTGAAAGCTAAGTGGAGGCGCAGGGGCTGGGAGTTGCATGGGTGGGGTTAAAGTTCTCAGAGGGAAAAGGGCCATCCAGGAACAGTCCCCTTTGGGTGGCTAAAGGGCGCAGGGAACCTTACAGTGCGATGCCAGCTTGGGCAGGGCAGCTCCAGCCTGTGTCTGTGGTGTTGTGTACTTCAGGAAGCCTGTCTTGCACCTTTCAGATGATCCTGGGGTCTCGTTGTGCCCGAGGGGCACCACAGGCATCTCGGGTGCCGTCCCGGGGTCTGGAATGCCAGTGCCAATTGGCCTATTGCCAGTTGGGTGCTGGTTTTCTTGTATCAGCAGCCAAAAGCATAGATGGTTCTTGCGCCTCAGACATTTCTGGTCGGTTGTGGTTTATAGTGTTGTTCTGGGCTGCATTGGCAGCTCTGCCATCTGCCCATCCAGTCTAATGGACTGGTACTTCGTCCCAGTATCTTGAAGTCTTTAGGTCTTGCAGCAGCTTGTGGTGCCCGCGCCGCCGTCTCGGTTTGTGGTGCCAGTGCTGCAGTCTCGTAAGGAGCCGTGATGTTCGGCTCCTTTTTATTTTGGGGTTGCAGTAGAGGCCTCTCGCCTCACCACTGCCTCCCTGTAGTTTGTTTTGGTGCCATCTGTTGTTGTTGTTCTCCTTGTTGAATGTTTTTGGTGCTGTTGGAGTGGCAGTGTTTGTAGCATTCTGTGGAGCGTCAGTCTTTGCATGTGTGTGTTTGTCTTGGAGCTGCTCTGCCCGGAGGTGTAGAGTCAGGGGTGGGTGGACTGAGCCCTAGGAGTCCGTGGTTAATTTCTCAACTTATTCAATTCCATAGGCAAAGGCTGTACCATCATCCGGGATGGAGTAGCCATGGGCAGGGGGAGTGGACAGTCCCTTCACTGGTGTTTTACAGTGGATACCCAAGATCATTGTTGACTAGCATGCTGTTGTTTCACAGACAGTGTTGTAATTAAGTTTTTTCTTTGTAGGTGACCATGTTGTCAATATGAGTCTTTTAGCTTAAGAAAATGCCTCTGAAGAGTGTATCACTTGCAATTGCAGCCTTTACTTAATGGCAACACAAGCAGCTACAGGCTATGATTGCCACCTGCGAGATAAGGCCTGCATTACACTTCTGTGAACAAATAGGCTTCATTCAGAGAGAACACTACATTCAGGGCTGACATGAAGCAGCTATGGACTGTAAACGATATCTACAGTTGCACAAAGTAAAGACCTGTCCGAGGTCAGTGCAAAGGATCCACTCAGAAGCAAGAAGACTCCAGACTCAACTCTTGCTATTGGACTGAATCATGGTGTGAGGGGTGGGTAAATAGTCTGTAAGGGTATAAATACCCAGGGGTTTTCTATGTTTGGCTGAGACCTCAAAGGCAGCAGCTCGAGTCAGCCCTCCTCCTGTACCGCTCTGTTTGGTTACTTATTTACATGGACTTTGCCTGAGAGTTTGCCTCAAGAGACCAAGGATCCAGACTGCAATCCACCTGACCCCAGGCCCCTGGAGGGGAGGTAAGGACACTGAGGTGCAGAATGATGAAACTCTGAAATCCCAGCTAAGTGATATAAGGAATCGAGTGAGCACATGCAATCCTTTGGCCATATATAAATATAATCCCTTAGGTGTTTCCCCTACCCTCTGTGTCTCTTAGACATGATCTGTAGATACAGTCTGGGGCTAAGTTTGCATCCAGCTGCGCCTAGACTCTTCTCTGAGGAGGAGTTTAGAAAGTGAGGGGGTCTATTCTGAACTTTGACTCAATGGGAGGGCCTCCCTTTAGCCTTTGGCATTTCCTGTCCATGTAGAAATGACTCTGAATCGTGTCTCACCTGACGAGGCCTGGCATACTTTGTCCATGTAGCAATAGTCACCCTTGCCACCACACTAACATTGCACTGTAAGTGATCTAAAACTGTGCTCAGCTGGGGTGCTGTGAGTCACTCACCTGACAGCAACTGATGTTGGCAGGATGGCAGGTGCTGTCACTGATTACTCATGAAGGCACAGGGTGACTTAGAGTTACACACTGTCAGAGGAAAGAGCTTGTGGTAATTGCCATGACTGGCAAGCTGTGGAAGAACAGCTCACCATGCTCAAGAGCCATAGTAAGGATGGGAAGGGAATTAATTGCAAACTGTTAAGTACCTGAACTGCAATCCAATTGTCAGGAGAGGAGAATCCTGAACTGAGAAAAGTGGAATCCAAGTGAGGAGATGGGGGCTCCAGGCAGGAGACATCTTCGATCTAGGGATCGGACAGTTCCCTCCAGCGTGGGGAACCTCCCACTGGGACACCCCACTCCAGATGTGACCACACCAGTGCGGAGTCAAGATGGACAATAACTGCCCTTGGCTGGGTGGCCACGCTCCTCCCAGTGCAGCCCAATGTGCTCATGGGCATATTCCTGTTTAGCACCACTGAGAACTGACTGAACAGCCAGGCTCAGAGGGTTGTGACCAGCGGCACAAAGCCCAGCAGGAGGTACCATGAGGAGCACTGAAGGACACCATGTCCCTACCCAACATCTCCTCCCCACAGGTGTCTCTTGGGTCCCTGGAACCATCGCAGTGACAAGGGGGAGAGCACTGCCTGTACGGGGTGGAGGAGATGGGGTCTGGAATGAGGGTCCTGGGGCAGTTTCTCCTGGTTGTTCATGCAGCAACACGCTGGGCTGGATATTTGGAGAGAGAAACTCTTCCTAAGGGCCTCCAATGGGCATGGGGATGGTCTACAGTTTCCTGCATGCTGCCTTTTCTGGTGGAGATCAGAGGCTGCTGGCCCTTTAGAGGACCCAGGACAGGCCTTGTCCTTCCTCTGGTCACAGCTGGACCCCAGTTCTCCAGCTCGGCCCCAGCTCAGGAGCCTTGTCTAGGGGTGACTTTTGGGGTAAGGTTGACAAGAGTGGTGCATAAGTTTGTCTTAAGGACATGTGATGAGCACCAGGACTGAAGTACCAGAGCAAAATGATGTGGCTTCTGGGTGAATACTTTCTTCGGTGCAAATCCTGAAACAGAGTCCCAGACTTGCTTTCCATGCCACCCTTCACGAGGGATGATGCACTAAAAGATGGCAAGTGGGGGACACCAATCCTTCTCCAGCTACTTCCAGGGCCTGGTGAAGCACCAGGACAGCAAGGACTTCTGGCCCTGCACCCTGAACTCTGGGTATTATCTTGGGGCAGCTGAACACCAGCACTTTTCTCTCCAAGCTCCTGTCTGATCTCCCCCCATCCTGGCCCCTTCCCTGTGCTCCCCACAGGGCCCCAACCTGGCACTGATGCTCCACAGAGCAGGTTGGCTGCAGGACCATGGGGTGACTCCACACTGGTTGTGCTGCTCAGTGAGGGACACAGATGCAACTGCATGGGCTGCACTGTCACTGAGCTCTTTCCCGGGGGTGTAAAGCTCTGGAATGGGTTCAGAGCATTTCTTGGGACTCATTGGGTTTTCTGCTCATTTTGGTTCAACAGTCCTTGTCTTGTCCTTCAGGGGCCTGGAGATTGGTGCAGGAAGACGTGGCCTATTCCGTTCCCAGGGATGGAGGTAGGCTGACCAGCCTGTAATTATTCAAATTCTCCTTCCTGCCCTTCTTGAAGATGGGTTTGACATCTTCCTTTCCAAAGGACCTCAGAACTCCTGTGATTCTGCTGTCACTTTTGAAAGCACAATCCAGAATCGTGGGCAAGGGTGATGTAGCAGACAGGAGCACTTGCAATGAGCCTGTCCAAGGGAGGTGAGATGAATCTCAGCCACTGAGGTTTGTTCCTGGAGTCACACACAGAAATGCCAGGGTTCCATCAGGCATCCATGTCTGAGCTGGTCTCAGCACTGCTTATGCACCCAGGGATGATCAGAGACAGAGTCTGTCCCTTTTACACACAGAGGCAGGAGTCACAGTGGGTTTCTGGCCTCCTGTTGCCACTCCAAAGGGACGGGAGGCAACTCAGCCCTGTGGTGTGTCACCCTGCTCTGCACTCATCTGAGATGTCACACGTCATGAGGAATGGACACAGGGACCTCAGTTCAAGGAAGAAGATCGCAGTGCTGCATTCAGGTGATTTCCCATGGGGTGTTCCTCACAACATCAAGTGACCTCAAGACCTTGTCTGTGCCACAGACCTTAATGGAAAAACAAGGAATAATTGATGGTGTTTGTGATCACTCGCGTGTGTGTCACCTCACGTACATGATGTGTGTGCCTACATCTCATCTGTACAAAGCCAACATGGACTGCTGAACAACTCATTCAGTGTCCCACCAAGGAGGGAAGAGCAACCTCTGTGAGCTGGGGTGAGAGGCCAGGGCTGGAAAGGAAGGTTGTGAGGGGCCAGTCCATGATGATTGTCCTGAGACTTCTTCTCAAGGGGTGTCCAGTGCCCAGGGGCACAGCCCAGCCCCTGCTCTGCTGGTCCTGCAGGTCTCTGGCAGGAGGCCTGGCTGTGAGAGGACACTGCTGTGTGCCCAGCCCTGCACACACACACTGTGCAGCTGGACACTGGTGTTTGCATCTGTGGCCATTTCCTTGGGCATGTTTTTGAGAGAAGGTTTGGAAGAAGAGCTAAACCTTCAGGCCCTGACCATAGGAGATGACCTTTCTTTCTGCAAAGGCTGTTGTGAGGCCAGCTCTGTCACAGCAGTGCCCATGGCCTGTCCCTGCCTGCGCTCACAGGACTCACACACAGCAGGACGGTGACCAGGCTGCCAGAGCACTCAGGCCTTGCACCAACACAAGGGATGAGAAGGAGAGTGTGGGAGTGGAACGAGAACAGCTCTGGAAGGCCAAGCGCTGGTGCTCCCTGGCAGTGCTGCCAGGCTGGACTCTTTTCCCCTCCTCCCATGGACACAGGAGCTGTCCCTGCAGCTCCAAACAGGCCTTGCAGGAAGGATATAGTGAAAAACAAGTCACTACAGAGCCATTTATTTTGTTTAAAAGCAAAGAGAGCATGGCTCCTGATTTACACCAGTGGTTATGAAAGAAAAGCAGACAGAGAATTAGAAAGGGGATGACAACCTTATCACAACAAAAAAACAACCAATAACAACATAAAATCCAGATGAGAGGCTGGGCCTTTAATTAGTTACATTAAAACTCCTATGCAGAAGCAGATGGGCAGTTTCTTGCTTCATAAAACACTAAGACATGAGTTTCCACAGGGCATCCTTGAGCTCCTGGTTCCTCATGCTGTAGATGAGGGGGTTCACTGCTGGAGGCACCACCGAGTACAGAACAGACACCACCAGGTCCAGGGATGGGGAGGAGATGGAGGGGGGCTTCAGGTAGGCAAACATGGCAGTGCTGACAAACAGGGAGACCACGGTCAGGTGAGGGAGGCATGTGGAAAAGGCTTTGTGCCGTCCCTGCTCAGAGGGGATCGTCAGCACAGCCCTCAAGATCTGCACATAGGACAGCACGATGAACACGAAACACAAAAAGAACAAACAGACACCAACAACAACAAGCCCAGATTCCCTGAGGGAGAAGTCTGAGCAGGAGAGCTTGAGGATCTGAGGGATTTCACAGAAGAACTGGTCCAGGGCATTGCCCTTGCACAGTGGCAGTGAAAATGTATTGGCCGTGTGCAGCAGAGCATTGAGAAACCCACTGGCCCAGGCAGCTGCTGCCATGTGGACACAAGCTCTGCTGCCCAGGAGGGTCCCGTAGTGCAGGGGTTTGCAGATGGCAACGTAGCGGTCGTAGGACATGATGGTGAGAAGAGAATACTCTGCTACTATCAGGAAGGCAAACGAAAAGAGCTGTGCAGCACATCCCGAGTATGAGATGGCCCTGGTGTCCCAGAAGGAATTGGCCATGGATTTGGGTACAGTGGTGGAGATACAGCCCATGTCGAGGAGGGCGAGGTTGAGCAGGAAGAAGTACATGGGGGTGTGGAGGTGCTGGTCACAGGCTATGGTGGTGATGATGAGGCCGTTGCCCAGGAGGGCAGCAAGGTAGATGCCCAGGAAGAGCCAGAAGTGCAAGAGCTGCAGCTCCCGTGTGTCTGTGAACGCCAGGAGGAGGAACTGGGTGATGGAGCTGCTGTTGGACATTTGCTGCCTGTGGGCATGAGGACCTGCGCAAGGAGGTAAAGACAGTGACGGTTTAGATGAGAAAAACCAAAACCATTTCCCACAGACCCTTCCACAAAGAGACCCTTTTCTTTTTCCAGGAGAACGTCCTGGCTGGAGCCCTCGTCGGTGCTTGATGAGTGTGCAATGAAGAGCAGGGTCTCTGCCCAGGGGCTCTTGAGGAGTCAGCCTGACCCTGTGTGATGGGTGGGGCAGGGGCCAGTCCTGGGGTTCAGCTTTGTGAGATGGAACCGCTCCTGCTGCAGAAGGGACTGTCAGCATCTGTACCCGCAGGGCTGAGAAACTGAGTTTGAGAGGTTTGGCGTTTCTACAGCTCCTTCTCCCCTCCCACCCTGGGAAGTGTTGTTGGGTGTCAGAAACCCTCAGCATTTCTGCTGCACTCAGGGAGAACAGAGCGAGTCCTGCAAGACCAGAGGATGCCTGTGGGTCAGTGCAGAGTGAGGGCAGCTGCTCAGTCCCTCTGTCTTGCTCCAGCTGCCCTGGGCTGGCACCTTTCTGAGATGGTGATCAAACTCCCATGTTACCCTGAAAAGCCACCAGGCCCTGCTGAAAGCAGAGGGATCAACCTCAGACCATGACATGTCTCACCGTTTTCTAAGGTCTCAGCACCCCACTTCTATCCCAGGACACACACGGCTCATTTCACAAACCCATCTGCATTTCTTCCATCATAGCATCTCTGCGCTTCTGCATGGGGAATTCAGATATGCTAAAGTGCTACAGGACAGGTTTGCATCCTGGAGGGAAGCTCACAGCTTAGAAGCAAACCTCAAAGAGACAGCCAAGGGTCCTAATGCTGGCATTTGATTCAGGCAGATTCAGCTCATTCCCCAGCCCCACACACTGCATTGCCCACAGCCCCACAGGTCAGAGCAAAGCTGGGACACGTGTTCCCATGGACACAGCTGCAGGAAAGGACCCACAAGATCAGGCTGTGACTCTGCAGCTGAAACTCCCATCCCCAGAGAGCCTGACAGCAAGAACCAGATCACACCAACAGTGAACCAGAGCAGTGGAGCAAGAAGGAAACTGCGGTGAGGGTGGGTGTGAGAGAGGCCAGGGCAGAGGCAGCCGGGCACTCAGACAGCGTCACCCTTCCCCAGCTGTTCAGCCACCTCCCACACACCAGCATTGCCGGGCAGCTGCTCTCAGCCCCTGTGCTCTGCAGAGGGAACTGGAGCTCTGGCTGCACAGGAGCTGCTTCATGCCTTGGAGCCCCCGGCCCTGAGGGCAGAGGCTTTGCTGGGTGGGAGAGGAGGCGAGGGGGCTGCTCACAGGAGGGATCTGCACTGTGGGGATCATACGGAGTTTTCTGTGTTCTCCCTCCCATAACAATTCTGAGTTTAGTTTCCTCTCATTTCTGATCATTTCCCTGCTTCCTGGACATTCTCCCCCTGGGAGGTGTTTCCCTGCCCATGTCTCTTCCCTGTCAGTGCTCACAGACCATCCCACCTTCTGTTCCTTCACCCTGGCCCTACAGATCTTGCCTGTTCACAGGGCACTGCCTGGGGGCATCTTCCTGTTTGCAGACTGGGGAAAAGGACAGGTCAGAGTAAGACTGACAGGTACAGCCAATGTGATGCAGGTGCTGTGCAGAGGCAGAGCAGCAGCTGAAGGGATGTTATGAGGCTTCTGGCAGATGTGATGATTAATCGGAGTTGCAGTTCAGGAGTTACAGTGACTTGTTTAAGCATGAGAGTTCATTTTCATTTTTTCCTTTCCTGCACCCCCCAGCCCTTGGGATAGGAAACTGAAAAGGCAGGCTCAGGAAAGCTCCCTATCTCTCTGGTAATCCTTTCATTGATCTTCTGCTTGAGGCATCCACTTGGAAAAATCCTGGGGGTGATCTGGAGCTGTGAGCAGCCCTGACCCACACAGCACCCCCTTAACAGCAGAAGCACCTTTCCTGCCTTGACACGGGTCGCTCCTTCCCCCCACAGCTTCTCCCCACAGCACCGTGGGGATCTCCCCGGGCAGGCTGAGCGCTGACCATGGCAGGTGGCAGAGTCCCTGCCCTGGCACAGCCCTGGGGTGCAGGGACCCTGCTCTGCAGGACAGCCCTGGGCACCCCTGGGTGCTCACCCGGCTTCACAGCTGTTCAAAATTGCCTGACAACAGCCCCCTCCTCACAGATCCCACAAGCTGTGCCTGTGCTAACTTGAGGAGATGCCTCCAGGAGCTGCAGCTGCATTGCCCTGCACACAGAGACTTACCATGGCAAGGGCTGCAAAGATTTCTCCTCCAGTGAGCTCTCAGTCATCCTCCCCATCCTGACCACCTTTCATCTCTCTCTGCCTTGCTCGTCTCCCTGAGATCCCCAGGCAGAGCCCTCAGCCCTGCTGCGCTTTGCAGAGGAGCTGCTCCTGGGCAGAGCTGTCTCTCTGCAGCGCTGCCGCTTGCCATGAGCTCCCTGTGTCCCAGGAGCCCAGCCCAGCTCAGCAGCACAGGAGCAGCCCAAGGCGCTTTAATGACCCCTCTGGTGGGTTTGGTGCTGAGTCCATGAACCTCAGATCCTGAGGGGAAGCTGAATAAAACCGCTCAAGAAGTCAAAGTCAGATTCAAACTGCAAAGTTTCTTGTAATGTTAATGAGTCCCACTGAAGGACACTATTGAGGAAATGACTCCAAGATTTGGTTAGAGAAGAAAACTGGAGGCAGAGATGACAGGTCAGGAAAATCAAGGTGAAGTTCTCTCTAATGATCACTAAACCTGGATGTGTTTCATTAATCAAAGGGCCAAGCCCTGACCCCCAGCCCTGGGAAGGCAGATCCTGTCCCTCCCACGTTGCCCAGGGCCCTTCCTGGGACAGTGCGATGTGGGGCTGTGCAAGGCCAAGGGCAGGACTATGGTCCCACACCTCCCAGGTTCCTGGCTGGGGACAAGGAGGCCATGAGGCCCCTGTGCTGTAAGGACAAGGTGTCTCCTCACAGGCATCAGAGCTGGAGACAACAGCCACAGCCAAGGGGAGAAGGAGCTCATGTCTGTTGGGGGCTTTCAGCCTCTTTACATCCCTTGATCATCTCCACGACAGCCTGTCCTATGCTGTGGCATCACCTGCACCTCTTTCCCTGCAGGCTGGAGACATCCCCCTGCTGCCCCACCTTGCTCTTGTCTGAGCATCTTCCTTCCTTTGCTGATCTCTCTCCATCCTCCCCAGCTGTTCCTTGAAGCACAAAGCCTTGGGCTGATGCAGACTCCCTCTGGGTGACCTGCTCCACCACAGCACTGCCCTTCCACTCACATTCCTTGCTGCTCATGTCCAGCCTGGACCTCCCCAGCTGCACTTTGTGCGATTATTTCTTTCTCGTGCTGTTTCCCACTATGAAGAAAACCTCCACCCTCTCTGAAACCACCCTTCCAGCACTCTCAGGCTACTCCTACACTGCTGCAGCCTCCCCAGCGCTGCTGGGCCAGAGCAGCCCAGGTCCCTCAGCATCCCACACCATGTGCACAAGGTCCTGACCCCTGCCTTGGCACAGCCCTGCACTCTCCAGTTCCTCCCTGCTTCTCCAAACTGGGAGCCGCACACTGGCACACACCCATGTGTGTGGGGTCACACCAGTGCTGAACCGAATGGGATGAGAACTCCAGGTGTCTGGGTCCCCACGCTCCTCCTCATGCAGCCCCGTGTGCAGCTGCCTTGTTCATGGTGAGCGTGCAGCACGGGCTTGTGTGGCGGCCCTTGTAGTGCCCAGGCCCTTCTCCTCAGGGTCCATGCTCAGCGTGTCAGGTCCTGCTCTGTCCTGATGGATGGGGTTATTCTCCTGCCCCGATACAGGACTGGCCGCTTCTCCTTTTAAAACTTCAGAGATTCCTGATGGTGGAACCCCAAAGTTTCTCAAGTTCTGGACTCTCTCTGGACTGCTGCAGCCGCATTCCCTCCAATTCCAGCCAGGGCAGGGACCGCTCGCCCGGGGAGCCCCCGGTGCCCCCTAAAGAAAAGGGGCCCTGCCCTCCAGGACTCTCCTGAGCCCAGAAAGTGGCCACTAAAATGGCAGCAGTAGCAGGGTTCCATCCAGAGTTTATTCAAGAAAAAGGAAATAACTTCCAATTTCCCTAGCACAGTCTTTCAGTGCTGCTTTCTCCTCCTTATCCTGGTGCCTCTCCCTGACTGCTGTGCCCCACTTTCGGTGGCACCAGATTGTTGGGGGCCATGGCCATGTGCCCCCACAGCCCCAGGGCTTTGTCATTGGTGCCCTCACTCACAAGGGAAAACCCATCTTGTCACTCCCCACATAAAGGAGCTCCATACATCCAAGCAACTTCTTCACTCTGAGGGAATCCCACTGCTGACCCTTCCAGCCCGTCTCTCCTGAAAAGCCTGTACCCAGCCATTGCAGCACCCCAAGCTGTGTGACTTGTCCCACCACGCCTGGCAGTGACTCCATGGGTGTCAAACAGCACAGGCTGCAGCTTGTCCTGGCTGTGCCCTTGGCTGAGGGCATCAGTGCACAGTTGGGCTGTGGCACCTCAGCTGTAGCACCCGGCCAAGCTCTGAGAGGCTTAGGGAAATCTGGTTGGTCTCAAGAATCCAGGTCCCCATGTGTGCAAAGGTTTGACTTCAGAGCAGAGCAATGTCACAGTGCTTGGCAGATGGAAAGTTAGGGTTGAAATTGGGCAACAGGAGAGTGAGCAAGCCCTGCTGTCCCCAAGGCCAGAGAGAACCAGGGCTGGCAATGACAGACCTGGAAGGAAACGTGTGTTTTGTCAGTGGCGTCTCTGCTGCCCCTGAGGTACTTGGGCAGACGTGTCACTGATCTCTAGGAATGACAAGGTGCTGCTGACAGGCCCAGTGTGACAATGGTTTGTCTGTTCCTTGATTATGTTATCAAGGAGTTGAGAACAGGTTTGGTGAAAAGAAAAAAAGGAGATTTGGAAGTGTTGCTATATGCATGGATACTGCGGTGTGAAGCGCTTCCTATTCATGGGCTGCCCTACATCTACTGGATAGAGAAGGGACAGATCTTGCGATGCTTCAGAGGTGGGAATGAGTTTCTTGCACAAAGGCACCGAATCTGTCTGCAGTGCTGTCTGGGGTGTCTGTCCCACACTCACTGTGGATGGGGATGGCTGCCCTGGACAGGACCATCGCTGTCCCTGCCCAATGCATGTAGGGGTGTGCGAGAGCCTTGGCACCTCACGTAACACTGCAGGCCTGTAACTGGCATTAAAGGGAATAACCGCCCTGAATTTGATTTGTCAATAGAATTATAGAAAAATTTCAGCTGGAAGAGACCCTCAGGATCATCGAGTCCAACCATATCCCAACTCTAGTACTAAACTATGTCCCTAAGAAACCCAATTAAATGTCTTCTAAACACCTCCAGGAATGGTGACTCCACCACTTCCCTGTGCAGCCTGTTCCACTGCTTCACAACTTTTTCCATGAAGAAATGTCTCCTAATATCCAGTTTGAACCTTCCCTGGCACAACTAGAGAACATTTCCTCCTGTCCTATCACTTGCTGCTTGGGAGAAGAGACCAACGCCCACCACGCTACAACCTCCTGTCAGGTAGTTGTAGAGACCGATAAGGTCTCCCCTCAGTCTCTTTTTTTCCAGGCTAAACAGCCTCATGTCCCTCAGCCGCTCCTCATAAGAGTTGTGATCCAGACCCTCACCAGCTTTGTTGCCTTTCTCTGAACTCACTCCAGCACCTCAAGGTCTTTCTTGTTGTGAGGGGGCCAGAACTGACCCCAGGATTCGAGGTTTGGCTTCACCAGTGCCCAGTACAGGGGACGGTCACTGCCCTGGGCCTGCTGGCCACACTATTCCTGATACAAGCCAGGATGCTGGGGGCCTTTTTGGCCACCTGGACACACGCTGGCTCATGTTCAGCTGCTGTCAATCAACACCCCCAGGTCTTTTTCCACCAAGCACCTTTCCAGCCACTCTTTCCCAGACCTGTAGTGTTGCAGAGGATTGTTATGACCGAAGTGCAGGACCTGGCACTTGGCCTTGTTAAACCTCAGACAATTGCCCTCAGCCAAATGAACAAGGAGCTCCAGAACCCTCTGTAAAGCCTTCCTACCCTCTTGCAGATCAAAACTCCCACCCAACTTGGTGTCACCTGCAAACTTACTGAGGGTGCACTCGATCCCCTCATCTAGATCATTGAAAAAGAGATTAAACAGAACTAGCCTCAGTACTGAGCCCTGGGGACACCACTCGTGACCGGCCGCCAACTGGGTTTGTTTCCGTTCACAACTCTTTGGGCCCGGCCCTCCAGCCAGTTCTTTATCCATCACAGATACACCATCCAGGCCATGAGCTGCAGCTTCTCCAGGAGATGCTGTGGGATACGGTGTCAAAGGCTTTACTGACGTCTAAGTGCACAACATGCACAGCCTTTCCCTTCTCTACTAGTTGGGTCACCTTGTCATAGGAGGAGATCAAGTTGGTCAATCAGGACCTGCCTTTCACAAACCCATGTTGACTGGGCCTGATCTCTTGGTTGTCTCTCTCTCTCCAGCCAGGCTGGCCTTCTTTCCCGACAGTTCACCTTCTGGCACATGGGGACAGCTGCTCCTGTGCTTCTGAGATCACCTTCTTGAAGACAGACCAGCCTTCCTGGACTGCTTTGTCCTTCAGGTTTGCCTCCCAAGGGACTCTGCCAACCAGCCTCCTAAACAGATCCAAGTAAAGTAGCAGTTCTGCTGACCACCCTTCTAACTTCTCCAAGGATAGAAAATCATTTCACGATCACTACACACAAGGCGACCTCCAATGAGTCCTTCTCTATTTACAAACAACAGGTGCAGTGGGGCTCCTTCCCTGGCAGGCTCACTGACCAGCTGTGTCGGGAATTGTCTTCCATACGCTCCAGGAGCCTCCTAGACTGCTTCCTCTCTGCTGAGTTGTACTTCCAGCAGACATCTGGTAGGTTGAAGTCCCCCATAAGAACAAGGGCTGGTGATTGGGAGACTTCTCCCAGCTGCCTGAAAAATATTTCTTCTGCCTGTTCATCCTGGTTGGGTGGTCTGTAACAGACCATCCCCTAGGTTGTCCGCCTTGTTGCCCTTCCCCTTGTTTCTTACCCAGAGACACTCAATCCTATCATCACCCTCATCAAGTTCCAAACAATCAAAACTGTTCCTAACACACATGACTTCCCCACCTCCTCTCCTTCCTCGTCTGTCCCTTCTGAAGTGTTTATAGCCATGCATTGCAGCGCTCCAGTTGTGAGAGTCATCCCACCATGTTTCTGTGATGACAATTAAATCATAGTCTTTCTGCCTCACAAGGGCTTCCAGGTCCTCCTGTTTGTTGCCTGTGCTGCGTGCATTCGTACAGATGCACTTCAGCTGGGCCATTGATTGCACTGGCTCGGCAGACTGAAGGGCATCATTAGCACTACCCTCAGATGCCAGCATGTTGCCCTTGGCTGTGCCTCTGCCACATCTGGTTTCATCCCCTCACCCTTCAAATCTAGTTCAAAGCCCTCTCAATAAGTCCTGCTAACTTAATGTGGTTCATAAAATAAGGCTAGGAATCTTACTTTTTTGTAGTTGTTTTCTAACACGGTCTGAACTTCGGTAAACGAGAGGAAGAGTGGTTGACAGAGTCTGTTTTCTGAGAGTAACATGTTCCTGTACCTTTCCCGTCTTTCTATGGTGAAGGATTTCTTCCCTTGCAGAGAGGACTGCAAAACCCGCTGCTGTCAGGTTGGACTTTGCCTCCAAACGTGGCGCAGCCTCTTCCATTGAGGCATCACCCACTGCCGTTGATGTCACAAAGCAGCATCAGCGCTGAGGTAGGCACAGCAGGGTATAAGACCAGGGGTCTCTCTGCGCCTTTGTCACTCTCGATCTTGACGGAACAGAGATCGCAGAGTTCTTGGCTCACTCCCGAGCGAGCAAGATGCTTGTTACCTGCACCTCAGCAGGTACCAAGGGACAGACAGCGAAGGTTAAGAGTCTGAACGGGTATGTTTGAAAAATCCTCCTCCCCTTTCCCCAGGTGATTTTTTTCCACCTCATCAGCTGGGGTGGACAGGAGAGGAACATGAGGGCAGCCTGAGAGCTCGGTCTGGAGCTGGTGGAAGGCAGCAGCCGCCTTTCAGTGTCTTCATGACCACAGGGGCAAGGCCCAGAAAGCCTTTGATCTCTGCAGAATGAGGGACAGGTCTATTTTGAATCGCATGGATGGAGTCCCAAGCGGTGGCCCCGATACAGCCTGCCGTAGTAATTGTGAGAGCTCAGCTCAGTCCTGTATTGTGCTCTGCAGGGTGGGTTATGGCCCTGAGCCTGCTTGGTTTTCCTCTCCACTTGGACCAGAAGGACACCAGTGTGTCCTCTGTTGGCCATGAATTTGACTTGTGTTCCTGACAGAGGAGGTTTCTTTCAGAAACCCAGTCAGTTCCTCACCAGGGCTCTGCCTTAGGAAAGGGGAACATGATCCTCTGAAGGGTGCAAGGAGTTCTCTAGGAGAACAAAAGGGGATTGTTCATTCCTGATGAGTGTACGCTGTGAGCCTTTTGAGAGCCTCCTGGAATAGGCAGGAGGAATTTCCCCCTTGCAGAGCACTGTGTGCTGTGTCTTGGCAGATGAGGCTCAGGGCAGCAGGGCCCAGCCAGCAGAGTGCTTCTTTGGTTCTTCCTTGGCTGCCCATTGCTTGCCAGCACACATTGACATTCAGCCTCCCTCCCTCTTTCCCCAGTCTGCATTTCTCTGCAGTTATGCCAAGAGAAGGGCCAGAGATAACGCAGCTGCTAAAGAAATGCTGCGGGAGGGGAGACACACACCCCCTGCCTGGCAGCTGTTGACCTGTAGGGGCACAGGCTGAACCTTCTCTTGGGAGGGTGGAGAACAGGATCAGCACAAGTGTGATCGGATGGTGGGCAGGAGAAACAGGTGTTCGTTGTGTCCCTTCCGTTTCCAAAGAATCCCTCTCCAGCCCCACAGACATGCAGTGTGGCAAGAGCTCCCGTTGCAGCTCCTGCTCTTAGTCCGGAGTCAATCTTGAGCCCTTTGTCTCTAACGAAACAATCGCTGCCATGACAAATCCCCCACTGGTGCAGCTGCTGACAACCCCAGCAGTGACTCGAGCTGGTGCAGGACCAAGCCAACGCACACGCCAGGAACACCAGGCTCAAGGGCTGCAGCCCCTGCTGCTGCTCTCTGGCCTGCTGCTGATCTGCACGGGAACCACCAGCTTCACCAGCCTTTTCCTCCTTGCTGCTCTGTAGGATGATGATGGCGCTGAAGACAGTGACCCTGGTGCTGATTCTCGGTCTGTTCTCTTTCGGTGAGTCTGTGCAGAGCTCCGACCTGTGGACAGTGCCTTAGGAGGTACTCGGGGCTCCATTCTGTCCTGTTCCACTTCCCCTGCCGTGACCAGAGGAGCTCAGCTAAGAGCAGAAAGTCCCCGACAGAGCTGTGCCAGTCCCTGCTCCAGCGGGACGGGTGTGGGGGTGAGGAAGGGGTGACTTGCCTTCCCCAGGAGGGCTGAGCCAGTTCTCTTCAGCCGAGGGAGAGGCCGTGGCTGAGCTCTCCTGCCCCAGGGGGATGAAAATCTTCGGCAGGACAAGGAGCACAGTCCAGGGCAGGGAACGTCTATCTCTTGTGGAGCCCGTATGCCATGATAGCCGCTGTCAAAGCAACAAGAGGACAGACAACTATGGCACTTGGGAGAGACACAGACAGGGGAGCGGGCAGCCCGAGGCATAACCTAGCCTTAGACCAAGTTCTAAGCTCTGGTGTGTGTCTGACAGGTGTTTACCGTATGGGACAAGTTGGCATGGAAAACTTCTGGAGAACTGCAGGAGAGTTAGAAGACCTGAGCAAAACCCTGCCCCTGCCAGACCAGCTCCATAAGCTCCAGGAACAACTTTATCATCTGCGCTGGAGTGCAAAAGATGTCGCTGAGCGGGGTCTACAGGAAGGTTTGAAGCAGGCAAAGCTCCCAGGCTTTACCGGACGGGTAAGGGCACAAGGCAGAAGGATCTACTCAGGGGTTTTATCCTCCCTCCGGCACGTATCCTACTGCATTCCCTGTCACAGCCAACAGGCTGGTGCTGCTGGAACAAGTGCTGTCATGGCCACGCTTCCTTTTCCTGTTGCTCCACGCTTCCTTATGGGGCAGAGCGTGATGGGAATGACAGCTGTCTGAGTCGTACCTTCCTCTGCATCCACATCTTGGGTCCTCCTCAAGGGAGGACTGGAAAGAAAGAATGTTCTCAGAGGTCCAGAGTTAAGCCAGTCCTATCTCATGCCCAGAAGGCTTGTCTGTCCGTGCTGCCTGGCCTGGGGCCTCTCCACAGGAAAAGCCCTTTCCCACAGCTCCAGCATTCAGAGCACTGGAGTGAGCAGCCCCCCCTTTCTGATCCCATCAATCACAGCAGAGCAAACTTGGGAGGCTTCCGGGCAATTTGGGTGTTCCTTCCATCTGATATGGGCCCTGTCCCCATTCACCTTGGCTGGCCTTGCAGGGGAGCTGCTTCCCCGTTCCTTTTCCTTCCAACAGCCGCTCTCCTTTGTGTTCCTTCCCAGGCTGTTCAGGAGATCATCAATCAAGCCCTGGAGAAGCTGGAGGAAATCCGGGTCCCAATGCCTGATTATGCCCTCAAATCAGCAGGTGCCGTGACATTGTACATACAAACCAGTTTTAAAGCACTTCTTGCCCAGATTGACAAGATGGGCATTGGAACATGCCCAGGGGTAGGAGAGAAGGGGTGAGAAGTCACGGGTCACCTCATGCCCTAAAAGTGCCCCCACTGACAGCGGCTGTAACGGGCCAGAGCCCATGGGAAGCACAGAAAGCCTGGCTCACGTTCTTGTCTTTTTCCACGGCCCCATACGACAGTTTGATGACTCCCTGCTGTGTGATGCAGAGGGGTCGTGCCAGTGAGAAAGAGGGGAACCCACTGTAGGACACGGATGACAGCTGAGAAGCTTTTTCCAAGTCAACAGTGTAATATTGCTCCTGACACTGCCTGATGATTCTGCTCATGTTTTAATTTCCAGGGGCTGCCATCATTCGTTCCAGGACTTCTCCAACCCTCCAGACTGCCAAAGCAAAGGTCTTCTTGTATTCCCTGCCGGTGATGGATTACATGAGGTCCCCTGAGCTTATTCTGGAGGTAGGAGCACCAAGAAGCAGTAAAACAAAGGTCTGGAGAATGAACCACATATGCTGCTCAGAGGAGCATGAGCCAGGACAACTTTCTCCATGTCAATGTAGTTTCTTCTTGTCCTTTCAGCCAGAAAATCATCCTGGAAACTGCTGGCCCTTCCCAGGAAGTCAGGGACACGTCTTCATCAAGTTGTCTGTGCCAGTCATTCCCAGGGCAGTCACCATGGACCATGTGTCAGGGACAGCGTTCCATGGAGAAAGTCTCTCCTCAGCTCCCAAGGACTTTGCTGTCTATGTGAGTGATTTCTCTAGACTGGGGGCAGGGGCTTGCACAACATTTCTGAGCAGGGGGTGAAGATGGGTCAAAGAGTCCAGTGGCCTGAAGCTTCCTCCTGGCTCTCAGAAGAAACAGGCTCCTTGGAGTTGCTTCCTTCCCATTATATTCCCCTTTTATTCTATGTACCACTCAAAAAAAAAAAACCTTCTGGGGCAAGATGCTACTCCAGGAGCCACAGGAAAAAGGAGCCGGACAGTGCATGGTCCTAGACCTTCTTGGCTTCCAATCCCAGTGGCATTTGTGATCCTCAGGTTTCCTCGCTCTCACTGGGAGCATCTGCTCCTTTTCTGACTGGCAGCTTGGACTCATTGAGTAGGCAAGTGTGGCGTGCTGCCCACCTGCAGCTTCTCGTCTTGTGCTCATTGTCCTTGGACTACATAGTTGAAATAACCCCGTACTTCACCAACTGAAGTTCAGTCTCCCCATAGTGATATGAGACGCTCTTGTTTTCTCCACCCCTGTCTTTCTGTAGGGCTTCAAGGAAGAACACGAGGAGCAGGGAACGTTCCTGGGACAGTTCACCTTCCTGGCACCGCTGAACCCCAGTCAGACCTTCCAGCTGAAGGTATGGGGACAAAGAGGGGGAGAACTGTAGGAGAGGAGGAGAAATGTGGCTGGATGGGGAGAGGCTTCTCTGCCAAAGGGCTACAGGCAGCCCTGTCCTTGAACATGTGCCACGCTGGCCTTTCTTGTGCTTTAACTTCCTGGTGGCAGATGGCTGGACTGCTGCTCTTCTTCTCTTTCATTTTGGGTTTAAACTTCAGCACTTAGAAGCGCCACAGTTGAAGCTGGAATCAGCTTGACTGTCTGGACCCCAAGTGCACACAAGAGGCCTCATTCCGTAGGATGCACGACTGCTGCTCTGCCAGTTAAAGACCAGAAATCCTGGGCTTCCTGAGGATTCTGTTGGTGCTGGCAGTGAGTAGTGACAGGGAGGCCATTCTGTTTCCTTGGCTTTCTAGAGAAGACAATGAGGCATTTTCCTGACACCACCATTGGGTCTTCTGACTGTGGAAGCCTGTGCCCCAAAGCAGGCGAGAACTTTCCAGCGTATTTGCTGAGGCATCTGGTCGCTGCTTCTTCCTTTGCTGTTCTCATGGCCCAAAGAGGGAGATCAGGATAAGAACGTCTTGACCATGACTGTCAAAAGCCTTCGCGGGGCAGCAGGAAGGAAGCTGTTGAACGAAGCCGTCGCTGCGGCACTTCTGTCAGTGGTCACGTACCAGAGAGGAAAAGGCGACTCATTTCTTCTTGTCATTTCAGAACAAGCTCCCTGGGGTCGTGAATTACATCCAGCTGCAAGTGCTGAGCAACTGGGGCCACCCGGACCACACCTGCCTGTATCGGTTCAGGGTGCACAGTGATCCACCCAAAGACGGGGGAGAAGTTCCAGTTTCATCTGTCAATAAATTCCATTAATTTTTACCAAGTCGAGTTCCAGTCTGCTTTGCCTGTGATGCTGACTGGTCCTCCCTGAGCTAGCTTGGGCTCCCCGTCCTTCTCTCGAACCACCAGCTTATGGGAGACTTCAGGAGTACACAGCAAGATTGTCCTTATAAAAGAAACAGGAAAAATCAGTCACAAATCTGCAGAAAGCCTGACATCCACATACTTGCTGCCTATACAGGAACATCAGAAAGGCCCTGCCTGTACACCAAAGATTAAATTAAGGGAGAGGTTTCCTGTGCAGGAAGCAACTGGGGATCGACTGAATGGAACCATCTGTTGTTACCTGTTTACACAAGAGGCACATGCTGCTTCAGCTTCCACCTTCCAGTCTGTTGCCCATGAGAAAATGGAAGTGTGTGTTTTTGTAAGAAGGAAACCTTAACTGGAAAGTTGGTTCATGGACTTATTTGCCTCTCTGGGCACACATCGAGTTCATAGCCCAGGAAACGTTACAGAGTGATTAGCAAAGCAATCCCAGGACACTTAAGATACCCCATAACCACATGAGTCTGTCTTTCCTTTTGACCCCGAGTTCCCCAACCCCAAGGCAGGAGCAGGCAGGGCAGTCGCGCGCTCGGGTCACACCGGGGAGGAGAGAGCAGGAGCAGCGCTTGGCACCCAGGGCTGGGAACAGCACTTTGTGCTCTGAGCTGGGGCTTAGTCCATGTGCAAGCCCAGCACTGATCCAGACACCAAACTGAGGGTGTCAGTTCATCCCCGGTGCCACACACACGGCACCTTCTTCCATCGCCTCCTCCCGATGAGCTGTTTTCCAGCCCCTTCCACCTCAGCCCAGCTCAGACAGCTGCACTCTGGCCCAGGGCTGACTGGGGCTGGTGACCCTCGGGGCAGCAGCAGGAACCGCCCTGACCCTGGTTGTGGGGCTGTCCCTGGGCTGAGCCCTCGGGCCCAGGGCTGCTGAACTGGGCCATGGTGGGCCCAGGGGTGCTGAGGTCGACAGGTCCGTCCAGCCTGTCCGTGCTGGAGACACCTGCTCCTGCAGCACCCCGGTACTGATCCTGAACCTGCTCCATCCTCATCCAGAAGTACACATTTGTTTGTTTTTTCGTTTGTTTCTAAAAATGAAGATAATTCAGGTGTAGGGAGCGTCTGTTTAGAAGTTTTATTAATTTGGGGACAGAGGCCGGTTGGGGGCTGGGGCCCTCGCAGGTTGGGGCTGTTTCTACCCCGTGCCCTTGGCCTGGCGCTCACAGCTGGGAAAGGACTTTCCAAAATCCTGCTGGAATGACACAGATGTGGCCACCCCTGGCACAGCCTCAGGGTGTGCTGCCAACCTGCCCTCAAATCATCTCTTCCCAGCTGGAGTCACTGCCAGTGTTGCTGTTCTCCTTCCGGCAGCGTGGTGCTCATGGATGATTGACAAGCAGTCTGACCAATCACTTGATGGGAGGAGCCAGGGGAAAATCCCAGACAGCCAATCAGAGGAAACAGTGCCTCGGGGTGGGGGTGTGGGGGGGGAAGGGCGGGCACTATTGGGGGGACCGACCCTTCAGGCAGCCAATCAGGGAGAGCATCACCTCAGGGGAGGGTGGGCCCCAAACCAGGCAGACTCATGGCCCAGGCAGCCAATCAGCTGCAGGATCAGCTCAGGGGAGGAGACTGACAGCCGTACCGACCAATGGTGGTGAAGACCAAGATCAGAATCATAAAATCATAGAATGTCCTGATTTGGAAGGACCCACAGGATCATGGAGCCCAACTCCTGTCCCTGCACAGGACACCCCACAGGTCACCCCGTGTGTCTGAGGACGGTGTCCAGTCTCTTCCTGAACACTGTGAGGTTGGGCCGTGACCCCTCCCTGGGGAGCCTGTTCAGTGTCCAGCACCTCTGGGTGAAGAACCTTTTCCTCATGTCCAGCTGACCCTCCCCTGGCACGTCTTCCTGCCATTCCCTGGGTTCTGTCACTGTCACAGAGAGAAGAGCTCAGCCCTGCCCCTCCTGCTCCCCTGCTGGAGCTGCAGCCCCATGAGCTCTGCCCTCAGCCTCCTCTGCTCCAGCTGAACAAACCCAGGGACTTCAGCTGCTCCTGATACAGCTTCCCCTCCAAACCCTTCCCCAACTTCGTAGCCTCTTCTGGACACTCTCCAGCAGCTTTACCTCCTTTTCTCCTGTGTCCCCAGCCCTGCACACAGTGAATGCTCCAGGTGAGGCCGCCCCAGCGCAGAGCAGAGCGGGACAATCCCCTCCCTGCCCGGACCAACACATTGGAGGGACCCAGAAGTCCCGGACCCACATCTGGGGGGACTCAGGAGTGCAGGACCCACATATTGGAGGGACCCAGGAGTCCGGGTCCCACATATCAGGGGACCCAGGTGCCTGGGAAGGGTGTTGGGTCATGGCAATAAAGTTGTGCGTGGAAAGGAACTCTGGAAACATCTGGTTTCACCTGAAAACTGGGGGCTGGGGTGATCACACCTGGACCCCTGCACCCTTCAGTTGGGGCCAGTGACCCCCAGGTTGGTCCTGGCCCCACAGCGGGGGGTTCCCTCCCCTCTTGCCCCCAAATTGGGGCTTTTTCTTTTTCCTGAAGTCGCTTTCATTTCAATAAATCAACATTATAAAAGGGGACGGGGGGAGGGGCAGCCCCAGATGCTGAGCTCCACGTCCCCTCCCCGTTCACATGTTGTCACACATCACCCCACAACTGCCAGAAACTGCCCCATATTGCCCCAGGGGCACCAGAATCACCTCAGGGCTCCAAACGGTGGCCAGAGGGACACAAAGGCCTGGTGCTGCTGCAGCTTCTCTTCATTTCCGGAGCTGCTCCTGAAGCCGCGACAGCTCGTCCTTCCACGCGAGTCTCAACTAGATGAGAGCTCTGGCTTTCCTATAACCAGCCCTATCTCTGGATTCGTCTTTCTTTCCATCCTTGCGTCCAACTCTCAGACGCTTCCTCTGCCCTGCGGTGCTTCCCTGGGAGTTTCCCGTTTCTGGAGCGGCCCTCCCGACAGCTCTGCTTGTTCTGGCTGTTGCTAAAGCACACAAACCGGCGATTCTTAGATCTTCCCAGCCCATTCACACCATGAGTCTGTCCAACAGCGATATTTAAGTCTAGGCTCTTCTTGCTGCTTGTGGGATCTTTCACTGATCTCGGATGGGCCTTTGTTTTGTTAAACTGCCAATATTGTTTCTAGTCCATCACCTCGAAGGTTCTGTTCAGTCTGAATAAATCCTTTTCTTCCCAGGGAAGTGCAGAACAGGCCCTGTCATGTCTCCCTTTTAGCCCTGAAGTCGTTATTTTCTCCCCAGTCAATTCCGTTCTTCCCAGCAAAGTGCGAACCAGACCTGATCTCACAGGTGGTCAGTGCAGTCTGGAGCCGTTCTGGTGAATATGAGCGGAATTTTACAGCTTCACATTTCAGCAAATTCAGCTCACTAAGTACCATGAAGCCAAGAGGATATTAAAAATCACACAACCTTATCATTCTGGGTGATTCGTTCTATCTAGGATGCATTTAATTAAGCTAAGGGATTGATGCAAAACTTAAATTGGGCTCATCCACTGACCCGTGAGCAGTAAAACCATCGCTGTACGGGCAGCTTGCTCAGCAGAGAGCTCCCAGCAGCTCCCCAGGCTGTCATATTGATGGAATAAAGTGGCTGTTTTGCAGCCCAGTGGCAGCCGGTGGGAAAGGTCTGCACGAGTCTCCATGCACCCACTTCTCGTAGCAGTTCAGTGTGTTGTTCTGCACCCTCGGGGGTTTCCCCGCGGGAGTTCTGGGCCCGGCTGCAGCTCCGGCCTTTCCCTCTTCTGGAGCCTGCACCAAACTGCTGCTGGTTTGGCTGGGGGTCGATGCCTCCGCCAGCTCCCCCACTCGAAGCCACAGGACGAGGCCCAAGTTTGCCCGTCTGCAGCTCAGAACCTGCGCTCGTCCCGTCTCCTTCCCTGCGGGCTGTTGGAAACCGCGTTCCTCCCCCCGGGAACGTCCCCGTTTTCCATCTGGCTCCTCTGCCGAGGGTGCGTTTGTGCCCGGGCAGGCGGCAGCCGTGTCGCCCCAGCGTGTCCCCGCCCTGCTCAGCCCTGGGGAGCCCCAGTGTGACGTCAGAGCCGCCGCTGTGAGGTCAGAGTTGGCCAGCGTGGCCTTCCCGCCTGGGGAAGGAGCCCCCAGCTGCCGTGTGGCTGTTGCCCTGGGCAGGCAGCTGGTGCTGTGGGTGCTCTGGGGCTGCTGGAGCGGTTGGTGCCTGGACGGGCCAAGGGCTGCGCCGACTGGGGAGCCCACCTTTGCCAGCCATGGCGAGGAGAAAGGCGTCCCAGAAAAGACGCCAAGGGACCTCCAGAGGCTCCTCGGGGATCAAGGCCGACCAAGAGCCGGCAGGGGAGGCAGCAGGACCGAGCTGCTGCCAGACGAGCGGGTAAGAAGTTGGCTGCTCCTGCCCGGGGCGGCAGGTTGGGGTGGGAGCTGACACGTGGCCAGACACGGCCCGTGGGGCGGGGAGCAACGTGGGAAGATGGCAGAGGCTTCTGGAGAGAGAAATGGAGCTGGGGAAGGGGCCGGAGCACAAGTGGGGTGGGAGCGGCTGAGGGACCTGGGGGGTTCAGCCTGGAGAACAGGAGCTGAGGGGAGACCTGGTCTCTGAACTGCCTGAAAGGAGCTTGGAGCCAGGGGGAGTCGGGCTCTGCTCCCCAGGAACAAGCGCCAGGACGAGAGGAAACGGCCTCAAGTTGCACCAGGGGAGGTTGAGGTTGGATCTTGGGAACAATTCCTTCCCCAAAGGGCTGTCGGGCATTGGAACCGGCTGCCCAGGGCAGTGCTGGAGTCACCATCCCTGGAGGGGTTGGACAGACACGGACATGAGGTTCTCAGGGACATGGGGCAGTGACAGGGTTGGGGTAGCGGTTGGACTCGATGATCGTGAGGGTCTCTTCCAAGCAAAATGGTTCTGTGACTCTATGAAGAAGACCCCGTGGCTTGCGAATCCCCACGTCTGTGGGGAGGGCTCTGGGCTGGACGGCCAGCTCGCTGTCCCGGCCGAAAGCCAGGGTGCAGCAGGGGCTTGTGGGGAGGCCAGGAGGGAGCACGTTCTTCTCTTCTGCGCCAGAGACCCTGTGAGAGATCCTGCCAGATCCTGCCAAGTGTGGGATGGACCAGCTTGAGGAGATGGGGAAAGGAGAGGGGGGACCCCTGGCAGCAGCCCAGCTGTGCTGCCTCTGTCCCCGCAGCTGAGACGTCCCCTGCGAGGCTTCCCGAGGCCGAGCTCTGGCCAGGGCCTCGGCTCACACAGCGTGGGGCTGGTGGGCAAGCGGCATCTCCTTTTGTCCTCCCGCAGGAGCCCCGGCACGAGGTTGGAGCTGGTGACACGATTGTGGAAGTCAAGTCCCGGCTCAGCCACTCAGGGGTCTGCAAAGTGGTGCAATAAGGCCACAAAAATTGCATGTAAGTTCAGCCACTGCTGCTCACTGTGAAGTGCTTGGGGGTGAGCTCCTGGAGAGGAGACCTCAAGAGACAGGCCTGACTTTTCTCTGTTGTTTGTTTTTTTTTTTCCCAGGCATGCTCTTCAGCCTCACTTGCCATGGGGCAGGTGCCCTGCTCTCCCTGTGGACACGTCTGCTGAGCGTGTGCGTCTTCACCGTGTACGTAGTACAGGTTTCTGCTGTGAACAGGGGGAAGGGGATGTCCAGGGCCGGTGCAAGCTGGAGGTTGGACTCAATGAGCGTTGAAGATCCCTTCAACCCAAACTATTTTGTGATTCTATGTGAGAACAAACCTGCTTTCTCAGCCAAAGAGAGAGAGCGAGGTCTACACCCCAAGGCTGCTGACAAGTGTCTTCATTTGCTCTTTATGGATTATTTTCCTTCTCTTTCAGAAGGTGCTCCTGCAGCTCTTCCTCTGGGGAAGAGCTGCCAGTAGTGTTGAGCAGTGTGGACAGAAATCATGTTCCTGCTGGGCACAGTCAGCAGCAAGCTTCCCAAACGGCAGCTTTTCAGCCTAAAAACGCAAATCCAGCTGTGAAGGGGTTTGCTCGAGACTTGGCTCCTTGGCAGCCCCTGGACTCCCTCTTTTTCAGGCACAAGATGGCCCCAACAAAGAAGCGGTTTGTGATGGACATGCAGACGATGCACTTCCTGAGGGACGTGAGGTTCTTCCGAGTCATCCTCTTGTTGCTCCTGGTGGCTCTTGGCGTTTACTGCGTGACCTCGATGCCAGGGTGGACAACACGGGCAAAGGGATGGATGGAGGTGGGTGACTCCTGCGAGGGAGCACTGAGGACAGCGGCTGGAGAAATCATGGGCTCTTCTGCTTCTGTGCAGGGTGACCCAAAGAAGGAGCAGCTTGTGCCGTGGCTCCTGGGGAAGCCTCCCCTGGGGAGCCCTGGCAGCTCTGGTAGTGGAGACTCTAATGTGGAATTCTTGCCTTTCAGGAACAGACATGTGGGTCTGCAGCAGAACGGCAGACTCGGAGGTAAGAGATGTCCCCTGAGCTGGAACTGGGTCTGTGCAGAAGCCTCAGCCAACAACTCGTGCTACCCATTTTCCTAAAGCTGGGGCTCCTGTCCTTCCCTCCGGCCTTCGCTTTGCTCAGCCTGGTGAGGAGGGGAGCGCTCGCAAAGCCGGGCGAGCACACGTGTCTGTGCTCCTTGCTGAGCTCCAGCGCTCTCCAGAGGGGATGGACCACTCTCTGACGAGATCTGCTTTCCTGGTCCTTCAGCAATTATCGGGCTTTGTGGGCGGCACAAACCCAAAAGATGCGGCTCCTGCTGCAGGAGGTGGCTCAGCTGAGGGGGGAGCTCCGCAGCGCGAGGAAGGTGAGGGTGCATTTGGGGAAGGAGGTTTGGCTGGGCAGAACCGCCGAGAAGGCCTCCTTGGGCTTGTTGGTGGGCTCGGACTGCTGACCGTGCTGTTTCTCAACCCAGGCAGCGTCCAAGGCGGCTTCGGAAGTCTCCGTGGAGATGTCTGACTGGGCGCTGCAGAGCGCTGGTATGGACACAAGCAGCCCAGCCGTGCTCCCGGCGCTGCTCTCCAAAGCGGCAATGAGGACAGGACTGAAAAATGAGGAGCTGGCAGCGGCCTCACGAGTTGCGCCTGAGCACTGCGTCCTCCTGGTCTGTGGCCTCTTGCAGTCATCTGCTCTCCCTTCCTTCCAGGTGCCACCATCGACACGCAGAGAACTTCCCAGACCTACGGCTGCCAAGGGAAGTGGAGCTGCATGGTTTTATGGCTGTTTCCACCTGTCAACCCTCCTGAGGCTGTTCTGCAGGTATGGCAGCAGAAATCCTCAGTGCTGGCGTCTTGCCTTCCTGGCAAGTTGGGGACTGAGCTCAGGGCACTTCCCAGCTGCAGCAGACACCACAGACACGCCGGTGCCTGCGCTTCAAGCTCCAGGAGCAGTTGTGTTGGCCCCAGCGGTCTCTCACGCTTCATTTCTCTGCTGTTCCCGTTGCAGCCGGATGTTTCCCCAGGGAACTGCTGGCCTTTCCAAGGGCGTCAGGGCCAGGTGGTCATCAGGTTGCCAGCACGAGTCCATCTGAGCGCCATCACCGTGCAGCACATCTCCAAGGAAGCCTCTCCCTCTGGGTCCGTCATCAGCGCCCCCAGAGACGTCGCCGTCTTTGTAAGTCTCTGCCGGGCGCTTCTGCCTGGGATCTGGCCCTGGGGCAAAGCCGTGACAGCAACTTTGTGCATCCTCTGAGGTTTGTGCCCCACTCTCTCCTGAGCCCGGCCGTGCCATGGCACAACACTTCAAGGGCTCTAGAGATTTCCTCTCTCTCAAGACTTATTCTGGCCAAAGCACCTCAGGGCTCTTCACCAAAACTTCAGGCGGAGACTGAGCTCCAGCCCAACCAGTGCCAGACGAGTGCTGGAGTCCCAGGAGAGGCTGGGAATGGGACGGGGCTGGTCCAGCACGTACGTCTCCTCAGTGCTGGGATGAGTCTGAGCTGCTGTCCTTGTGCTTTGCCCCCGAGGGAGTGGATGCGGATGGAGAAGAGGGGACTCTGCTTGGGACGTTCATGTACGACGTGGCGAAAGAGCCCATCCAGACCTTCTCTCTGAAGGTACGGTCCACCTGCGGGGGAAAGATGCCAGGGAGCGAAGCAGGTTTGCCTGCAAGTCCGCAGCAGGAAGAGCGTGAACGTTTTCTCGCTGGGCACAGGGGCCCACAGCACTCTTGGGAGCTTGTTCCTGTGCAGGAGCGGGGCTGGCAGGGGCAGAGCCATTGACTGCACTGCTGCTCTTAATGCCTCTGTTTCCTTTTCCCTCTTCACAGAACACGCCACTTCGCAGAGCCTTTTCCTATGTCAAATTTTTTGTGAAGAGCAACTGGGGAAACCCAAAGTACACCTGCATTTATCGAGTGCAGGTTCACGGGAAGATGGCGAAACCAGAAAGCCTCGGCTGAAACCAGGGCAGAAACAAAGGCAAAAAAATTAAAAACGATGTGTCGGTTCAGATCGGCGTGGAAGATTTGCAAATCCGATTCCTCACCCCATGAACGTTCCTGCCCTTGATCTGGCTAATCTGTGTCAGAGGTTCGTTTGTGTCAGATTGATTAGTGTCGACGTGGAATTTTGAAGTGTTTCTCTCCTTGTTATTCTGCCCTCCCCTCGGCACTGGCATTCCAGGGCTGGGGAGGGTTGGAACTCCGTGTTCCTGGCAGCTCTAACAGTGTGTAGGATGGGCAGGGGGTCGGGCAGCTCGCTGATGGGCAAGAGTGTTTCCTGGGGGTTGCTGGAGGATTCCAAGGGGCTCCTGAGAGACGGAGCTGGTGAGTGGGCATCCCAGGATGCAGTTGGGGTTCTGCCATTTCATACCATTTAAACCAGCACAATGGGCTAAAGACAGAAGGGGGGAATTACAGAAGGGGCGCAGGGAGCCAGCCAGAGAGCAATGGGGAGAGACCAAAAATAGCAATTAGGGGCAAGTGCTGCCATTTCTTGAGCTCTCCCAGGAGCTGCATCCCCGGGAGCCCCAAGCGATGTGACCTGGGCCCGATCCTGCACCCTGGCAGAATCACAGAAACACAGAATCACAGAATGTGCTGAGCGGGAAGGGACCCACAAGGATCATCGCGTCCAACTCCTGTCCCTGCACAGGACAACCCCACAGTTCACACCGTGTGTCTGAGGACGTCGTCCAGTCTCTTCTTGAACACTGTCAGGCATGGGGCCGTGACACCTCCCTGGGGAGCTTGTTCCAGTGTGCAGCACCCTCCGGGTGAAGAACCTTTTCGTCATGTCCAACTGACCCTCCCCTGGCACATCTTCCTGCTGTTCCTGGGGTTCTGTCACTGGTCACAGAGAGAAAAGCTCAGCCCTGCCCCTCCTGCTCCTCTGCTGAGGAAGCTGAAGCCGCCATGAGCTCTGCCCTCAGTCTCCTCTTCTCCAGGCTGAACAAACCCAGCGACTTCAGCCGCTCCTCATATGGCTTCGTCTCCAAACCCTTCACCAACTTCGTAGCCTCCTCTGGACACTCTCCAGCAGCTTTACCTCCTTTTCTCCTGTGTCCCCAGCCCTGCACACAGTGAATGCTCCAGGTGAGGCCGCCCCAGCGCAGAGCAGAGCGGGACAATCCCCTCCCTGCCCGGCTGGCCGTGCTGTGCTGGATGAACCAGGACACGGGGCCCTCTTGGCTCCAGGGACGCTGTTGGCTCATGTTCAACTTGCCGTCGACCAGAATCCCCAGGTGTCTCTCTGCAGAGCTGCTCTCCAGCACCTCATCACCCAGTCTCTCTGTACAGCCAGGGTTGCCATGTCCCAAGTGCAAAATCCGGCACTTGCTCTTGTTGAACTTCATGTGGTTGGTGATTGCCCAGTTCTCCCATTTGTCCAGATCCCGGGATAAAAGTCAAGGTTGGTCTATACCTTCTGAGCTATTACACCATTATAGACTGCCCACATACGTGCTATGGGTAGAGTTCCTATTTGCTAAATCTTATTTCCTTACCATATCCTGGCACAGGTAAGTAGGGGTGGCAGTGCAGTCTGAGCTGTTGGGCTCAGCCTAGAATTACAAGAAGCCCACCCTGACTGATGCAGTAGGAAGGGAAACAGAAAAGGAGCTCGGCAAAGGCAGCCGCTAGAGTAGCGGATTAAAGCCGGTCACTGCCGCACACGAGGTGGGAAGGGGTGGGCTGGAGAGCCAGAGGGCTCTGCTGTCAGCGCTGGCAACAGGTCAGCAGCAGCTCCTCTGCAGAGCAGGTGACGTGCATCGGAGTCTTTCCAAAGGCCTTTGAAACTGCTGTGAACTGGGGCCCTGTGACAGTTGTGGTGAGGCCATCAGCCTTGCAGCTCTGCAGCAGTCCAGAGTCACTGAAACACTCATGGTGGCGCATGCTGTTTGTGGGTTTCATTTTGGCTTTTTTTAATCATTTTGTTGAGGTACAATTATTTGTTTGGAATCAGGTGATGGCACTGGCACTCCTCTTTCTGGAGCACATCCTGACATCCTTTGTCATTCAGAGCTCTGCCCTCTGCTCCTGAGAGGAGCGATGGCCGCAATGGGGAACGACTCTGGTGAGTAGCAGCTTCACCAGCAGCCTCAGACTTTGTGAATCCCCAAAGGCAACGGACGTGTCTGGTGCTCCATCCCTGAACGCTGATGTGCTGACGGCCTGGAGTGAATTCTGGGGCATTTCTTGAGAGCAGCCAGACTTACGAGGGTATTCTCAATTAGACACAGGGAAATGTGTTTTGTCACTCCCCCCCACTATGTACCGAGTTTGAAAAGTGTCGTTGCTCGCAGCAAGATCTGATGTCAGTAGGGTTGCTTTCTGTGCCAGGTACTTGCTTTTTTCATCAAGCTACAGCCAGGAAAAGGGAAGACTTGACCTGGTGATGCAATTCATGACTCTAGAGGGAAAAAGCATGTTGCCCAAGGCACAGAAATGAGTTGGGGTTTGTTGGACTTTTGGCCAAGCAGGGAGCAGGGGAACATGCTGTTTTCCAAAACTGTTTCTTGAGGAGCAAATTTCAATGGCAGTGCTCGGCTTGCTGCAATGTTTCTGTGTCGGAGGTTAGACCTGGTTGTTCTGGGTGCTCCTGTAGAGAACTCAACTTTTAAAATGTGCTTTCCTGCAGCAATGTCATCTCACCTCTTTTCAAATGTGGTTTCTTGGCAGTCATTGCTGAGGGAATGGCTCCTCCACAGAGGATCCTCTTTCCCCCAGAGAAGATTTGCATGGCCCGGCAGCACAGCCAGAGAGCTGGAGCGGGACTGCACAACCTGGGCAACACGAGCTTCCTCAACTCCGTCCTGCAGTGCCTGACACACACCCGCCCTCTGGCCAACCACCTGCTCTCTGAGGAGCTCAGCCAGGCCTGTCAGTACTTTTGTGAACATTTCCTTGTACATTTGTTGGGCACTGCCCAAGGGCTCCCAGAATCTGGAGCTGATTTAGGAGAAAAGCAGCCCTTCCTTGTCACTGCCCGCAGGGCTGTTCTTTGAACACGCAAGCGTAGAACCCGCTTGTTGTGTCTGGATGTGTTCCTCTCCAGAAAGGCACCTCTTCCTGTCCCCGGGTCTCACTCCCCATTCCTGCAAGTTAAACTCCTTTGCTTATTGCACAGAAAACTTCCATCAGTTCAACATCCCTCTGAAGAAGGTTTTCTGTGCACTAAAATGTCCTGTGCTTGTTGGGACATTGGCACCTTGGGACAAGAGGAGTGGACACCCTTCGTAGAACTTCAAGATCTCCATTAGGTTTCCCGTCACTGTGGATAGTTTGTTGATCTGTGCAGCATCCCTCTCTCCCTCTTCAGGCAGCCAGGAAGGCTTCTGCATGATGTGCAGAATGGAAGCGCATGTTAACAAGGTCCTGCATTCCTCAGCCAGTGCCACCGAGCCTTGGGCGGTTGTCAGAGTTCTCACCCGTAAGCCATTTCAGGTACTTTGACATGTTTTACGCCATTCTTGTCGGAGAGAACTAGTAACTTCTTTCTTAGAAACAGGCAAACATTTCCAGCATGGCAGGCACGAGGACGCCCACGAGTTCTTACACTGCACTGTGGATGGCATGCAGAGAGCTTGTCTGAGTGGAAACAGCGAGTAAGTACAAGCAAATTGTCTTTCCAGCGTTCCAGAGCCCTTTGGACTCCTTGATGTGCTCTCCTCAAGGAAAACTATGCCCAGGGCTTTCAGACAAAGCCAGACTCTTGGAGGAGATAACTCTCTGTCTTCCCATTTGTTTCCAGCGTGGACACCTCTTCTCAGTCCTCACTCACAAGTCACGCCTGAGTACCGCGTCCTCCTGATCTGTGGCCTCTTGCAGTCATCTGCCCTCCCTTCCTTCCAGGTGCCACCATCGACACACAGAGAACTTCCCAGACCTACGGCTGCCAAGGGAAGTGGAGCTGCAGGGTTTTATGGCTGTTTCGCGCTGCCAGCTCTCCTGAGGCTGTTCTGCAGTTACCACAGAATCACAGAAAGGTTGGGGTTGAAAGGAACCTCTGGAGATCATCTAGTCCAACACACCTGCTAAAGCAGGTACATCTAGAGTAGGGTCACCAGAACAGACCACACGGGATCGTGTCCAGGCGGCTCTTGAATGTCTGCAGAGAAGGAGACTCCATAACCTCTCTGGGCAGCCTGTTCCAGTGCTGTGTCACCCTGAGGGTGTAAAGAAGTTTCTCCTAAAATTCAGATGGAACGTTCCATTATTCAGCCTGTGCCCGTTGCCCCTCATCCTTGATACAGAGAATTAACTAATTAACACTTAACTAATTAATACTTAAAGAACTAACACTTAAGGAGCTAACGCTTAGAGAGCAAACTCTGTGCCCAGGGCTGGCTGCACGGCCCCTGAGGGACCCAAGCAAGGAGGAGCTGGCTGAGATCTGCAGCGGTGAGCAGGGAGTGTGGTCGGGAGGGGATGCCTGGGGGTCTCGGCAGATGTGGGAGGTCATCTGGGCTCTGCTGCTTTCTGTTGCAGCCATTCAGCCCTTGGAGGAGGACAGTGAACCCTCCATCTGCTCCCTGGCAGCTCAGACCATCCTCATCCTGAGCAACGCAAGGGAGCAGCCAAGAGCGCGATGGACCCTGCGAGCCCTGTGCTGCTGGCCCCGCTAAGCCCGGCAGAGGTGCAGCTCTTCTCCGGAGAAGGGCTGGATTTTAATAAAGCTGGAGGAGAACGCCAAAGCCCTGGTGTCCTTCAGATGTGCAGCGCCCTGAGCGTGCTGAGCAGACGGTGCCGTTCCTGGCCTCTCCCGCTGCTGCAGGACGGCTGTCCCTCAGCACAGCCTGGTTCCAGGCATAGTTACGGTGCCGGCAGGCGGGCGCTCGCTGGCCCCCAGGCCCTGCCCTGCGGCGCGCAGGCAGGGGAGGCGGATGGCCGTGCGGGTACGGCAGGCACGGGGGCAGCACAGACACGCAGGTTTAGAGTGGGGCTGGTCCCAGCGCCTCAGGAGCTGTTTCCCACCGTTTTGCCCTCAGCTCCTGCCATCCCCCGAGGCTTTCCACAGCGCCGTCTCAGCAAGCGAGACCCTCGGCTCCGGGCTGCCGGGCCTCGTCTCTCACGCTGCCCTCCCCTCATCGCCAGCAGCTGCTGCCTGGCGCTTTCGCCCTTTCCTGGAGACGCTTTCCCAGCGGCACTGCCGGGTTGAGCCAAGGCAGTGGCAGGTTCATAGAATCACAGAACCAGCTCAGGTTGCTCAGAGCCCCGTCCAGCCTGGCCTGGGATGTCTCCAGGGATGGTTCAGCCACCACCTCTCTGGGCAACCTGGGCCAGGCTCTCACCACCCTCAGGGCCAACAATTCCTTCCTCATGTCTGGCCTCAATCTCCTCTCTTTTAATTTAAACCATCACCCCTTGTCCTGTCTCAACAGACCCTGCTAAAAAGTCTCTCCCCATCTTTCTTCTTGGCCCCTTTTAAGTACCAAAAGGCTGCACTAAGGTCTCCCCGGAGCTTCTCTTCTCCAGCTGAACACCCCAGCTCTCTCAGCCTGTCCTCCCAGCAGAGCTGTTCCAGCCTCGGGCCGTTTCGGTGGCTCCTCTGGCCCCTCCCTGGCAGGTCCATGTCTGTCCTGTTCTTAGGGCTCCAGAGCTTGACACAGGACTCCAGGTGGGGTCTCACCAGAGAGGAGACCTGCTGGCCACGCTCCCTTTGATGCAGCCCAAGATGCGATTGGCCTTCTGGACTGCAAGTGTGCATTGCCAGCTCATGGCCCATCTTTCATCCCCCAGCACCCCCAAGTCCTTCTCCGCACGGCTGCTCTCAACCCCTCCATCCCCAGCCTGGACTGGTACCCGGGCTTGCCCCGACCCAGGTGCAGGACCTCGCGCTTGGCCTTGTAGAACCTCATGAGGTTTGCGTGGAACCACTTCTCGAGCTTGTCCAGGTCCCTCTGGATGGATCCCGGCCCTGAGACGTGTCACCTGCAGCGCTCAGCTTGGTGTCATCCGCAAACTCGCTGCGGGTGCGCTCGATCCCACCGTCTGTGTCGTTGATGAAGGTTTAACCAGTACTGGCCCCCGTACGGACCCCTGAGGGACACCACTTGTCACCGGCTGGTCAGTTTGGGATGCCCTGACTCTGTGCCCCCCCAGCCCCAGGGGGTGTGGCTGAAGAACCAGTGGCCATCGGGGAGGACCCCTGGCTCCTGGCCCGGCACAGCCAGGGGGTGCTGACCCCCCAGATCCGCAAACCAGGGACGGGGGCACCTACGGCTGCTGGGCAGTCACTGAGCTGGGGAGGCGCTGACCGAGTGCTGGCTGGAGATCCGGGGTGCAGGGGGGTCCCCCATACCTGAGGGAGGTACCTGATATCTGGGGGGCACCCTGGGCTCTGGGGGAACCCTGGGATCTGGGGGGGCAGTGGCAGTCCCCCAGCATGTGCCTCTCCCTGCACAGTGCCCCAGCAAATGTGATAGTGAAGCAGGACAGGGCAGGAGGGGCGTGATTTCTGGGGACCTTGGGGGCTTTGGGAAGGGTTAATTGGAGGGCTTAACTGGTGGGGTAGTTTGGGGTGTGTTTAATTAGGGGCTGTGCTTTTTGGGGGGTCGCATATCTAGCTTTGGGGTGTTTAATTTTGGAGGTGCACTTAATATTGGAAGGGGTTTAATTTGGGGGCTGTTTAATATTGGGGGTGTCTAATTCTGCAGATGTGTGTTTAATTGAGGGGGCTGTGAATAATTGGGGTTTGTTTAGTTGGGGGGCTTAATTGGGGAGGTGTAGGTTTAATTAGGGAGCTGTATTTAATTGGAGGGGCTGTGTTTTACTGGGGGGTGTTAAATTATGGGGTGCTTTATTAGGGGCATTAATCCTGGGGCTCCATTTTGGGGGTGCAGCACTCCCTGGGATGCCCTCCCCGCCCAGGGCCAGAGGTGCACGGGGTCGGGGGGTGACGGTGGCACCGGCCGCGCCAGCAGCAGGAGGTCGGGGAGCGGGAGGCCGGGGCTGGGGGCTGCGGTGGCCACTGTCACCTGGTTGGTGGCCTCCCTGCCCTGGGTCACCTGTGGGGACAGGGACGTGGTGAGGGGGGGATGGTGGGGGGGGCAGGGGGATGTGGTGAAGGGGAGACATGGAGGGGGGGCCGTGGGAGGTCGCGGTTGTGGGGACAGGCTGGGGGGGACAGGGCCGGAGAGGAGGGGACATGGAGGGAGGGGACAGGGGCAGAGGTGAGGGGACACAGGCAGGGGAGGCAGGGACATGGCTGAGGGGGCACAGGGTGGGGGACGCGGCCCCATGGCTGAGGGGACAAGTGGGGGACAGGGCCAGAACTAAGGGGACACAGGTTGGGGGACACGGCCCCATGGTTGAGGAGACAAGTGGGGGACACGGCCCTGAGGTTGAGGGGACACAGGTTGGGGGACACAGTCCCATTGCTGAGGGGACAAGTGGGGGACACAGCCCTGAGATTGAGGGGACACAGGTTGGGGGACAGGGCCAGAACTGAGGGGACAAGTGGGGGACACGGCCCTGAGGTTGAGGGGACACAGGCTGGGGGACGCGGCCCCATGGCTGAGAGGACACACGTTGGAGGACAGGGCCAGAACTCAGGGGACACAGTCCCAAGGCTGAGGGGACAAGTGGGGGACACGGCCCCATGGCTCAGGGGACAAGTGGGGGACACAGCCCCGTGGCTGAGGGGACACAGGTTGGAGGACAGGGACAGAACTGAGGGGACATCCTCCCGTTGCTGAGGGGACAAGTGGGGGACACGGCCCCGTGGCTGAGGGGACACGTTTGGGGACACAGTCCTGTTGCTGAGGAGACAAGTAGGGGACACGGCCCCGGGGCTCAGGGGACAAGTGGGGGACACAATTCCATTGCTGAGGGGACAAGTAGGGGACGCGGCCCCATGGCTAAGGGGACACACGTTGGAGGACAGGGCCAGAACTGAGGGGACACATTCCCGTTGCTGAGGGGACAAGCGGGGGACACGGCCCCGGGGCTCAGGGGACCCCGCCGCCCCCCGGGGCCGCCCCTCACGCCCCTCAGCCGCGGGCAGTCGCTCTCCACGAGCGGGCAGGCCCGGCGCTGCCCGGACTCCCCGCGGCAGGGAGCGCGACAGCCGGCCCGGCCGGGGGGCGGCCCCGGGAGGACACGGCCCGGCCGGGGGGCGGCCCCGGCGCTGCTGCTGGCGCTGCCGGGGCGGCCTCGGGCTGCGGGGGAGCGGGACGGGCGGGTCCCGCCCGGGATGGCGCCCGGGGGCGCCGGGCCCTGTCCGGAGCCCGGGACGGCCCTGCCGGGGACGTTCGCGGCTCATGAGGGGCCGGGTCCCTCCCTCAGCGGCCCGGCGGCGCTGCCGTGAGCCCGGGCGGGGACGGGCCTGAGGGGGCGGCTTCTGTGCAACGACGGGCCGGGAGCAGCGGCGAGGAGCCGGTTCGGCTGCCGGCGGCTCGTTAGCAGCCACCGGGGGCCGTGCCCGGGCATCTCGGTAACTGCCGAGGGGCAGCACGGGCGCTCGGAGGCCGTTGATGCTCGTGAGCTGGGCGCGGCGGGCACTCTGCCCATGGGGGCGGGCAGCGGCGCTGAGCGGGCGCTGCTCTGGCTCTGCCGTTCGTGCTCCTGAGGGGTGGGCACGAGTCTGGAGAGCTCGTTGGCTTCCATGGCGGGGGGTGTCCCGTCCCGGACGCCTGGGTCCCCTGCCCGGGGGGGGCGCCCACCCTGGGGTCCCCAGTGTCCCCCCTTGTCCCGGCCGTGACACTGAGGCCTGCGGGCTCAGCCCGACCCTGGGGCGCTGCCTGGAGCTGGGGGAGCCTGGGGGGGACCCCGAGCCGGTCCCCAGCACCCCCGTGTCCCCACGTGCTCCCCGGCCACACACCCGCTGGCACGTTTGCTCCTGGTGCCCACGCTCCCTGTGCACACACCCCCTTGCACACCCATGGCGGGGAGCAGCTGCGGGTTCCCCATCTGCCCCCTCCCAGCCTCCTGGTCCCCTCCCGATGCTGGGGGGGCTGTGACTAATTGGGGGTGAGTTTAATTTGGGGGGCTGTGTTTCATTCCGGAGCTGTATTTAGTTGGAGGGGGCCATATTTAATTGTGGGGGGCCATATTTAATTGTGGTCTGTGCTTAACTGGGGGGCTGTGTTTAATTTGGGGGATGTGTTTAATTAGGGAGCTGTATTTAATTGTGGGGGGCTGTATTTAATTGTGGTCTGTGTTTAACTGGGGGGGGCTGTGTTTAATTAGGGAGCTATATTTGATTGGAGGTGGCTGTATTTAATTGCGGGGGGCTGTATTTAATTGTGGGGGGCTGTATTTAATTGTGGTCTGTGTTTAACTGGAGGAGCTGTGTTTAATTTGGGGGGTGTGTTTAATTGTGGGGGGCCGTATTTAATTGTGGTCTGTGTTTAACTGGGGGGGGCTGTGTTTAATTTGGGGGGTGTGTTTAATTAGGGAGCTGTATTTAATTGTGGGGGGCCGTATTTAATCGAGAGCTCTGTTTAACTGGGGGGGCTGTGTTTAATTGGAGGGTGTGTTTAATTAGGGAGCTGTATTTAATTGTGGGGGGCTGTATTTAATTGTGGTCTGTGTTTAACTGGGGGGGGCTGTGTTTAATTTGGGGGGCTGTGTTTAATTAGGGAGCTGTATTTAATTGCGGGGGGCCGTATTTAATTGAGAGCTGTGTTTAACTGGGGGGGCTGTGTTTACTTGGAGGGTGTGTTTAATTAGGGAGCTGTATTTAATTGTGGGGAGCTGTATTTAATTGTGGGGGGCTGTATTTAATTGTGGTCTGTGTTTAACTGGGGGGGCTGTGTTTAATTTGGGGGCTGTGTTTAATTAGGGAGCTGTATTTAATTGTGGGGGGCTGTATTTAATTGTGGGGGGCTGTATTTAATTGTGGTCTGTGTTTAACTGGGGGGGGCTGTGTTTAATTTGGGGGGTGTGTTTAATTAGGGAGCTGTATTTAATTGTGGGGGGCCGTATTTAATCGAGAGCTCTGTTTAACTGGGGGGGCTGTGTTTAATTGGAGGGTGTGTTTAATTAGGGAGCTGTATTTAATTGTGGGGAGCTGTATTTAATTGTGGGGGGCTGTATTTAATTGCGGGGGGCCATATTTAATTGAGAGCTGTATTTCACTGGGGGAGCTGTGTTTAATTTGGGGGGTGTGTTTAATTAGGGAGCTGTATTTAATTGTGGGGGGCCGTATTTAATTGTGGTCTGTGTTTAACTGGGGGAGCTGTGTTTAATTTGGGGGGTGTGTTTAATTCCAGAGCTGTACTTAGTTGGAGGGGGCCGTATTTAATTGTGGGGGGCTGTATTTAATTAATTGTTATGAAACCAAAAGAAGCAGCAATTCTGCATTGTAAAGCACACCAATCTGAGCAAACTGATAGTGTTAAAGGAAATCACAAAGCTGATCCAGTAGCAAAAATGGGAGCAAACAAGAAAGTAATGGGAGCATTAATTCCTCAAATGACAATAAATATGGGTGAAAAGCACTCCTCACTGGAACTGCTGTATTTACGTTAACACCTTCTATATCTCCTCCTCTGCCTTTCTTTTTTTTCCTATTCTCTAGCTATTCTCTTTCCAGAAACCTCTCCAAGGCAAGAATTATTCCAAATCACAGAATGCTCAGGTTTGAAGAGAGCCCTTGTCTCACTCATCTTGTCTCGCTCTCCTGCTCAGGGCAGGGTGAACCAGGGGAGGTTGCTCAAGGCCTCCACCCAGCTTTGCATCATCCTCAAAGGCGCTGAAAGTGTACTGTGTTACATCATAGAACTGGAGAATAAAGACGTTCAACAGTGTTGGCCGAAATGCTGGTCACTGAGAGATGACGCTGGTAACTGTCTGCTCGGAGGACTTTGTACCACTCATGATATTTGGGTTGGATGGTTCAGCCAACTTCCCACCCAGCATCCACTTCTTGAGCCCCATCAGCACCACTCTGCCCAGAAGCACACCATGGCTGAGGCCTTGCAAACGCCCTGTACACAACATGCCTTTCTTGCCCCTCTCCATTGGGGTTCAGCAATCCCTTCCTTGTCCTTCACGTTCCTGGAAATGGCTGCAGGAGGACATGTCCCATCCCCTTCCCAGGGAGGGAGGTAGGGTGGCCAGCCTGTTATTCTCCCAGTTCCTGTTTGTGCTCCTCTTGAAGATGGGTTTGAGGTCTGCATTCTCTAAGTACCCCAGATCCATTCTGGTGTCTATGGCATTTTTGAGAACACAATATGGAATCACGGGCAAGGGCGACATAGCAGACTGGAGGACTTCCAATGAGCCTGTTCAAGGCAGCTGAGATGAATCTCACTGGGCCACTGGGGTTTGTTCCTGGAGTCACACACAGAAATGTCAGGGTTCCATCAAGCATCCATATCTGAGCTGGCCTCATCGACTTCTCATGGACCTAGGGATGCTCAGAGCCTGTTCCTTTTCAACACAGAGGCAGGAGTCACAGTGTCTCTCCTGAGGGAGGCATCTGAGCAGGAGAGCTTGAGGATCTGGGGGATTTCACAGAAGAACTGGTGCAGGGCATTGCCCTTGCACAGTGGCAGTGAAAATGTATTGGCCGTGTGCAGCAGAGCACTGAGAAACCCACTGGCCCAGGCAGCTGCTGCCATGTGGACACAAGCTCTGCTGCCCAGGAGGGTCCCGTAGTGCAGGGGTTTGCAGATGGCAACGTAGCGGTCATAGGACATGACGGTGAGAAGAGAATACTCTGCACCAAACAAGAAACATAGAAAGAAGACCTGGGCAGCACATCCTGCAAAGGAAATGACCCTGGTATCCCACAGAGAGTTGGCCATGGATTTGGGGACAGTGATGGAGATGGAGCCCAGGTTGAGGAGGGCGAGGTTGAGCAGGAAGAAGTACATGGGGGTGTGGAGGTGCTGGTCACAGGCTATGGTGGTGATGATGAGGCCGTTGCCCAGGAGGGCAGCCAGGTAGATGCCCAGGAAGAGCCAGAAGTGCAAGAGCTGCAGCTCCCGTGTGTCTGTGAATGGCAGGAGGAGGAACTGGCTGATGGAGCTGCTGTTGGACGTTTGCTGTATCTGGGCGTGGACACTGTCATACGCGAAAAGAAAATGAAAAGATAGGGGACACTTCTCTGAGCAAAATCAAAGCCATTTCTCACACACCCTCCCCTGCTCCACACCCCTTGTCCTTTTCCAGACCTTCCTTCGGGTCCGTGGCTGAGCCCTGGGTGGTGCTGGCTGGAGGTGCCGTGAGGAACAGGGCCTGTGCCCGCTGGCTGCCCAGGAGTCAGCCCTGCTCTGCAGCAGGGGTCATGGAACGGGGGGCAGGGGACACACCTGGGGTTCAAAGTTGTCATCTGAAACTGCTGCTGGTGCAGAAGGGCCTGTCAGCATCTGCACAGTGACAGAGAATGAAACAGGACGGTAAAATGAAATTTGAAAGGTTTTTTACAGCTTCAGAGAATCACAGCATCACAGAATGTTAGGGATTGGAAGGGACCTTGAAAGATCATCTAATCCAGTCCTGCAACCCCCCTGGGGAGTGTTCTCATGTGTCAGAAACCCTCAGCATTTCTGCTGCACTCAGAGAGAACAGAGCGAGTCCTGTGAGACCAGAGGATGCCTGTGGGTCAGTGCAGAGTGAGGGCAGCTGCTCTGTCCCTCTGTCTTGCTCCAGCTGCCCTGGGCTGGCACCTTTCTGAGATGGAGGCTGATCACACTCCCATGTCACCCTGAAAAGCCACCAGGCACTGCTGAGAGCAGAGGGATCCACCTCAGACCATGACATGTCTCACGCTTTCGTCAGGTCTCAGCACCTCACTTCTATCCCAGGACACACACAGCTCATTTCACAAACCAAACAGCATTTCTTCCATCATAGCATCTCTGCACTTCTGCATGGGGAATTCAGATAATGCTAACGTGCTATAGGACAGGTTTGCATCCTGGAGGGAAGCCCACAGCTTGGAAGAAATACTCAAGGAGACAGCCAAGGGTCCTAATGATGGCATTTGATTCAGGGAGACTCAGCTCATTCCCCAGCCCCACACACTGCATTGCCCACAGCCCCACAGGTCAGAGCAAAGCTGGGACACCTGTTCCCATGGACACAGCTGCAGGAAAGGACCCACAAGATCAGGCTGTGACTCTGCAGCTGAAACTCCCATCCCCAGAGAGCCTGACAGCAAGAACCAGATCACACCAACAGTGACCCAGAGCAGTGGAGCAAGAAGGAAACTGCGGTGAGGGTGGGTGTGAGAGAGGCCAGGGCAGAGGCAGCCGGGCACTCAGACAGCGTCACCCTTCCCCAGCTGTGCAGCCACCTCCCACACACCAGCATTGCCGGGCAGCTGCTCTCAGCCCCTGTGCTCTGCAGAGGGAACTGGAGCTCTGGCTGCACAGGAGCTGCTTCATGCCTTGGAGCCCCCGGCCCTGAGGGCAGAGGCTTTGCTGGGTGGGAGAGGAGGCGAGGGGGCTGCTCACAGGAGGGATCTGCACTGCAGGGGATCATACAAAGATTTCTGAATTCTCCCTCCCACAACATTTCTGGTTTTGGTTTCTTCTTCCCTTATCACATCTCTGCTGTCTGGAGATTTTCCTCCTGGGAGGTGTTTCCCTGTCCATGTCTCTTCCCTGTTAGTGCTCACAGATCATCCCATGCTCTGTGCCCTCAGGCTGGCCCTACAGATCCTGCCTGTTCACAGGGCACTGCCTGGGGGCATCTTCCTGTTTGCAGGCTGGGAAATAGGACAAGTCAGATAAAGGCTGAGGGGTGCAGCAAAGGTGATGCAAGTGCTGTCCATAGGCAGAGGGATGGTGAAGGGATGTTATCAGCCTTCTGGCAGAGGTACTCATCACTCAAATTTGCAGTTCAGGAGTCTCAATGACTTGTTTAAGCATGAGGGCTCATTTTCATTTTATCCTTTACTGCACACCCCACCCCTTGGGATAAGAAACTGAAAGGCAGGCTCAGGAAAGCTCCTTATCTGTCTGCTAATCCTTGCATTGATCTTGTCCTTGGGGAATCCCCTTGGAAAACTCCTGTGGGTGATCTGGAGCTGTGAGGAGCCCTGACCCACACAGCAGCCTCTCCACAGCAGAAGCACCTTTCCTGCCCTGATAGGGGTCACTACTTCCCCCACAGCTTCTCCCCACAGCACCGTGGGGATCTCCCCGGGCAGGCTGAGCGCTGACCCTGGCAGGCGGCAGAGTCCCTGCCCCGGCACAGCCCTGGGGTGCAGGGACCCTGCTCTACAGATGCACATCTCTACAACCATCCCTGGGAGAAAGAAGCCATCATGTCCTGTCCCTCCGATGGTGCAGCAGGGAAGCCCTGCTCTGGGGAACATCCTCCTCAATATTAGAGACACTGAGAGAGCCCTCCTGAAAAGTCTCATAAACTGTAAGAGGTACCAGCTTTAGATCTTTCCAGGAACTGCAACTGCATTGCCCTGGAGCCAGAAACTTACCATGCTAAGGGCTGTGAGGATTATTCTCCAAGTGAGCTCTCATCTGTCCTCCCACCCCAGACTGCGTTTCCCCTGTCACCCTGGCTCCTCTGTCCTCGATGCTGCAGGCAGAGCCCTCAGCCCTGCTGCGCTTTGCAGAGGAGCTGCTCCTGGGCAGAGCTGTCTCTCTGCAGCGCTGCCGCTTGCCATGAGCTCCCTCTGTCCCAGGAGCCCAGCCCAGCTCAGCAGCACAGGAGCAGCCCATGATGTCCCTTCCTCTGTCCCCTCTGGGCTCCCTCCAGCTGTCCCTGGGGCTCCAGGGGCACATCCTTTGAAACAACCTCAAGTAATCAGTGATGTTGATTCTCTCTCTTCAGCAGTGACACTTCTTGCCAGCATTGTGTTCTTTGTATTAAAAAATAAATTGGTATGGGAATCACCTTTTCTTGTCCCATTATTAGGCAGGACACCAGGAATGTTACAGCAAAGGATCTAATTTTTCCAAACTGGGGGAGGAATATGTTCCCCGGAATGAATTTAGGCATTATATTCTGGGTTTATACTCCTAGGTCTAGAGAGACATTCAGCAATCTTTGGCCATGTCATGTTAGTGCTCTGAAGCAAAGCCTTTGCACGCATGGAGTCTTGGACAGTTGGTACCAGGTTTCCATGGGGCAGGTCAGTGGTTTCCTGGTGCCACAGCTGGGGTGGTTCAGCCCAGATGTGAGGCAATGTCCTCAGCCAGGGACCTGACTGGCTGAGCTGGAGCTGTCAGTGTTGGAGACAGAGCTGTGACACGAATGGAATAAACTGCCAAGGCAGGGTGGCAGAAGTTAGTTCATCTGGTCTGCAAGGACAGCAGCCTCCAAGCACAGCAACAGGCCAGAGCAAAGCTCAGTCTAGACCTGTAAGGCAATTCAAGGACCCCATAATGAGCTGTTCCTACTGCAGGAACAGTTAAAGGAGAAACAAACAACTTGTAGTTACTGATGAATTCAATAAGGGAGAGAAGTGATATTCTCTGTGTCTCTGGTCCTCCATCTTCACCAGCCAGCTCTCCCAGGCCTCTGTCACTGGAGGCAGAACAACCAGCAGTGGATGGGGATCAAGTCAGGGGTCACTGGAACTAATACAATCCTTTCCAGTCTATGGGACAGGAGGGGCAGCATCCCAGGAGCTGAGACAGCAGGACCATGTCACAGTGAGGCCACTCTCCAACATCTTGGAAAGCTCATGGAGACTGGGGGGACTCCCTGACCACTGGCAGCTCTCACACATCGTGTGCACTTTTCAAAAATGGCCAATGGGTGAGCAGGGGAACTAAGGGCTGTGCCCCAGAACATGTTCACTGGGACCCCATTTCTGGGTGTCTGAAGGTGACAGGGTTTACCCAGGGCAGGTTGTGCCTGTCCATCCTCTTTGCTTTCTGTGAGGAAAGGACAGGGTTGCTGGACGTGGGGAGAGCAGTGGTGGTCTTTTACCTGGAAGTCAGCAGGGCATTCGGCATCATCCCCCACAATATTCTTGTGTCCAAGGTAGGCTATTATGATCTGTGTCAGTGTGTAAGTAGATGGGTGAAAAATAATCTGGATGGTCAGGCTTGGAAAGGTGCTATAGAAAGGGAGAAACTTTCCAATCCTGAGGACAGTCAAGCACTGGAAGCTGTTTCCCAGGGGTGCGCATCCACTCTGTCCCAGAAAGTGGCCAAGATGTGTTTGGATACAGCCCTGAGTAATCTGGTCTGACCCTGCTTTGAGCATGAGGTTGGTCAAGACAGCTCCCAAGGTCCCATCCAGCCTGAATGATGCTGTCCTTTCATCCCCTTCATGTTTTCAATTTAGGGACAGCTCTCAGGTTCTCTCTGACCACAGGAATAATTCACATGAGGTGCAGGGCTGTTTTACAACTGCCCCCAAACAGCCCTGACCACATCTTGTGCATCCCTTTTCATTTGCCCCCACCCAGGCTCTTCTGTTCTGCTGTCCTCATGCCCACCTTGTTCATCCTTTCAGAGCAGGTTGCTCAACAGGTGTCAGCATCCGTGTACAGAGTCTGCACACCAGCCAGGCAGCAAAGCCATCGTTACAGAAATGGAGACGAGGCTCTTGACCAGCTCCTTGCACCCAGGAATCGGCACAACTTGTCTGCTGAGATTCTCGGGAACACCTGAACTTTAAGTGCAGAGCATGTGAGTCCTCATTGGGTATCCTGGCTTGTCTCCTGACCCATGTGGTGCTTCAGGCTGTGAAGAGAATCAAAACCAACTTTTGGCTGGGGTAGTTTCATTTTACATGTGTCACGAAGGGCAGATGAAGGGAGCTCAGAACTCCAGACTCTGCTGCACCATTGGAACTTCAGAGACTGGAAATGCAGGTGACGGTGTGTATCGGTGCACACCACATAAACATTCTGGCTGCCTTTCTGCCTTTGCACTGACCTGAGATCTGTTCCTTGGCCTTCTTTGGTCAAAAAAGAAATAAAACTGCCCTATGTCACCTCCTCTCACACCAGAAAAAAAGGGGGAAAAAGCATGAAAGAGGGATGATTTCAGGGCAATTCTCTCCTAGGATGTACTTTTTAAATGATAAAACTAGTAGAAGTGAGAGAAAAAGCTCTTAAAAAGAACTCCATGCAAGAGGTCAGCTACTGAGACGTAGCAGCTCTTTTGAGAAGCAAGAATGACTGTTGGGAATGAAATGAAAAAACTTTACTTCATCATCATCATCACCATCAAGAATAAGGAATTCCCTGTTATTCTTATTAGTGATTGTACCACTTTTCAAAAACATCCTTGAGATTGTCTCTATTTTTTGATGGCTCCAAAACTGAGCCTGCTCAGGCTTTGTAAGGACTGCTTCAAATCTCTGCAACCCAAATCTCTACAACTGTCTCTCATTGAAGGTCTTTTACCCCAGGAAGGGGAAAACTCCCAATGCAGGCACCAAACCAGTGCCCAACCTGCCTGGAGAGCCAGGTGAGTGGTGCCACACAACAGCTGACCTCGGGGGAAGCTGGGGGTGATGGGAATTGAAATGGTTTTATCTCAAATCATAAATTAGGTTGGAAAAGACCCTTAAGGTCCTGAAGTCCAGTAGTAAATACAACACTGCCAAGCCCACCCATTACACCATATCCCTAAGTGCCATTTTTACACATCTTTTAAATACCTTCAGGGATGGAAGCTCCAATCCTGAGCTGGCAGGACAACACTGTCTGCAGTTACACATAAGATACCTGTCATGGCTGTGACTTCAGAGTTTCTCACACCCTTCACTGAGCAGGGCGGGTGTTGGGAGATGGGCGCACACTTCAGTTTCCAGATGCCAGGACAGAGCCCAAGCCATCCTGCCCTTGGCCTCTGGCATCCCATTTCTTGAGATGCAAAGCTGCTGAGGCTTCTGTGGATAATCATGTTAAAAGGCATCAATAATCATTCAAGTGTTTGTATAATTTCTCTAAGAGTGTCAGTATTAAAAATAATAATAATTAAAAAAATAGAAAAGGGTTCATCTGCCTACATATAAATACCTGCAACACAGCAGTCTGCATCTGTGGTAGCCACACGGCCAGTGCCAATATAAATATAAATATTATAAATACCAAATAGGTATTTGCAGTATAAGGCACGACACCCCATCCATAAGTACATATCTAAGTGGTTCAGATGAAGGGTGGTCTGGCAAAAATCACCCTGTTCCTCCCCAGGTGCACGGACACTGCTCATGTGCCTCTCCAGAGTGGCAGAAGCTGGATCCCCTTCTCGGGACAGACTCCTTCCAGGAGAGACACAGCAATGGGGGTAACTCCTCAGGTCTTCATGGCATTTCACTCAGCATCAGTTTTTATATATTTGTTTTTTTCCTGAGACTACTCTTTCTGCACAAATGCTCACAAAAAGACACCCATTTAGTAAACATGGTCATAAAGGTGCTGTTATGGACAAGAAACCTCACCATGAGCTCTGGAGGGAGGGAGGAAGATGATAATAAGCACCAGGAAGAAGCAAGAAGCTCAAGGCCTCTTCTGAAGAGTGAGAGGCCCTGAGCACAGTGAGCGGCCATGTGTGGTGTGGGAGGGTCAGGGGATGTGAGGTAGAGAAGGGTGATGGCTGATGAATTCAGCAAATCCTTACAACCATGTCTGAGCCTGCAAGTGGGATGTGGCTGATGTCAGCGGGTGGAGGAGGAATAGGAGAAAGACTTTGGGGGATCCTGGAAAGAAGGCAGCCTTCTCTTGGACTAGTCATATATGGCAGTGACATTTGCATGCTGAGGGCATGGCTGTGCCTGGGAGATGGGGAACGGCTGCTGCTGGGGGGGCTGTGCTCAGTCATGGCCCATGAGCTGACCTTGCTCTGCTCCTCTCTCTTGCACTGCCCATGCTTGGATGGTCCTCAGGAATCATCCATGAGCCCAGAGGAAGCACCAACCTCCTGGAGTGTTGGCCCATTACTGGAGGACAAGAGTGAAAGGTTTGTGAGACACATGGGAGTGCAGGAAGACACGGGTCTAGGCGTAGTAGTAAACGTGTTAAAGAAGAAGACCTAAAGACCATTGGCTGATCGTGCTAATGTGGAATAGATAGATTTTTCTTTTTTATTTTAGGGCAGCAGAAGAAGGAACGTGTGCTTTCAGTGCTGGGGCATGGATCCAAAGAGCGGATTCAAGCAAGTTTGGGACCGGGACAGCTCAGGTGATTGGTGACCATTGCAGGTCTATGAAAGAAGCTGCATGGGCTTGGGGAACCTCATAGGCATTGCCAAACCCTCAGAAAACTAGAGCCTTGTGGTTAAAGCAACAGTACTTGGCACCAAACCCACACCCAAAACACAAATACCCTCCCAGTGACCACAGGCAGAGCCTTGAGAAACATTTGACTGAAAGGGTCTCCTTTGCCAGGCCCTGGGGGTCAGGGCTTGGCCATTCTGATGCTAAACAACCATGAAGGGCTGACAGGGCACCAGAGCCACCTCCACATCGCCTTTACCACCTCTGACCATTGTCTCCAGGCTTTTCCTTCAGCAGCCTCCAGGGACAGGGACTGCTTGTGTCAGTGATGGCCCCTCGTGGGGTCTCAAACACCCTCAGAAACTTGGGGTTTGTTTCTGCCTTTCACTTCATTAGGGGTTTGTTCATTCTTTCAGTAGCTGCAGTTCAGGACCATGGCAGCAGAGGGCTCATTAACAGCCAAAATGCTCTTACAAGCCAAGGCTCTCTGCAGCACTTCGCTAAAGGCTTCTGGTCTGGTGTGGATGATTAGAGAGATTTCAGAACTGTAGCCAAACAGTGAACATTTCCTTAATAGGTAGTCATAAAGCCAAATTTCTTATATTTCTGTCCCCCTCCCAATGCCCTCATTGCCAGAACAACTGGTATCAATGTCCACTAAATGTTGATCTAGAGAATCTCCTGATAAAGACTGAATGTGTCAGAAAAGTGGGTGCCTAAAGCACCACTTGAGAGAGGAGACAGGATAGGACTCCTCAGGAGGAATCACACAACTCTGGACCCAGAGGTGGGAGTTCCTGGGAATCTCAGGTGCCACAGCACAGTGATACTTGTGTTCAGCGAGCTGGTCAAGTGACCCATCTCCTTTTCTGTAATGGTGTCTGAGTTTGCTCAGGTAATCCCTGACTTGAGCCCCATCCACTCCTGGGTGTTCTCCAGACTCCTGCCTTCAGGAACAAAGTCCCAGGAGACCTTGCTGGTGAAGATGGAGGCAAAGAAGCCGTGAAGTACCTCAGTCCTGTCTGATACTACTCTTACGAAGTTCAGCAGCAGGCCCACGTTCACCCTGTCTATAATTTTACTGTAAGGAAGCAATGTCAGCTCATCTTGCTGCCCTCAGCCTCCCCTGCAGGTATCAAGTCCAGGGCAGCTTTGGCATCATCCCCACATCCATGGACAAGGTTTCTGAATTCCTCCTTTACAGCTTGACCTGCTTCCACCTCCATGTGCTGCCTTTTTGCCCTGGAGCTCTGTCCGTTCAGACAAGCAGCCTCATGACATAAAGTCTTCTTTTCATGGGTACTCGGAGAGATCATTCTTGTGCTTGGAGCATGGTGTCCTGTAAGGCTTCTCAGATTTCCTGAGCTCCTTCACCCTTCAGACCTACTTCCATGTCACCACCTTTATTGGCTGCCATCCCCCAGTATGTCCGTGTCTTCTCCTCTGGAGCCCACCAGCCTGTGCTCTGCTGCTGGCCTTCCTCCCTTTCCCCTGGTGCCTGGAATCCCACTGTTGCCTGCTCACCACAGCCAAGGTGGACACTGATGTGCACATCCCTCACCAGCTCTTCTTTGTCTCCCAGTTCCAGATCCAGGTGAGCATCACCCTTGTTGTCCCAGCAGGCAGCCACGTAAAGAAGTTGGCCCAAGATCCTCTGGACCGTTGGCACCTGCCGCTTTGCTGGCCAGTGAATGTCAGGGCAATGACAGTTCCCCATAGGAACCTGCTCATTGACTGAAGACTTCCTCAGGTTACTAACAGAAGATCTTTTCCATTTCTTCTCCATGATCAAGAAGTTTGTAACATCCAAGACATTATCACCCTGTGTTGGGTTTACATGGCAAAGTCTTGGAACTGGGGGTGAGTGTGGGTGTGCTACAGTTGTCACCTCTCTGAGAAGACAACAGGAGTTTGATGTCAGACAGAGCCGATATGAGCTGGCTCCAAGATGGACCCACTCCTTGCCAAATCTGAGCCACTCAGGGATGCTGGCAGCACCTCTGTGATATCGTATTTGAGAAAGGGTAAAAAATGCTGCACAACAGCAGGTGGGAGAGAGGAGGGAGGAAATGTGAGAGAAAAATTGCTGCAGACACCAAGGTCATATTGCATGGGACCCAAGCAGGTCCCTCAGCAGGCCAAATCCTGCTCTCCTGAAATCCTGCTCTTTGCCTTGTTAGCATCTTCCAGGAGCCTCAACTCCACTTTCCCACCCCTGACTGTTCCATCCCTGACCAACCCTTTCTGGTTTGTAAGTGTGAAGTCCCACAGGGCACCTCACCTCACTGACTCCTCAGCCACCCGTGTCAGGAAGATGTTGTCCATGAGCTCCAAACCCCTCCTGCATGGCTTGTACCTTGCAGATATTGGGATATCTTAGGTTTGCCATGAGGACACGGCCTTGAAAACATGAGGCTTCTTTCATTTGTCTGAAGGAGGCCTCATCTAATTCCTCCTCCTCATCAGTGAGTCAGTAGCTGATGTCCACCCACCACAACATTGCCCATGTTGTTCTGCCCTCTCATGCTGACTCCTCAACTTTCAGCTGATATTCTCTGTCCCCAGGCAGAGCTCCACGCATTCCTGATGTTCTCCCACATGAAGGGAAACTTCCCCTATAAGTCCAGGCCTCTGGCATTACGAGCACTAGCCCCCCAAGACCGCAAAGTTGCTCCTGCAGGTGATATTCGTAGTGTCCTGTAACTCCTCATGATGTTATCTTGGGATAGACGCTCTCATCAGGATAAACCGTCTGCATGTAAACACTAACAGCTGGAGCTTCTTCTCCCCCTGGCTGTGGCTGTTGTCTCCAGCTCTGATGCCTGTGAGGAGACACCTTGTCCTTACAGCACAGGGGCCTCATGGCCTCCTTGTCCCCAGCCAGGAACCTGGGAGGTGTGGGACCATAGTCCTGCCCTTGGCCTTGCACAGCCCCACATCACACTGTCCCAGGAAGGGCCCTGGGCAACGTGGGAGGGACAGGATCTGCCTTCCCAGGGCTGGGGGTCAGGGCTTGGCCCTTTGGTTAATGAAACACATCCAGGTTTACTGATCATCAGAGAGACCTTCACATTGCTTGTCCGGACCTGTCATCTCTGCCTCCGTTTTTCTTCTCTAACCAGGCCCTGGGGTCGGTTCATCAGTAGTGTTCCTCAGGGGGACGCAGTAACATTACAAGAAACTTTGGAGTTTGAATCTGACTTGGACTTCTTGAGAGGTTTCTTCAGCTTCCTCCAGGGTCTGAGGTTCATGGACTCAGCAGCAAACCCACCAGAGGGGTCATTAAAGCGCCTGGGGCTGCTCCTGTGCTGCTGAGCTGGGCTGGGCTCCTGGGACAGAGGGAGCTCATGGCAAGCGGCAGCGCTGCAGAGAGACAGCTCTGCCCAGGAGCAGCTCCTCTGTAAAGCGCAGCAGGGCTGAGGGCTCTGCCTGGGGATCTCAGGGAGACGAGCAAGACAGAGAGAGATGAAAGGTGGTCAGGATGGGGAGGATGACTGAGAGCTCACTGGAGGAGAAATCATTGCAGGCCATGCCATGGTAAGTCTCTGGGTGCAGGGCAATGCAGCTGTAGCTCCTGGAGGCATCTCCTCAAGTTAGCACAGGCACAGCTTGAGGGATCTGTAAGGAGGGGGCTCTTGTCAGGCAATTTTGAACAGCTGTGAAGCTGGGTGAGCACCCAGGGGTGGCCAGGGCTGTCCTGCAGAGCAGGGTCCCTGCACCCCAGGGCTGTGCCGGGGCAGGGACTCTGCCGCCTGCCAGGGTCAGCGCTCAGCCTGCCCGGGGAGATCCCCACGGTGCTGTGGGGAGAAGATGTGGGGGGAAGGAGAGACCCCTATCAGGGCAGGTAAGGTGCTTCTACTGTGGAGGGGGTGCTGTGTGGGTCAGGGCTGTTTCACAGCTTCAGATCACCCCCAGGATCTTTCCAAGGGGATGCCTCAAGCAGAAGATTAATGCAAGGATTGTCTAGACAGATAAGGATCTTTCCTGAGCCTGCCTTTTCAGTTTCCTATCCCGACGGTTGGAGAGCGCAGGAAAGGATAAAAGGAAAATGAGCTCTCATGCTTAAACAAGTCACTGAGACTCCTGAACTGCAACTTTGAATGATCAGTACATCTGCCAGAAGCCTCAGAACATCCCTTCAGCCGCTGCTCTGCCTGTGCACAGCACCTGCATCACCTTTGCTGAACCCGTCAGCCTTAGTCTGACCTGTCCTGTTTTCCAGCCTGCAAACAGGAAGATGCCTCCAGGCAGTGCCCTGTGAACAGGCAGGATCTGTAGGGCCAGGGTGAGGGCACAGAGGGTGGGATGGGTCTGTGAGTACTAACACGGAAGAGACATGGACAGGGAAACACCTCCCAGGAGGAAAATCTCCAAGCAGCAGGGAAATTATCAGCAAGGAGAGGAAACTAACCCCGGAATTGTTATGGGAGGGGGAACACAGAAAACTCCGTATGATCCCCGCAGTGCAGATCCCTCCTGTGAGCAGCCCCCTCGCCTCCTCTCCCACCCAGCAAAGCCTCTGCCCTCAGGGCCGGGGGCTCCAAGGCATGAAGCAGCTCCTGTGCAGCCAGAGCTCCAGTTCCCTCTGCAGAGCACAGGGGCTGAGAGCAGCTGCCCGGCAATGCTGGTGTGTGGGAGGTGGCTGCACAGCTGGGGAAGGGTGACGCTGTCTGAGTGCCCGGCTGCCTCTGCCCTGGCCTCTCTCACACCCACCCTCACCGCAGTTTCCTTCTTGCTCCACTGCTCTGGGTCACTGTTGGTGTGATCTGGTTCTTGCTGTCAGGCTCTCTGGGGATGGGAGTTTCAGCTGCAGAGTCACAGCCTGATCTTGTGGGTCCTTTCCTGCAGCTGTGTCCATGGGAACACGTGTCCCAGCTTTGCTCTGCCCTGTGGGGCTGTGGGCAATGCAGTGTGTGGGGCTGGGGAATGAGCTGAGTCTCCCTGAATCAAATGGCATCATTAGGACACTTGGATATCTCCTGGGAGTTTCCATAGATGCTCTGAACTATCCTCCAGGATGCAAACCAGTCCTACAGCATCTGTGTGGTATCTGAAGGCTCCAAGGAGAAGCTGTGACAGACAAAATGCTGTTTGGTTGGTTGAATGAGGTGTGTGTATCCCGAGCTAAACAGGCTGAGACCTTAGGAAAGGGTGAGACATGTCATGGTCTGTGGTGGGTCCCTCTGCTCTCAGCAGTGCCCAATGGCTTTTCAGGGTAACATGGCAGTGTGATCAGCCTCCATCTCAGAAAGGTGCCAGCCCAGGGCAGCTGGAGGAAGACAGAGGGACAGAGCAGCTGCCCTCACTCTGCACTGACCCACAGGCATCCTCTGGTCTCGCAGGACTCGCTCTGTTCTCCCTGAGTGCAGCAGAAATGCTGAGGGTTTCTTGCACCCAAGAACACTCTCCAGGGTGGAAGGGGAGAAGGAGCTGTAGAAGCGCCAAACCTCTCAAACTCAGTTTCTCAGCCCTGCGGGTACAGATGCTGACAGTCCCTTCTGCACCAGGAGCGGTTCCGTCTGACAAAGCTGAACCCCAGGACTGGCCCCTGCCCCACCCATCACACAGGGTCAGGCTGACTCCTCAAGAGCCCCTGGGCAGAGACCCTGCTCTTCATTGCACACTCATCAAGCTCCGACAAGGGCTCCAGCCAGGACGTTCTCCTGGAAAAAGAAAAGGGTCTTTTTGTGGGAGGGTCTGTGGGAAATGGCTTTGGTTTTTCCCAGAGAAGTCTCCCCTAAATTGTCACTATCTTTTCCTCCTATGACAGTGCCCATGCTTAGATACAGCAAATGTCCAACAGCAGCTCCATCACCCAGTTCCTCCTCCTGGCGTTCACAGACACACGGGAGCTGCAGCTCTTGCACTTCTGGCTCTTCCTGGGCATCTACCTGGCTGCCCTCCTGGGCAACGGCCTCATCATCACCACCATAGCCTGTGACCAGCACCTCCACACCCCCATGTACTTCTTCCTGCTCAGCCTCGCCCTCCTCGACATGGGCTCCATCTCCATCACTGTGCCCAAATCCATGGCCAACTCTCTGTGGGATACCAGGGCCATTTCCTTTGCAGGATGTGCTGCCCAGGTTGTCTTCTTAGGTTTCTTGATAGTAGCAGAGTATTCTCTTCTCACCATCATGTCCTACGACCGCTACGTTGCCATTTGCAAACCCCTGCACTACGGGACCCTCCTGGGCAGCAGAGCTTGTGTCCACATGGCAGCAGCTGCCTGGGCCACTGGGTTTCTCAGTGCTCTGCTGCACACGGCAATACATTTTCACTGCCACTGTGAAAGGGCAATGCCCTGCACCAGTTCTTCTGTGAAATCCCCCAGATCCTCAAGCTCTCCTGCTCACAGTCCTACTCCAGGGAAGCTGGGCTCCTTGTGGTTAGTGTCTCTTTAGGATTTGGGTGTTTTGTGTTCATTGTGCTGTCCTATGTGCAGATCTTGAGGGCTGTGCCGAGTATCCCCTCTGAGCAGGGACGGCACAAAGCCTTTTCCACGTGCCTCCCTCACCTGGCCGTGGTCTCCCTGTTTGTCAGCACTGCCGTGTTTGCCTACCTGAATCCCCCCTCCATCTCCTCCCCATCCCTGGACCTGGTGGTGTCTGTTCTGTACTCAGTGGTTCCTCCAGCAGTGAACCCCCTCATCTACAGCATGAGGAACCAGGAGCACAAGGATGCCCTGTGGAAACTCATATCTCTGTGTTTTCTGAAGCAATAAACTGCTCTTCTGCTTCTACTTTGCAGTTTTAATGTAACTGGTTACAGGTCCAGTCTCTCATCTGTATTTTCTGTTGTTATTAGCCTTTTTTTAAATTGTGATAACATTTTCATCCCCTTTCTAATTCACTGTCTCCTTTTCTTTTTTAACCACTGGCTGTGTAAATGAGGAGCCATGATCTGTGTGTATTTAAACAAAATAAAGCATCCTGTAGTGACTTCATTTTCACTATATCCTTCCTGCAAGGCCTGTTTGGAGCTGCAGGGACAGTTCCTGTGTGCATGGGAGGAGGGGAAAAGAGTCCAGCCTGGCAGCACTGCCAGGGAGCACCAGCGCTTGGCCTTCCAGAGCTGTTCTCGTTCCACTCCCACACTCTCCTTCTCATCCCTTGTGTTGGTGCAAGGCCTGAGTGCTCTGGCAGCCTGGTCACCGTCCTGCTGTGTGTGAGTCCTGTGAGCGCAGGCAGGGACAGGCAATGGGCACTTGTGTGACAGAGCTGGCCTCAGGCTGAGGTGCCTCCCTTCCCTTGGGAGTGGCAGCAGGAGGCGAGAGAAACAGAGTGATTCCTTCCTCTGTGTGTAAAAGGGACAGACTCTCTCTCTGAACATCCCTGGGTGCATAAGGAGTCCTCAAACCGGCTCAGAGATGGATGCCTGTTGGAACCCTGGCATTTCTGTGTGTGACTCCAGGAACAAACCCCACTGGCCCAGTGAGATTCATCTCAGCTGCCTTGGACAGGCTCATTGCAAGTGCTCCTGTCTGCTACATCACCCTTGCCCATGATTCCGGATTGTGCTTTCAAAAGTGACAGCAGAATCAGAGAAGTTCTGAGATCCTGGGGAAACGAGGATGTCAAACCCATCTTCAAGAAGGGCAGGAAGGAGAATCTGATGAATTACGGGCTCGTCAGCCTACCTCCATCCCTGGGAAAGGCACAGGCCGTGTCTTCCTGAACCAATCCACAGGCACCTGAAGGGCAAGGAAGGGATTGCTGAACTGAAATGAGTGGAAAATCCAATGAGTCCCAAGAAATGCTCTGAACCCATTCCAGAGCTTCAGACCCCCGGGAAAGAGCTCAGTGACAGTGCAGCCCATGCAGTTGCATCTGTGTCCCTCACGGAGCAGCACAACCAGTGTGGAGTCACCCCATGGTCCTGCAGCCAACCTGCTCTGTAGAGCATCAGTGCCAGGTTGGGGCCCTGTGGGGAGCACAGGGAAGGGGCCAGGAGCACCAGACCAGATCAGAGGAGGGATGGGGGGAGATCAGACAGGAGCTGACAGGGGCTGGAAATTGCCTTGGAGAGAAAAATGCTGGTGTTCAGCTGCCCCAAGATAATACCCAGAGTTCAGGGTGCAGGGCCAGAAGTCCTTGCTGTCCTGGTGCTTCACCAGGCCCGGGAAGTAGCTGGAGAAGGATTGGTGTCCCCCACTTGCCATCTCTTAGTGCATCATCCCTCATGAAGGATGGCATGGAAAGCAAGTCTGGGACCCTGTTTCGGGATTTGCACCGAAGAAAGTATTCGCCCAGAAGCCACATCATTTTGCTCTGGTACTTCAGTCCTGGTGCTCATCACATGTCCTTAAGACAAACTTATGCACCCCTCTTGTCAACCTTACCCCAAAAGTCACCCCTAGACAAGGCTCCTGAGCTGGGGCCGAGCTGGAGAACTGGGGTCCAGCTGTGACCAGAGGAAGGACAAGGCCTGTCCTGGGTCCTCTAAAGGGCCGGCAGCCTCTGTGATCTCCACCAGAAAAGGCAGCATCCAGGAGACTGTAGACCATCCCCAAGCCCATTGGAGGCCCTTAGGAAGAGTTCCTCTCTCCAAATATCCAGCCCAGCTTGTTGCTTCATGAACAACCAGGAGAAACTGCCCCAGGACCCTCATTCCAGACCCCATCTCCTCCACCCCATACAGGCAGTGCTCTCCCCCTTGTCACTGAGGTGGTTCCAGGGACCCAAGAGACACCTGTGGGGAGGAGATGTTGGGTAGTACAGTGTCCTTCAGTGCTCCCCATGGTACCTCCTGCTGGGCTTTGTGCCGCTGGTCACAACCCTCTGAGCCTGGATGTTCAGTCAGTTCTCCGTGGTGCTAAACAGGAATATGCCCATGAGCACATTGGGCTGCACTGGGAGGAGCGTGGCCACCCAGCCAAGGGCAGTTATTGTCCATCTTGACTCCGCACTGGTGTGGTCACATCTGGAGCGGGGTGTCCCAGTGGGAGGTTCCCCACTCTGGAGGAACGGGGTGGAGATGTCGTGTGGCCGGAAAGAGTCTGGGTCATGTGTGGAGGTGTTCAGAGACCCAAACTTCTTTAGCCTGGTGAAGTGGAGGCTGAGGAAACGTGCTGTTTTTACTGAGATTGAGTTAATTTTCTTCATGCATTTTGAATCTCTCTCCTTCATAGCTAATACAGTCTTTTGTTTAAATTTGCTACGAGAATAATAACACTGTTTCTTCCCTGGGATAGATTTAATTTTTTCTTTTAGTAGCTTTACAGTGTTTCCCATTTGGTATGAAAGGAATGTCAGAACTCACTGATATCTTGGCTGTTGTCAGGGAAACCAAGGGCTTCTTTGGCCATCCAGCTGCAGATGCAACTCGGCAGGAGGGGACACAGACAGGACAGTACCTGGATTGACATGCAGGCTGATCAATGAAATATTCCCTATGATTAGCGTCATGCTCAGTCTAAAGCTGGAGCCGGCTTTTAGGGCTTGTTACATCCGTTACTTTGGGTTTTCTGGCTAGTTTGGTTAGTTCCATTCAGAAGTTTCATTCTGTCCGGAGTTCGATGTCAGTTCGGCCTTTTGCCGTTCTGCCATTTTGCAATTGGCCCTTGGGCCTTTCGCACTTTTACTTTCTCTTGCTGGGATCGGCTGTTCAGGACCAGGGCGCTCCCTTCTCTTGGGCTGTCTGTTTGGCACAACTGGAGTTATGTGAGGGATTGCACTGAGTATCATATATTTTACTTTATGTATATTCTAGTATATTAGTAGTAGTAGTGTATTATTTTTATTGTCTTATTATTTTTTTTTTCTAAACCCACAGGTTTCTCCCTTCCCCTTCAGTTCTCTCCCTTATCCCACTTGGAGACCGGGAGCAGGATGTGAGCAGCTCTCATGGTCTTAGTTGGTGGCTGTGGTAAAACCACGACAAGAAAGAGTACTAGTAGCTTCAGAAATCTTGAAAATCACTTTCCAAGATGATGGCACTTTTTTGGGTTTGTTGGGTTTTTTTTTTTTGGTAGAGGGAAACAACATGAGAAAGGAAAACCGTCAGAAACTGCAGCTCTGGAGGTCCAGAGTGGACCTCAGGATAAAGAAATGTCATTCTGAGCACAGTGCTGTGTTCATTCAGAAGGACTCTGGATCAGTCATGGCTTTGTGTTTCAAGGAACAGCGGGTGGGGATGGAGAGACAGCAGCACAGGTGGTGAGAACACCGGGGTGAGAACAAGCTGGGGAAGTGCATGGGGTGTCTGCAGCCTGTGGGGAAACAGCCACAGACCTGGGACAGTGTAGGATGGACTGTGGTGGAGATGGCCAAGGGTGCTGGCAAGGCTGGATGTCCCTGAAAGACCTGAGGTCTTTGTCCCCTTGGCTATGGCTGATGTCCCTGACAGCGAGGCGTAAGAGGAGACACATGGTTGTCATGGCCATGGCACCCCATTGCCTCCTTGCACCCCCCAGGGAGTGTCACACCATTGTCCTGCACTGGGCATCATCCCCACATCCCCAGGAAGAGCCCTGAGACACACGTGAGGGACAGGATCTCCCTTCCCAGGGGCAGGGGCTCAAGGCTTGGCCATTGTCCTTCATCAAACAAATCAATGTCTTTCTCAGCATCAGAGCTGCTGCACTTTGCCTTTGCCTGATGCAATCACTGCCTCCAATTATCGGCTCTAACGAGTCCCTGGGGAGGCTTTGTCAGTAACAGCCCTCAGTGGGGCCCATTAATGCTTCAAGGTACTTTGGGCTTTGCTTCTGACTTGGACTTCTTGAGGAGATTCTTCAGTCTGTCCTTGGTATCTGAGGTTCATGGACTCAGCACCAAATACGCCGTGGGGCTCATTAAAACACAGAAAGCCCTAACAAGCCATGTTTCTTTCCTAATTTTCTTCAAATCTTCAAGACTTGTAGAACTAACTGGAGAGGTTTCAATGGGACACTTACTGATGAAGACTTCAAAGAAGATTTCATAAAGGAGGGTTTTTTCTTTCAAGGGTATTTTCTGTCATTTTTCAGTGTGCAGAAGAAGTGACAGCAGCATTCTGCAATGGACATTGATCCAGAGGGTCTCCTGAAGCCATCTGGTCAGGCAGGAGAACGGTCTCTTGAGGCTGGAGAAGAGCATGGACAGAGCATGGACAACCTTGCTCCTCACCGCCCACCCCCAGTCTGCCCGTTCCCTCATTGGCCACCTGGGACTTGCATCACTTTTCCTCACATCAGACTTCTGCACTGAGCTCTGCAGGTGGATGCTGCAGCTCCTGCACACCAGCTCCCACCTGCTCTCCTGTGTAAACACTACACAATTTCATAAACACTAAAACACTTTCCTCAACTGTGTGTGTAAGCTGGATCTAATGAGGTCCACCATCCACAAGGGACATCCACACAAGAACAGTTTTAGACAGAGAGATAGGAAAGGATATACATAAACACAATTAACACGTTAACTACCATGTTAATTAGACTTCTGAAGAATGGGGCAAGTTTGTAACTCCCTGAAGCTCAAAGCAGAAACCAGACAGTTGAGAGGCAACTGAATGACCAAAGAGCAAGTGGAGGAGGAAACCTGAGAGCACTGGGAAGGGCAAACGTCCAGATAGTCTGCTGGAAAGTTGTCCTTTGACATGGACATTTAATCAGGAGAGGTGGAAACTCCTGAATGACGAGGGAGTTGAAATAATAGAGTGCTGGAAATAAAAGTACAGGAGAAGACCAATATTTGTTTTCGTACCCTTAGTACACTTCCTGGTAATTCACTGTTTAGCATTTTTTTGTGTTTCTGGTGGGTGTTTTTTTGTTTGTTGTGGAATTTTTGTTTTAATATGTTAAAAACCAAACAAACAAAAACCCCCAGAAACAAACAAACAAACAAAACAAACAAGCAAAACCCAAAAAAAACCCAAAAAAACAAACCTAACCAAACCAAACCAACAACAACAACAACAAAGGGCAGCTTTCCAGGCAGACATCAGTCATCAGTTGTCTCACCATAAACAGTCAGTGCCATTTTCGGGGCCCCAGTGCACCTGAGGTGCTGGCCTGGGATTGGCATCTATCACAGAGGACCTGGGGGAGACCAGAGCACCTTGCGATGCAGGTGGAGCCTGGGCAGGGGTTCCCGGGGCATCTACACTGGCACCAGGTGTTTGTGTCCCTGGAGCTGAAGACATTTGTGTCCTAAATCCATTCCCAGTTCTGGAAAACTCTTTGCTTTTCAAAGAAAAGAAACCCTCCCAAAGAAGAAAAATAAAGACAAGTATGTTGACACCTTCCTTTGCTTTGGATCTTTGTCTTCAGTTCTTCTTATTTTAATTTTCATTGACATTAACTGACATCTGTTGGGCCTGCAGGCATTAAGCCAAGATCATTTTGTGTCTTGCGTAGCACCCCATGCCCTCTAAACCTTCCCTGCCCAGGACTCCTCACACTTTGCACAGAGCGAGTCACACTGAGCTGTTGGCTGGTTCACTGGTTGAGATGATGGTTTAGATGGTCACCTACAGCACAGGGGGATTCATGGCCCAAAATCGTCTGCTCTGCTTCTATTAGAAACAGAGCCCAGCATCAAAATGGGATCGTTAGGAGAACTGAGGTTGAAGGGACCTCAGGAGTCTGCAGTCCAACCTGTCAGAAACTGGGTCAGACCAAGGTGTTCAAGCCTTAATTCAATCAGAGATTGAAAACCTGCAAAGACAGAGCCTGTGCAGCCTCTCTGGGTGACCTGAGGCAGCACTTGGCTGAGCTCCTGGGGAAAAAGCTTTTCCTTATGTCCTGGCTGAACCTCTCTCACCTTCCACCCATTCTCTTTTGTGCTTCTACCACACACCATGGTGAAGAGCCTGGCTGTGTGTTCTCCATGACCTCCTGTAAAAGTCGGTCCAAAGAACAGTATTTCCCTCAACATCACCATCAGGGACTTGGAGAACAGATACCCTGACAGAAAGAATTGGACAATGGCTTGGAGAGAGGCCTGAGGAAAAGAACTGTGTTGCACAGGTCTCTCCGACCCGGGGGCTACAGGTAACAATGGCTGCTGTATGGATTCCACCTGCTGCCGCAGCCAGACTTGTCCCCACCTCCTAAAAGGAATTGTGTTGTACAGGTCTCTCCCACCTGGGGACAATAACTGCTGTCCAGAAGATGGATTTCACCTGCTGCCTCAGCCAAACTTGCCCCTACCTCCTCCCTGCTACTAAGGCCAACAAAGAAGAGCATGGACAGAGGCTTGACAAAGGTCTTGATGTCACCCAGCGGACCAGTAAGAGACCTCTGAACCGAGGCGACACAGTCGGGTTCTGGCAAGCGAAGCGGGGACTCTTCAGGCCTGCGCAGTTCAGCCTGGATGGCGAAAAAAAGGCGGTGATTGGCCTCAATCCCTGGGAGCGAGGTGGGGCGAAGAAGCATAAAAGACAATTTCCAAGTGGACATCATGGAGCTCACACCACCAAAGGATCATGCGTCATGACGGAGGACCAGCAGGACGCTCTACGGGACCTGAGACCATAGGGACGCCTTTGGAACTCGTGGTGGTAGCTAATCCTCTTTCCCCCTTTTTTTTTCTCTTTCTCTTTTCTCCACTTTCTCTATTGCGTGCCGATTTACAGACAAAATAATAAAGTTAACACTGTTTGGTTGGATTATGACCCCTTGGCATTTTGGTCGCTTCGAGATCAAAGTAAATGAACCATCACGAGTCCATCAACGAATGGACTGTGACATTAAATTTGTGTCATGGACAGGAGTACTGTGTGGTCTATAATAGGGGAAGAAAGTTTCACTCCATCCACACCTGGCCCTACACCCGATAAGGTGAGAGGTGTCCAGAAAGCAAGGGGGGGCTATTCAGATTTCCCACACACCATGCACACCTTGGTGTTGAGTGCTCCAAACTTGAGTTGAGGGCTCTGTCTCTCGGATCTCAAAGTGCAAATATAGGTGTTGTTCTCATGTTGATGAGAATTGCCTGCCAGGGAGAGTGAAGGGGCAATCCTGTGTCTTCGTGTAACTATGTTGAGCCTTCCCATAGCAGATTTTTGGCCCCTCCAACCACTCGGGAAAGAGAAGGGTGACACAGCAGTTGCTGTGCTTTTGTATAACTAAGTTGTCCCTTCCTGAAGTGGGTTTGGTCCCTTCATAATAAGAATGACTGAAAAGGCTGATAATCAAGATTTTTGGTTAGGGAAAGATAGAGACTCGTTCTACACACTTTTAGCAAAGTATGGGGCTCGACCCTCCGTATCTGGAGAAGACTGGGCTCGTGATAATTGGGCTGGTTTACAGAGTGTAGTGGACCGAGTGATTTCTCTACAGGCTAAGTCTAAGTTTAGATCAGATAACAGCAAAGCTACAGCCTGTGCTGTCCGAGGAGCCAGCCTAGTCACAGTGATTGAAGATCGCCTCAGGCAGCGTAGTAATGAAAGCAAAATTATAGAATCCCTTGAAAATCTGGTGCAGATTTTGCAAAAAACAATATCCAATTTAGAACAATTAGAAAATTGTTCACAACAATTAGAAAAAGAGGGAAGAAAACCGCTCATTAAAAGCTACTCTAAAGGAAGAATGTTTAAGAAACACGGGAGTGCTGAGGGAGCGGGAGCTAGAGGAGAAAAGTATCCAACAAATAAATTAAATTTACCCTCTGAAAGAATTGGAGGAGGTGAGAAAACGTGATGAGGAATACCCACACGTGAGACCCTTAGTGAAAACAGAATATTTTTATGCAAATGAGGAGGATACTGACCCTCACATTACAACTAAGCAAACACCTTACACTGCCACCGAGCTGGCCAAGCTAAAGAAAGAGTATGGGCGCCTCCCTAAAGAACCTGAAACGGAGCACGTGTGGCACATATCCCTAACTGGGAGAGACCAAATTCAGTTAAGTGAACAGGAAGCTCATGGTTACTGGGGGCATGAACTTTTCTTAACAACTGGTGACAGACGTGCCCCGTGGTCCCTAACCCAGCGAGCTGCTTATTGGGCTGGAGGGCTAAACCCTTTAGATAGGGGAGAGCCCCTGGCAATCACTGTCACACCTGATCAATTGCTAGAAAGTGTACACAAAGCAGCCTGCTTGCAAATGATGCATGAAAGCAAATTGATTCCCGAATGTGAATCCCCAATGATGATGCCAGTGAATCCTGACATGATCACTCCTTTGATAAGGGGACTCCCAGAGTCACTTAAACCTACTGGGATTAACCTTCAAAGGACAATTGCATTGATGAGCCCAGTAGAAAGATTGGAAGGTTTGATGAGAAGCCAGGGTACCAGAAGCAGGAGCCAGAGGGATGGAGCTGACACTGCCGTTGATTCACTGTTCACCCCTGTCCTGACTTCCCCCAGCCAACCAAATACTAAAAAGGTGTGGATGTGGGGGGAAGCAGCACAAGAATTGATGCATTATAATAGGAAATGCGGCCCAGTAAAAATCCTAGAAGATAGGTCGAGAGGAATCTGTCATGTTGAAGTCAAGAATCTGCCCCTTTCTACCAGTACTGCTGCTGCTACCAGTGCTCCAAGAAAGAAGCATCCGCATATTAGAAGAGGAAAGGGGGAACAACCTAAGATGTGACAACAATGGTGGGTTTTGGGAATTAAAAAGGGAGTTCCCGGAGATATAATGGAGGGCTTACTTACCCCTTGATAAACTGAGTAAACAGGTGTCAAGGTGGCATAATCCAAAAGAACATTCACAGAGCATGAAAGAAGTCCTACCTGGTACACCTTCAGCTCCCTCCTCCACCAAGGATGAAACTCTCCCAGAAACAGGAAAACTAGAACCTCCATTCCCTCCATTCCGCACTCATACCTGAGGGCAGGACGTGACAGGCTGTGGATATTACAACATAGTCCAGAAGCTTCTCAGTCTCTCTGGGCACCTCCTTTGCTGAGGACCGTGTCAACTGACTGAGGGTCCCACCCCTCCTGCCCCCCAGCTGGTGCAGGTGAAGTCACCCTGCCCGGGGCAGGGGAGGATGTGACTGTCAGCACCTTGGTACCACCCTGGTGTGTACGTGGGGACAGGCACAGCGGGACACAAAAGGTGCTAAGGAGCCATCAGCTGCCCTATTGAAGGCTCTGGATCTCAGGGGGATGTGCAACTGCCACAGTGGGGCATTGTGATGTCACTGGTGATGTCACAAAGGGCCCCACCCAGGCACCCCTTTAAAAGCGGGGCTGGGGGTGCAGAGCTGCATCCTCTGGCAGGACAGGGAGGTGGCCACTCCACCATGGCCCTGTCCTGGTGAAAGAGGAGACGTGGTGGCAGCCGGACACGCTGCCATGGCCGGCACTGCTACCGGAGTCGTTCTCGCTGCCGCTATGTCCCATCCCTGAAACTGTGAGGCCACTAAGAGCCAAAATCTCCCATCCCTGGACACCTTGGGCCGCTCAGGGTTAAATTTCCTGTCCCTGGACCCATTAGGGCCCCAAAACTTAAAATGTCACATCCCTGGACTCCTTGGGCCACCGAGAGCCAGAATGTCCCACGCCAGACACTGGATATCCCATCCCTAGAGACTTTGGGACCAAGACCTAAAATGTCCCATCCCTGGATCCAAGATGTCCCATCCCTAGACACTTTAGGCCACCCAGGCCCAGATATCCCATCTCTGGACCCCATGAAGCCTCCGAGACCCAGGATGACCCATTCCTGGAAACTTTGGGGACACCAAGTCCTAAGATGTCCCATCTCCAGCCCCCTTGGACCACCCAGACCAAGATTTCCCATCTCTGGACAACTTTGGCCACAAAGACATAAAATGTCCAATCCCAGAACCCGGATGTACCATCCCTGGAGACTTTGGGTGATCAAGACCTAAAATGTCCCATCTCTGGACCCCTCAGACCACCAAGACCAAAAATGTCCTATCCCTGGACCACTTGGGCCACAGAGAGCAAGGGTGTCTCATCCCAGACCCCGGATGTCCCATCCCTGGACATTTGGGCCAACCAGAGCCAAGATGTCCCACCCCTGGACCCCTTATGCCAAAGTGACCAAGATGTCTCATCCCTGGACACTTTGGGCCAACAAGACCAAGGATGTCCCATCTCTGGACACAATATGTCCCATCTCCAGCCCCCTTGAGCCACCAATACCTAAATGCCCCAATCCATGGACCACCCAGGCCAAGATGCCAATTCCCTGGACACTTTGAACCACCAAGACCCAGGATGTCCCTTTTCTGGACCCCTTAGGCCACGAAGATATAAAATGTCCAATCCCAGACCCCTGGACACATTTGGCCACCAAGACCTAAAACGTCCCATCCCTGGACACTTTGGGACACCCAGGCCTAGATGTCCCATCCCTGGACACTGTGAGGACACCAAGACCAAGGATGTCTCATCCCTAGACCCTTTGGGGACACCAAGTCCTAAGATGTCCCACGTCCAGCCATCTTGGGCAACCAAGACCAAGATGTCCCATCTTTGGACTCCTTGGGCCACTGTGAACCAAAATGACCCATCTCAGAGCTCCGATGCCCCATCCCTGGAAACTTTGGGCCACTGAGACCAAGATGTCCCATCCCTAGATCCAAGACGTCCCATCTCTGGACACAAAATGTCCTATCCCTGGACACTTTGGGCCATCAAGATGCAGGATGTCTCATCTCCGGAACTTTTAAGCCACCAAGACCCAAAATGTCCCATCTCCAGGCATCTTGGGCCACCAAGTCCTACAGTGTCCCAACCCTTGGGCCCATTGGACCACCCAGGCCAAGATGTCCCATTCCTGAACACAAGAAGTCCCATCCCTGCACACTTTGGGCCACCAAGACGAGGATGTACCATCTCCAGTCATCTTGGTCCACCAAGACCAAGATATCACATCACTGGACCCCTTGGGCTACCGAGACCAATATGTCCCTTTCCTGGAGCGAAGATGTCCCATGTGAGCAGGTAAAACTAAGCTGGTTTCATCAAATTTATCTAATAGATTTCCTATCAAGGGTTTGAGTAGAGAAACGTTCCTCAGAGGAGCTGCTGTATTTACACTGGGGCATTTTATATCTCTGCTTCTGCCTCTTTTTTTCCATTCTTCCTCTTCCTCTGTCTATTCTCATGTGCAAGAGCTCTCCAAGGAAAAGATTCATGGAATCCTACAATAACACAGGTTAGAAGAGATCCCTGAACACCACCTCTGTCCAACTGTCATTTATGGCACTCTAATGAATAGCTGATAGCATTTGTGCTCCCTTGGGTTCATCTCACCACATGCACGCAGTGGACATGCACATGATGTGTATGTTTACAACTCATCTGCACAATGAAAACATGGATTTTTAACCTAGTATTTCATAGAATCATAGAATGTCCTGAGCTGGAAGGGACCAACATGGATCATCGAGCCCAACTGCTGTCCCTGCACAGGACACCCCACAGGTCACACCGTGTGTCTGAGGACGTTGGCCAGTCTCTTCTTGATCACTGTCAGGTTGGGGTGTGACACCTCCCTGGGCAGCCTGTTCCAGTGTCCAGCACCCTCTGGGTGAAGAACCTTTTCCTCATGTCCAACCTAAACCTCCCCTGGCACATCTTCCTGCCATTCCCTTGGGTTCTGTCACTGGTCACCAGAGAGAAGAGATCAGTACCTACTCTTCCTTCTCCCCTGGTGAGGAAGCTGTAGCCACCATGAGGTCTCCTTTTAGTGTTTTCTTCAGCTCTGATGGTGAGAAACCCCTTGGTTTGCTTTCTGCAGCAGAAAGGAGAAGCCATGACCTCCAGGCAATGGGAAGGGGGATCCTGTCCCTCACACACGGCTCAGGGCTCTTCCTGGGACCGTGGGATGTGGGTGTGCAAGGCCGAGGGAAGGACAACACTGGTACAACACCTTCCAGCTTCCCCATGGGGCTGCAAGGAGGCAACGAGGCCCCAGTGCCATGAGGACAACATGTCTTCTCCTAGGCCTCAGTGGCAGGGACAACTGCCATGGCCAAGGGGACAGAGACCTGGGTTCTGTTGGTGCCTTGAGCCCCTCCAGTGCCCTTTGCCATCTCCATCACAGGCTGTTCTACACAGTCCTACACCTGCCCCTCTTTCCCTGCAGGCTGCAGACACCCATCTCGCTTCCCCACCTGCTCTCACCCCAGCATTTCTGTCCCTTCACTGATGTGTCTGCACCCTCCCTGCCTGTTCTTTGGAGCACAAACCATGGGCTGATCCAGCTCCCTCTGGGTGACCTCTTGCACCACAGCACTGCCCTTCCAGTGACATTTTTTCCTCCTGATATCCAGTCTCCACTTCCCAATCTGCACTTGGTAGCTTTTTTTTCCTCTCCTGGTTGTTCCTACTACTTGGGAAAGCTATACCACCTCAGAAACTGCCCATCAAGCAGGGAACCCTACCTGTTAGTCTTCTTGTGGTCTTCCACTAGACCAGAGAGAAGTAACCTCACCATGACTGCTGCTGGACCTTCAGCTTCTCTGATAGACATGAGCATGTCCCTGTTTCTGTCCCATTGTGTTCTCAGGTGGGATGGACATGACAACCTGTCTCCAAGGCCTCTTCCTGGGTAGGGCCTGTGGGTACTTATGCAGAGGTTCTTTCCCAGCCACGTTCCTGCTGCTGGGCTGTCACCTCCAGAGACAGAACTAACCTCACTGTCCCCTTCACAGTCACATACTGCTTACTGGATTATGAGTGTCTGAGGCACAGCTGATGTCATAACACACCATACCCATCCGTAAAACGCCTATGGCCCAGGACCTGACCAGATGAATGTATGTCTCTTCTATTAAACTTATCAAATATATTTCCTACTAACGATTTAAGTGGGGAAATATCCCAGTGCTGCATCTAGGCTGATTTCTCTGGTATGTAACATCCAACATGAAGTGAGCTCTAGACACTGTCTGCCCCACAGGCCTTCATGGAACCTCAAGGAATGGCTGTTTGTTTTCACCTGGGCTTATCTCACCTGAGGTTCCTCTCACCTCACATACATGACGTGCATGCTCACAGCTCATCTGTTCGATGAAAACCTCCTGTTGCCACTCCGAAGGGATGGGAGGTACCTCAGCCCTAAGGTGTGTCCCCCTGCTCTGTATTCGTCTGAGATGTCCCATGTCATGTGGAATGGACACAGGGAGGGATCTCAGTTCAAGGAAGCACATCCCAGTGCTGCATTCTGGTGGTTTCCCATGGGATGTTACTCTCAACATGAAGTGACCTCGAGACACTGTCTGTCCCATGGGCCTTCATGGAACCCCCTGGAATAACTGATGGCATTTGTGCTCATTTGGGTTCATGTCAACTCGTGTACATTATGTGCATGCTCACATCTCATCTGAACAATGCAAACTTGGATTGCTGAGCTACTCATTCAGTGTCCCTCCATGGAGGGAAGACAACCTCTGTGAGCTGGGGTGAGAGGACAGGGCTGGAAATGGAGGTTGTGACGGGCCAGTCCATGACGATGCCCTGGGGCAGCTTCCGCGGGGTGTCCAGTGCACAGGGGCACAGCCCAGCCCCTGCTCTGCTGGTCCTGCAGGTCTCTGGCAGGAGGCCTGGCTGTGAGAGGACACTGCTGTGTGCCCAGCCCTGCACACACACACTGTGCAGCTGTACACTGGTGTTTCATCTGTGGCCACTTTCGTGGGCAAGTTTTTGAGAGAATGTTTGTAAAAAGACCTAAACCTTGAGGGCCTGCCCATAGGAGATCACCTTTCTTTCTGGAAAGGCTGTTCTGAGGCCAGCTCTGTCACAGCAGTGCCCATTGCCTGTCCCTGCCTGCGCTCACAGGACTCACACACAGCAGGACGGTGACCAGGCTGCCAGAGCACTCAGGCCTTGCACCAACACAAGGGATGAGAAGGAGAGTGTGGGAGTGGAACGAGAACAGCTCTGGAAGGCCAAGCGCTGGTGCTCCCTGGCAGGGCTGCCAGGCTGGACTCTTTTCCCCTCCTCCCATGCACACAGGAACTGTCCCTGCAGCTCCAAACAGGCCTTGCAGGGAGGATATAGTGAAAAACACATCACTACGGGACCCTTTATTTTGTTTAAATACGCACAGAGCACGGCTCCTCATTTACACAGCCAGTGGTTATAAAAGAAAAGCAGACAGTGATTTAGAAAGGGAATGACAATGTTATCACAATAAAAAACAACTTCAATAAAAACAGAAAATACAAGTGAGAGGCTGGATCTGTAACTAGTTACATTAAAACTACTATGTAGAAGGAGAGAAGCAGTTTATTGCTTCAGAAAACACAGAGATATGAGTTTTCACAGGGCATCCTTGAGCTCCTGGTTCCTCATGCTGTAGATGAGGGGGTTCACTGCTGGAGGCACCACTGAGTACAGAACAGACACCACCAGCTCCAGGGATGGGGAAGAGATGGAGGGGGGCTTCAGGTGGGCAAACACGGCAGTGCTGACATACAGGGAGACCACGGCCAGGTGAGGGAGACACGTGGCAAAGGCTTTGTGCCGTCCCTGCTCAGAGGGGATCCTCAGCACGGCCCTCAAGATCTGCACATAGGACAGCACAATGAACACAAAGCAGCCAAAAGTTAAACAGACAGTACCTACAAGAAGCCAAACTTCCCTGAGGGAGGCATCTGAGCAGGAGAGCTTGAGGATCTGTGGGATTTCACAGAAGAACTGGTCCAGGGCATTGCCCTTGCACAGTGGCAGTGAAAATGTATTGGCCGTGTGCAGCAGAGCATTGAGAAACCCAGTGGCCCAGGCAGCTGCTGCCATGTGGACACAAGCTCTGCTGCCCAGGAGGGTCCCGTAGTGCAGGGGTTTGCAGATGGCAACGTAGCGGTCGTAGGACATGACGGTGAGAAGAAAATACTCTGCACCTAACAAGAAACATACAAGGAAGACCTGGGCAGCACAACCTGCAAAGGAAATGGCCCTTGTATCCCACAGAGAGTTGGCCATGGATTTGGGTACAGTGGTGGAGATGGAGCCCAGGTCGAGGAGGGCGAGGTTGAGCAGGAAGAAGTACATGGGGGTGTGGAGGTGCTGGTCACAGGCTATGGTGGTGATGATGAGGCCGTTGCCCAGGAGGGCAGCCAGGTAGATGCCCAGGAAGAGCCAGAAGTGCAAGAGCTGCAGCTCCCGTGTGTCTGTGAACGCCAGGAGGAGGAACTGGGTGATGGAGCTGCTGTTGGACATTTGCTGCCTGTGGGCATGAGGACCTGTGCAAGGAGGAAAAGACAGTGACGGTTTAGATGAGACTCCTCTGAGCAAAACCAAAGCCATTTCCCACAGACCCTCCCACAAAGAGACTCTTCTTTTTCCAGGAGAACGTCCTGGCTGGAGCCCTCGTCGGTGCTTGATGAGTGTGCAATGAAGAGCAGGGTCTCTGCCCAGGGGCTCTTGAGGAGTCAGCCTGAGCCTGTGTGATGGGGTGGGGCAGGGGCCAGTCCTGGGGTTCAGCTTTGTCAGATGGAACCGCTGCTGCTGCAGAAGGGACTGTCAGCATCTGTACCCGCAGGGCTGAGCAACTGAGTTTGAGAGGTTTGGCGTTTCTACGGCTCCTTCTCCTCTCACAGCCTGGGGAGTGGTGTTGGGTGTCAGAAACCCTCAGCATTTCTGCTGCACTCAGGGAGAACAGAGCGAGTCCTGCGAGACCAGAGGATGCCTGTGGGTCAGTGCAGAGTGAGGGCAGCTGCTCTGTCCCTCTGTCTTGCTCCAGCTGCCCTGGGCTGGCACCTTTCTGAGATGGAGGCTGATCACACTGCCATGTTACCCTGAAAAGCCACCAGGACTGCTGAGAGCAGAGGGATCCACCTCAGACCATGACATGTCTCACGCTTTCGTCAGGTCTCAGCACCCCACTTCTATCCCAGGACACACACGGCTCATTTCACAAACCGAACTGCATTTCTTCCATCATAGCATCTCTGCACTTCTGCATGAGTAATTCAGATAATGCTAACATGCTATAGGACAGGTTTGCATCCTGGAGGGAAGCTCACCGCTTGGAAGAAAAACACTCAAGGAGACAGCCAAGAGTCCTAATGATGGCATTTGATTAAGGGAGACTCAGCTCATTCCCCAGCCCCACACACTGCATTGCCCACAGCCCCACAGCTCAGAGCAAAGCTGGACACATGTTCCCATGGACACAGCTGCAGGAAAGGACCCACAAGATCAGGCTGTGACTCTGCAGCTGAAACTCCCATCCCCAGAGAGCCTGACAGCAAGAACCAGATCACACCAGCAGTGACCCAGAGCAGTGGAGCAAGAAGGAAACTGCGGTGAGGGTGGGTGTGAGAGAGGCCAGGGCAGAGGCAGCCGGGCACTCAGACAGCGTCACCCTTCCCCAGCTGTGCAGCCACCTCCCACACACCAGCATTGCCAGGCAGCTGCTCTCAGCCCCTGTGCTCTGCAGAGGGAACTGGAGCTCTGGCTGCACAGGAGCTGCTTCATGCCTTGGAGCCCCCGGCCCTGAGGGCAGAGGCTTTGCTGGGTGGGAGAGGAGGCGAGGGGGCTGCTCACAGGAGGGGTCTGCACTGCGGGGATCATATGGAGTTTTCTGTGTTCTCCCTCCCATAACAATTCTGAGTTTAGTTACCTCTCATTTCTGATCATTTCCCTATTGCCTGGAGATTCTCCTCCTGGGAGGTGTTTCCCTGTCCATGTCTTTTCCCTGTCAATGCTCACAGACCCCATCCCGCCCTCTGTGCCCTCACCCTGGCCCTACAGATCCTGCCTGTTCACAGGGCACTGCCTGGGGGCATCTTCCTGTTCACAGACTGGGGAAAAGGACAGGTCAGAGTAAGACAGACAGGTATAGCCAATGTGATGCTGGTGCTGTGCACAGGCAGAGCAGTAGCTGAAGGGATGTTATGAGGCTTCTGGCAGATGTGATGATTAATCGGAGTTGCAGTTCAGGAGTTACAGTGACTTGTTTAAGCATGAGAGCTCATTTTCATTTTTTCCTTTCCTGCACCCCCAACCCTTGGGATAGGAAACTGAAAAGGCAGGCTCAGGAAAGCTCCCTATCTGTCTGGTAATCCTTGCATTGATCTTGTGCTTGAGGCATCCACTTGGAAAAATCCTGGGGGTGATCTGGAGCTGTGAGGAGCCCTGACCCACACAGCAGCCTCTCCACAGCACAAGCACCTTTCCTGCCCTGATAAGGGTCGCTCCTTCCCCGCACAGCTTCTCCCCACAGCACCGTGGGGATCTCCCCGGGCAGGCTGAGCGCTGACCCTGGCAGGCGGCAGAGTCCCTGCCCCCGCACAGCCCTGGGGTGCAGGGACCCTGCTCTGCAGGACAGCCCTGGGCACCCCTGGGTGCTCACCCACCTTCACAGCTGTTCAACATTGCCTGCCAAGAGCCTCCTCCTCACAGATCCCTCAAGCTGTGCCTGTGCTAACTTGAGGAGATGCCTCCAGGAGCTACAGCTGCATTGCCCTGCACCCAGAGACTTACCATGGCAAGGGCTGCAAAGATTTGTCCTCCAGTGAGCTCTCAGCCATCCTCCCCATCCTGACCACCTTTCATCTCTCTCTGCCTTGCTCGTCTCCCTGAGATCCCCAGGCAGAGCCCTCAGCCCTGCTGCGCTTTGCAGAGGAGCTGCTCCTGGGCAGAGCTGTCTCTCTGCAGCGCTGCCGCTTGCCATGAGCTCCCTGTGTCCCAGGAGCCCAGCCCAGCTCAGCAGCACAGGAGCAGCCCATGATGTCCCTACCTCTGTCCCCTCTGGGATCCCTCCAGCTGTCCCTGGGGCTCCAGAGGCACATCCTTTCAAACAACCTCAAGTAATCAGTGATGTTGATTCTCTCTCTTCAGCAGTGACACTTCTTGCCAGCATTGTGTTCTTTGTATTAAAAAGTAAATTGGTATGAGGATCATCTTTTCTTCTCTCATCATTAGGCAGGACAAAAAGAACGTTACAGGAAAGGATCTAATTTCTAAAAACTGGAGGAGGAATATGTTCACCTGAATGAATTTAGGCATTATATTTTGGTTTTATACTCATAGGTCTAGAGAGATATCCAGCAATCTTTTGGCCATGTCACGTCTGTGCTCTGAAGCAAAGCCTTTGCACACATGGGATCTTGGACACTTGGTACCAGGTTTCCACGGGGCAACTCAGAGGTTTCCTGGTGCCACAGCTGGGGTGGTTCAGCCCAGATGTGAGGCAATGTCCTCAGCCAGGGACCTGACTGGGTGAGCTGGAGCTGTCAGTGTTGCAGACAGAGCTGTGACACGGATGGAATATACTGCCAAGGCAGGGTGGCAGAAGTTAGTTCATCTGGTCTGCAAGGACAGCAGCCTCCAAGCACAGCAATGGTCCAGATCAAAACTCAGTCTAGACCTGTAAGTCAATTCAAGAGCCCTATAATGAGCTGTTACTACTGTAGGAACAGTTAAAGGAGAAACAAACAACTTGTAGTTACTGATGAATTTAATAAGGGAAAGAAGTGATATTCTCTGTGTCTCTTGTACTCCATCTTCACCAGCAAGGTCTCCCAGGCCTCTGTGACTGAAGGCAGAACAATCAGCAGTGGATGGGGATCAAGTCAGGGGTCCCTGGAACTAACACAATCCTTCCCAGTCTATGGGCAGCATCCCAGGAGCTGAGACAGCAGGAACATGTCACAGTGAGGCCACTCTCCACCTTCTTGGAAAGCTCATGGAGACTGGGGGGACTCCCTGACCACTGGCAGCTCTCACACATTGGGTGCACTTTTCAAAAATGGCCAATGGGTGAGCAGGGGAACTGAGGGCTGTGCCCCAGAGCATGGCCAATGGGACACCATTTCTGGGTGTGTGAAAGAGAAGGTGACAGGGTTTACCCAGGGCAGGTTGTGCCTGTCCATCCTCTTTGCTCTCTGTGAGGAAAGGACAGGGTTGCTGGATGTGGGGAGAGCAGTGGTGGTCTGTTACCTGGAAGTCAGCAGGGCATTTAGCATCATCCCCCACAATATTCTTGTGTCCAAGGCAGGCTATTATGATCTGTGTCAGTGCGTAAGTAGATGGGTAAAAAACAATCTGGATGGTTGGGATTGGAAAGGTGCTATAGAAAGGGAGAAACTTTCCAGTCATGAGGACAGTCAAGCCCTGGAAGCTGTTTCCCAGGGGTGCGCATCCACTCTGTCCCAGAAAGTGGCCAAGATGTGTTTGGATAAAGCACTGAGTAATCTGGTCTGACCCTGCTTTGAGCAGGAGGTTGGTCAAGACACCTCCTGAGGTCCCATCCAGCCTGAATGATGCTGTCCTTTCATCCCCTTCATGTTTTCAATTTAGGGACAGCTCTCAGGTTCTCTCTGACCACAGGAATAATTCACATGAGGTGCAGGGCTGTTTTACAACTGCCCCCAAACAGCCCTGACCACATCTTGTGCATCCCTTTTCATTTGCCCCCACCCAGGTTCTTCTGTTTTGCTGTCCTCATGCCCACCTTGTTCATCCTTTCAGAGCAGGTTGCTCAACAGGTGTCAGCATCCATGTACAGAGTCTGCACATCAGCCAGGCAGCAAAGCCATCGTTACAGAAATGGAGACGAGGCTCTTGACCAGCTCCTTGCACCCAGGAATCGGCATTTCTTGTCTGCTGAGATTCTTGGGAACACCTGAACTTTAGGTGCAGAGCATGTGAGTCCTCGTTGGGTATCCTGGCTTGTGTCCTGACCCATGTGGTGCTTCAGGCTGTGAAGAGAATCAAAACCAACTCTTTGGCTGGAGTAGTTTCAGTTTACATGTGTTACAATGGGCAGATGAAGGGAGCTCAGAACTCCAGTCTCTGCTGCACCATTGGAACTTCAGAGACTGGAAATGCAGGTGACGGTGTGTGTCAGTGCACACCACATCAACCTTCTGGCTTCCTTTCTGCCTTTGCACTGACCTGGGATCTGTTCCTTGGCCTTCTTTGCCTAAAAAAGAAGTAATCTGCCCTGTGTCACCTCCACTAACACCAGAAAAAAAGGGGGAAAAGTATGAAAGGGGTGATTTCAGGGCAATTCTGTCCAAAGAAATACTTTCTAAATGATAAAAATGGTAGAAGTGAGAGGAAAAGCTCTTAAAAAGAACTCCATGCAAGAGGTTAGCTACTGAGACATAGCAGCTGTTTTGAGAAGCAAGAACGACTGTTGGGAATGAAGTTAAAAAACTTTAGTTCATCGTCATCATCATCATCATCATCAAGAATAAGGAATTCCCTGTTATTCTTATTAGTGATTGTACCACTTTTCAAAAACATCCTTGAGATTGTCTCTATTTTTCGCTGGCTCAGATTTTGAAAGGACTGCTTGAAATCTCTGCAACTCAGATCTCTACAACTGTCTCTCATTGAAGATCTTTTACCCCAGAAAGGGGAAAACTCCCAATGCAGGCACCAAACCAGTGCCCAACCTGCCTGGAGAGCCAGGTGAGTGGTGCCACACAACAGCCGACCTCGGGGGAAGCTGGAGGTGATGGGAATTGAAATGGTTTTGACTCAAATCATAATTTAGGTTGGAAAAGACCCTTAAGGTCATAAAGTCCAATCGTAAATACGACACTGCCAAGCCCACCCATTACACCATATCCCTAAGCGCCATTCTACACATCTTTTAAATACCTTCAGGGATGGAAGCTCCAATCCTGAGCTGGCAGGACAACACTGTCTGCAGTTAGACATAAGATACCTGTCATGGCTGTGACTTCAGAGTTTCTCACACCCTTCACTGAGCAGGGCAGGTGTTGGGAGATGGGCGCACACTTCAGTTTCCAGATGCCAGGACAGAGCCCAAGCCATCCTACCCTTGACTTCTGGCATCCCATTTCTTGAGATGCAAAGCTGCTGGGCCTTCTGTGGATAATCATGTTAAGAGGCATCAATAATCATTCAAATCTTTGTGTAATTTCCCTAAGAGTGTCAGTATTAAAAATAATAATAATTAAAAAAATAGAAAAGGGTTCATCTGCCTACATATAAATACCTGTAACACAGCAGTCTGCATCTGTGGTAGCCCCACTGGCAGTGCCAATCCAATAGGTATTTGCAGTATAAGGCATGACACCCCATCCGTAAGTACATATCTAAGTGGTTCAGATGAAGGGTGGTCTGGCAAAAATCACCCTGTTCCTCCCCAGGTGCACGGACAGTGCTCATGTGCCTCTCCAGAGAGTGGCAGAAGCTGGATGCCCTTCTTGGGAAAGACTCCTTCCAGGAGAGACACAGCAATGGGAGTAACTCCTCAGGTCTTCATGGCATTTCACTCAGCATCAGTTTTTATATATTTGTTTTTTTCCTGTGACTACTCTTTCTGCACAAATGCTCACAAAAAGACACCCATTTAGTAAAACATGGTCATAAAGGTGCTGTTATGGACAAGAAACCTCACCATGAGCTCTGGAGGGAGGGAGGAAGATGATAATAAGCACCAGGAAGAAGCAAGAATCTCAAGGCCTCTTCTGAAGAGTGAGAGGCCCTGAGCAGCAGTGAGCCGCCATGTGTGGTGTGGGAGGGTCAGGGGATGTGAGGTAGAGAAGGGTGATGGCTGATGACTTCAGCAAATCCTTACGACCATGTCTGAGCCTGCAAGTGGGATGTGGCTGATGTCTGCGGGTGGAGGAGGAATAGGAGAAAGACTTTGGGGGATCCTGGAAAGAAGGCAGGCTTCTCTTGGACTAGTCATACATGGCAGTGACATTTGCATGCTGAGGGCATGGCTGTGCCTGGGAGATGGGGAATGGCTGCTGCTGGGGGTGGCTGTGCTCAGGCATGGCCCATGAGCTGACCTTGCTCTGCTCCTCTCTTACACTCCCCATGCTTGGATGGTCCTCAGGAATCATCCATGAGCCGGGAGGAAGCACCAACCTCCTGGAGTGTTGGCCCATTACTGGAGGACAAGAGTGAAAGGTTTGTGAGACACATGGGAGTGCAGGAAGGGACGGGTCTATGCATAGTAGTAAACGTGTTAAAGAAGAAGACCTAAAGACCATTGGCTGATCGTGCTAATGTGGAATAGATTGATTTTTCTTTTTTATTTTCGGGCAGCAGAAGAAGGAATGTGTGCTTTCAGTGCTGGGACATGGATCCATATTGAGGATTCAACCAAGTTTGGGACTAGGAGAGCTCAGGTGATTGGTGACCATTGCAGGTCTATGAAAGAAGCTGCATGGGTTTGGGAGACCTCACAGGCATTGCCAAATCCTCAGAAAACCATAGCCTTGTAGTAAAAGTAACAGCACTTGGCACCAAAGCCACACCCAAAACACAAATACCCTCCCAGTGACCACAGGCAGAGCCTTGAGAAACATTTGACTGAAGGGGTCTCCTTTGCCAGGCCCTGGGGGTCAGGGCTTGGCCATTCTGATGATAAACAACCATGAAGGGCTGACATGGCACCACAGCCACCTCCACATCGCCTTTACCACCTCTAACCATTGTCTCCAGGCTTTTCCTTCACCATCCTCCAGGGACAGGGACTGCTTGTGTCAGCGATGGCCCCTCGTGGGGTCCCAAAAAGCCTCAAACACTTGGAGTTTGTTTCTGCCTTTCACTTCATTAGGAGTTTGTTCATTCTTTCAGTAGCTGCAGTTCAGGACCATGGCAGCAGAGGGCTCATTAACAGCCAAAATGTGCTTACAAGCCAAGGCTCTCTGCAGCACTTCGCTAAAGGCTTCAAGTCTGGTGTGGATGATTAGAGAGATTTCAGAACAGTAGCCAAACAGTGAGCATTTCCATAACAAATACTAATTAAGTCAAATTTCTACTATTTCCGTCCCCCTCCCAATGCCCTCATTTCCAGAACAGCTGGTATCAACAATCTCCAATAAATATTGATCTAGAGAATCTCCTGATAAAGATTGAATGTGTCAGAAAGTTGGGTGCCTGACGCACCACTTGAGCGAGGAGACAGGCCAGGACACCTCAAGAGGAATCACACAACTCTGGACCCAGAGGTGGGAGTTCCTGGGAATCTCAGGTGCCACAGCACAGCGATACTTGTGTTCAGGGAGCCGGTCAAGTGACCCATCTCCTTTTCTGTAATGGTGTCTGAGTTTGCTCAGGTAACTTCTGACTTGAGCCCCATCCACTCCTGGCTGTTCTCCAGACTCCTGCCTACAGGAACAAAGTCCCAGGAGACCTTGCTGGTGAAGATGGAGGCAAAGAAGCCATGAAGTACATCAGTCCTGTCTGATTCTACTCTTACGAAGTTCAGCAGCAGGTCCACGTTCGGCCTGTCTATTCTTTTACTCTAAGGAAGCAATGTCAGCTCATCTTGCTGCCCTCAGCCTCCCCTGCAGGTATCAAGTCCAGGGCAGCTTTGGCATCATCCCCACATCCATGGACAAGGATTCTAAATTCCTCCTTTACAGCTTGACCTGCTTCCACTCCCATCACCCTGTATTGGGTTTACATGGCAAAGTCTTGGAACTGGAGTGAGTGTGGGTGTGCTACAGTTGTCACCTCTCTGAGAAGACAACAGGAGTTTGATGTCAGACAGAGCCGATATGAGCTGGCTCCAAGATGGACCCACTCCTTGACAAATCTGAGCCACTCAGGGATGCTGGCAGCACCTCTGTGATATTGTATTTGAGAAAGGGTAAAAACCGCTGCACAACAGCAGGTGGGAGAGAGCAGGGAGGAAATGTGAGAGAAAAAACACTGCAGACACCAAGGTCATATCCCATAGGACCCAAGCAGGTCCCTCAGCAGGCCAAAGCCTGCTCTCCTGAAATCCTGCTCTTTGCCTTGTTATCATCTTCCAGGAGCCTCAACTCTACTTTCCCACCCCTGACTGTTCCATCCCTGACCAACCCTTTCTGGTTTGTAAGTGTGAAGTCCCACAGGGCACCTCACCTCACTGACTCCTCAGTCACCTGTGTCAGGAAGATGTTGTCCATGAGCTGCAAAACCCTCCTGCATGGCTGGTACCTTGCAGATATTGGGATATCTTAGGTTTGCCATGAGGACACTGCCTGAAAACATGAGGCTTCTTTCCTTTGTCTGAAGGAGGCCTCATCTAATTCCTCTTCCTCATCAGTGAGTCAGTAGCTGATGTCCAGTCACCACAACACTGTCCATGTTGCTCTGCCCTCTCACGCTGAGTCCTCAAATTTCAGCTGATATTCTCTGTCCCCGGGCAGAGCTCCACACATTCCTGATGTTCTCCCACATGAAGGGAAACTTCCCCTCTAAGTCCAGACCTCTGGCATTACGAGCACTAGCCCCCCAAGACCGCAAAGTTTCTCCTGCAGGTGGTATTCGTAGTGTCCTGTAACTCCTCATGATGTTATCTTGGGATAGACGCTCTCATCAGGATAAACCATCTGCATGTGAACACTAACAGCTGGAGCTTCTTCTCCCCTTGGCTGTGGCTGTTGTCTCCAGCTCTGATGCCTGTGAGGAGACACCTTGTCCTTACAGCACAGGGGCCTCATGGCCTCCTTGTCCCCAGCCAGGAACCTGGGAGGTGTGGGACCATAGTCCTGCCCTTGGCCTTGCACAGCCCCACATCACACTGTCCCAGGAAGGGCCCTGGGCAACGTGGGAGGGACAGGATCTGCCATCCCAGGGTTGGGGGTCAGGGCTTGGCCCTTTGGTTAATGAAACACATCCAGGTGTACTGATCATCAGAGAGACCTTCACCTTGCTTGTCCTGACCTGTCATCTCTGCCTCCGTTTTTCTTCTCTAACCAGACCCTGGGGTCGGTTCATCTGTAGTGTTCCGCAGGGGGACGCAGTAACATTACAAGAAACTTTGGAGTTTGAATCTGACTTGGGCTTCTTGAGAGGTTTCTTCAGCTTCCTCCAGGGTCTGAGGTTCACGGACTCAGCAGCAAACCCACCAGAGGGGTCATTAAAGCGCCTTGGGCTGCTCCTGTGCTGCTGAGCTGGGCTGGGCTCCTGGGACAGAGGGAGCTCATGGCAAGCGGCAGCGCTGCAGAGAGACAGCTCTGCCCAGGAGCAGCTCCTCTGCAAAGCGCAGCAGGGCTGAGGGCTCTGCCTGGGGATCTCAGGGAGACGAGCAAGGCAGAGGGAGATGAAAGGTGGTCAGGATGGGGAGGATGACTGAGAGCTCATGGAGGAGACATCTTTGCAGCCCTTGCCATGGTAAGTCTCTGGGTGCAGGGCAATGCAGCTGTAGCTCCTGGAGGCATCTCCTAAAGTTAGCACAGGCACAGCTTGAGGGATCTGTAAGGATGGGGCTCTTGTCAGGCAATTTTGAACAGCTGTGAAGGTGGGTGAGCACCCAGGGGTGCCCAGGGCTGTCCTGCAGAGCAGGGTCCCTGCACCCCAGGGCTGTGCCGGGACAGGGACTCTGCTGCCTGCCAGGGTCAGCACTCAGCCTGCCTGGGGAGATCCCCACGGTGCTGTGGGGGGAAGCTGTACGGGGAAGGAGGGACCCCTATCAGGGCAGGGAAGGTGCTTCTACTGTGGAGGGGGTGCTGTGTGGATCAGGGCTGTTTCACAGCTTCAGATCACCCCCAGGATTTTTCCAAGGGGATGCCTCAAGCAGAAGATCAATGCAAGGATTGTCTAGACAGATAAGGATCTTTCCTGAGCCTGCCTTTTCAGTTTCCTATCCCGACGGTTGGAGAGCGCAGGAAAGGATAAAAGGAAAATGAGCTCTCATGCTTAAACAAGTCACTGAGACTCCTGAACTGCAACTTTGAATGATCAGTACATCTGCCAGAAGCCTCAGAACATCCCTTCAGCCACTCCTCTGCCTCTGGACAGCACCTGCATCACCTTTGCTGGACCCGTCAGCCTTAGTCTGACCTGTCCTGTTTTCCAGCCCGCAAACAGGAAGATGCCCCCAGGCAGTGCCCTGTGAACAGGCAGGATCTGTAGGGCCAGGGTGAGGGCACAGAGGGTGGGATGGGGTCTGTGAGCAATGACAGAGAAAAGACATGGACAGGGAAACACCTCCCAGGAGGAAAATCTTCAGGTAGCAGGGATGTGATCTGGGAAAGAGAGGAAATCAAAACCAGAAATGGTTTTGGGAGGGAGAACACAGAAAACTCCGTATGATCCCCGCAGTGCAGATCCCTCCTGTGAGCAGCCCCCTCGCCTCCTCTCCCACCCAGCAAAGCCTCTGCCCTCAGGGCCGGGGGCTCCAAGGCATGAAGCAGCTCCTGTGCAGCCAGAGCTCCAGTTCCCTCTGCAGAGCACAGGGGCTGAGAGCAGCTGCCCGGCAATGCTGGTGTGTGGGAGGTGGCTGCACAGCTGGGGAAGGGTGACGCTGTCTGAGTGCCCGGCTGCCTCTGCCCTGGCCTCTCTCACACCCACCCTCACCGCAGTTTCCTTCTTGCTCCACTGCTCTGGGTCACTGCTGTTGTGATCTGGTTCTTGCTGTCAGGCTCTCTGGGGATGGGAGTTTCAGCTGCAGAGTCACAGCCTGATCTTGTGGGTCCTTTCCTGCAGCTGTGTCCACGGGAATACGTGTCCCAGCTTTGCTCTGCCCTGTGGGGCTGTGGGCAATGCAGTGTGTGGGGCTGGGGAATGAGCTGAGTCTCCCTGAATCAAATGGCATCATTAGCACACTTGGATATCTCCTGGGAGTTTCCATAGATGCTCTGAACTATCCTCCAGGATGCAAACCAGTCCTACAGCATCTGTGTGGTATCCGAAGGCTCCAAGGAGAAGCTGTGACAGACAAAATGCTGTTTGGTTGGTTGAATGAGGTGTGTGTATCCCGAGCTAAACAGGCTGAGACCTTAGGAAGGGGTGGGACATGTCATGGTCTGAGGTGGGTCCCCCTGCTCTCAGCAGTGCCCAATGGCTTTTCAGGGTAACATGGCAGTGTGATCAGCCTCCATCTCAGAAAGGTGCCAGCCCAGGGCAGATGGAGGAAGACGGAGGGACAGAGCAGCTGCCCTCACTCTGCACTGACCCACAGGCATCCTCTGGTCTAGCAGGACTCGCTCTGTTCTCCCTGAGTGCAGCAGAAATGCTGAGGGTTTCTGGCACCCAAGAACACTCTCCAGGGTGGAAGGGGAGAAGGAGCTGTAGAAGCGCCAAACCTCTCAAACTCAGTTTCTCAGCCCTGCGGGTACAGATGCTGACAGTCCCCTGTGCACCAGGAGCGGTTCCATCTGACAAAGCTGAACCCCAGGACTGGCCCCTGCCCCACCCCATCACACAGGCTCAGGCTGACTCCTCAAGAGCCCCTGGGCAGAGACCCTGCTCTTCATTGCACACTCATCAAGCACCGACGAAGGCTCCAGCCGGGACGTTCTCCTGGAAAAAGAAAAGGGTCTCTTTGTGGGAGGGTCTGTGGGAAATGGCTTTGGTTTTTCCCAGAGAAGTCTCCCCTAAATTGTCACTATCTTTTCCTCCTATGACAGTGCCCATGCTTAGATACAGCAAATGTCCAACAGCAGCTCCATCACCCAGTTCCTCCTCCTGGCGTTCACAGACACACGGGAGCTGCAGCTCTTGCACTTCTGGCTCTTCCTGGGCATCTACCTGGCTGCCCTCCTGGGCAACGGCCTCATCATCACCACCATAGCCTGTGACCAGCACCTCCACACCCCCATGTACTTCTTCCTGCTCAGCCTCGCCCTCCTCGACATGGGCTCCATCTCCATCACTGTGCCCAAATCCATGGCCAACTCTCTGTGGGATACCAGGGCCATTTCCTTTGCAGGATGTGCTGCCCAGGTTGTCTTCTTAGGTTTCTTGATAGTAGCAGAGTATTCTCTTCTCACCATCATGTCCTATGACCGCTACGTTGCCATCTGCAAACCCCTGCACTACGGGACCCTCCTGGGCAGCAGAGCTTGTGTCCACATGGCAGCAGCTGCCTGGGCCACTGGGTTTCTCAATGCTCTGCTGCACACGGCCAATACATTTTCACTGCCACTGTGCAAGGGCAATGCCCTGCACCAGTTCTTCTGTGAAATCCCCCAGATCCTCAAGCTCTCCTGCTCACAGTCCTACTCCAGGGAAGCTGGGCTCCTTGTGGTTAGTGTCTCTTTAGGATTTGGGTGTTTTGTGTTCATTGTGCTGTCCTATGTGCAGATCTTGAGGGCTGTGCCGAGTATCCCCTCTGAGCAGGGACGGCACAAAGCCTTTTCCACGTGCCCCCTTCACCTGGCCGTGGTCTCCCTGTTTGTCAGCACTGCCATGTTTGCCTACCTGAATCCCCCCTCCATCTCCTCCCCATCCCTGGACCTGGTGGTGTCTGCTCTGTACTCAGTGGTTCCTCCAGCAGTGAACCCCCTCATCTACAGCATGAGGAACCAGGAGCACAAGGATGCCCTGTGGAAACTCATATCTTAGTGTTTTCTGAAGCAATAAACTGCTCTTCTGCTTCTACTTTGCAGTTTTAATGTAACTGGTTACAGGTCCAGTCTCTCATCTGTATTTTCTGTTGTTATTAGCCTTTTTTTAAATTGTGATAACATTTTCATCCCCTTTCTAATTCACTGTCTCCTTTTCTTTTTTAACCACTGGCTGTGTAAATGAGGAGCCATGATCTGTGTATATTTAAACAAAATAAAGCATCCTGTAGTGACTTCATTTTCACTATATCCTTCCTGCAAGGCCTGTTTGGAGCTGCAGGGACAGCTCTTGTGTGCATGGGAGGAGGGGAAAAGAGTCCAGCCTGGCAGCCCTGCCAGGGAGCACCAGCGCTTGGCCTTGCAGAGCTGTTCTCGTTCCACTCCCACACTCTCCTTCTCATCCCTTGTGTTGGTGCAAGGCCTGAGTGCTCTGGCAGCCTGGTCACCGTCCTGCTGTGTGTGAGTCCTGTGAGCGCAGGCAGGGACAGGCAATGGGCACTTGTGTGACAGAGCTGGCCTCAGGCTGAGGTGCCTCCCTTCCCTTGGGAGTGGCAGCAGGAGGCCAGAGAAACAGAGTGATTCCTTCCTCTGTGTGTAAAAGGGACAGACTCTCTCTCTGAACATCCCTGGGTGCATAAGGAGTCCTCAAACCGGCTCAGAGATGGATGCCTGTTGGAACCCTGGCATTTCTGTGTGTGACTCCAGGAACAAACCCCACTGGCCCAGTGAGATTCATCTCAGCTGCCTTGGACAGGCTCATTGCAAGTGCTCCTGTCTGCTACATCACCCTTGCCCATGATTCCGGATTGTGCTTTCAAAAGTGACAGCAGAATCAGAGAAGTTCTGAGATCCTGGGGAAACGAGGATGTCAAACCCATCTTCAAGAAGGGCAGGAAGGAGAATCTGATGAATTACGGACTCGTCAGCCTACCTCCATCCCTGGGAAAGGCACAGGCCGTGTCTTCCTGAACCAATCCACAGGCACCTGAAGGGCAAGGAAGGGATTGCTGAACTGAAATGAGTGGAAAATCCAATGAGTCCCAAGAAATGCTCTGAACCCATTCCAGAGCTTCAGACCCCCGGGAAAGAGCTCAGTGACAGTGCAGCCCATGCAGTTGCATCTGTGTCCCTCGCGGAGCAGCACAACCAGTGTGGAGTCACCCCATGGTCCTGCAGCCAACCTGCTCTGTAGAGCATCAGTGCCAGGTTGGGGCCCTGTGGGGAGCACAGGGAAGGGGCCAGGAGCACCAGACCAGATCAGAGGAGGGATGGGGGGAGATCAGACAGGAGCTGACAGGGGCTGGAAATTGCCTTGGAGAGAAAAATGCTGGTGTTCAGCTGCCCCAAGATAATACCCAGAGTTCAGGGTGCAGGGCCAGAAGTCCTTGCTGTCCTGGTGCTTCACCAGGCCCGGGAAGTAGCTGGAGAAGGATTGGTGTCCCCCACTTGCCATCTCTTAGTGCATCATCCCTCGTGAAGGATGGCATGGAAAGCAAGTCTGGGACTCTGTTTCGGGATTTGCACCGAAGAAAGTATTCGCCCAGAAGCCACATCATTTTGCTCTGGTACTTCAGTCCTGGTGCTCATCACATGTCCTTAAGACAAACTTATGCACCCCTCTTGTCAACCTTACCCCAAAAGTCACCCCTAGACAAGGCTCCTGAGCTGGGGCTGAGCTGGAGAACTGGGGTCCAGCTGTGACCAGAGGAAGGACAAGGCCTGTCCTGGGTCCTCTAAAGGGCCGGCAGCCTCTGTGATCTCCACCAGAAAAGGCAGCATCCAGGAGACTGTAGACCATCCCCAAGCCCATTGGAGGCCCTTAGGAAGAGTTCCTCTCTCCAAATATCCAGCCCAGCTTGTTGCTTCATGAACAACCAGGAGAAACTGCCCCAGGACCCTCATTCCAGACCCCATCTCCTCCACCCCATACAGGCAGTGCTCTCCCCCTTGTCACTGAGGTGGTTCCAGGGACCCAAGAGACACCTGTGGGGAGGAGATGTTGGGTAGTACAGTGTCCTTCAGTGCTCCCCATGGTACCTCCTGCTGGGCTTTGTGCCGCTGGTCACAACCCTCTGAGCCTGGATGTTCAGTCAGTTCTCCGTGGTGCTAAACAGGAATATGCCCATGAGCACATTGGGCTGCACTGGGAGGAGCGTGGCCACCCAGCCAAGGGCAGTTATTGTCCATCTTGACTCCGCACTGGTGTGGTCACATCTGGAGCGGGGTGTCCCAGTGGGAGGTTCCCCACTCTGGAGGAACGGGGTGGAGATGTCGTGTGGCCGGAAAGAGTCTGGGTCATGTGTGGAGGTGTTCAGAGACCCAAACTTCTTTAGCCTGGTGAAGTGGAGGCTGAGGAAACGTGCTGTTTTTACTGAGATTGAGTTAATTTTCTTCATGCATTTTGAATCTCTCTCCTTCATAGCTAATACAGTCTTTTGTTTAAATTTGCTACGAGAATAATAACACTGTTTCTTCCCTGGGATAGATTTAATTTTTTCTTTTAGTAGCTTTACAGTGTTTCCCATTTGGTATGAAAGGAATGTCAGAACTCACTGATATCTTGGCTGTTGTCAGGGAAACCAAGGGCTTCTTTGGCCATCCAGCTGCAGATGCAACTCGGCAGGAGGGGACACAGACAGGACAGTACCTGGATTGACATGCAGGCTGATCAATGAAATATTCCCTATGATTAGCGTCATGCTCAGTCTAAAGCTGGAGCCGGCTTTTAGGGCTTGTTACATCCGTTACTTTGGGTTTTCTGGCTAGTTTGGTTAGTTCCATTCAGAAGTTTCATTCTGTCAGGAGTTCGATGTCAGTTCGGCCTTTTGCCGTTCTGCCATTTTGCAATTGGCCCTTGGGCCTTTCGCACTTTTACTTTCTCTTGCTGGGATCGGCTGTTCAGGACCAGGGCGCTCCCTTCTCTTGGGCTGTCTGTTTGGCACAACTGGAGTTATGTGAGGGATTGCACTGAGTATCATATATTTTACTTTATGTATATTCTAGTATATTAGTAGTAGTAGTGTATTATTTTTATTGTCTTATTATTTTTTTTTTCTAAACCCACAGGTTTCTCCCTTCCCCTTCAGTTCTCTCCCTTATCCCACTTGGAGACCGGGAGCAGGATGTGAGCAGCTCTCATGGTCTTAGTTGGTGGCTGTGGTAAAACCACGACAAGAAAGAGTACTAGTAGCTTCAGAAATCTTGAAAATCACTTTCCAAGATGATGGCACTTTTTTGGGTTTGTTGGGTTTTTTTTTTTTGGTAGAGGGAAACAACATGAGAAAGGAAAACCGTCAGAAACTGCAGCTCTGGAGGTCCAGAGTGGACCTCAGGATAAAGAAATGTCATTCTGAGCACAGTGCTGTGTTCATTCAGAAGGACTCTGGATCAGTCATGGCTTTGTGTTTCAAGGAACTGCGGGTGGGGATGGAGAGACAGCAGCACAGGTGGTGAGAACACCGGGGTGAGAACAAGCTGGGGAAGTGCATGGGGTGTCTGCAGCCTGTGGGGAAACAGCCACAGACCTGGGACAGTGTAGGATGGACTGTGGTGGAGATGGCCAAGGGTGCTGGCAAGGCTGGATGTCCCTGAAAGACCTGAGGTCTTTGTCCCCTTGGCTATGGCTGATGTCCCTGACAGCGAGGCCAGAGAGGAGACACATGGTTGTCATGGCCATGGCGCCCCATTGCCTCCTTGCACCCCCCAGGGAGTGTCACACCATTGTCCTGCACTGGGCATCATCCCCACATCCCCAGGAAGAGCCCTGAGACACACGTGAGGGACAGGATCTCCCTTCCCAGGGGCAGGGGGTCAAGGCTTGGCCATTGTCCTTCATCAAACAAACCAAGGGTTTTCTCAGCATCAGAGCTGCTGCACTTTGCCTTTGCCTGATGCAATCACTGCCTCCAATTATCGGCTCTAACGAGTCCCTGGGGAGGCTTTGTCAGTAACAGCCCTCAGTGGGGCCCATTAATGCTTCAAGGTACTTTGGGCTTTGCTTCTGACTTGGACTTCTTGAGGAGATTCTTCAGTCTGTCCTTGGTATCTGAGGTTCATGGACTCAGCACCAAATACGCCATGGGGCTCATTAAAACACAGAAAGCCCTAACAAGCCATGTTTCCTTCCTAATTTTCTTCAAATCTTCAAGACTTGTAGAACTAACTGGAGAGGTTTCAATGGGACACTTACTGATGAAGATTTCAAAGATTTCATAAAGGAGGGTTTTTTCTTTCAAGGGTATTTTCTGTCATTTTTCAGTGTGTAGAAGAAGTGACAGCAGCATTCTGCAATGGACATTGATCCAGAGGGTCTCCTAAAGCCATCTGGACAGACAGGAGAACAGTCCCTTGAGGCTGGACACTGTATGGACACCCTTGCTCCTCACCCCCCACCCCCAGTCTGCCCGTTCCCTCATTGGCCACCTGGGACTTGCATCACTTTTCCTCACATCAGACTTCTGCACTGAGCTCTGCAGGTGGATGCTGCAGCTCCTGCACACCAGCTCCCACCTGCTCTCCTGTGTAAACACTACACAATTTCATAAACACTAAACCAGTTTCCTCAACTGTGTGTGTAAGCTGGATCTAATGAGGTCCACCATCCACACGGGACATCCACACAAGAACTGTTTTAGACAGAGAGATAGGAAAGGATATATATAAACACAATTAACACGTTAACTACCATGTTAATTAGACTTCTGAAGAATGAGGCAAGTTTGTAACTCCCTGAAGCTCAAAGCAGAAACCAGAGAGTTGAGAGGCAACTGAATGACCAAAGAGCAAGTGGAGGAGGAAACCTGAGAGCACTGGGAAGGGCAAACGTCCAGACAGTCTGCTGGAAAGTTGTCCTTTGACATGGACATTTAATCAGGAGAGGTGGAAACTCCTGAATGACGAGGGAGTTGAAATAATAGAGTGCTGGAAATAAAAGTACAGGAGAAGACCAATATTTCTTTTCCTACCCTTAGTACACTTCCTGGTAATTCACTGTTTAGCATTTTTTTGTGTTTCTGGTGGGTGTTTTTTTGTTTGTTGTGGAATTTTTGTTTTAATATGTTAAAAACCAACCAAACAAAAACCCCCAGAAACAAACAAACAAACAAAACAAACAAGCAAAACCCAAAAAACCCCAAAAAAACCAAACCTAACCAAACCAAACCAACAACAACAACAACAAAGTGCAGCTTTCCAGGCAGACATCAGTCATCAGTTGTCTCACCATAAACAGTCAGTGCCATTTTCGGGGCCCCAGTGCACCTGAGGTGCTGGCCTGGGATTGGCATCTATCACAGAGGACCTGGGGGAGACCAGAGCACCTTGCGATGCAGGTGGAGCCTGGGCAGGGGTTCCCGGGGCATCTACACTGGCACCAGGTGTCTGTGTCCCTGGAGCTGAAGACATTTGTGTCCTAAATCCATTCCCAGTTCTGGAAAACTCTTTGCTTTTCAAAGAAAAGAAACCCTCCCAAAGAAAAAAAGAAAAATAAAGACAAGTATGTTGACACCTTCCTTTGCTTTGGATCTTTGTCTTCAGTTCTTCTTATTTTAATTTTCATTGACATTAACTGACATCTGTTGGGCCTGCAGGCATTAAGCCAAGATCATTTTGTGTCTTGCATAGCACCCCATGCCCTCTAAACCTTCCCTGCCCAGGACTCCTCACACTTTGCCCAGAGCGAGTCACACTGAGCTGTTGGCTGGTTCACTGGTTGAGATGATGGTTTAGATGGTCACCTACAGCACAGGGGGATTCATGGCCCAAAATCGTCTGCTCTGCTTCTATTAGAAACAGAGCCCAGCATCAAAATGGGATCGTTAGGAGAACTGAGGTTGAAGGGACCTCAGGAGTCTGCAGTCCAACCTGTCAGAAACTGGGTCAGACCAAGGTGTTCAAGCCTTGATTCAATCAGAGATTGAAGACCTGCAAAGACAGAGCCTGTGCAGCCTCTCTGGGTGACCTGAGACAGCACTTGGCTGAGCTCCTGGGGAAAAAGCTTTTCCTTATGTCCTGGCTGAACCTCTCTCACCTTCCACCCATTCTCTTTTGTTCTTCTACCACGCAGCATGGTGAAGAGCCTGGCTGCGTGTTCTCCATGGCCTCCTGTAAGAGTCGGTCCAAAGAACAGTATTTGCCTGAACATCGCCATCAGGGACTTGGAGAACAGATACCCTGACAGAAAGAATTGGACAATGGCTTGGAGAGAGGCCTGAGGAAAAGAATTGTGTTGTACAGGTCTCTCCGACTCGGGGCCTACAGGTAAAAATAGCTGCTGTATGGATTCCACCTGCTGCCTCGGCCAATCTTGCCCCCACCTCCTAAAAGCAATTGTGTTCTACAGGTCTCTCCCACCTGGGGACAATAGCTGCTGTCCAGAAGATGGATTTTCACCTGCTGCCTCAGCCAAACTTGCCCCCACCTCCTCCCTGCTACTAAGGCCAGCAAAGAAGAGCATGGGCAGAGGCTTGACGAAGGTCTTGATGTCACCCAGCGGACCAGTAAGAGACCTCTGAACGGAGGCGACGCAGTCGGGTTCTGGCAAGCGAAGCGGGGACTCTTCAGACCTGCACAGTTAAGCCTGGATTGCGAAACAAAGGCGGCGATTGGCCTCAATCCCTGGGAGCGAGGTGGGGTGAAGAAGCATGAAAGACGATTCCCAACTGGACATCATGGAGCTCACACCACCAAAGGATCACGCATCATGATGGAGGACCGGCAGGACGCTCTACGGGACCTGAGACCATAGGGACGCCTTTGGAACTCGTGGTGGTAGCTAATCCTCTTTCCCCCTTTTTTTTTCTCTTTCTCTTTTCTCCACTTTCTCTATTGCGTGCCGATTTACAGACAAAATAATAAAGTTAACAATGGTTGGTTGGATTATAACCCCTTGGCATTTTGGTCGCTTCGAGATCAAAGTAAATGTACCATCACGAGTCCATCAACGAATGGACTGTGACATTAAATTTGTGTCATGGACAGGATTCTGAGAAAACAAAGGAGTACTGTGTGGTCTATAATAGGGGAAGAAAGTTTCACTCCATCCACACCTGGCCCTCCACCCGATAAGGTGAGAGGTGTCCAGAAAGCAAGGGGGCGATTCAGATTTCCCACACACCACACACGCCTTGGTGTTGAGTGCTCCAAACTTGAGTTGAGGGCTCTGTCTCTCGGATCTCAAAGTGCAAAAACGGGTGTTGTTCTCATGTTGATGAGAATTGCCTGCCAGGGAGAGTGAAGGGGCAATCCTGTGTCTTCGTGTAACTATGTTGAGCCTTCCCATAGCAGATTTTTGGCCCCTCCAACCACTCGGGAAAGAGAAGGGTGACACAGCAGTTGCTGTGCTTTTGTATAACTAAGTTGTCCCTTCCTGAGGTGGGTTGGGTCCCTTCATAATAAGAATGAGTGAAAAGGCTGATAATCAAGATTTTTGGTTAGGGAAAGATCGAGACTTGTTCTACACACTTTTAGCAAAGTATGGGGCTCGACCCTCCGTACCTGGAGAAGACTGGGCTCGTGATAATTGGGCTAATTTACAGAGTGTAGTGGACCGAGTGATTTCTCTACAGACTAAGTCTAAGTTTAGATCAGATAACAGCAAAGCTACAGCCTGTGCTGTCCGACGAGCCAGCCTAGTCACAGTGATTGAAGATCGCCTCAGGCAACGTAGTAATGAAAGCAAAATTATAGAATCCCTTGAAAATCTGGTGCAGATTTTGCAAAAAACAATATCCAATTTAGAACAATTAGAAAATTGTTCACAACAATTAGAAAAAGAGAGGGAAGAAAACCGCTCATTAAAAGCTACTCTAAAGGAAGAATGTTTAAGAAACACGGGAGTGCTGAGGGAGTGGGAGCTAGAGGAGAAAAGTATCCAACAAATAAATCAAATTTACCCTCAGAAAGAATTGGAGGAGACGAGAAAACGTGATGAGGAATACCCACACGTGAGACCCTTAGTGAAAACAGAATATTTTTATGCAAATGAAGAGGATACTGACCCTCACATTACAACTAAGCAAAGACCTTACACTGCCACCGAGCTGGCAAACTAAAGAGAGAGTATGGGCGCCTCCCCTAAAGAATCTGAAACGGAGCACGTGTGGCACATATCCCTAACTGGGGGAGACCAAATTCAGTGAAGTGAACAGGAAGCTAATGGTTACTGGAGGCGTGAGGTTTTCTTAACAACTGGTGACAGACGTGCCTCACGGTCCCTAACCCAGCGAGCTGCTTATTGGGCTGGAGGGCTAAACCCTTTAGATAGGGGAGAGCCCCTGGCAGTCACTGGCACACCTGATCAATTGCTAGAAAGTGCACACAAAGCAGCCTGCTTGCAAATGGTACATGAAAGAAAATTGATTCCCGAATGTGAATCCTCAATGATGCTGGCAGTGAGTCCTGACATGATGACTCCCTTGACAAGGGGACTCCCAGAGTCACTTAAACCTTCAAAGGACAATCGCATTGATGAGCCCAGTAGAAAGATTGGAAGGTTTGATCAGAAGCCAGGGTACCAGAAGTGGGAGCCAGAGGGATGGAGCTGACACTGCCATTGATTCACTGTTCACCCCTGCCCCGACTTCCCCCAACCAACCAAATACTAAAAAGATGTGGACGTGGGGGGAAGTAGCACAAGAATTGATACATTATATAATAGGAAATATGGCCCTGTAAAAATCCTAGATGAAAGGTCAAGAGCAATCCATCATATTGAAGGAAAGAATCTGCCCCTTTCTACTGGTACTGCTGCTGCTACCAGTGCTGCGAGAAAGCAGCATCCGCATATTAAAAGAGGAAAGGGAGAAAAACCTAAGATCTGACAACAACGGTGGTTTTTAGGAATTAAAAAGGGAGTTCCCAGAGATATAATAAAGGGCTTACCCCTTGATAAACTGAGTAAACTGGTATCAAGGTGGCGTAATCCAAAAGAACATTCACAGAGCATGAAAGAAGTCCTACCCGTTATACCTTCAGCTCCCTCCTCCACCGAGCATGAAAGTCTCTCCCAGAAACAGGAAAACTAGAACCTCCATTCCCTCCATTCCGCACTCATACCTGAGGGCAGGACGTGAGAGGCTGTGGGCATTACAACATAGTCCAGGAGCTTCTCAGTCTCTCTGGGCACCTCCTTTGCTGAGGACCCTGTCAACTGACTGAGGGTCCCACCCCTCCTGCCCCCCAGCTGGTGGAGGTGAAGTCACCCTGCCCGGGGCAGGGGAGGATGTGACTGTCAGCACCTTGGTACCACCCTGGTGTGTACGTGGGGACAGGCACAGCGGGGCACAAAATGTGCGAAGGAGCCATCGACTGCCCCACTGAAGGCTCTGGATCTCAGGGGGATGTGCAACTGCCACAGTGGGGCATTGTGATGTCACTGGTGATGTCACAAAGGGCCCTGCCCAGGCACCCCTTTAAAAACGGGGCAGGGGTTGCAGAGCTGCATCCTCTGGCAGGACAGGGAGGTGGCCACTCCACCATGGCCCGGTCCTGGTGAAAGAGGAGATGTCACCGCAGCTGGAAACGCTGCCGTGGCCGGCGCCGCTACCAGAGCCGCTCTTGCTGCCGCTATGTCCCATCCCTGGAAACTGTGAGGCCCCTAAGAGCCAAAATTTCCCATCCCTGCACACCTTGGGCCACGCAGGGTAAAATTTCCTGTCCCTGGACCCATTAGGTCACCAAGACCTAAAATGTCACATCCCTGGATCCAAGATGTCCCGTCTCTAGACTCTTTAGGCCACCCAGGCCCAGATATCCCATCTCTGGACCCCATGAAGCCACCAAGACCCAGGATGACCCATCCTTGGAAACTCTGGGGACACCAAGTCCTAGGATGTCCCATCTCCAGCCACCTTGGGCCACCAAGATCAAGATGTCCCATTCCTGGACACTTTGGGCCACCAAGACCTAAAATGTCGCATCCCTGGATCAAAGATATCTCATGCCTGGACACTTTGGGCCACCAAGACGCAGGATGTCCCATCCCTAGACCCAAGATGTCCCATCTCTGGATCCCTTAGGCCACGAAGAACTAAAATGTCCCATCCCTGGACACTTTGGGCCACCAAGATGAAGATGCCTCATCTCTGGACACTTTGGAACACGAAGACCAAGATGTCCCATCTCTGGACCCAAGATGTCCCATCTCCAGCCCTCTTGGGCCAACCAGACCCCTGATATCCAATCCCTGGACCCCTTAGGCCAACAAGATGTCCCATGCCTGGACTCTGTGAGGCCATCAGGTGCCAGAATGCCCCATCCTTGGATCCTTTAGGTGACCAAGGCCAAGATGTCTCATCCCTGGAAACTATGAGGTCACCAAGACAGAGGATGACCCATGCCTGTACACATTTGGTGACCAAGACCTAAAATATCCTATCCTTGGGCCCCTTGGGCTACCAAGACCTAAAATGTCTCATCCCTGGACACTTTGGGCCACCAAGACCCAGGATATCTCATCCCTGGACTAAAAATGTCCCATTTGCAGCCATCTTGGGCCACCAAGACCTAAAATGTCCCAACCCTTGCACCCCTTGGACCACCCAGGCCAAGATGTCCCATCCCTGGACACTGTGAGGCCACGAAGACCCGGGATGTCCCATCCCTGCACCCTTTGGGGACACCAAGTCCTAAGATGTCCCATCTCCAGCCCCCTTGAGCCAGCCAGGCCAAGATGTCCCATCTTTGGACCCCTTAGGCCACCAAAAGACCTAAAATGTTCCTTTCCTGGACCCACTGAGCCACCAAAACCCAGGATGTGCCATCCCAGGCTCCAGATGTCCCATCCCTGGACACTTTGGGCCAATCAGACCCAAAATGTCACATCCTTGGAACACCCAGGCCAAGATGTCCCATCCCTGGACACTTTGGGCCACCAAGACCCAGTTTGTCCCATCTCAGGACCCAAGATGTCTCATCTGCAGCCATCTTGGGCCACCAAGACCTTAAATGTCCCAACCTTTGGACCCCTTGGAGCACCCAGGCCAAGGTGTCCCATCCCTGAACACTGTGAGGACACCAAGACCCAGGATGTCTCATCCCTAGACCCTTTGGGGACACCAAGTCCTAAGATGTCCCATCTCCAGCCCCCTTGGGCCACCCAGGCCAAGATTTCCCATCTCTGGACAACTTTGGCCACAAAGACATAAAATGTCCAATCCCAGACCCTGCATATACCATCCCTGGAGACTTTGGGTGATCAAGACCTAAAATGTCCCATCCCTGGACCTCTCGGACCACCAAGACCAAAAATGTCCCATCTCTGGACCCCTTGGGCCACAGAGAGCAAGGGTGTCTTATTCCAGACCCCGGATGTCCCATCCCTGGACATTTGGGCCAACCAGAGCAAAGAGGTCCCATCCCTGGATCCCTTAGGCCAAAGAGACCAAAATGTCTCATCCCTGGACACTTTGGGCCAACAAGACCCAGGATGTCCCATCTCTGGACACAATATGTCCCATCTCCAGCCCCTTTGAGCCACCAATACCTAAAATGCCCCAATCCATGGACCACCCAGGCCAAGATGTCAATTCCCTGGACACTTTGAACCACCAAGACCCAGAATGCCCCTTTTCTGGACCCCTTAGGCCACCAAGATATAAAATGTCCAATCCCAGACCCCAGATGTCCCATCCCTGGACACATTTGGCCACCAAGACCTAAAATGTCCCATCCCTGGACACTTTGGGACACCCAGGCATAGATGTCCCATCCCTGGACACTGTGAGGCCACCAAGACCCAGGATGTCGTATCTCCAGACCCCTTCGGCTACCAAGACCAGGATGTCCCATGTTCAGCCATCTTGGGAAACCAAGACCAAGATGTCCCATCTTTGGACTCCTTGGACAACTGTGAACCAAAATGACCCATCTCAGAGCTCCGATGTCCCATCACTGGAAACTTTGGGCCACTGAGACCAAGATGTCCCATCCCTAGATCCAAGATGTCCCATCTCTGAACACAAAATGTCCCATCCCTGGACACTTTGGGCCACCAAGGTGCAGGATGTCCCATCTCTGGAACTTTTAAGCCACCAAGACCCAAAATGTCCCATCTCCAGGCATCTTGGTCCACCAAGACCAAGATGTCGCATCACTGGACCCCTTGGGCCACTGAGACCAAGATGTCCCATTCCTGGAGCAAAGATGTCCCATCCCTGGACTCTCTGGGCCACCAAGACCCAGGATGTCCCAACCCTTGGACCCCTGGAGCTCCCAGGCCAAGATGTCCTATCCTTGCACCGAAGATCTCCCATCGCTGGACACTTTGGGCGACCAAGATGCAGAATGTCCAATCTCCAGCCCCCTTGGTCCACCAAGACCAAGGTTGTGCCATCTCTGGACCCAAAATGTCCCACCTCCAGCGCCCTTGGGCCATCAAGAGCCAAAATTTCCCATCCCTGGATACCTTGGGCCACTCAGCGCAAGATGTGCCATCCCTGAAACCCTTAGGCCACCAGGACATAAAATGTCCCATATCTGAAACACTTTGGGCCATCAATACTGAAAATGTTCTAAACCGGGACCCCTTAGACCACCAATACCCAAGATGTCCCATCCTTGGACACTTTGGGGACAATAAGACCAAGGACATCCCTTCTCTGGACTCAAGATGTCCCATTTGCAGATATCTTGAGCCATCAAGATGTTAAATGCCCCAACCCATGGACCACCCAGGCCAGGATGTCCCATCCCTGGACACTGTGAGGACACAAGACCCAGGACGTCCCATCTCTGGACCCCTTTGACTACCAAGATCAGGATGTCCCATCCCTGGACCACCTGGGCCACCCAGACCCAGGATATCTCATCCCTGGACTCAAACTGTCCCATCTCCAGCCCCCTTGGGCCATCAAGAGCCAAAATTTCCCATCCCTGTATCCTCTGGGCTACGCAGAGCAGGATGTCCCATCCCTGGACCCCTTAGGCCAACAAGACCTAGAATGTCCCATCCCCGGACACTTCGGGCCACCCAGGCCAAGATGTCACATCCCTGGACCCTGTGAAGCCATCAAGACTCAGGATGTCCTATTCGTGGACACTTTGGGGACATCAAGTCTTATGATGTCCCGTCTCCAGCTCCATTGTGCCACCCAGGCCCCTATGTCCCATGTCTGGACCCCTTGGGCCAACCAGAATCTCAACATCTCCCCCAACTTCGTCCCACCTTATGTGGAGAGTATTCAACTCCAAGACCTCAAAACTTCTCCCCAAACTTACCCCCTCCTCACCTGGGGATGTTCAGCCCCAGCCATCTCCCTAACTTCACCGCACCTCATCTAGAGGATGTTGGAACCCAAGACCAAACATCTCCCCCAACTTCACCCCACCTCACCCGGAGGAGGTTGAACTCCAGCTGAGACCAAACATCTCCTCCAATGTTGTCCCATCTGGGGAATAGTGAACCCAAGACCCCAAACACCTCTCCAACTTTGTCCCACCTCATCTAGAGGGTGGAGAATCCCAAGACCCCAACCATCTCCCCGAATTCACCCCACCTCATATGGAGGATGTTGAACCCCAACCAAGACCCCAAACATCTCTCCAACATTGTCCCACCTCATCTAGAGAGTGGAGAACCCCAAGACACCAAACATCTCCCGCAGTGTTGTCCCACGTCATCCAGAGGATGTTGAACCCCAACATCTCACCCAATTTTGTCCCACCTGGAGGATATTGAACCCCAAGACCCCAAACACCTCCCCAACTTCATGCCTTCTTCACCTGGAGGATGTTGAACCCCAACCAAGACTCCAAACATCTTTGCCAATTTTGTCCTACCTCATCTGGAATGTGGAGAACCCAGGACTCCAAAACATCTCCCGCAGTGTTGTCCCACCTGGGGGATGGAGTACTCAAGACCCAACCATCTCCCCCAACTTCATCTCTCCTCATCTAGCCGGTGGAGATCTCCAAGACCCCCAACATCTCCCTCAGTGTTGTCCCACCCGGAGGATGTTGAACCCCAACCAAGACCGCAAACATCTCCCCAACTTCATCCCTCTTCCCCTGGAGGGATGGAGAACCCAAGACATGAACCATCTCCCCCAATGTTGTCCCACCTCACGCTGACAACGTTGAACTCCAAGACTCCAAGATCTCCCCAACTTTGTCCCACCTGGAGGATGTCGAACCCCAACTGAGACCCCCAAACATCTTCCCAACTTCATCCAACCTCATCTGGAGGATGGAAAACACAAGACCCTAACATCTCCCGCGAACTCCTCCTGATTGGTGAGTGGAGGGGGTGGGGTGGGGTCTGTGGGCGGGGCCTGCCAGGGGCAGTGGCCCCTGCTGCTCTCCCAGGGAAGTTCATCTGGATCCATTTTGGGGCCACCAGGAAGTTGGTGTCGCCCAACAAGACATGTGAGCAGGCGGAGGGCCCAGCAGGGGCCATCTAGTTGGCCGGCGTCTACTTGTCCATCATCCATCTGTCCATCCATCCGTCCCTCCACATGGCCATCCCTCCATCTCCTCATCCCACCGCCCACCTGACCCTCATTCTCCATCTCCTGGTGTCTCCACGCTCATCTGTCCGTATGTCCATCCCCATCTTCTCACCCACCTCCTGGTCCCTCCATCTCCATCTCCTGGTGTCTCCACCCTCATCTGTCCATCTGTCCATCCCCACCTTCTCACCCACCTCCTCGTCCCTCCATCATCTCCATCTCCATCTCCATCTCCATCTCCACCTCCATCTCCATCTCCATCATCTCCATCTCCATCTCCACCTCCATCTCCATCTCCACCTCCATCTCCACCTCCATCTCCACCTCCATCTCCATCTCCATCTCCATCATCTCCATCTCCACCTCCATGTCCAACTCCACCTCCACCTCCATCTCCTGGTGTCTCCATCACCTCGTGTCTCTGTCCATCTGTCCATCCCGAGCTCCTCACCCACCACCCACCCTACCCTCCCTCTCTTGGTGTCTCTATCTCCTCATCCATCCATCTCCTCACATCTCCCTCTCCTGGCCCCTCCATCTCACAGAATCACAGAAATCAGGGATTGGAAGGTGTAAGAGTCGGTCCGAAGAACAGTATTTGCCTGAACATCACCATCAGGGACTTGGAGAACAGATGCCCTGATACAAAGAATTGGACAACGACTTGGAGAGAGGCCTGAGGAAAAGAATTGTGTTGTACAGGTCTCTCTGACCTGGGGCTACAGGTAACTATGGCTGCTGTACGGATTCCACCTGCTGCCGCAGCCAGACTTGCCCCCACCTCCTAAAAGGAATTGTGTTCTACAGGTCTCTCCCACCTGGGGACTATAGCTGCTGTGCAGAAGATGGATTTTCACCTGCTGCCTCAGCCAAACTTGCCCCCACCTCCTCCCTGCTACTAAGGCCAGTGAAGAAGAGCATGGGCAGAGGCTTGACGAAGGTCTTGAGGTCACCCAGCGGACCAGTAAGAGACCCCTGAGCTGAGGCGATGCAGGCACAGACGGGTTCTGGCAAGCAAAGCGGGGACTCTTCAGGCCTGCGCAGTTCAGCCTGGATTGCGAAACAAAGGCAGAGATTGGCCTCAATCCATGGGAGCAAAGCGGGGTGAAGAAGCATGAAAGACGATTCCCGACAGGACATCGTTGAGCTCTCCCCACCAAAGGATCATGGACCACAACGGAGAACCGGCAGGACTCTTCTCACGGCACCTGAGACCATAGGGACGCCTTTGGAACTCGTAGTGGTAGCCAACCCTTTTTTTTCCCCCTTTCTTTTCTTTCCTTTTTCTCCACTCTCTCTATCACGTGCCGCTTTATGGGCAAAATAAATAAAGAAATATTGATGATTGAATTACAACCTCTTGGCTTTTTGATTGCCTTAATTTTGCACTTCAAGATCAAGGTGAACGAAGCATCACGAGTCCATCACCGAATGGACCGTGACAGGCCTGGAGCACAAGTGTTATGAGGAGCAGCCGAGGGACCTGAGGCCGTTTAGCCTGGAAAAAAAGAGACTGAGGGGAGACCTTATCGGTCTCTATAACTACCTGACAGGAGGTTGTAGCGTGGTGGGTGTTGGTCTCTTCTCCCAAGCAGCAAGTGATAGGACGAGAGGAAATGTTCTCACGTTGTGCCAGGGAAGGTTCAAACTGGATATTAGGAGGCATTTCTTCATGGAAAAAGTTGTGAAGCAGTGGAACAGGCTGCCCAGGGAAGTGGTGGAGTCACCATTCCTGGAGGTGTTTAAAAGACATTTAATTGGGTTTCTTAGGGACATGGTTTAGTGCTAGAGTTGGGTTATGGTTGGACTCGATGATCATGAGGGTCTCTTACAGCTGAAATTATTCTATAAATCGATTGACAAATCAAATTCAGGGCAGTTATTCCCTTATAGTGCCAGTTACAGGTCTGCAGTGTTACGTGAGGTGCCAAGGCTCTCACACACCCCTACATGCACTGGGCAGGGACAGCGATGGTCCTGTCCAGGGCAGCCATCCCCATCCACAGTGAGTGTGGGACAGACACCCCAGACAGCACTGCAGACAGGTTCGGTGCCTTTGTGCAAGAAACTCATTCCAACCTCTGAAGCATCGCAAGATCTGTCCCTTCTCTATCCAGGAGATGTAGGGCAGCCCTTGAATAGGAAGCGCTTCACACCGCAGTATCCATGCGTATAGCAACACTTCCAAATCTCCTTTTTTTCTTTTCACCAAACCTGTTCTCAACTCCTTGATAACATAATCAAGGAACAGACAAACCATTGTCACCTTGGGCCTGTCAGCAGCACCTTGTCATTCCTAGAGATCAGTGACACGTCTGCCCAAGTACCTCAGGGGCAGCAGAGGTGCCACTGACAAAACACACGTTTCCTTCCAGGTCTGTCATTGCCAGCCCTGTTTCTCTCTGGCCTTGGGGACAGCAGGGCTTGCTCACTCTCCTGTTGCCCCATTTCAGCCCTAACTTTCCATCTGCCAAGCACTGTGACATTGCTCTGCTCTGAAGTCAAACCTTCGCACACATGGGGACCTGGATTCTTGAGACCCACCAGATTTCCCTAAGACTCTCAGAGCTTGGCCGGGTGCTACAGCTGAGGTGCCACAGCCCAACTGTGCACTGATGCCCTGAGCCAAGGGCACAGCCAGGACAAGCTGCAGCCTGTGCTGTTTGACACCCATGGAGTCACCGCCAGGCGTGGTGGGACAAGTCACACAGCTTGGGGTGCTGCAATGGCTGGGTACAGGCTTTTCAGGAGAGATGGGCTGGAAGGGTCAACAGTGGGATTCCCTCAGAGTGAAGAAGTTGCTTGGGTGTATGGAGCTCCTTTATGTGGGGAGTGACCAGATCGGTTTTCCCTTGTGAGTGAGGGCACCAATGACAAAGCCCTGGGGCTGTGGGGGCACATGGCCATGCCCCCAACAATCTGGTGCCACCGAAAGTGGGGCACAGCAGTCAGGGAGAGGCACCAGCATAAGGAGGAGAAAGCAGCACTGAAAGACTGTGCTAGGGAAATTGGAAATTATTTCCTTTTTCTTGAACAAACTCTGGATGGAACCCTGCTACTGCTGCCATTTTAGTGGCCTCTTCCTGGGCTCAGGAGAGTCCTGGAGGCTGGGGCCCCTTTTCTTTAGGGGGCACCGGGGGCTCCCCGGGCGAGCTGTCCCTGCCCTGGCTGGAATTGGAGGGGCTGCGGCTGCAGCAGCCCAGGGAGAGTCCAGACCTGGAGAAACTTTGGGGTTCCACCATCACGAATCTCTTAAGGAGAAATGGCCAGTTCTGTATCGGGGCAGGAGAATAACCCCATCCATCAGGACAGAGCAGGACCTGACACGCTGAGCAGTGACCCTGAGGAGAAGGGCCTGGGCACTACAAGGGCCGCCACACAAGCCCGTGCTGCACGCTCACCATGAACAAGGCAGCTGCACACGGGGCTGCATGAGGAGGAGCGTGGGGACCCAGAAACCTGGAGTTCTCATCCCATTCGGTTCAGCACTGGTGTGACCCCACACACATGGGTGTGTGCCAGTGTGCGGCTCCCAGTTTGGAGAAGCAGGGAGGAACTGGAGAGTGCAGGGCTGTGCCAAGGCAGGGTTCAGGACCTTGTGCACATGGTGTGGGATGCTGAGGGACCTGGGCTGCTCTGGCCCAGCAGCGCTGGGGAGGCTGCAGCAGTGTAGGAGTAGCCTGAGAGTGCTGGAAGGGTGGTTTCAGAGATGGCGGAGGTTTTCATCATAGTGGGAAAGAGCATGAGAAAGAAATAATGGCACACAGTGCAGCTGGGGAGGTCCAAGCTGGACATGAGCAGGAAGGAATGTGAGTGGAAGGGCAGTGCTGTGGTGGAGCAGGTCACCCAGAGGCAGTCTGCATCAGCCCAAGGCTTTGTGCTTCAAGGAACAGCTGGGGAGGATGGAGAGAGATCAGCAAAGGAAGGAAGATGCTCAGACAAGAGCAAGGTGGGGTAGCAGGGGGGATGTCTCCAGCCTGCAGGGAAAGAGGTGCAGGGGATGCCACAGCATAGGACAGGCTGTCGTGGAGATGATCAAGGGATGTAAAGAGGCTGAAAGCCCCCAGCAGACATGAGCTCCTCCCCTTAGCTGTGGCTGTTGTCTCCAGCTCTGATGCCTGTGAGGAGACACCTTGTCCTTACAGCACAGGGGCCTCATGGCCTCCTTGTCCCCAGCCAGGAACCTGGGAGGTGTGGGACCATAGTCCTGCCCTTGGCCTTGCACAGCCCCACATCACACTGTCCCAGGAAGGGCCCTGGGCAACGTGGGAGGGACAGGATCTGCCTTCCCAGGGCTGGGGGTCAGGGCTTGGCCCTTTGGTTAATGAAACACATCCAGGTTTACTGATCATGAGAGAGACCTTCACATTGCTTGTCCTGACCTGTCATCTCAACCTCCAGTTTTCTTCTCTAACCAGACCCTGGGGTCGGTTCATCAGTAGTGTTCCTCAGTGGGACCCATTAACATTACAAGAATCTTTGGAGTTTGAGTCTGACTTTTGACTTCTTGAGAGGTTTCTTCTACTGCGTCTCAGAGACTGAGGTTCATGGCCTCAGCACCAAACCCACCAGAGGGGTCATTAAAGCACCTTGGGCTGCTCCTGTGCTGCTGAGCTGGGCTGGGCTCCTGGGACAGAGGGAGCTCATGGCAAGCGGCAGCGCTGCAGAGAGACAGCTCTGCCCAGGATCAGCCTCTCTGCAAAGCGCAGCAGGGCTGAGGGCTCTGCCTGGGGATCTCAGGGAGACGAGCAAGGCAGAGAGAGATGAAAGGTGGTCAGGATGGGGAGGATGACTGAGAGCTCACTGGAGGAGAAATCTTTGCAGCCCTTGCCATGGTAAGTCTCTGGGTGCAGGGCAATGCAGCTGCAGCTCTTGGAGGCATCTCCTAAAGCTGGAACAGCCACAGCTTGTGGGATCCCTATGGAGGGGAACTTTGTGCAGCAATTTTGAAAATCAAAGCAGATGGTTTTGCAGGCAGGGGTGCCCAGGGCTGTCCTGCAGAGCAGGGTCCCCGCATCCCAGGGCTGTGCCGGGGCAGGGACTCTGCCGCCTGCCAGGGTCAGCGCTCAGCCTTCCCGGGGAGATCCCAACAACACTGAGGGGAGAAGCTGTGGGGGGAAGGAGCGACCCCTATCAGGGCAGGAAATGTGCTTCTGCTGTTGGGTTCTCCGTGGGTCTGGGCTGCTCCTCCAAAAGGAGGTTTCAAGGAGAAGACCTGTACAAGTATTACTATAAAGATATGGAGCTTTCTCAAATCTGTCCTTTCAGTTTCCTGTTCCAAGACTTGTCGGGGGGTGTAGGAAAAGATAAATGAAAAAGGAGCTCTCAAGTTGTAAGCAGTCACTGATACTCCTGAACTGCAACTCAGAGTCATCAGTACATCTGCCAGAAGCCTCATAACATCCCTTCACCATCCCTCTGCCTATGGACAGCACCAGCATCACATCTGCTGGACCCCTCAGCCTTAGTCTGACCTGTCCTGTTTTCCAACCTGCAAAGAGGAAGATGCCCGCAGGCAGTGCCCTGTGAACAGGCAGGATCTGTAGAGCCAGGGTGAGGGCACAGAGGGTGGGATGGGGTCTGAGTGCTGACAGGGAAGAGACGTGGACAGGAGAACACTTCCCAGGAGGAGAATCTCCAGGCAGCAAGGATATGACCAGAAATGAGAGGAAAATAAACCCCGTCTTGTTATGGGAGGGATAACAGAGAAAACTCCGTATGATCCCCTGCAGTGCAGATCCCTCCTGTGAGCAGCCCCCTCACCTCCTCTCCCACCCAGCAAAGCCTCTGCCCTCAGGGCCGGGGGCTCCAAGGCATGAAGCAGCTCCTGTGCAGCCAGAGCTCCAGTTCCCTCTGCAGAGCACAGGGGCTGAGAGCAGCTGCCCGGCAATGCTGGTGTGTGGGAGGTGGCTGCACAGCTGGGGAAGGGTGACGCTGTCTGAGTGCCCGGCTGCCTCTGCCCTGGCCTCTCTCACACCCACCCTCACCGCAGTTTCCTTCTTGCTCCACTGCTCTGGGTCACTGTTGGTGTGATCTGGTTCTTGCTGTCAGGCTCTCTGGGGATGGGAGTTTCAGCTGCAGAGTCACAGCCTGATCTTGTGGGTCCTTTCCTGCAGCTGTGTCCATGGGAACACGTGTCCCAGCTTTGCTCTGAGCTGTGGGGCTGTGGGCAATGCAGTGTGTGGGGCTGGGGAATGAGCTGAATCTGCCTGAATCAAATGGCATCATTAGGACCATTGGCTGTCTCTTTGAGGTTTGCTTCCAAGGTGTGAGCTTCCCTCCAGGCGCCAAACCTGTCCTGTAGCACTTTAGCATTATCTGAATTCCCCATGCAGAAGTGCAGAGATGCTATGATGGAAGAAATGCAGTTTGGTTTGTGAAATGAGCCGTGTGTGTCCTGGGGTAGAAGTGGGGTGCTGAGACCTTAGAAAACGGTGAGACATGTCATGGTCTGAGGTGGATCCCTCTGCTCTCAGCAGTGCCTGGTGGCTTTTCAGGGTAACATGGCAGTGTGATCACCATCTCAGAAAGGTGCCAGCCCAGGGCAGCTGGAGCAAGACAGAGGGACAGAGCAGCTGCCCTCACTCTGCACTGACCCACAGGCATCCTCTGGTCTCGCAGGACTCGCTCTGTTCTCCCTGAGTGCAGCAGAAATGCTGAGGGATTCTGACACCCAACAACACTTCCCAGAGTGGGAGGGGAGAAGGAGCTGTAGAAACGCCAAACCTCTCAAACACAGTTTCTCAGCCCTGTGGGTACAGATGCTGACAGTCCCTTCTGCAGCAGGAGCGGTTCCATCTGACAAAGCTGAACCCCAGGACTGGCCCCTGCCCCACCCATCACACAGGGTCAGGCTGACTCCTCAAGAGCCCCTGGGCAGAGACCCTGCTCTTCATTGCACACTCATCAAGCACCGACGAGGGCTCCAGCCAGGACGTTCTCCTGGAAAAAGAAAAGGGTCTCTTTGTGGGAGGGTCTGTGGGAAATGGCTTTGGTTTTTCCCAGAGAAGTCTCATCTAAACTGTCACTGTCTTCTCCTCCTTGCGCAGGTCCTCATGCCCACAGGTAGCAAATGTCCAACAGCAGCTCCATCACCCAGTTCCTCCTCCTGGCGTTCACAGACACACGGGAGCTGCAGCTCTTGCACTTCTGGCTCTTCCTGGGCATCTACCTGGCTGCCCTCCTGGGCAACGGCCTCATCATCACCACCATAGCCTGTGACCAGCACCTCCACACCCCCATGTACTTCTTCCTCCTCAACCTCGCCCTCCTCGACCTGGGCTGCATCTCCAGCATTGTCCCCAAGTCCATGGCCAATTCCCTCTGGGACACAAGGGCCATTTCTTATATGGAATGTGCTGCCCAAATCTTTTGCTTTGTCTTTCTCATTTTGGCAGAGTTCTGTTTGCTCACCGTCATGTCCTACGACCGCTATGTTGCCATCTGCAAACCCCTGCACTATGGGACCCTCCTGGGCAGCAGAGCTTGTGTCCACATGGCAGCAGCTGCCTGGGCCACTGGGTTTCTCGTTGCTCTGCTGCACACGGCCAATACATTTTCACTGCCACTGTGCAAGGGCAATGCCCTGCACCAGTTCTTCTGTGAAATCCCGCAGATCCTCAAGCTCTCCTGCTCACAGTCCTACTCCAGGGAAGCTGGGCTTATATTGGTTAGTGTCTGTTTATCATTTGGGTGTTTTGTGTTCATTGTGGTATCCTATGTGCAGATCTTCAGGGCCGTGCTGAGGATCCCCTCTGAGCAGGGACGGCACAAAGCCTTCGCCACGTGCCTCCCTCACCTGGCCGTGGTCTCCCTGTTTGTCAGCACTGCCATGTTTGCCTACCTGAAGCCCCCCTCCATCTCCTCCCCATCCCTGGACCTGGTGGTGTCTGTTCTGTACTCAGTGGTGCCTCCAGCAGTGAACCCCCTCATCTACAGCATGAGGAACCAGGAGCTCAAGGATGCCCTGTGGAAACTGATAACTGGATTTCTTCCGAAGCTATAAACTGTCTCTGTCTTCTTCTACATACGAGTTATAGTCTAACTCATTGCAGGTTCATCCTGTGTGCAGTATTTTTTGTCTCTAGTTGTGTTTTTCTCTTATGATAATACTGTAATTCCATTTTTAGTTCACTGCCTGCTTTTGTTTTCTCACTGAGTGTCTGTGTCCATGAGGAATCATGCTCCCTGTGTTTAAGCAAAATAAAGGGCTCTCCAGCAAACTGTTTTCTGCTGACATCCGAACTCCAAGACCTTTTTCAAGCTGCAGGGACAGTTCCTGTGTCCATGGGAGGAGGGGAAAAGAGTCCAGCCTGGCAGCCCTGCCAGGGAGCACCAGCGCTTGGCCTTCCAGAGCTGTTCTCGTTCCACTCCCACACTCTCCTTCTCATCCCTTGTGTTGGTGCAAGGCCTGAGTGCTCTGGCAGCCTGGTCACCGTCCTGCTGTGTGTCAGTCCTGTGAGCGCAGGCAGGGACAGGCAATGGGCACTGCTGTGACAGAGCTGGCCTCTGTAACAGTACTTCTATAAAGAAGAGTGATCTCCTATGGGCAGTGCCGGAAGGCTTAGGTACAAACCTTCTCTCAAAAACTTGCCCACGAAAGTGGCCACAGATGCAAACAGCAGGGTACAGCTGCACAGTGTGTGTGTGCAGGGCTGGGCACACAGCAGTGTCCTCTCACAGCCAGGCCTCCTGCCAGAGACCTGCAGGACCAGCAGAGCAGGGGCTGGGCTGTGCCCCTGTGCACTGGACACCCCGTGGAAGCTGCCCCAGGGCATCGTCATGGACTGGCCCCTCACAACCTCCATTTCCAGCCCTGGCCTCCCTCCCCAGCTCACAGAGGTTGTTCTTCCCTCCATGGAGGGACACTGAATGAGTAGGTCAGCAGTCCAAGTTTGTATTGTACAGATGAGATGTGAGCATGCACATCATGTACATGAGGTGACATGAACGCGAGTGAGCACAAACACCATCAACTATTCCTTGGGGTTCCCTGAAGGCCTGTGGCACAGACAAGGTCTTGAGGTCACTTCATATTGGGAGGAACATCCCGTGGGAAACCACCTGAATGCAGCACTGGGTTGTGCTTCCTTGAACTGAGGTCCCCGTGTCCATTCCTCATGACGTGGGACATCTCAGATGAGTGCAGAGCAGGTGACACACCACAGGGCTGAGGTGCCTCCTGTCCTTTGGGAGTGGCAAGAGGAGGCCTGAGAGACACTGTGACTCCCGCCTCTGTGTGTAAAATGGAGAGACTCTGTCTCTGAACATCCCTGGGTGCAGAAGGAGCCCATGAGGCCAGCTCAGATGTCAATGCTTGACGGAACCCTGGTATTTCTGTGTGTGACTCCAGGAACAAACCCCAGTGGCCCAGTGAGATTCATCTCAGCTGCCTTGGACAGGCTCATTGCAAGTGCTCCAGTCTGCTATGTCGCCCTTGCCCGTGATTCTGGATTGTGCTCTCAAAAGTGCCATAGACACCAGAATGGTTCTGGGGTCCTTAGGAAACGCAGACCTCAAACCCATCTTCAAGAAGAGCTGGACTAAGAACTGGGAGAATAACAGGCTGGCCACCCTACCTCCCTCCCTGAGAAGGGGATGGGACATGTCCTCCTGCAGCCATTTCCAGGAACGTGAAGGACAAGGAAGGGATTTCTGAACCCCAATGGAGAGGGGCAAGAAAGGCATGTTGTGTGCAGGGCGTTTGCAAGGCCTCAGACATGGTGTGCTTCTGGGCAGAGTGGTGCTGATGTGGCTCAAGAAGTGGATGCTGGGTGGGAAGTTGGCTGAACCATCAAGCCCAAATATCATCAGTGGTACAAAGTCCTCCGTGCAGACAGTTACCAGTGTCATCTCTCAGTGACCAACACTTGGGCCAACACTGTTGAACATCTTTATTCTCCAGTTCTATGATGTAACAGAGTGCACTTTCAGCTCCTTTGTGGATGATGCAAACTTGGGTGGGCGCCGTGAGCAATCTCCCCTGGTTCACCCTGCCCTGAGCAGGAGAGTGAAACAAGATGAGTGAGACAAGATGAGCGAGACAAGGGCTCTCTTCAAACCTGAGTTATTCTGTGATTTGAAATAATAATTGCTTTGGAGAGGTTTCTGGAGAGAGAATAGGTAGAGGAATCGTAAAAAAAAATAAAAAGGCAAAAGAGGAGATATAGAAGGTATTAACATAAATACAGCAGTTCCAGTGAGGAGTGCTTTTCACTTCACATTGTTACTAAAAAAGATATTTGACAAATTTGAACAAGGAGAGGAAGCGAGATGGGTGTCTGCAGCCTGCAGGGGAAGAGGGGCAGGTGTAGGACCGTGTAGAACAGCCTGTGATGGGGATGGCAAAGGGCACTGGTGAGACTGGAAGGGACCAACAGAACCCAGGTCTCTGTCCCCTTGGCCATCACAGTTGTCTCTACCACTGAGGCCCAGGAGAAGACATGTTGTCCTCATGGCACTGGGGCCTCATTGCCTCCTTGCAGCCCCATGGGGAAGCTGGAAGGTGTTGTACCAGTGTTGTCCTTCCCTCGGCCTTGCACACCCACATCCCACGGTCCCAGGAAAAGCCTTGAGCCGTGTGTGAGGGACAGGATCCCCCTTCCTATTGCCTGGAGGTCGTGGCTTCTCCTTTCTGCTTCAGAAAGCAAACCAAGGGGTTTCTCAGCATCAGAGCTGAGGAAAACACTAAAAGGAGACCTCACGGTGGCTACAGCTTCCTCACAAGGGGAGAAGGAAGGGTAGATACTGAGCTCTTCTCTGTGGTGACCAGTGACAGAACCCAAGGGAATGTAAGAAAGATGTGCCAGGGGAGGGTCAGTTGGACATGCGGAAAAGGTTCTTCACCCAGAGGTGCTGGACACTGAACAGGCTCCCCAGGGAGGTGTCACGGCCCCAAGCCTGACAGTGTTCAAGAAGAGACTGGACAAAGCCCTCAGACACATGGTGTGAACTGTGTGGTTGTCCTGTGCAGAGACAGGAATTGGACTCCATGATTCTGGTGGGTCCCTTCCAACTCAGGACATTCTATGATTCCATGTTTTCATTGTACAGATGAGTTGTAAGCATACACATCATGTGCCTGTCCACTGTGTGCATGTGGTAAGATGAACCCAAGGGAGCACAAATGCTATCAGCTCTTCCTTGGAGTGCCATAAAGGTCAGTGAGACAGAGATGGTGTTCAGGGGTCTCTTCCAACCCGCCTTATTGTAGGATTCCATGAATCTTTTCCTTGGAGAGCTCTTTCATGTCAAATAGACAGAGGAAGAAGAAAGAAAAAGAGGCAGAAGCAGAGACATAAAATGCCCCAGTGTAAATACAGCAGCTCCTCTGAGGAACGTTTCTCCACTCAAACCCTTGATAAGAAATCTATTAGATACATTTGATGAAACCAGCTTAGTTTTACCTGCTCACACACTGGAGCACAAGGAGGGCGATGGCTGGGTACGATGCCATGTGCTCAGCTGTGTCTCAGGAGCTCATAGTCCAGTAGGAAGCCAATGGCTGTGGAGGGGACTGTGAGTCACTTGTGCCCCTGCAGGGGACAGGCCGACAGCAGGAACAGGGCTGGGAAAGGACTGGGAGGTCACACATACGAGACGAGCAATCGGGCCCAATCAGCATGGCTTTATGAAAGGCAGGTCCTGCTTGACCAGCCTGATCTCCTTCTGTGACAAGGTGACTGGCTTAGCAGATGAGGGAAAATCTGTCGTGGGGGAGTGAATCCACCACAGAGACTGTGGATGTTGTGCACTTAGACTTCAGTAAAGCCTTTGACACTGTATCCCACAGCATCTCCTGGAGCAGCTGCAGCTCATGGCCTGGATGGGTGTATCTGTGATGGATAAAGAATTGGCTGGAGGGCTGGGCCCAAAGAGTTGTGGTGAACGGAGCCAACCCCAGTTGGCGGTCGGTCACTAGTGGTGTTCCCAGGGCTCAGTATTGGGGCCAGTTCTGTTTAATCTCTTTGTCAATGATCTGGATGAGGGGATCGAGTGCACCCTTAGTAAGTTTGCAGATGACACGAAATTGGGTGGGAGTGTTGATCTGCTGGAGGGTGGGAAGGCCATACAGAGGGATCTTTTCTGACTGAGGTTGTTGTATTGTATGAGGTTCAACAAGGCCAAGTGCCGGGTCCTGCACTTGGGTCATAACAATCCCCTGCAACAACACAGGCTTGGGGAAGAGTGGCTGGAAAGCTGCCTGGCGGAAAAAGACCTGGAGGTGTTGATTGACAGGTGCTGAACATGAGCCAGCGTGTGCCCAGGTGGCCAAAAGGCCAATGGCCTCCTGGTGTGCATCAAGAATAGTGTAGTGGGCAGAACCGGGGCAGCGATCATCCCCTTGTACTTGGTGCTGGTGAGGACACAACTCGAATCCTCAGTTCGGTTTTGGGTTCCTCACTGTAGGAAAGACCTTGAGGTGCTGGAGTGAGTGCAGAGGAGGGGACAAGGCTGTTGAGGGTCTGGAGCACAAGTCTTCTGAGCAGCAGCTGAGGGACTCCGGGGTGTTTAGCCTGGAGAAAAGGAGATGGAGGGGAGACCTTTTTGCTCTCTACAACTACCTGAAAGGAGGTTGCAGCATGGAGGGTGTTGGTCTTCTCCTGGGTAGCAAGTGATAGGATGAGAGGAAATGGCCTCAGCTTGTGCCAGAGAAGGTTCAGAATTGATATTGGGAAACATTTCTTCATGGAAAAGGTTGCGAAGCAGTGGAACAGGCTGTCCGGGGAAGTGGTTGAGTCACCATTGCTGGAGGTGTCTAAAAGATGTATAGATGCGGTTCTTAGGGTTTAGTGCAAGAGTTGGGTTATGGTTGGACTCGATGATCTCAATGGACTCTTCCACCTGAAATGATTCTATGATCCTTTCTGGAATATTAATAGCTGATAGTTCAGCTCATGACTTGTTTCTGGGATGTGTGCTTTTAAGCTCACAACTTCCAGTGTCTCTGACAGGGCAGCGGAAGGCACCTAACTGGAACCCTAACTGTGACATTCCCTCTGCTGAAGGACCTTTTTGGGTTTTGATTTCGCCACCTGGAAGCCCCTGGGAGCCCTTGCGAGAGTGGCGGACGTGGCGTGGGCGTTACCACAGTGATGGCGATCACACTCCCACCCCTCACCTTGAAAAAGCCTCAGGGACAGCAGTTCCCATATGAGGAAAGGCTGAGGGAGCTGGGGCTCTTGAGCTTGGAGAAGAGGAGACTGAGGGGTGACCTCATTCATGGGGATCAATATGTGAAGGGTGAGTGCCATGAAGATGGAGCCAGGCTCTTCTGGGTGACAACCAGTGATAGGACAAGGGGCAATGGGTGCAAACTGGAACACAGGAGGTTCCACTTAAATATGAGAAGAAACTTCTTCTCAGTGATGGTAACAGAGCCTGGACCAGGCCGCCCAGGGAGGTTGTGGAGTCTCCTTCTCTGCAGACATTCCAACCCACCTGGACACTTTCCTGTGTAACCTCACCTGGGTGCTCCTGCTCTGGCGGGAGGATTGGACTGGATGAACTTTCAAGGTCCCATCTGTCACAGTCCATCCGGTGATATGCTCGTGATGGTTCATTTACCCTGATCTCGAAGCGCAAAATTAAGGCAACCAAAATGCCAAGCGGTTATAATTCAATCAAACAGCGTTACTTTATTATTTTGATTGTAAAGCGGCACACGATAGAGAGAGTGGAGAAAAAGGAAAGGAAAGAAAAGGGGAAAAAAGGGTTGGCTACCACCACCAGTTCCAAAGGCGTCCCTATGGTCTCAGGTCCCGTACAGTGTCCTGCCGGTCCTCCGTTGTGATCCGTGATCCTTTGGTGGGGAGAGCTCAGCGATGTCCCGTCGGGAATCGTCTTTCATGCTTCTTCACCCCGCTTTGCTCCCATGGATTGAGGCCAATCTCTGCCTTTGTTTCGCAATCCAGGCTTAACTGCGCAGGCCTGAAGAGTCCCTGCTTCGCTTGCCAGAACCCGCCTGTGCCTGCATCACCTCAGTTCAGGGGTCTCTTACTGGTCCATTGGGTGACCTCAAGACCTTTGGAGAGCCTCTGCGCATGCTCTTCTTCACTGGCCTTAGTAGCAGGGAGGAGGTGGGGGCAAGTTTGGCTGAGGCAGCAGGTGAAAATCCATCTTCTGGACAGCAGCTATAGTCCCCAGGTGGGAGAGACCTGTAGAACACAATTCCTTTTAGGAGGTGGGGGCAAGTCTGGCTGCGGCAGCAGGTGGAATCCGTACAGCAGCCATTGTTACCTGTAGCTCCCGGGTTGGAGAGACCTGTACAACACAACTTTTTTCGTCAGGCCTCTCTCCAAGTCGTTGTCCAATTCTTTCTATCAGGACATCTGTTCTCCAAGTCCCTGATGGTGATGTTCAGGCAAGTACTGTTCTTCGGACCGACTCTTACACCTTCCAATCCCTGATTTCTGTGATTCTGTGAGATGGAGGGGCCAGGAGAGGGAGATGTGAGGAGATGGATGGATGAGGAGATAGAGACACCAAGAGAGGGAGGGTCGGGTGGGTGGTGGGTGAGGAGCTCGGGATGGACAGATGGACAGAGACACGAGGAGATGGAGACACCAGGAGATGGAGATGGAGGGACCAGGAGGTGGGTGAGAAGATGAGGATGGACAGATGGACAGATGAGGGTGGAGACACCAGGAGATGGAGAATGAGGGTCAGGTGGGTGGTGGGATGAGGAGATGGAGGGATGGCCATGTGGAGGGACGGACGGATGGACAGATGGATGATGGACAAGTAGACACCGGCCAACTAGATGGCCCCTGCTGGGCCCTCCGCCCACTCACACGTCTTGTTGGGTGACACCAACTTCCTGGTGGCCCCAAAATGGATCCAGATGAACTTCCCTAGGAGAGCAGCAGTGGCCACTGCCCCTGGCAGGCGCCACCCCCAGATCCCGTCCACAGGCCCCACCCCTCCACTCACCAATCAGGAGGAGTTGACGGGAGATGTAGGGTCTTGGGTTTTCCATCCTCCAGATGAGGTTGGATCAAGTTGGGGATATGTTTGAGGGTCTCAGTTGGGATTCAACACCCTCCAGGTGGGACAAAGTTGGGGAGATCTTGGAGTCTTGGGGTTCAACGTCGTCAGCGTGAGGTGTGACAACACTGGGGGAGATGGTTCATGTCTTGGGATCTCCATGCTCCCGCGTGAAGAGGGATGAAGTTGGGGAGATGTTTGCGGATCTTGGTTGGGGTTCAACATCCTGCAGGTGGGACAACACTGGGGAAGATGTTGGGGGTCTTGGGGTTCTCCACCCTCTAGATGAGGTGGGACAAAGTTGGAGAGATGTTTGGGGTCTTGGTTGGGGTTCAACATCCTCCATATGATGTGGGGTGAAGTTGGGGAGATAGTTGGGGTCTTGGGGTTCTCCACCCTCCACATGAGGTGGGGCAAAGCTGGAGAGGTGTTTGGGTTCTTGGGTTCTCTATTCCCCAGGTGGGACAACACTGGGGGGAGATGTTGGGTCTCAGCTGGAGTTCAACCTCCTTTGGGTGAGGTGGGGTGAAATTGGGGGAGATGTTTGGTCTTGGGGTCCAACATCCTCTAGATGAGGTGCCTTGAAGTTAGGCAGACGGTTGGGGTTGAACATCCCCAGGTGAGCAGGGGGTAAGTTTGGGGAGAATTTTTGAGGTCTTGGAGTTCAACACTCTCCACAGAAGGTGGGATGAAGTTGGGGGAGATGTTGAGGTCTTGGTTCTGGTTGGCCCAAGGGGTCCAGACATGGGACATCTGGGCCTGGGTGGCCCAGTGGAGCTGGAGATGGGACATTGTAGGACTTGGTGTCCCCAAAGTGTCCAGGGATGGGATATCCTGAGTCTTGGTGGCCTCACCATGTCCAGGGATGGGACATCTAGGCCTGGGTGTCCCAAAGTGTCCAGGGATGGGACGTTTTAGGTCTTGGTGGCCCAAAGTGTCCAGGGATGGGACATCCTGGCCTGGGTGGTCCATGGGTTGGGGCATTTAAGGTCTTGGTGGCTCAAGGGAGCTGAAGATGGGACATCTTGAGTCCAGAGAAGGGATGTCCTTGGTCTTATTGTCCCCAAAGTGTCCAGAGATGGGACATCTTGGGTATTGGTGGTCTAAGGGGTCCCAGGATAGTACATTTTCTGTATTGGCGGCCCAAAGTGTCCAGAGATGGGACATTTTATGTCCCGATGACCTAAGGGTTTCAGGGATGGGACATCTTGCACTGAGTGGCCCAAGGTATCCAGGGATGGAAAATTTTGGCTCTTGATGGCCTAAGGGTGCTGGAGATGGGACATTTTGAGCCCAGAGATGGCACATCCTTGGTCTTGGTGGACCAAGGGGGCTGGAGATTGGGCATTCTGCATCTTGGTGGCCCAAAGTGTCCGGCAATGGGAAATCTTCGGTGCAAGGATAGGACATCTTGGCCTGGGAGCTCTGGGGCTCCAAGGGTTTGGACATCCTGGGTCTTGGTGGCCCAGAGAGTCCAGGGATGGGACATTTTGGGTCCAGCGATGGGACATCTTCACTCCAGGAATGGGACATCTTGGTCTCGGTGGCCCAAAGTGTCCAGGGATGGGACATCCTGGGTCTTAGTGGCCCAAGGGGTCCAGTGATGGGACATCTTGGTCTTGGTGGACCAAGATGACTGGAGATGGTACATCTGGGTCTTGGTGGCCCAAAGTGTCCAGGGATGGGACTTCTTGTGTTCAGGGATGGGACTTCTTGTTTTCAGGAATGGGACATCTTGGCCTGGGTAGTCCAAGGGGTCCAAGGGTTGGGCCATTTAACATCTTGGTGGCCCAGGATGGCTGGAAATGGGACATCTTGGGTCCAGAGGTGGGACATTCTGGGTCTTGGTGTCCTCAAAGTGTCCAGGGATGGGACATTCTAGGTCTTGGTGGCCGAAGGGGTCCAGGGATGGACATCCTGCTCTGAGTAGCCCAGGGGATACAGGGATGGGAAATTTTGGCTCTTGATGGCCCATGGGGGCTGGAGATGGGACAATTTGGGTCCAGGGATGAGATATCCTGGGTCTGGGTGGCCCAAGTGGTCCAGGGATGGGACATCCTCATCTTGGTGACCTCATAGTTTTCAGGGATGGGAAATCTTGGTCTTGGTCACCTAAGGGATCCAGGGATGGGAAACTTTGCGTCCTAATGGCCTCGCAGAGTCTAGGGATGGGACATCTTGTTGGCCTAAGGGTTCCAGGGATGGGACATCAGGGGTCTGGTTGGCCCAAGGTGGCTGGAGATGGGACATCTTGGGTCCAGAGATGACACATCTTGGTCTTCGTGTTCCAGAGTGTCCAGAGATAAGACATCTTGGTCTTGGTGGCCCAAAGTTTCCAGGGATGGGACATCTTGGCCTGGGTAGCCCAAGGGGGCTGGAGATGGGACATCTTGGGTCCCGGGACGGGACATCCTGCATCTTGGTGGCCCAAAGTCTCCAGCCATGAGACATCTTGGATCCAGGGATGGGACATTTTAGGTCTTGGTGGCCCGAAGTCTCCAGCCATGAGACATCTTGGATCCAGGGATGGGACATTTTAGGTCTTGGTGGCCCAAATTGTCCAGGGATGGGATATCTTGATCTTAGTGGCCCAAGGTTGCTGGAGATGGGACATCTTAGGACTAGGTGTCCCCAAAGTTTCCAAAGATGGGTCATCCTGGGTCTTGATGGTTTCATGGGGTCCAGAGGTGGGATATCTGGGCCTGGGTGGCCTAAAGTGTCTAGAGATGGGACATCTTGGATCCAGGGATGGGACATTTTAGGTCTTGGTCTCAAAGTCTCCAGGGATGGGATATCCAGGTTCTGGCATGGGACGTTCTGGCTCTCGGTGGCCCAAGGGGTCCAGGGATGTGACATTTTAGATCTTGGTGCCCTAATGGGTCCAGGGACAGGAAATTTTATCCTGCGTGGCCCAAGGTATCCAGAGATGGGAAATTTTGGCTCTTATTGGCCTCACAGTTTCCAGGGATGGGACATAGCGGCAGCGAGAGCGGCTCTGGTAGCGGCGCCGGCCACGGCAGCGTTTCCAGCTGCGGTGACATCTCCTCTTTCACCAGGACCGGGCCATGGTGGAGTGGCCACCTCCCTGTCCTGCCAGAGGATGCAGCTCTGCAACCCCTGCCCCGCTTTTAAAGGGGTGCCTGGGCAGGGCCCTTTGTGACATCACCAGTGACATCACAATGCCCCACTGTGGCAGTTGCACATCCCCCTGAGATCCAGAGCCTTCAATGGGGCAGTTGATGGCTCCTTAGCACCTTTTGTGCCCCACTGTGCCTGTCCCCACGTACACACCAGGGTGGTACCAAGGTGCTGACAGTCACATCCTCCCCTGCCCCGGGCAGGGTGACTTCACCTGCACCAGCTGGGGGGCAGGAGGGGTGGGACCCTCAGTCAATTGACAGGGTCCTCAGCAAAGGAGGTGCCGAGAGAGACTGAGAAGCTTCTGGACTATGTTGTAATATCCACAGCCTGTCACGTCCCACCCTCAGGTATGAGTGCGGAATGGAGGGAATGGAGGTTCTAGTTTTCCTGTTTCTGGGAGAGTTTCATCCTCGGTGGAGGAGGGAGCTGAAGGTATAACGGGTAGGACTTCTTTCATGCTCTGTGAATGTTCTTTTGGATTATGCCACCTTGATACCAGTTTACTCAGTTTATCAAGGGGTAAGTACGCCCTCCATTATATCTCCGGGAACTCCCTTTTTAATTCCTAAAAACCACCATTGTTGTCAGATCTTAGGTTTTTCTCCCTTTCCTCTTTTAATATGCAGATGCTGCTTTCTCGCAGCACTGGTAGCAGCAGCAGTACCAGTAGAAAGGGGCAGATTCTTTCCTTCAATATGATGGATTGCTCTTGACCTTTCATCTAGGATTTTTACAGGGCCATATTTCCTATTATATAATGTATCAATTCTTGTGCTACTTCCCCCCACGTCCACACCTTTTTAGTATTTAGTTGGTTGGGGGAAGTCGGGACAGGAGTGAAGGTTGAATCAATGGTAGTGTCAGGTCCACCTCTCTGGCTCCCACTTCTGGTACCCTGGCTTCTAATCAAACCTTCCAACCTACTGGGCTCATCAATGCGATTGTCCTTTGAAGGTTTAAGTGATTCCTGAAGTCCCCTTATCAAGGGAGTCATCATGTCAGGACTCACTGCCAGCATCATTGAGGATTCACATTCGGGAATCAATTTTCTTTCATGTACCATTTGCAAGCAGGCTGCTTTGTGTACACTTTCTAGCAATTGATCAGGTGTGCCAGTGACTGCCAGGGGCTCTCCCCTATCTAAAGGGCTTAGCCCTCCAGCCCAATAAGCAGCTCTCTGGGTTAGGGACCGTGAGGCAGGTCTGTCACCAGTTGTTAAGAAAACTCCATGCCCCCAGTAACCATTAGCTTCCTGTTCACTTAACTAAATTTGGTCTCTCCCAGTTAGGGATATGTGCCACACGTGCTCCGTTTCAGGTTCTTTAGGGAGGCGCCCATACTCTCTCTTTAGCTTGGCCAGCTCGGTGGCAGTGTAAGATGTTTGCTTAGTTGTAATGTGAGGGTCAGTATCCTCTTCATTTGCATAAAAATATTCTGTTTTCACTAAGGGTCTCACATGTGGGTATTCCTCATCACGTTTTCTCATTTCCTCCAATTCTTTGTGAGGGTAAATTTGATTTATTTCTCAGATACTTTTCTCCTCTAGCTACCGCTCCCTCAGCACTCTTGTGCTTTTTAAACATTCCTCCTTTAGAGTAGCTTTTAATGAGCGGTTTTCTTCCCTCTCTTTTTCGAATCGTTGTGAAGAATTTTCTAATTGTTCTAAATTTGAGATCGTTTTTTTGCAAAATCTGCACCAGATTTTCAAGGGATTCTATAATTTTGCTTTCATTACTACGTTGCCTGAGGTGATCTTCAATTGCTGCTACTAGGCTGGCCTAGGACAGCACAGACCATAGCTTTGTTCTTATCTGATCTAAACTTAGACTTAGTCTGTAGAGAAATCACTCGGTCCACTACATGTCGGAGTGGATCCTTAGGACGAGCCTCGTTGGACGGAAAGAGTCGGCCAGAATAACGACAGCATCCCAATGTGGGTTAAATCGTTCTCCTTTATTCAACATAACAACAAAGACTATATAGAACTTTTTCCCTGAGCACGCGCTAAAGAAACGGTAATGATTGGCTACAATGCGCTGATCACGCGTCCCATCCCCATTTGCTATTGGTGGTCAGCCACTGTCCACGCGCCGTGACGTTCCATGTCTCTGCTGGCAGAGGATGGCAGGCAGCAGCCTAAACCTAAACCGCGGCCATGTGGAGCCCTGGATTGCTTACCACACATACATGTTATGTCTCCTAACAAGTTATCCACAACTACACTCTGTAAATTAGCCCAATTATCACAAGGCCAGTCCTCTCTGGGTATGGAGGGTCGAGCCCCGTACTTTGCTAAAAGTGTGTAGAACGAGTCTCGATCTTTCCCTAATCAAAAATCTTGATTATCAACCTTTTCAGTCATTCATATTATGAAGGGACCAAACCCACGTCGGGAAGGCACAAGTTAGTTATACAAAAGCACAGCAACTGCTGTGTCACCCTTCTCTTTCCCGAGTGGTTGGAGGGGACAAAAATCTGCTACGGGAAGGCTCAGCTTAGTTACGCAAACACACAGGATTGCCCCTTCACTCTCCCTAGCCGACCATTCTCATCAACATGAGAACAACACCCATTTTTGCACTTTGAGATCCCAGAGACAGAGCCCTCAACTCAAGTTTGGAGTGCTCAACACCAAGGCGTGTGTGGTGTGCAAAAAAACTGAATCGCCCCCCTTACTTTCTGGACACCTATCACCTTATCGGGTGTAGGGCCAGGTGTGGCTGGAGCGAAACTTTCTTCCCCTATTACAGACCACACAGTACCTGCACTCCTCTGTATTCTCAGAATCCTGTCCGTGACACCAATTTAATGTCACGGTCCATTCAATGATGGACTCGTGATGGTTCATTTACCTTGATCTCGAAGCGCAAAATTAAGGCGACCAAAATGCCAAGGGGTTACAATTCAGTCAAACAGTGTTAACTTTCATATTTTGCCCGTAAAGCGGCACGCAATAGAGAAAGTGGAGAAAAGGGAAAGAGAAAAAAAAGGGGGAAAGAGGATTAGCTACCACCGCGACTCCACAGGCGTCCCTATGGTCTCAGGTCCCAAAAGCAGCATCCTGCCAGTCCTCCGTCATGATCCATGATCCTTTGGTGGGGACATCTCAATGATGTCCAGTTGGAATCGTCTTTTACGCTTCTTCACCCCTCCTCTCTCCCATTGATTGAGGTCAATCACCGCCTTTGTTTCGCAATCCAGGCTGAACTGCGCAGGCCCGAAGAGTCCCCTCTTCGCTTGCCAGAACCCATCTGTGCCTGCATCACCTCCGTTCAGGGGTCTCTTACTGGTCCGCTGGGTGACCTCTAGACCTTCGTCAAGCCTCTGCGCATGCTCTGCTTCGCTGGCCTTAGTAGCAGAGAGGAGGTGGGGGCAAGTTTGGCTGAGGCAGCAGGTGAAATCATCTTCTGGACAGCAGCCATTGTTACCTGTAGCCCCAGGTCAGAGAGACCTGTACAACACAGTTCTTTTCCTCAGGCCTCTCTGCAAGTCCTTGTACAGTTCTTTCTATCAGGGCATCTGTTCTCCAAGTCCCTGATGGTGATGTTCAGGCAAATACTGTTCTTCGAACCAACTCTTATAGGAGGTCATGGAGAACACGCAGCCAGGCTCTTCACCATGGTGTGTGGTAGAAGAACAAAAGAGAATGGGTGGAAGGTGAGAGAGGTTCAGCCAGGACATAAGGAAAAGCTTTTTCCCCAGGAGCTCAGCCAAGTGCTGTCTCAGGTCACGCAGAGAGGCTGCACAGGCTCTGTCTTTGCAGGTTTTCAATCTCTGATTGAATTAAGGCTTGAACACCTTGGTCTGACCCAGTTTCTGACAGGTTGGACTGCAGACTCCTGAGGTCCCTTCAACCTCAGTTCTCTTACAATCCTATTTTGATGCTGGGCTCTGTTTCTAATAGAAGCAGAGCAGACGATTTTGGGCCATGAATCCACCTGTGCTGGAGGTGACCATCTAAACCAACATCTCAACCAGTGAACCAGCCAACAGCTCAGTGTGACTCGCTCTGGGCAAAGTGTGAGGAGTCCTGGGCAGGGAAGGTTTAGAGGGCATGGGGTGCTATGCAAGACACAAAATGATCTTGGCTTAATGCCTGTAGGCCCAACAGATGTCAGTTAATGTCAATGAAAATTAAAATAAGAAGAACTGAAGACAAAGATCCAAAGCAAAGGAAGGTGTCAACATACTTGTCTTTATTTTTCTTTTTTTCTTTGGGAGGGTTTCTTTTCTTTGAAAAGCAAAGAGTTTTCCAGAACTGGGAATGGATTTAGGACACAAATGTCTTCAGCTCCAGGGACACAAACACCTGGTGCCAGTGTAGATGCCCCGGGAACCCCTGCCCAGGCTCCACCTGCATTGCAAGGTGCTCTGGTCTCCCCCAGGTCTTCTGTGATAGAGGCCAATCCCAGGCCAGCACCTCAGGTACACTGGGGCCCCTCAAATGGCCCTGGCTGTTTATGGTGAGACAACTGATGACTGATGTCTGCCTGGAAAGGTGCACTTTGTTGTTGTTGTTGTTTTGTGGTTTGGCTTGGTTTGTGGGGTTTTGTTGTTGTTTTTTGTTTGTTTGGTTTGTTTGTTTGTTTCTGGTTTTGTTTGTTTGTTTCTTTTTAAACATATTAACACAAAAATCCAAAACAAACAAAAAAACCCCCACCAGAAACACAAAAAAATGCTAAACAGTGAATTACCAGGAAGTGTACTAAGAGTACGAAAACAAATATTGGTCTTCCCCTGTACTTCTATTACCAACACTCTATTATTTCATCTCCCTTGTCATTCAGGAGTTTCCACCTCTCCTTAATTAAATGCCCATGTCAAAGGACAACTTTCCAGCAGACTGTCTGGACGTTTGCCCTTCCAAGTGCTCTCAGGTTTCCTCCTCCACTTGCTCTTTGGTCACTCAGTTGCCTCTCCACTGTCTGCTTTCTGCTTTGAGCTTCAGGGAGTTACAAACTTGCCTCATTCTTCAGAAGTCTAATTAACATGGTAGTTAACGTGTTAATTGTGTTTATGTATATCCTTTCCTATCTCTCTGTCTAAAACTGTTCTTGTGTGGATGTCCCGTGTGGATGGTGGACCTCATTAGACCCAGCTTACACACACAGTTGAGGAAACTGTTTTAGTGTTTATGAAATTGTGTAGTGTTTACACAGGAGAGCAGGTGGGAGCTGGTGTGCAGGAGCTGCAGCATCCACCTGCAGAGCTCAGTGCAGAAGTCTGATGTGAGGAAAAGTGATGCAAGTCCCAGGTGGCCAAAGAGGGAACGGGCAGACTGGGGGTGGGCGGTGAGGAGCAAGGGTGTCCATACAGTGTCCAGCCTCAAGGGACTGTTCTCCTGCCTGTCCAGATGGCTTCAGGAGACCCTCTGTATCAATGTCCATTGCAGAATGCTGCTGTCACTTCTTCTACACACTGAAAAATGACAGAAAATACCCTTGAAAGAAAAAACCCTCCTTTATGAAATCTTCTTTGAAATCTTCATCAGTAAGTGTCCCATTGAAACCTCTCCAGTTAGTTCTACAAGTCTTGAAGACTGGAAGAAAATTACAGAAACATCACTCGTTAGAGATTTCTGTGTTTTAATGAGCCCCATGGCGTATTTGGTGCTGAGTCCATGAACCTCAGATCCCATGGACAGACTGAAGAATCTCCTCAAGAAGCCCAAGTCAGAAGCAAAGCCCAAAGTTCCTTGAAGCATTAATGGGCCCCACTGAGGGCTGTTACTGACAAAGCCTCCCCAGGGACTTGTTAGAGCAGATAATTGGAGGCAGTGATTGCATCAGGCAAAGGCAAAGTGCAGCCACTCTGATGCTGAGAAAACCCTTGGTTTGTTTGATGAAGGACAATGGCCAGGCCCTGACCCCCTGCCCCTGGGAAGGGAGATCCTGTCCCTCACGCGTGTCTCAGGGCTCTTCCTGGGGATGTGGGGATGATGCCCAGTGCAGGACAATGGTGTGACACTCCCTGGGGGGTGCAAGGAGGCAATGGGGTGCCATGGCCACGACAACCATGTGTCTCCTCTTTGGCCTCGCTGTCAGAGACATCGGCCATAGCCAAGGGGACAAAGACCTCGGGGCTTTCAGGGACATCCAGCCTTGCCAGCACCCTTGGCCATCTCCACCACGGTCCATCCTACACTGTCCCAGGCCTGTGGCTGTTTCCCCACAGGCTGCAGACACCCCATGCGCTTCCCCAGCTTGTTCTCACCCCGGTGTGTCCCCACCTGTGCTGCTGTCTCTCCATCCCCACCAGCTGTTCCTTGAAACACAAAGTCATGGCTGATCCAGAGTCCTTCTGAATAACCACAGCACTGTGCTCAGAATGACATTTCTTTGTCCTGAGGTTCACTCTGGACCTCCAGAGCTGCAGTTTCTGATGGTTTTCCTTTCTCATGCTGTTTCCCTCTAGCAAAAAATACAAACAAACAAACAAGCATGCCATCATCTCGGAAAGTGATTTTCAAGATTTCTAAAGCTACTACTACTCTTTCTTGTCATGGTTTTACCACAGCCACCAACTAAGACCATGAGAGCTGCTCACATCCTGCTCCCAGTCCCCAAGTGGGATAAGGGAGAGAACTGAAAGGGAAGGGAGAAACTTGTGGGTTTAGAAAAAAATATAAGATGACAATAAAAACAATAAAAATAATACACTACTACTAATAATATACTTATACTAAAATATGCATAAAGTAAAATATACGCTACTCAGTGCAATCCCAACAGAGCTAACCATAGTAGCCGGAAAACTGAAATGAACTAGCTGGGAAAGGCATCTCCAGCTTTATACCGAGCATGACGCTAATGGTAGAGAATAGCTCGTTGATTGACCTGGGTGTCAATCAAGGTGCTGTCCTGTCTCTGCCCCCTCCTACCAATTTGCACCTGCAGCTGGACTCCAAAGAAGTCCTTGGTTTCACTAATAGTCAAGGTAAATTAAATAGAAATAGATAAATTAAATTAAGAAAACATACTCAGTGCAATCCCTCATGTAACTCCAGTCACACGGAACAGCCAGTCCTGCAGAAGGGAGCACCTTGGTCCTGAGCAGCTGATCCCAGCAAGAGAGAGCTAAAAGGCAACAGGCAGAAAGACCCAAAGGCCAACTGCAAAATGGCAGAACAGCAAAAGGCCGAACTAACATCGAACTCCAGACAGAATGAAACTTCTGAATGGAACTAACCAAACCAGCTGGAAAACCCAAAATAACGGATGTAACAAGCCCTAAAAGCCGGCTCCAGCTTTAGACTGAGCATGACGCTAATCATAGGGAATATTTCATTGATCAGCCTGCATGTCAATCCAGGTGCTGTCCTGTCTGTGTCCCCTCCTGCCAATTTGCATCTGCAGCTGGATGGCCAAAGAAGTCCTTGGTTTCCCTGACAACAGCCAAGATATCAGTGAGTTCTGACATTCCTTTCATACCAAATGGGAAACACTGTAAAGCTGCTAAAAGAAAAAATTAACTCTAACCCAGGGAGGAAACAGCGTTATCTCATTATTCTCATAGTAAATCTAAACAAAAGACTGCAGTAGCTATGAAGGAGAGAGATTCAAAATGCATGAAGAAAATTAACTCAATCTCAGTAAAAACTGCACGTTTCCTCAGCCTCCACTTCACCAGGCTAAAGAAGTTTGGGTCTCTCAACATCTCCACACATGACCCAGACTCTCTCTGGCCACACGACATCTCCCCGTTCCTCCAGAATGGGGAACCTCCCACTGGGACACCCCGCTCCAGATGTGACCACACCAGTGCGGAGTCAAGATGGACAATAACTGCCCTTGGCTGGGTGGCCACGCTCCTCCCAGTGCAGCCCAATGTGCTCATGGGCATATTCCTGTTTAGCACCACTGAGAACTGACTGAACAGCCAGGCTCAGAGGGTTGTGACCAGCGGCACAAAGCCCAGCAGGAGGTACCATGAGGAGCACTGAAGGACACCGTACTACCCAACATCTCCTCCCCACAGGTGTCTCTTGGGTCCCTGGAACCACCTCAGTGACAAGGGGGAGAGCACTGCCTGTATGGGGTGGAGGAGATGGGGTCTGGAATGAGGGTCCTGGGGCAGTTTCTCCTGGTTGTTCGTGCAGCAACAAGCTGGGCTGGATATTTGGTGAGAGGAACTCTTCCTAAGGGCCTCCAATGCGCTTGGGGATGGTCTACAGTTTCCTGCATGCTGCCTTTTCTGGTGGAGATCAGAGGCTGCCGGCCCTTTAGAGGACCCAGGACAGGCCTTGTCCTTCCTCTGGTCACAGCTGGACCCCAGTTCTCCAGCTTGGCCCCAGCTCAGGAGCCTTGTCTAGGGGTGACTTTTGGGGTAGGGTTGACAAGAGGGGTGCATAAGTTTGTCTTAAGGACATGTGATGAGCACCAGGACTGAAGTACCAGAGCAAAATGATGTGGCTTCTGGGTGAATACTTTCTTCGGTGCAAATCCTGAAACAGAGTCCCAGACTTGCTTTCCACGCCACCCTTCACGAGGGATGATGCACTAAAAGATGGCAAGTGGGGGACACCGATCCTTCTCCACCTACTTCCCGGGCCTGGTGAAGCACCAGGACAGCAAGGACTTCTGGCCCTGCACCCTGAACTCTGCGTATTATCTTGGGGCAACTGAACACCAGCATTTTTCTCTCCAAGGCAATTTCCAGCCCCGGTCAGCTCCTGTCTGATCTCCCCCCATCCCTCCTCTGATCTGGTCTGGTGCTCCTGGCCCCTTCCCTGTGCTCCCCACAGGGCCCCAACCTGGCACTGATGCTCCACAGAGCAGGTTGGCTGCAGGACCATGGGGTGACTCCACACTGGTTGTGCTGCTCCGTGAGGGACACAGATGCAACTGCATGGGCTGCACTGTCACTGAGCTCTTTCCCGGGGGTCTAAAGCTCTGGAATGGGTTCAGAGCGTTTCTTGGGACTCATTGGGTTTTCTGCTCATTTTGGTTCAGCAATCCCTTCCTTGTCCTTCAAGTGCCTGCGGATTGGTGCAGGAAGATGCGCCCTGTCCCGTTCCCAGGGACGGAGGTAGGCTGACCAGCCCGTAATTCTTCAAATTGTCCTTCCTGCCCTTCTTGAAGATGGGTTTGACATCTTCCTTTCCCAAGGACCTCAGAACTCCCGTGTTTCTGCTGTCACTTTTGAAAGCACAGTCCAGAATCATGGGCAAGGGTGATGTAGCAGACAGGAGCACTTGCAATGAGCCTGTCCAAGGGAGGTGAGACGAATCTCAGCCACTGAGGTTTATTCCTGGAGTCACACACAGAAATGCCAGGGTTCCATCAGGCATCCGTGTCTGAGCTGGTCTCAGGACTCCTTATGCACCCAGGGATGTTCAGAGACAGAGTCTGTCCCTTTTACACACAGAGGCAGGAGTCACAGTGTCTCTCTGGCCTCCTGTTGCCACTCTAAAGGGACGGGAGACACCTCAGCCCTGTGGTGTGTCACCCTGCTCTGCACTCATCTGAGAAGTGCCATGTCATGAGGAATGGACACAGGGACCTCAGTTCAAGGAAGAAGATCGCAGTGCTGCATTCAGGTGATTTCCCATGGCGTGTTCCTCCCAACATCAAGTGACCTCAAGACCTTGTCTGTGCCACAGACTTTAGTGGAAAAACAAGGAATAATTGATGGTGTTTGTGATCACTCGCGTGTGTGTCACCTCACGTACATGATGTGTGTGCCTACATCTCATCTGTACAAAGCCAACATGGACTGCTGAGCTACTCACTCAGTGTCCCACCAAGGAGGGAAGAGCAACCTCTGTGAGCTGGGGAGAGAGGCCAGGGCTGGAAAGGAAGGTTGTGAGGGGCCAGTCCATGATGATTGTCCTGAGACTTCTTCTCAAGGGGTGTCCAGTGCACAGGGGCACAGCCCAGCCCCTGCTCTGCTGGTCCTGCAGGTCTCTGGCAGGAGGCCTGGCTGTGAGAGGACACTGCTGAGTGCCCAGCCCTGCACACACACACTGTGCAGCTGGACACTGGTGTTTGCATCTGTGGCCATTTTCTTGGGCATGTTTTTGAGACAAGGTTTGGAAGAAGAGCTAAACCTTCTGGCCCTGCCCTGAGGAGATGACCTTTCTTTCTGGAAAGGCTGTTGTGAGGCCAGCTCTGTCACAGCAGTGCCCATGGCCTGTCCCTGCCTGCGCTCACAGGACTCACACACAGCAGGACGGTGACCAGGCTGCCAGAGCACTCAGGCCTTGCACCAACACAAGGGATGAGAAGGAGAGTGTGGGAGTGGAACGAGAACAGCTCTGGAAGGCCAAGCGCTGCTGCTCCCTGGCAGTGCTGCCAGGCTGGACTCTTTTCCCCTCCTCCCATGCACACAGGAACTGTCCCTGCAGCTCCAAACAGGCCTTGCAGGGAGGATATATATTGAAAAACAAGTCACTACAGGACCCTTTATTTTGTTTAAATACACACAGATCATGGCTCCTCATTTACACAGCCATTAGTTATAAAACAAAAGCAGAAAGTGATTTAGGAAGGGGATCACGTTATCACAATAAAGAAAACATCAATAACAACAGAAAATAGAGATGAGAGGCTGGACCTGTAACTAGTTACATTAAAACTGCTATGTAGTAGCAGGTGGGTAGTTTCCTGCTTCAGAAAACACTAAGGTATGAATTTCCACAGGGCATCCTTGAGATCCTGGTTCCTCATGCTGTAGATGAGGGGGTTCACTGCTGGAGGCACCACCGAGTACAGAACAGACACCACCAGGTCCAGGGATGGGGAGGAGATGGAGGGGGGCTTCAGGTAGGCAAACATGGCAGTGCTGACAAACAGGGAGACCACGGCCAGGTGAGGGAGGCACGTGGCAAAGTCTTTGTGCCGTCCCTGCTCAGAGGGGATCCTCAGTACGGCCCTCAAGATCTGCACATAGGACAGCACGATGAACACAAAACACCCAAATCCTAAATAGACACTAACCAAAATAAGCCCAGCTTCCCTAAAGTAGGACTGTGAGCAGGAGAGCTTGAGGATCTGGGGGATTTCACAGAAGAACTGGTCCAGGGCATTGCCCTTGCACAGTGGCAGTGAAAATGTATTGGCCGTTTGCAGCAGAGCATTGAGAAACCCAGTGGCCCAGGCAGCTGCTGCCATGTGGACACAAGCTCTGCTGCCCAGGAGGGTCCCGTAGTGCAGGGGTTTGCAGATGGCAACGTAGCGGTCGTAGGACATGATGGTGAGAAGAGAATACTCTGCTACTATCAAGAAGGCAAACGAAAAGAGCTGTGCAGCACATCCCGAGTATGAGATGGCCCTGGTGTCCCAGAAGGAATTGGCCATGGATTTGGGTACAGTGGTGGAGATACAGCCCATGTCGAGGAGGGCGAGGTTGAGCAGGAAGAAGTACATGGGGGTGTGCAGGTGCTGGTCACAGGCTATGGTGGTGATGATGAGGCCGTTGCCCAGGAGGGCAGCCAGGTAGATGCCCAGGAAGAGCCAGAAGTGCAAGAGCTGCAGCTCCCGTGTGTCTGTGAACGCCAGGAGGAGGAACTGCGTGATGGAGCTGCTGTTGGACATTTGCTGCCTGTGGGCATGAGGACCTGTGCAAGGAGGAAAAGACAGTGACAGTTTAGATGAGACTTCTCTGGGAAAAACCAAAGCCATTTCCCACAGACCCTCCCACAAAGAGACCCTTTTCTTTTTCCAGGAGAACGTCCTGGCTGGAGCCCTCGTCGGTGCTTGATGAGTGTGCAATGAAGAGCAGGGTCTCTGCCCAGGGGCTCTTGAGGAGTCAGCCTGACCCTGTGTGATGGGTGGGGCAGGGGCCAGTCCTGGGGTTCAGCTTTGTCAGATGGAACCGCTCCTGCTGCAGAAGGGACTGTCAGCATCTGTACCCGCAGGGCTGAGAAACTTGAGTTTGAGAGGTTTGGCGTTTCTAAAGCTCCTTCTCCCCTCACAGCCTGGGGAGTGTTGTTGGGTGTCAGAAACCCTCAGCATTTCTGCTGCACTCAGGGAGAACAGAGCGAGTCCTGCGAGACCAGAGGATGCCTGTGGGTCGGTGCAGAGTGAGGGCAGCTGCTCTGTCCCTCTGTCTTGCTCCAGCTGCCCTGGGCTGGCACCTTTCTGAGATGGAGGCTGATCACACTGCCACGTTACCCTGAAAAGCCACCAGGACTGCTGAGAGCAGAGGGATCCACCTCAGACCACGACATGTCCCACCCTTTCCTAAGGTCTCAGCACCCCACTTCTATCCCAAGACACACACGGCTCATTTCACAAACCCAGCAGCACTTCCTCCATCATAGCATCTCTGCACTTCTCTGTGGGGAATTCAGATAATGCTCATTCCCCTGCCCCACAGACTGCATTGCCCACAGCCCCACAGGTCAGAGCAAAGCTGGGACACGTGTTCCCATGGACACAGCTGCAGGAAAGGACCCACAAGATCAGGCTGTGACTCTGCAGCTGAAACTCCCATCCCCAGAGAGCCTGACAGCAAGAACCAGATCACACCAACAGTGACCCAGAGCAGTGGAGCAAGAAGGAAACTGCGGTGAGGGTGGGTGTGAGAGAGGCCAGGGCAGAGGCAGCCGGGCACTCAGACAGCGTCACCCTTCCCCAGCTGTGCAGCCACCTCCCACACACCAGCATTGCCGGGCAGCTGCTCTCAGCCCCTGTGCTCTGCAGAGGGAACTGGAGCTCTGGCTGCACAGGAGCTGCTTCATGCCTTGGAGCCCCCGGCCCTGAGGGCAGAGGCTTTGCTGGGTGGGAGAGGAGGCGAGGGGGCTGCTCACAGGAGGGATCTGCTCTGCGGGGATCATACAGAGTTTTCTCTGTTATCCCTCCCATAACAATTCTGAGTTTAGTTACCTCTCATTTCTGATCATTTCCCTATTGCCTGGAGATTCTCCTCCTGGGAGGTGTTTCCCTGTCCATGTCTTTTCCCTGTCAGCACTCACAGACCATCCCACCCTCTGTGCCCTCACCCTAGCCCTACAGATCCTGCCTGTTCACAGGGCACTGCCTGGGGGCATCTTCCTGTTTGCAGGCTGGAAAACAGGACAGGTCAGACTAAGGCTGATGGGTTCAGCAGATGTGACGCTAGTGCTGTGCACAGGCAGAGCAGCAGCTGAAGGGATGTTATGAGGGTTCTGGCAGACATACTGATCACTTAAAGTTGCAGTTCAGGAGTCTCAGTTGCTTTTTTAAGCAAGAGGGCTCATTTTCCTTCTCTCTTTTCCTGTACCCCTCACCGCTTCGGATAGGAAACTGAAAAGAAAGGCTCAGAAAAGCTCCCTATCTGTCTGGTAATCCTTGCATTGATCTTCTCTTTGAGGCATTCACTTGGAAAAATCCTGGGGGTGATCTGGAGCTGTGAGCAGCTCTGACCCACACAGCATCCTCTCCACAGCAGAAGCACCTTCCTGCCCTGATAGGGGTCCCTCCTTCCTCCCACAGCTTCTCCCCACAGCACCATGGGGATCTCCACGGGCAGGCTGAGTGCTGACCCTGGCAGGCAGCAGAGTCCCTGCCCCGGCACAGCCCTGGGGTGCAGGGACCCTGCTCTGCAGGACAGCCCTGGGCACCCCTGGCTGCTCACCCACCTTCACAGCTGTTCAAAAGTGCCTGACAAGAGCCCCCTCCTTACAGATCCCTCAAGCTGTGACTGTGCTAACTTGAGGAGATGCCTCCAGGAGCTACAGCTGCATTGCCCTGCACCCAGAGACTTACCATGGCAGAAGCTGCAAAGATTTCTCCTCCAGTGGGCTCTCAGTCATCCTCCCCATCCTGACCACCTTTAATCTCTCTCTGCCTTGCTGGTCTCCCTGAGATCCCCAGGCAGAGCCCTCAGCCCTGCTGCGCTTTGCAGAGGAGCTGCTCCTGGGCAGAGCTGTCTCTCTGCAGCGCTGCCGCTTGCCATGAGCTCCCTGTGTCCCAGGAGCCCAGCCCAGCTCAGCAGCACAGGAGCAGCCCAAGGCGCTTTAATGACCCCTCTGGTGGGTTTGCTGCTGAGTCCATGAACCTCAGACCCTGGAGGAAGCTGAAGAAACCTCTCAAGAAGCCCAAGTCAGATTCAAACTCCAAAGTTTCTTGTAATGTTACTGGGTTCCCCTGAGGAACACTACTGAGGAACTGTCCTCAGGATCGGGTTAGAGAAGAAAACTGGAGGCAGAGATGACAGGTCAGGACAAGCAAGGTGAAGGTCTCTCTGATGCTGAATAAACCTGGATGTGTTTCATTAACCAAAGGGCCAAGCCCTGACCCCCAGCCCTGGGACGGCAGATCCTGTCCCTCCCACGTTGCCCAGGGCCCTTCCTGGGACAGTGTGATGTGGGGCTGTGCAAGGCCAAGGGCAGGACTATGGTCCCACACCTCCCAGGTTCCTGGCTGGGGACAAGGAGGCCATGAGGCCCCTGTGCTGTAAGGACAAGGTGTCTCCTCACAGGCAGCAGAGCTGGAGACAACAGCCACAGCCAAGGGGAGAAGGAGCTCCAGCTGTTAGTGTTTACATGCAGACGGTTTATCCTGATGAGGGCGTCTATCCCAAGATAACATCATGAGGAGTTACAGGACACTACGAATACCACCTGCAGGAGAAACTTTGCGGTCTTGGGGGGCTAGTGCTCGTAATGCCAGAGGTCTGGACTTAGAGGGGAAGTTTCCCTTCATGGGGGAGAACATCAGGAATGTGTGGAGCTCTGCCTGGGGACAGAGAATATCAGCTAAAAGTTGAGGAGTCAGCATGAGAGGGCAGAACAACATGGACAGTGTTGTGGTGGGTGGACATCAGCTACTGACTCACTGATGAGGAAGAGGAATTAGATGAGGCCTCCTTCAGACAAATGAAAGAAGCCTCATGTTTTCAGGCAGTGTCCTCATGGCAAACCTAAGATATCCCAATAGCTGCAAGGTACCAGCCATGCAGGAGGGTTTTGGAGCTCATGGACAACATCTTCCTGACACGGGTGGCTGAGGGGTCAGTGAGGTGAGGTGCCCTGTGGGACTTCACACTTACAAACCAGAAAGGGTTGGTCAGGGATGGAACAGTCAGGGATGGGAAAGTGGCGTTGAGGCTCCTGGAAGATGATAACAAGGCAAAGAGCAGGATTTCAGGAGAGCAGGCTTTGGCCTGCTGAGGGACCTGCTTGGGTCCTATGGGATATGACCTTGGTGTTTGCAGCAATTTTTCTCTCACATTTCCTCCCTGCTCTCTCCCACCTGCTGTTGTGCAGCGTTTTTTACCCTTTCTCAAATACAATATCACAGAGGTGCCGCCAACATCCCTGAGTGGCTCAGATTTCGCAAGGAGTGGGTCCATCTTGGAGCCAGCTCATATCGGCTCTGTCTGACATCAAACTCCTGTTGTCTTCTCAGAGAGGTGACAACTGTAGCACACCCACACTCACTCCAGTTCCAAGACTTTGCCATGTAAACCCAATACAGGGTGATAAAGTGTTGGATGTTACAAACTACTTGATCATGGAGAAGAAATGGAAAAGATCTTCTGTTAGTAACCTGAGGAAGTCACAAGTCAATGAGTAGGTTCCTATGGGGAACTGTAATTGCCCTGGCAATTAATTGCACTGGCCAGGCAAAGCAGCAGGTGCCAACAGTCCAGAGGATCTTGGGCCAACTTCTTAACGTGACTGCCTGCTGGGCCAACAAGGGTGATGCTCACCTGGATCTGGAACTGGGAGACAAAGAAGAGCTGGTGAGGGATGTGCACATCTGTGTCCACCTTGGCTGTGGTGACCAGGCAACAGTGGGATTCCAGGCACCAGAGGGGAGGGAGGAAGGCCAGCAGCAGAGCACAGGCTGGTGGGCTCCAGAGGAGAAGACACGGACATACTGGGAGACGGCGGCCAATAAAGGTGGTGACATGGAAGTAGGTCTGAAGGGTGAAGGAGCTCAGGAAATCTGGGAAGCCTCACAGGACAGCCTGCTCCAAGCACAAGAATGATCTCTCCAAGTACCTATGAAAAGAAGACTTTACATCATGAGGCTGCTTGTCTGAACAGACGGAGCTCCAGGGCAAAAAGGCAGCACATGGGAGGTGGAAGCAGGTCAAACTGTAAAGCAGGAATTTAGAATCCTTGTCCATGGATGTCGGGATGATGCCAAAGCTGCCCTGGACTTGATACCTGCAGGGGAGGCTGAGGGCAGCAAGATGAGCTGACATTGCTTCCTTAGAGTAAAATTATAGACAGGGTGAACGTGGGCCTGCTGCTGAACTTCGTAAGAGTAGAATCAGACAGGACCGATGTACTTCACGGATTCTTTGCCTCCATCTTCAACAGCAAGGTCTCCTGGGACTTTGTTCCTGAAGGCAGGAGTCTGGAGAACAGCCAGGAGTGAATGGGGCTCAAGTCAGGGGTTACCTGAGCAAACTCAGACACCATTACAGAAAAGGAGATGGGTCACTTGACTGGCTCCCTGAACACAAGTATCGCTGTGCTGTGGCACCTGAGATTCCCAGGAACACCCACCTCTGGGTCCAGAGTTGTGTGATTCCTCCTGAGGAGTCCTATCCTGTCTCCTCACTCAAGTGGTGCTTTAGGCACCCACTTTTCTGACACATTCAGTCTTTATCAGGAGATTCTCTAGATCAATATTTAGTGGACATTGATACCAGTTGTTCTGGCAATGAGGGCATTGGGAGGGGGACAGAAATATAAGAAATTTGGCTTTATGACTACTTATTAAGGAAATGCTCACTGTTTGGCTACAGTTCTGAAATCTCTCTAATCATCCACACCAGAACAGAAGCCTTTAGCGAAGTGCTGCAGAGAGCCTTGTAAGAGCATTTTGGCTGTTTATGAGCCCTCTGCTGCCATGGTCCTGAACTGCAGCTACTGAAAGAATGAACAAACCTCTAATGAAGCGAAAGGCAGAAACAAACCCCAAGTTTCTGAGGGTGTTTGGGACCCCACGAGGGGCCATCGCTGACACAAGCAGTCCCTGTCCCTGGAGGCTGCTGAAGGAAAAGCCTGGAGACGATGGTCAGAGGTGGTAAAGGCGATGTGGAGGTGGCTCTGGTGCCCTGTCAGCCCTTCATGGTTGTTTAGCATCAGAATGGCCAAGCCCTGACCCCCAGGGCCTGGCAAAGGAGACCCTTTCAGTCAAATGTTCCTCAAGGCTCTGCCTGTGGTCACTGGGAGGGTATGTGTGTTTTGGGTGTGGGTTTGGTGCCAAGTGCTGTTACTTTTACCACAAGGCTCTGGTTTTCTGAGGATTTGGCAATGCCTGTGAGGTCTCCCAAGCCCATGCAGCTTCCTTCATAGACCTGCAATGGTCACCAATCACCTGAGCTGTCCCGGTCCCAAACTTGCTTGAATCCGCTCTTTGGATCCATGCCCCAGCACTGAAATGCACACATTCCTTCTTCTGCTGCCCTAAAATAAAAAAGAAAAATCAATCTATTCCACATTAGCATGACCAGACCATGCTCTTCAGGTCTTCTTCTTTAACACATTTACTACTACGCATAGACCCGTCTCTTCCTGCACTCCCATGTGTCTCACAAACCTTTCACTCTTGTCCTCCAGTAATGGGCCAACACTCCAGGAGGCTGGTGCTTCCTCCAGGCTCATGGATGATTCCTGAGGACCATCCAAGCATGGGCAGTGCAAGAGAGGAGCAGAGCAAGGTCAGCTCATGGGCCATGCCTGAGCACAGCCCCCCCAGCAGCAGCCGTTCCCCATCTCCCAGGCACAGCCATGCCCACAGCATGCAAATGTCACTGCCATATATGACTAGTCCAAGAGAAGCCTGCCTTCTTTCCAGGATCCCCCAAAGTCTTTCTCCTATTCCTCCTCCACCCACAGACATCAGCCACATCCCACTTGCAGGCTCAGACATGGTCGTAAGGATTTGCTGAAGTCATCAGCCATCACCCTTCTCTACCTCACATCCCCTGACCCTCCCACACCACACATGGCCGCTCACTGCTGCTCAGGGCCTCTCACTCTTCAGAAGAGGCCTTGAGCTTCTTGGTTCTTCCTGGTGCTCATTATAATCTGCCTCACTCGCTCCAGAGCTCATGGTGAGATTTCTTGTCCATAACAGCGCCTTTATGACCATGTTTTACTAAATGGGTGTCTTTTTGTGAGCATTTGTGCAGAAAGAGTAGTCTCAGGAAAAAAACAAATATATAAAAACTGATGCCGAGTGAAATGCCATGAAGACCTGATGAGTTACTCCCATTGCTGTGTCTTTCCTCGAAGGAGTATGTCCCAAGAAGGGCATCCAGCTTCTGCCACTCCCTGGAGAGGCACATGAGCAGTGTCCGTGCACCTGGGGAGGAAAAGGGTGATTTTTGCCAGACCACCCTTCATCTGAACCACTTAGATATGTACTTATGGATGGGGTGTCGTGCCTTATACTGCAAATACCTATTGGATTGGCCCTGCCAGTGGGGCTACCACAGATGCAGACTGCTGTGTTACAGATATTTACTATTTTTAATACTGACACTCTTAGAGAAATTACACAAAGACTTGAATGATTATTGATGCATTCTAACATGATTATCCACAGAAGGCCCAGCAGCTTTGCATCTCAAGAAATGGGATGCCAGAGGCCAAGGGAAGGATGGCTTGGGCTCTGTCCTGGCATCTGGAAACTGAAGTGTGCGCCCATCTCCCAACACCCGCCCTGCTCAGTGAAGGGTGTGAGAAACTCTGCCAATGAGCTCTGAAATCAGAGTCATGACAGGTATCTTATGTCTAGCGGCAGACAGTGTTGTCCTGCCAGCTCAGGATTGGAGCTTCCATCCCTGAAGGTATTGAAAAGATGTGTAGACATGGCGCTTAGGGATATGGTGTAATGGGTGGACTTGGCAGTGTCGTATTTACGATTGGACTTTATGACCTTAAGGGTCTTTTCCAACATAAATTATGATTTGAGATAAAACCATTTCAATTCCCATCACCTCCAGCTGCCCCCGAGGTCGGCTGTTGTGTGGCACAACTGGCCTGGCTCTCCAGGCAGGTTGGGCACTGGTTTGGTGCCTGTGTTGGGAGTTTTCCCCTTTCTGGGGTAAAAGATCTTGATGAGAGACAGTTGTAGAGATCTGAGTTGCAGAGATTTCAAGCAGTCCTTTCAAAATCTGAGCAGGCTCAGTTTTGGAGCCATCAAAAAATAGAGACAATCTCAAGGATGTTTTTGAAAAGTGGTACAATCACTAATAAGAATAACAGGGAGTTCCTTATTCCTGATGATGATGATGATGACGATGAACTAAAGTTTTTTAACTTCATTCCCAACAGTCGTTCTTGCTTCTCAAAACAGCTGCTATGTCTCAGTAGCTAACGTCTTGCATGGAGTTCTTTTTAAGAGCTTTTCCTCTCACTTCTACAATTTTTATCATTTAGAAAGTATTTCTTTGGACAGAATTGCCCTGAAATGAACCCTTTCATACTTTTCCCACTTTTTTTCTGGTGTGAGTGGAGGTCACACAGGGCAGATTACTTCTTTTTTAGGCAAAGAAGGCCAAGGAACAGATCTCAGGTCAGTGCAAAGGCAGAAAGGAAGCCAGAATGTTTATGTGGTGTGCACTGACACACACCGTCACCTGCATTTCCAGTCTCTCAAGTCCCAACAGTGCAGCAGAGTCTGGAGTTCTGAGCTCCCTTCATCTGCCCTGCGTGACACATGTAAAATGAAACTACCCCAGCCAAAGAGTTGGTTTTGATTCTCCTCACAGCCTGAAGCACCACATGGGTCAGGAGACAAGCCAGGATACCCAACGAGGACTCACATGCTCTGCACTTAAATTTCAGGTGTTCCCAGGAATCTCAGGAGACAAGTCGTGCCGATTCCTGGGTGCAAGGAGCTGGTCAAGAGCCTCGTCTCCATTTCTGTAATGATGGCTTTGCTGCCTGGCTGGTGTGCAGACTTGTACATGGATGCTGACACCTGTTGAGCAACCTGCTCTGAAAGGATGAACAAGGTGGGCATGAGGACAGCAGAACAGAAGAACTTGGGTGGGGGCAAATGAAAAGGGATGCACAAGATGTGGTCAGGGCTGTTTGGGGGCACTTGTAAAGCAGCCCTGCACCTCATGTGAGTTATTCTAATGGTCAGAGAGAACCTTAGAGCTGTCCCTAAATTGAAAACGTGAAGGGAATGAAAGGACAGCATCATTCAGGCTGGATGGGACCTCGGGATGTGTCTTGACCAACCTCCTGCTCAAAGCAGGGTCAGACCAGATTACTCAGGGCTTTATCCAAACACATCTTGGTCACTTTCTGGGACAGAGTGGATGCGCACCCCTGGGAAACAGCTTCCAGGGCTTGACTGTCCTCAGGATTGGAAAGTTTCTCCCTTTCTATAGCACCTTTCCAAGCCTGACCATCCAGATTATTTTTTACCCGTCTACTTACACACTGACACAAACCATAATATCCTACCTTGGACACAAGAATATTGTGGGGGATGATGCTGAATGCCTTGCTGACTTCCAGGTAACAGACCACCACTGCTCTCCCCACGTCCAGCAACCCTGTCCTTTCCTCACAGAAAGCAAAGAGGATGGACAGGCACAACCTGCCCTGGGTAAACCCTGTCACCTTCAGACACCCAGAATTGGGGTCCCAGTGGCCATGCTCTGGGGCACAGCCCTTAGTTCCCCTGCTCACCCATTGGCCATTTTTGAAAAGTGCACACAATGTGTGAGAGCTGCCAGTGGTCAGGGAGTCCCCCCAGTCTCCATGAGCTTTCCAAGGTGCTGGAGAGTGGCCTCCCTGTGACATGGTCCTGCTGTCTCAGCTCCTGGGATGCTGCCCCTCCTGTCCCATAGACTGGAAAGGATTGTGTTAGTTCCAGGGACCCCTGGCTTGATCCCCATCCACTGCTGGTTGTTCTGCCTTCAGTCACAGAGGCCTGGGAGACCTTGCTGGTGAAAATGGAGTACAAGAGACACAGAGAATATCACTTCTTTCCATTATTAAATCAATGAGTGGCCACAAGGTGTCTTTGTTTCTCCTTTCCTGAACTAGGAACAGCTCATTATGGGGCCCTTGAATTGCCTTACAGGTCTAGACTGAGTTTTGCTCTGGACTGTTGCTGTGCTTGGAGGCTGCTGTCCTTGCAGACCAGATGAACTAACTTCTGCCACCCTGCCTTGGCAGTTTATTCCATCCATGTCACAGCTCTGTCTGCAACGCTGACAGCTGCAGCTCAGCCAGTCAGGTCCCTGGCTGAGGCCATTGCCTCACATCTGGGCTGAACCACCCCAGCTGTGGCACCAGGAAACCTCTGAGTTGCCCCGTGGAAACCTGGTACCAAGTGTCCAAGAGCCCATGTGTGCAAAGGCTTTGCTTCAGAGCACAGACATGACATGGCCAGAAGATTGCCGAATGTCTCTCTAGATCTAGGAGTATAAACCCAGTATATAATCCCTAAATTCATTCCGGTGAACATATTCCTCCCCCAGTATGCAGAAATTAGATCCTTTGCTGTAACCTTTCTGGTGTCCTGTCTAATAATGGGACAAGAAAAGCTGATTCTCATACCAATTTATTTTCTAATAGGAAGAATACAATGCTGTCAAGAAGTGTGTCTGCAGAGGAGAGAGAATACATCAGTGAGTACTTCAGGCTGTTTGAAAGGATGTGCCCCTGGAGCCCCAGGGACAGCTGGAGGGAGCCAAGAGGGGACAGAGGAAGGGACATCATGGGCTGCTCCTGTGCTGCTGAGCTGGGCTGGGCTCCTGGGACAGAGGGAGCTCATGGCAAGCGGCAGCGCTGCAGAGAGACAGCTCTGCCCAGGAGCAGCTCCTCTGCAAAGCGCAGCAGGGCTGAGGGCTCTGCCTGCAGCACCGAGGGGAGACGAGCCAGGGAGAGACAGGGAAACGCAGTCTGGGGTGGGAGGATGCTGAGAGATCACTGTGGGAGAAATCTTCGCAGATATGATGCCTGTGGCTGCAGGGCATTGCATCTGCAGATCATGGTAGGATCTCAGAAAGCTGTCACATTGCAGAGCCTGCAAGAGACGTAAGTAAAACTCTCAGAGATTCTCTGATGCAAAGGAAGAGGATGTACTGCAGAGCAGGGATTGCCTTCTGCACCGTCAGAGTGACAAGACATGAATGCTGTGTTCTGCCAAGGATGGCTGTGGGGTGTAAATGTAAATGTGCAGGCAGGGGTGCCCAGGGCTGTCCTGCAGAGCAGGGTCCCTGCACCCCAGGGCTGTGCCGGGGCAGGGACTCTGCCGCCTGCCAGGGTCAGCGCTCAGCCTGCCCGGGGAGATCCCAACAACACTGAGGGGAGAAGCTGTGGGGGGAAGGAGCGACCCCCGGCAGGGCAGCGTCCTTCTGCTGCTGGCTTCTCCGTCGGTCAGGGCTGCTCTTCCAATAGGAGGTTTCTAGGAGAAGATCTATACAGGTATTACTAGAAAGATAAGGAGTTTTCCCAAGTCTGTCCTTTCAGTTTCCTATTCCAAGACTTGGGGAGTGGGGGGATGGAGGAAAGGATAAATGAAAAAGGAGCTCTCCAGTTTTAACAAGTCACTGAGACTCCTGAACTGCAAGTCTGAGTGATCAGCCGATCTGCCAGAGGCCTTGTAACATCCCTTCAGCCACCCCTCTGCCCATGGACAGCAGCAGCATCACCTTGGCTGGGCACATCTGACTTAGTCTGACCCGTCCTTTTTTGCAGCCTGCAAACCTCTGCTCTCAGCAGTCCTGGTGGCTTTTCAGGGTAACATGGCAGTGTGATCAGCCTCCACCTCAGAAAGGTGCCAGCCCAGGGCAGCTGGAGCAAGACAGAGGGACAGAGCAGCTGCCCTCACTCTGCACTGACCCACAGGCATCCTCTGGTCTCGCAGGGCTTGCTCTCTTCTCCCTGCAGCATAAATGATGAGACTTTCTGACACCCAACAACACTCTCCAGGGGAGTCGCAGGATTGGACTAGATGATCTTTCGAAGTCCCATCCAATCCCTAACATTCTATGGTTCTGTGAAGCTGTAAAAAAACCAAACCTTTCAAATTTCATTTTACCATCCCGTTTCATTCTCTGTGATAGTGCAGATGCTGACAGGTCCTTCTTCACCAGCAGCAGTTTCAGATGACAACTTTGAACCCCAGGTCCGTCCCCTGCCCCCGTTCCATGACCCCTGCTGCAGAGCAGGGCTGACTCCTGGGCAGCCAGCGGGCACAGGCCCTGCTCCTCACGGCACCTCCAGCCAGCACCACCCAGGGCTCAGCCACGGAGCTGAAGGAAGGTCTGGAAAACGACAAGGGGTGTGGAGCAGGGGGAAGGCATATGTGAAATGGCTTTGGTTTTTCCCAGAGAAGTCTCATCTCAACTGTCACTGTCTTTTCCTCCTTGCACAGGTCCTCATGCCCACAGGCAGCAAATGTCCAACAGCAGCTCCATCACCCAGTTCCTCCTCCTGGCGTTCGCAGACACACGGGAGCTGCAGCTCTTGCACTTCTGGCTCTTCCTGGGCATCTACCTGGCTGCCCTCCTGGGCAACGGCCTCATCATCACCACCATAGCCTGTGACCAGCACCTCCACACCCCCATGTACTTCTTCCTGCTCAACCTCGCCCTCCTCGACCTGGGCTCCATCTCCATCACTGTCCCCAAATCCATGGCAAATTCTTTATGGGACAGCAGGGTCATCTCATACTCGGGATGTGCTGCACAGCTCTTTTCGTTTGCCTTCTTGTTAGGTGCAGAGTATTCTCTTCTCACCATCATGTCCTACGACCGCTACGTTGCCATTTGCAAACCCCTGCACTACGGGACCCTCCTGGGCAGCAGAGCTTGTGTCCACATGGCAGCAGCTACCTGGGCCACTGGGTTTCTCCATGCTCTGCTGCACACGGCCAATACATTTTCACTGCCACTGTGCAAGGGCAATGCTGTGGACCAGTTCTTCTGTGAAATCCCCCAGATCCTCAAGCTCTCCTGCTCAGACAGCTCCCTCAGGGAACTTGGGCTTATTGTGGTTAGTGCCTGTTTAGTTTTTATTTGTTTTGTGTTCATTGTGCTCTCCTACGTGCAGATCTTCAGGGCTGTGCTGAGGATCCCCTCTGAGCAGGGACGGCACAAAGCCTTTTCCACGTGCCTCCCTCACCTGGCCGTGGTCTCCCTCTACGTCACCACTGCCTTGTTTTCCTACCTGAAGCCCCCCTCCATCTCCTCTCCTTCCCTGGACCTAGTTGTGTCTGTTCTGTACTCAGTGGTGCCTCCAGCAGTGAACCCCCTCATCTACAGCATGAGGAACCAGGAGCTCAAGGGTGCCCTGTGGAAACTCATATCTTACTGTTTTCTGAAGCAATAAACTGCCCATCTGCTTCTGCATAGGAGTTGTAATTAATTACAGGTCCAGCCTGTCATCTGTATTATATGTTGTTATTGGTTGGGTTTTTATTGTTTTATTGTTTTTATTCTCCCTCTACTCTGCCCTGGTGAGACCTCCTCTGGAATATTGTGTCCAGTTCTGGGCCCCTCAGTTCCAGAAGGACAGGGAACTGCTGGAGAGAGTCCAGCGCAGGGCCACAAAGATGATGAAGGGAGTGGAGCATCTCCCTTATGA